>NW_028182181.1:3930000-4530000 GCF_964271855.1 Acomys minous
AAAAACTCATTTCTGACAAAGTTGCCCAAATGCATCTCAGAAGTGTGCAACTTGTTCCCTGAGTTAGAAAACGTCGAAAACCTTCGTTTCTGCTAGCGCTGTGCCTCTAAACATGTATTTGCTGAACGGTTAAAGCGCACAGTAATGCACTTTTCTCCCAGCAAATACACTGTTTCTAAGGAAATGGGAACACACTGAGGAGAAACTTGTGGGAGCTACTGTGACTAAAACTGAGCTTCCCTACGCACAGGGAAGCAAGTGAAATGCTGATTTCATCAAGCCCAGTTACATACTCAGAATCTGTACTACTGCGCAAATAGGCATGTCTCTGTAGGCAAAAACCTCATTTCTGACAAAGTTGCCCAAATGCATCTCAGAAGTGTGCAACTTGTTTTCTGAGTTAGAAAACGTCGAGAAACGGTCGTTTCTGCTAGCGCTGTGCTTCTACACATGTATTTGCTGAACGGTGAAAGCGCACAGTGATGCGCTTTTCTTTCAGCAAATACACTGTTTCTAAGGAAATGGGAACACACTGAGGAGACACTTGTGGGAGCTACTGGGACTAAAACTGAGCTTCTCTACGCACAGGGAAGCAAAAGAAATGCTGATTTCATCAAGCCCAGTTACATACTCAGAATCTGTACTACTGCGCAAATAGGCATGTCTCTGTAGGCAAAAAACTCATTTCTGACTAAGTTGCCCAAATGCATCTCAGAAGCGTGCAACTTGTTCCCTGAGTTAGAAAACGACGAGAAACGTTCGTTTCTGCTAGCGCTGTTCTTCTACACATGTATTTGCTGAATGGTGAAAGCGCACAGTAATGCACTTTTCTCCCAGCAAATACACTGTTTCTAAGGAAATGGGAACACACTCAGGAGACACTTGTGGGAGCTACTGTGACTAAAACTGAGCTTCCCTACGCACAGGGAAGCAAGAGAAATGCTGATTTCATCAAGCCCAGTTACATACTCAGAATCTGTACTACTGCGCAAATAGGCATGTCTCTGTAGGCAAAAAACTCATTTCTGACAAAGTTGCCCAAATGCATCTCAGAAGCGTGCAACTTGTTCCCTGAGTTAGAAAATGTCGAGAAACGTTCGTTTCTGCTAGCGCTGTGCTTCTACACATGTATTTGCTGAACGGTGAAAGCGCACAGTAATGCACTTTTCTCCCAGCAAATACACTGTTTCTAAGGAAATGGGAACACACTGAGGAGACAATTGTGGGAGCTACTATGACTAAAACTGAGCTTCCCTACGCACAGGGAAGCAAGAGAAATGCTGATTTCATCAAGCCCAGTTACATACTCAGAATCTGTACTACTGCGCAAATAGGCATGTCTCTGTAGGCAAAAAACTCATTTCTGACAAAGTTGCCCAAATGCTTCTCAGAAGTGTGCAACTTGTTTTCTGAGTTAGAAAACGTCGAGAAACGTTCTTTTCTGCTAGCGCTGTGCTTCTACACATGTATTTGCTGAACGGTGAAAGCGCACAGTAATGCACTTTTCTCCCAGCAAATACACTGTTTCTAAGGAAATGGGAACACACTGAGGAGACACTTGTGGGAGCTACTGTGACTAAAACTGAGCTTCCCTACGCACAGGGAAGCAAGTGAAATGCTGATTTCATCAAGCCCAGTTACATACTCAGAATCTGTACTACTGCGCAAATAGGC
Organism: Acomys minous; assembly: GCF_964271855.1. Classification (NCBI taxonomy): domain Eukaryota; kingdom Metazoa; phylum Chordata; class Mammalia; order Rodentia; family Muridae; genus Acomys; species Acomys minous. The sequence continues at coordinate 3,931,675 of NW_028182181.1, forward strand.
ATGTCTCTGTAGGCAAAAAACTCATTTCGGACAAAGTTGCCCAAATGCATCTCAGAAGTGTGCAACTTGTTTTCTGAGTCAGAAAACGTCGAGAAACGTTCGTTTCTGCTAGGGCTGTGCTTCTACACATGTATTTGCTGAACGGTGAAAGCGCACAGTAATGCACTTTTCTCCCAGCAAATACAGTGTTTCTAAGGAAATGGGAACACACTGAGGAGACACTTATGGGACCTACTGTGACTAAAACTGAGCTACGCTATGCACAGGGAAGCAAGAGAAATGCTGATTTCATCAAGCCCAGTTACATACTCAGAATCTGTACTACAGCGCAAATAGGCATGTCTCTGTAGGCAAAAAACTCATTTCTGACAAAGTTGCCCAAATGCATCTCAGAAGTGTGCAACTTGTTCCCTGAGTTAGAAAACGTCGAGAAACGGTCGTTTCTGTTAGCGCTGTGCTTCTACACATGTATTTGCTGAACGGTGAAAGCGCACAGTAATGCACTTTTCTCCCAGCAAATACACTGTTTCTAAGGAACTGGGAACACACTGAGGAGACACTTGTGGGAGCTACTGGGACTAAAACTGAGCTTCCCTATGCACAGGGAAGCAAGAGAAATGCTGATTTCATCAAGCCCAGTTACATACTCAGAATCTGTACTACTGCGCAAATAGGCATGTCTCTGTAGGCAAAAAACTCATTTCTGACAAAGTTGCCCAAATGCATCTCAGAAGCGTGGAACTTGTTCCCTGAGTTAGAAAACGTCGAGAAACGTTCGTTTCTGCTAGCGCTGTGCTTCTACACATGTATTTGCTGAACGGTGAAAGCGCACAGTAATGCACTTTTCTCCAAGCAAATACACTGTTTCTAAGGAAATGGGAACACACTGAGGAGACACTTGTGGGAGCTACTGCGACTAAAACTGAGCTTCCCTACGCACAGGGAAGCAAGAGAAATGCTGATTTCATCAAGCCCAGTTATATACTCAGAATCTGTACTACTGCGCAAATAGGCATGTCTCTGTAGGCAAAAAACTCATTTCGGACAAAGTTGCCCAAATGCATCTCAGAAGTGTGCAACTTGTTTTCTGAGTCAGAAAACGTCGAGAAACGTTCGTTTCTGCTAGGGCTGTGCATCTACACATGTATTTGCTGAACGGTGAAAGCGCACAGTAATGCACTTTTCTCCCAGCAAATACACTGTTTCTAAGGAAATGGGAACACACTCAGGAGACACTTGTGGGAGCTACTGGGACTAAAACTGAGCTTCCCTACGCACAGGGATGCAAGAGAAATGCTGATTTCATCAAGCCCAGTTACATACTCAGAATCTGTACTACTGCGCAAATAGGCATGTCTCTGTAGGCAAAAAACTCATTTCTGACAAAGTTGCCCAAATGCATCTCAGAAGCGTGCAACTTGTTCCCTGAGTTAGAAAACGTCGAGAAACGGTCGTTTCTGTTAGCGCTGTGCTTCTACACATGTATTTGCTGAACGGTGAAAGCGCACAGTAATGCACTTTTCTCCCAGCAAATACACTGTTTCTAAGGAAATGGGAACACACTGAGGAGACAATTGTGGGAGCTACTATGACTAAAACTGAGCTTCCCTACGCACAGGGAAGCAAGAGAAATGCTGATTTCATCAAGCCCAGTTACATACTCAGAATCTGTACTACTGCGCAAATAGGCATGTCTCTGTAGGCAAAAAACTCATTTCTGACAAAGTTGCCGAAATGCTTCTCAGAAGTGTGCAACTTGTTTTCTGAGTTAGAAAACGTCGAGAAACGTTCTTTTCTGCTAGCGCTGTGCTTCTACACATGTATTTGCTGAACGGTGAAAGCGCACAGTAATGCACTTTTCTCCCAGCAAATACACTGTTTCTAAGGAAATGGGAACACACTGAGGAGACACTTGTGGGAGCTACTGTGACTAAAACTGAGCTTCCCTACGCACAGGGAAGCAAGAGAAATGCTGATTTCATCAAGCCCAGTTACATACTCAGAATCTGTACTACTGCGCAAATAGGCATGTCTCTGTAGGCAAAAAACTCATTTCGGACAAAGTTGCCCAAATGCATCTCAGAAGTGTGCAACTTGTTTTCTGAGTCAGAAAACGTCGAGAAACGTTCGTTTCTGCTAGGGCTGTGCTTCTACACATGTATTTGCTGAACGGTGAAAGCGCACAGTAATGCACTTTTCTCCCAGCAAATACAGTGTTTCTAAGGAAATGGGAACACACTGAGGAGACACTTATGGGACCTACTGTGACTAAAACTGAGCTACGCTATGCACAGGGAAGCAAGAGAAATGCTGATTTCATCAAGCCCAGTTACATACTCAGAATCTGTACTACAGCTCAAATAGGCATGTCTCTGTAGGCAAAAAACTCATTTCTGACAAAGTTGCCCAAATGCATCTCAGAAGTGTACAACTTGTTCCCTGAGTTAGAAAACGTCGAGAAACGGTCGTTTCTGTTAGCGCTGTGCTTCTACACATGTATTTGCTGAACGGTGAAAGCGCACAGTAATGCACATTTCTCCCAGCAAATACACTGTTTCTAAGGAACTGGGAACACACTGAGGAGACACTTGTGGGAGCTACTGGGACTAAAACTGAGCTTCCCTACGCACAGGGAAGCAAGAGAAATGCTGATTTCATCAAGCCCAGTTACATACTCAGAATCTGTACTACTGCGCAAATAGGCATGTCTCTGTAGGCAAAAAACTCATTTCTGACAAAGTTGCCCAAATGCATCTCAGAAGCGTGCAACTTGTTCCCTGAGTTAGAAAACGTCGAGAAACGTTCGTTTCTGCTAGCGCTGTGCTTCTACACATGTATTTGCTGAACGGTGAAAGCGCACAGTAATGCACTTTTCTCCCAGCAAATACAATGTTTCTAAGGAAATGGGAACACACTGAGGAGACAATTGTGGGAGCTACTATGACTAAAACTGAGCTTCCCTACGCACAGGGAAGCAAGAGAAATGCTGATTTCATCAAGCCCAGTTACATACTCAGAATCTGTACTACTGCGCAAATAGGCATGTCTCTGTAGGCAAAAAACTCATTTCTGACAAAGTTGCCCAAATGCTTCTCAGAAGTGTGCAACTTGTTTTCTGAGTTAGAAAACATCGAGAAACGTTCTTTTCTGCTAGCGCTGTGCTTCCACACATGTATTTGCTGAACGGTGAAAGCGCACAGTAATGCACTTTTCTCCCAGCAAATACACTGTTTCTAAGGAAATGGGAACACACTGAGGAGACACTTGTGGGAGCTACTGTGACTAAAACTGAGCTTCCCTACGCACAGGGAAGCAAGAGAAATGCTGATTTCATCAAGCCCAGTTACATACTCAGAATCTGTACTACTGCGCAAATAGGCATGTCTCTGTAGGCAAAAAACTCATTTCTGACAAAGTTGCCCAAATGCATCTCAGAAGTGTGCAACTTGTTTTCTGAGTCAGAAAACGTTGAGAAACGTTCGTTTCTGCTAGGGCTGTGCTTCTACACATGTATTTGCTGAACGGTGAAAGCGCACAGTAATGCACTTTTCTTCCAGCAAATACAGTGTTTCTAAGGAAATGGGAACACACTGAGGAGACACTTATGGGACCTACTGTGACTAAAACTGAGCTTCGCTATGCATAGGGAAGCAAGAGAAATGCTGATTTCATCAAGCCCAGTTACATACTCAGAATCTGTACTACAGCGCAAATAGGCATGTCTCTGTAGGCAAAAAACTCATTTCTGACAAAGTTGCCCAAATGCATCTCAGAAGTGTGCAACTTGTTCCCTGAGTTAGAAAACGTCGAGAAACGGTCGTTTCTGTTAGCGCTGTGCTTCTACACATGTATTTGCTGAACGGTGAAAGCGCACAGTAATGCACTTTTCTCCCAGCAAATACACTGTTTCTAAGGAACTGGGAACACACTGAGGAGACACTTGTGGGAGCTACTGTGACTAAAACTGAGCTTCCCTACGCACAGGGAAGCAAGAGAAATGCTGATTTCATCAAGCCCAGTTACATACTAAGAATCTGCACTACTGCGCAAATAGGCATGTCTCTGTAGGCAAAAAACTCATTTCTGACAAAGTTGCCCAAATGCATCTCAGAAGCATGGAACTTGTTCCCTGAGTTAGAAAACGTCGAGAAACGTTCGTTTCTGCTAGCGCTGTGCTTCTACACATGTATTTGCTGAACGGTGAAAGCGCACAGTAATGCACTTTTCTCCAAGCAAATACACTGTTTCTAAGGAAATGGGAACACACTGAGGAGACACTTGTGGGAGCTACTGCGACTAAAACTGAGCTTCCCTACGCACAGGGAAGCAAGAGAAATGCTGATTTCATCAAGCCCAGTTATATACTCAGAATCTGTACTACTGCGCAAATAGGCATGTCTCTGTAGGCAAAAAACTCATTTCGGAGAAAGTTGCCCAAATGCATCTCAGAAGTGTGCAACTTGTTTTCTGAGTCAGAAAACGTCGAGAAACGTTCGTTTCTGCTAGGGCTGTGCATCTACACATGTATTTGCTGAACGGTGAAAGCGCACAGTAATGCACTTTTCTCCCAGCAAATACACTGTTTCTAAGGAAATGGGAACACACTCAGGAGACACTTGTGGGAGCTACTGTGACTAAAACTGAGCTTCCCTACGCACAGGGAAGCAAGAGAAATGCTGATTTCATCAAGCCCAGTTACATACTAAGAATCTGCACTACTGCGCAAATAGGCATGTCTCTGTAGGCAAAAAACTCATTTCTGACAAAGTTGCCCAAATGCATCTCAGAAGCATGGAACTTGTTCCCTGAGTTAGAAAACGTCGAGAAACGTTCGTTTCTGCTAGCGCTGTGCTTCTACACATGTATTTGCTGAACGGTGAAAGCGCACAGTAATGCACTTTTCTCCAAGCAAATACACTGTTTCTAAGGAAATGGGAACACACTGAGGAGACACTTGTGGGAGCTACTGCGACTAAAACTGAGCTTCCCTACGCACAGGGAAGCAAGAGAAATGCTGATTTCATCAAGCCCAGTTATATACTCAGAATCTGTACTACTGCGCAAATAGGCATGTCTCTGTAGGCAAAAAACTCATTTCGGACAAAGTTGCCCAAATGCATCTCAGAAGTGTGCAACTTGTTTTCTGAGTCAGAAAACGTCGAGAAACGTTCGTTTCTGCTAGGGCTGTGCATCTACACATGTATTTGCTGAACGGTGAAAGCGCACAGTAATGCACTTTTCTCCCAGCAAATACACTGTTTCTAAGGAAATGGGAACACACTCAGGAGACACTTATGGGAGCTACTGGGACTAAAACTGAGCTTCCCTACGCACAGGGATGCAAGAGAAATGCTGATTTCATCAAGCCCAGTTACATACTCAGAATCTGTACTACTGCGCAAATAGGCATGTCTCTGTAGGCAAAAAACTCATTTCTGACAAAGTTGCCCAAATGCATCTCAGAAGCGTGCAACTTGTTCCCTGAGTTAGAAAACGTCGAGAAACGGTCGTTTCTGTTAGCGCTGTGCTTCTACACATGTATTTGCTGAACGGTGAAAGCGCACAGTAATGCACTTTTCTCCCAGCAAATACACTGTTTCTAAGGAAATGGGAACACACTGAGGAGACAATTGTGGGAGCTACTATGACTAAAACTGAGCTTCCCTACGCACAGGGAAGCAAGAGAAATGCTGATTTCATCAAGCCCAGTTACATACTCAGAATCTGTACTACTGCGCAAATAGGCATGTCTCTGTAGGCAAAAAACTCATTTCTGACAAAGTTGCCGAAATGCTTCTCAGAAGTGTGCAACTTGTTTTCTGAGTTAGAAAACGTCGAGAAACGTTCTTTTCTGCTAGCGCTGTGCTTCTACACATGTATTTGCTGAACGGTGAAAGCGCACAGTAATGCACTTTTCTCCCAGCAAATACACTGTTTCTAAGGAAATGGGAACACACTGAGGAGACACTTGTGGGAGCTACTGTGACTAAAACTGAGCTTCCCTACGCACAGGGAAGCAAGAGAAATGCTGATTTCATCAAGCCCAGTTACATACTCAGAATCTGTACTACTGCGCAAATAGGCATGTCTCTGTAGGCAAAAAACTCATTTCGGACAAAGTTGCCCAAATGCATCTCAGAAGTGTGCAACTTGTTTTCTGAGTCAGAAAACGTCGAGAAACGTTCGTTTCTGCTAGGGCTGTGCTTCTACACATGTATTTGCTGAACGGTGAAAGCGCACAGTAATGCACTTTTCTCCCAGCAAATACAGTGTTTCTAAGGAAATGGGAACACACTGAGGAGACACTTATGGGACCTACTGTGACTAAAACTGAGCTACGCTATGCACAGGGAAGCAAGAGAAATGCTGATTTCATCAAGCCCAGTTACATACTCAGAATCTGTACTACAGCTCAAATAGGCATGTCTCTGTAGGCAAAAAACTCATTTCTGACAAAGTTGCCCAAATGCATCTCAGAAGTGTACAACTTGTTCCCTGAGTTAGAAAACGTCGAGAAACGGTCGTTTCTGTTAGCGCTGTGCTTCTACACATGGATTTGCTGAACGGTGAAAGCGCACAGTAATGCACATTTCTCCCAGCAAATACACTGTTTCTAAGGAACTGGGAACACACTGAGGAGACACTTGTGGGAGCTACTGGGACTAAAACTGAGCTTCCCTACGCACAGGGAAGCAAGAGAAATGCTGATTTCATCAAGCCCAGTTACATACTCAGAATCTGTACTACTGCGCAAATAGGCATGTCTCTGTAGGCAAAAAACTCATTTCTGACAAAGTTGCCCAAATGCATCTCAGAAGCGTGCAACTTGTTCCCTGAGTTAGAAAACGTCGAGAAACGTTCGTTTCTGCTAGCGCTGTGCTTCTACACATGTATTTGCTGAACGGTGAAAGCGCACAGTAATGCACTTTTCTCCCAGCAAATACACTGTTTCTAAGGAAATGGGAACACACTGAGGAGACAATTGTGGGAGCTACTATGACTAAAACTGAGCTTCCCTACGCACAGGGAAGCAAGAGAAATGCTGATTTCATCAAGCCCAGTTACATACTCAGAATCTGTACTACTGCGCAAATAGGCATGTCTCTGTAGGCAAAAAACTCATTTCTGACAAAGTTGCCCAAATGCTTCTCAGAGGTGTGCAACTTGTTTTCTGAGTTAGAAAACATCGAGAAACGTTCTTTTCTGCTAGCGCTGTGCTTCCACACATGTATTTGCTGAACGGTGAAAGCGCACAGTAATGCACTTTTCTCCCAGCAAATACACTGTTTCTAAGGAAATGGGAACACACTGAGGAGACACTTGTGGGAGCTACTGTGACTAAAACTGAGCTTCCCTACGCACAGGGAAGCAAGAGAAATGCTGATTTCATCAAGCCCAGTTACATACTCAGAATCTGTACTACTGCGCAAATAGGCATGTCTCTGTAGGCAAAAAACTCATTTCTGACAAAGTTGCCCAAATGCATCTCAGAAGTGTGCAACTTGTTTTCTGAGTCAGAAAACGTTGAGAAACGTTCGTTTCTGCTAGGGCTGTGCTTCTACACATGTATTTGCTGAACGGTGAAAGCGCACAGTAATGCACTTTTCTCCCAGCAAATACAGTGTTTCTAAGGAAATGGGAACACACTGAGGAGACACTTATGGGACCTACTGTGACTAAAACTGAGCTTCGCTATGCACAGGGAAGCAAGAGAAATGCTGATTTCATCAAGCCCAGTTACATACTCAGAATCTGTACTACAGCGCAAATAGGCATGTCTCTGTAGGCAAAAAACTCATTTCTGACAAAGTTGCCCAAATGCATCTCAGAAGTGTGCAACTTGTTCCCTGAGTTAGAAAACGTCGAGAAACGGTCGTTTCTGTTAGCGCTGTGCTTCTACACATGTATTTGCTGAACGGTGAAAGCGCACAGTAATGCACTTTTCTCCCAGCAAATACACTGTTTCTAAGGAACTGGGAACACACTGAGGAGACACTTGTGGGAGCTACTGTGACTAAAACTGAGCTTCCCTACGCACAGGGAAGCAAGAGAAATGCTGATTTCATCAAGCCCAGTTACATACTAAGAATCTGCACTACTGCGCAAATAGGCATGTCTCTGTAGGCAAAAAACTCATTTCTGACAAAGTTGCCCAAATGCATCTCAGAAGTGTGCAACTTGTTCCCTGAGTTAGAAAACGTCGAGAAACGTTCGTTTCTGCTAGCGCTGTGCTTCTACACATGTATTTGCTGAACGGTGAAAGCGCACAGTAATGCACTTTTCTCCCAGCAAATACACTGTAACTAAGGAAATGGAAACACACTGAGGAGACACTTGTGGGAGCTACTGGGTCTAAAACTGAGCTTCCCTATGCACAGGGAAGCAAGAGAAATGCTGATTTCATCAAGCCCAGTTACATACTCAGAATCTGTACTACTGCGCAAATAGGCATGTCTCTGTAGGCAAAAAACTCATTTCTGACAAAGTTGCCGAAATGCTTCTCAGAAGTGTGCAACTTGTTTTCTGAGTTAGAAAACGTCGAGAAACGTTCTTTTCTGCTAGCGCTGTGCTTCTACACATGTATTTGCTGAACGGTGAAAGCACACAGTAATGCACTTTTCTCCCAGCAAATACACTGTTTCTAAGGAAATGGGAACACACTGAGGAGACACTTGTGGGAGCTACTGTGACTAAAACTGAGCTTCCCTACGCACAGGGAAGCAAGAGAAATGCTGATTTCATCAAGCCCAGTTACATACTCAGAATCTGTACTACTGCGCAAATAGGCATGTCTCTGTAGGCAAAAAACTCATTTCGGACAAAGTTGCCCAAATGCATCTCAGAAGTGTGCAACTTGTTCCCTGAGTCAGAAAACGTCGAGAAACGTTCGTTTCTCCTAGGGCTGTGCTTCTACACATGTATTTGCTGAACGGTGAAAGCGCACAGTAATGCACTTTTCTCCCAGCAAATACAGTGTTTCTAAGGAAATGGGAACACACTGAGGAGACACTTATGGGACCTACTGTGACTAAAACTGAGCTTCGCTATGCACAGGGAAGCCAGAGAAATGGTGATTTCATCAAGCCCAGTTACACACTCAGAATCTGTACTACTGCGCAAATAGGCATGTCTCTGTAGGCAAAAAACTCATTTCTGACAAAGTTGCCCAAATGCATCTCAGTAGTGTGCCACTTGTTCATGGAGTTAGAAAACGTCGAGAAACGATCGTTTCTGCCAGCGCTGTGCTTCTACACATGTATTTGCTGAACGGTGAAAGCGCACAGAAATGCACTTTTCTCCCAGTAAATACACTTCTTATCAGGAAATGGGAACACACTGAGGAGACACTTGTGGGAGCTACTGTGACTAAAACTGAGCTTCCCTATGCACAGGGAAGCAAGACACATGCTGATTTCATCAAGCCCAGTTACATACTCAGAATCTGTACTACTGCGCAAATAGGCATGTCTTTGTAGGCAAAAAATTCATTTCTCGCAAAGATTCCCAAATGCATCTCAGAAGTGTGCAACTTGTTCCCTGAGTTAGAAAACGTCGAGAAACGGTCGTTTCTGCTAGCGCTGTGCTTCTACACATGTATTTGCTGAACGGTGAAAGCGCACAGTAATGCACTTTTCTCCCAGCAAATACACTGTTTCTAAGGAAATGGGAATACACTGAGGAGACACTTGTGGGAGCTACTGTGACTAAAACTGAGCTTCCCTACGCACAGGGAAGCAAGAGAAATGCTGATTTCATCAAGCCCAGTTACCTACTCAGAATCTGTACTACTGCACAAGTAGGCAAAACTAGTGCGTTCCAAAGCACGTCTCTTTAGGCAAAAAACTCATTTCCGACAAAGTTGCCCAAATGCATCTGAGAAGTGTGCAACTTGTTCCCTGAGTTAGTAAACGTCGAGAAACGGTCGTTTCTGCTAGCGCTGTGCTTCTACACATGTATTTGCTGAATGGTGAAAGCGCACAGTAATGGACTTTTCTCCCAGCAAATACACTCTTTCTAGGGAAATGGGAACACACTGAGGAGACACTTGTGGGAGCTACTGTGACTAAAACTGAGCTTCCCTACGCACAGGGAAGCAAGAGAAATGCTGATTTCATCACGCCCAGTTACATACTCAGAATCTGTACTACTGCGCAAATAGGCATGTCTCTGTACGCAAAAAACTCATTTCTGACAATGTTGCCCAAATGCATCTCAGAAGTGTGCAACTTGTTCCCTGAGTTAGAAAACGTCGAGAAACGGTCGTTTTTGCTAGCGCTGTGCTTCTACACATGTATTTGCTGAACGGTGAAAGCGCACAGTAATGCACTTTTCTCCCAGCAAATACACTCTTTCTAGGGAAATGGGAACACACTGAGGAGACACTTGTGGGAACTACTGGGACTAAAACTGAGCTTCCCTACGCACAGGGAAGCAAGAGAAATGCTGATTTCATCCAGCCCAGTTACATACTCAGAATCTGTACTACTGCGCAAATAGGCATGTCTTTGTAGGCAAAAAATTCATTTCTCACAAAGATTCCCAAATGCATCTCAGAAGTGTGCAACTTGTTCCCTGAGTTAGAAAACGTCGAGAAACGGTCGTTTCTGCTAGCGCTGTGCTTCTACACATGTATTTGCTGAACGGTGAAAGCGCACAGTAATGCACTTTTCTCCCAGCAAATACACTGTTTCTAAGGAAATGGGAATACACTGAGGAGACACTTGTGGGAGCTACTGTGACTAAAACTGAGCTTCCCTACGCACAGGGAAGCAAGAGAAATGCTGATTTCATCAAGCCCAGTTACCTACTCAGAATCTGTACTACTGCACAAGGAGGCAAAACTAGTGCGTTCCAAAGCACGTCTCTTTAGGCAAAAAACTCATTTCCGACAAAGTTGCCCAAATGCATCTGAGAAGTGTGCAACTTGTTCCCTGAGTTAGTAAACATCGAGAAACGGTCGTTTCTGCTAGCGCTGTGCTTCTACACATGTATTTGCTGAATGGTGAAGGCGCACAGTAATGCACTTTTCTCCCAGCAAATACACTCTTTCTAGGGAAATGGGAACACACTGAGGAGACACTTGTGGGAGCTACTGTGACTAAAACTGAGCTTCCCTACGCACAGGGAAGCAAGAGAAATGCTGATTTCATCCAGCCCAGTTACATACTCAGAATCTGTACTACTGCGCAAATAGGCATGTCTCTGTACGCAAAAAACTCATTTCTGACAATGTTGCCTAAATGCATCTCAGAAGTGTGCAACTTGTTCCCTGAGTTAGAAAACGTCGAGAAACGGTCGTTTCTGCTAGCGCTGTGCTTCTACACATGTATTTGCTGAACGGTGAAAGCGCACAGTAATGCACTTTTCTCCCAGCAAATACACTGTTTCTAAGGAAATGGGAACACACTGAGGAGACACTTGTGGGAGCTACTGTGACTAAAACTGAGCTTCCCTACGCACAGGGAAGCAAGAGATATGCTGATTTCATCCAGCCCAGTTACATACTCAGAATCTGTACTACTGCGCAAATAGGCATGTCTCTGTACGCAAAAAACTCATTTCTGACAAAGTTGCCCAAATGCTTCTCAGAAGTGTGCAACTTATTCATGGAGTTAGAAAACGACGAGAAACGTTCGTTTCTGCTAGCGCTGTGCTTCTACACATGTATTTGCTGAATGGTGAAAGCGCACAGTAATGCACTTTTCTGACAGCAAATACACTGTTTCTAAGGAAATGGGAACACACTGAGGAGACACTTGTGGGAGCTACTGTGACTAAAACTGAGCTTCCCTACGCACAGGGAAGCAAGAGAAATGCTGATTTCATCAAGCCCAGTTACATACTCAGAATCTGTACTACTGCGCAAATAGGCATGTCTCTGTAGGCAAAAAAACTAATTTCTGACAAAGTTGGCCAAATGCATCTCAGAAGTGTGCAACTTGTTCCCTGAGTTAGAAAACATCGAGAAACGTTCGTTTCTGCTAGCGCTGTGCTTCTACACATGTATTTGCTGAACGGTGAAAGTGCACAGTAATGCACTTTTCTCCCAGCAAATACACTGTTTCTAAGGAAATGGGAACACACTGAGGAGACACTTGTGGGAGCTACTGTGACTAAAACTGAGCTTCCCTACGCACAGGGAAGCAAGAGAAATGCTGATTTCATCAAGCCCAGTTACATACTCAGAATCTGTACTACTGCTCAAATAGGCATGTCTCTGTAGGCAAAAAACTCATTTCGGACAAAGTTGCCCAAATGCATCTCAGAAGTGTGCAACTTGTTCCCTGAGTCAGAAAACGTCGAGAAACGTTCGTTTCTCCTAGGGCTGTGCTTCTACACATGTATTTGCTGAACGGTGAAAGCGCACAGTAATGCACTTTTCTCCCAGCAAATACAGTGTTTCTAAGGAAATGGGAACACACTGAGGAGACACTTATGGGACCTACTGTGACTAAAACTGAGCTTCGCTAAGCACAGGGAAGCCAGAGAAATGGTGATTTCATCAAGCCCAGTTACACACTCAGAATCTGTACTACTGCGCAAATAGGCATGTCTCTGTAGGCAAAAAACTCATTTCTGACAAAGTTGCCCAAATGCATCTCAGTAGTGTGCCACTTGTTCATGGAGTTAGAAAACGTCGAGAAACGTTCGTTTCTGCCAGCGCTGTGCTTCTACACATGTATTTGCTGAACGGTGAAAGCGCACAGAAATGCACTTTTCTCCCAGTAAATACACTTCTTATCAGGAAATGGGAACACACTGAGGAGACACTTGTGGGAGCTACTGTGACTAAAACTGAGCTTCCCTATGCAAAGGGAAGCAAGACACATGCTGATTTCATCAAGCCCAGTTACATACTCAGAATCTGTACTACTGCGCAAATAGGCATGTCTTTGTAGGCAAAAAATTCATTTCTCACAAAGATTCCCAAATGCATCTCAGAAGTGTGCAACTTGTTCCCTCAGTTAGAAAACGTTGAGAAACATTCGTTTCTGCTAGCGCTGTGCTTCTACACACGTATTTGCTGAACGGTGAAAGCGCACAGTAATGCACTTTTCTCCCAGCAAATACACTGTTTCTAAGGAAATGGGAACACACTGAGGAGACACTTGTGGGAGCTACTGTGACTAAAACTGAGCTTTTTTACGCAGAGGGAAGCAAGAGAAATTCTGATTTCATCAAGCCCAGTTACATACTCAGAATCTGTACTACTGCGCAAATAGGCATGTTTCTTTAGGCAAAAAACTCATTTCTGACAAAGTTGCCCAAATGCATCTCAGAAGTGTGCAACTTGTTCCCTGAGTTAGAAAACGTCGAGAAACGGTCGTTTCTGCTAGCGCTGTGCTTCTACACATGTATTTGCTGAACGGTGAAAGCACACAGTAATGCACTTTTCTCCCAGCAAATACACTGTTTCTAAGGAAATGGGAATACACTGAGGAGACACTTGTGGGAGCTACTGTGATTAAAACTGAGCTTCCCTACGCACAGGGAAGCAAGAGAAATGCTGATTTCATCAAGCCCAGTTACCTACTCAGAATCTGTACTACTGCACAAGTAGGCAAAACTAGTGCGTTCTAAAGCACGTCTCTTTAGGCAAAAAACTCATTTCCGACAAAGTTGCCCAAATGCATCTGAGAAGTGTGCAACTTGTTCCCTGAGTTAGTAAACGTCGAGAAACGGTCGTTTCTGCTAGCGCTGTGCTTCTACACATGTATTTGCTGAATGGTGAAAGCGCACAGTAATGTACTTTTCTCCCAGCAAATACACTCTTTCTAGGGAAATGGGAACACACTGAGGAGACACTTGTGGGAGCTACTGTGACTAAAACTGAGCTTCCCTACGCACAGGGAAGCAAGAGAAATGCTGATTTCATCACGCCCAGTTACATACTCAGAATCTGTACTACTGCGCAAATAGGCATGTCTCTGTACGCAAAAAACTCATTTCTGACAAAGTTACCCAAATGCTTCTCAGAAGTGTGCAACTTATTCATGGAGTTAGAAAACGTCGAGAAACGTTCGTTTCTGCTAGCGCTGTGCTTCTACACATGTATTTGCTGAATGGTGAAAGCGCACAGTAATGCACTTTTCTGACAGCAAATACACTGTTTCTAAGGAAATGGGAACACACTGAGGAGACACTTGTGGGAGCTACTGTGACTAAAACTGAGCTTCCCTACGCACAGGGAAGCAAGAGAAATGCTGATTTCATCAAGCCCAGTTACATACTCAGAATCTGTACTACTGCGCAAATAGGCATGTCTTTGTAGGCAAAAAATTCATTTCTCACAAAGATTCCCAAATGCATCTCAGAAGTGTGCAACTTGTTCCCTCAGTTAGAAAACGTTGAGAAACATTCGTTTCTGCTAGCGCTGTGCTTCTACACACGTATTTGCTGAACGGTGAAAGCGCACAGTAATGCACTTTTCTCCCAGCAAATACACTGTTTCTAAGGAAATGGGAACACACTGAGGAGACACTTGTGGGAGCTACTGTGACTAAAACTGAGCTTTTTTACGCAGAGGGAAGCAAGAGAAATTCTGATTTCATCAAGCCCAGTTACATACTCAGAATCTGTACTACTGCGCAAATAGGCATGTTTCTTTAGGCAAAAAACTCATTTCTGACAAAGTTGCCCAAATGCATCTCAGAAGTGTGCAACTTGTTCCCTGAGTTAGAAAACGTCGAGAAACGGTCGTTTCTGCTAGCGCTGTGCTTCTACACATGTATTTGCTGAACGGTGAAAGCACACAGTAATGCACTTTTCTCCCAGCAAATACACTGTTTCTAAGGAAATGGGAATACACTGAGGAGACACTTGTGGGAGCTACTGTGATTAAAACTGAGCTTCCCTACGCACAGGGAAGCAAGAGAAATGCTGATTTCATCAAGCCCAGTTACCTACTCAGAATCTGTACTACTGCACAAGTAGGCAAAACTAGTGCGTTCTAAAGCACGTCTCTTTAGGCAAAAAACTCATTTCCGACAAAGTTGCCCAAATGCATCTGAGAAGTGTGCAACTTGTTCCCTGAGTTAGTAAACGTCGAGAAACGGTCGTTTCTGCTAGCGCTGTGCTTCTACACATGTATTTGCTGAATGGTGAAAGCGCACAGTAATGTACTTTTCTCCCAGCAAATACACTCTTTCTAGGGAAATGGGAACACACTGAGGAGACACTTGTGGGAGCTACTGTGACTAAAACTGAGCTTCCCTACGCACAGGGAAGCAAGAGAAATGCTGATTTCATCACGCCCAGTTACATACTCAGAATCTGTACTACTGCGCAAATAGGCATGTCTCTGTACGCAAAAAACTCATTTCTGACAATGTTGCCCAAATGCATCTCAGAAGTGTGCAACTTGTTCCCTGAGTTAGAAAACGTCGAGAAACGGTCGTTTCTGCTAGCGCTGTGCTTCTACACATGTATTTGCTGAACGGTGAAAGCGCACAGTAATGCACTTTTCTCCCAGCAAATACACTGTTTCTAAGGAAATGGGAACACACTGAGGAGACACTTGTGGGAGCTACTGTGACTAAAACTGAGCTTCCCTACGCACAGGGAAGCAAGAGAAATGCTGATTTCATCCAGCCCAGTTACATACTCAGAATCTGTACTACTGCGCAAATAGGCATGTCTCTGTACGCAAAAAACTCATTTCTGACAAAGTTACCCAAATGCTTCTCAGAAGTGTGCAACTTATTCATGGAGTTAGAAAACGTCGAGAAACGTTCGTTTCTGCTAGCGCTGTGCTTCTACACATGTATTTGCTGAATGGTGAAAGCGCACAGTAATGCACTTTTCTGACAGCAAATACACTGTTTCTAAGGAAATGGGAACACACTGAGGAGACACTTGTGGGAGCTACTGTGACTAAAACTGAGCTTCCCTACGCACAGGGAAGCAAGAGAAATGCTGATTTCATCAAGCCCAGTTACATACTCAGAATCTGTACTACTGCGCAAATAGGCATGTCTCTGTAGGCAAAAAAACTCATTTCTGACAAAGTTGGCCAAATGCATCTCAGAAGTGTGCAACTTGTTCCCTGAGTTAGAAAACATCGAGACACGTTCGTTTCTGCTAGCGCTGTGCTTCTACACATGTATTTGCTGAACGGTGAAAGTGCACAGTAATGCACTTTTCTCCCAGCAAATACACTGTTTCTAAGGAAATGGGAACACACTGAGGAGACACTTGTGGGAGCTACTGTGACTAAAACTGAGCTTCCCTACGCACAGGGAAGCAAGAGAAATGCTGATTTCATCAAGCCCAGTTACATACTCAGAATCTGTACTACTGCGCAAATAGGCATGTCTCTGTAGGTAAAAAACTCATTTCTGACAAAGTTGCCCAAATGCATCTCAGAAGTGTGCAACTTGTTCCCTGAGTTAGAAAACGTCGAGAAAAGTTTGTTTCAGCTAGCACTGTGCTTCTACATATGTATTTGCTGCACGGTGAAAGCGCACAGTAATGTGCTTTTCTCCCAGCAAATACACTCTTTCTAAGGAAATGGGAACACACTGAGGAGACACTTATGGGAGCTACTGTGACTAAAACTGAGCTTCCTTACGCACAGGGAAGCAAGAGAAATGCTGATTTCATCAAGCCCAGTTACATACTCAGAATCTGTACTACTGCGCAAATAGGCATGTTTCTTTACGCAAAAAACTCATTTCTGACAAAGTTGCCCAAATGCATCTCAGAAGTGTGCAACTTGTTCCCTGAGTTAGAAAACGTCGAGAAACGGTCATTTCTGCTAGCGCTGTGCTTCCACACATGTATTTGCTAAACGGTGAAAGCGCACAGTAGTGCACTTTTCTCCCAGCAAATACACTGTTTCAAAGGAAGTGGGAACACACTGAGTAGACACTTGTGGGAGCTACTGTGACTAAAACTGAGCTTCCCTACGCACAGGGAAACAAGAGAAATGGTGATTTCATCAAGCCCAGTTACATACTCAGAATCTGTACTACTGCCCAAAAAGTCATGTCTCTGTAGGCAAAAAACTAATTTCTTACAAAGTTGCACAAATGCATCTCAGAAGTGTGCAACTTGTTCATGGAGTTAGAAAACGTCGAGAAACGTTCGTTTCTGCTAGGGCTGTGCTTCTACACATGTATTTGCTGAATGGTGAAAGCGCACAGTAATGCACTTTTCTGACAGCAAATACACTGTTTCTAAGGAAATGGGAACACACTGAGGAGACACTTGTGGGAGCTACTGTGACTAAAACTGAGCTTCCCTACGCACAGGGAAGCAAGAGAAATGCTGATTTCATCAAGCCCAGTTACATAATCAGAATCTGTACTACTGCGCAAATAGGCATGTCTCTGTAGGCAAAAAAACTCATTTCTGACAAAGTTGGCCAAATGCATCTCAGAAGTGTGCAACTTGTTCCCTGAGTTAGAAAACGTCGAGAAAAGTTCGTTTCTGCTAGCACTGTGCTTCTACACATGTATTTGCTAAACGGTGAAAGCGCACAGTAGTGCACTTTTCTCCCAGCAAATACACTGTTTCTAAGGAAATGGGAACACTCTGAGGAGACACTTGTGGGAGCTACTGTGACTAAAACTGAGCTTCCCTACGCACAGGGAAGCAAGAGAAATGCTGATTTCATCAAGCCCAGTTACATACTCAGAATCTGTACTACTGCTCAAATAGGCATGTCTATTTAGGCAAAAAACTCATTTCTGACAAAGTTGCCCAAATGCATCTCAGAAGTGTGTAACTTGTTCCCTGAGTTAGAAAACGATGAGAAACGTTCGTTTCTGCTAGCGCTGTGCTTCTACACATGTATTTGGTGAACGGTGAAAGGGCACAGTAATGCACTTTTCTCCCAGCAAATACACTGTTTCAAAGGAAATGGGAACACACTGAGTAGACACTTGTGGGAGCTACTGTGACTAAAACTGAGCTTCCCTACGCACAGGGAAACAAGAGAAATGCTGATTTCATCAAGCCCAGTTACATACTCAGAATCTGTACTACTGCCCAAAAAGTCATGTCTCTGTAGGCAAAAAACTAATTTCTTACAAAGTTGCACAAATGCATCTCAGAAGTGTGCAACTTGTTCATGGAGTTAGAAAACGTCGAGAAACGTTCGTTTCTGCTAGCGCTGTGCTTCTACACATGTATTTGCTGAACGGTGAAAGCGCACAGTAATGCACTTTTCTCCCAGCAAATACTCTCTTTCTAAGGAAATGGGAACACACTGAGGAGACACTTGTGGGAGCTACTGTGACTATAACTGAGCTTCCCTACGCACAGGGAAGCAAGAGAAATGCTGATTTCATCAAGCCCAGTTACATACTCAGAATCTTTACTAATGCGCAAATAGGTATGTCTCTGTAGGCAAAAAACTCATTTCTGACAAAGTTGCCCAAATGCATCTCAGAAGTGTGCAACTTGTTCCCTGAGTTAGAAAACGTCGAGAAACGTTCGTTTCTGCTAGCGCTGTGCTTCTACACATGTATTTGCTGAACGGTGAAAGCGCACAGTAATGCACTTTTCTCCCAGCAAATACACTGTTTCTAAGGAAATGGGAACACACTGAGGAGACACTTGTGGGAGCTACTGTGACTAAAACTGAGCTTCCCTACGCACAGGGAAGCAAGAGAAATGCTGATTTCATCAAGCCCAGTTACATACTCAGAATCTGTACTACTGCGCAAATAGGCATGTCTCTGTAGGCAAAAAACTCATTTCTGACAAAGTTGCCCAAATGCATCTCAGAAGTGTGCCACTTGTTCCCTGAGTTAGAAAACGTCGAGAAAAGTTCGTTTCTGCTAGCGCTGTGCTTCTACACATGTATTTGCTTAACGGTGAAAGCGCACAGAAATGCACTTTACTCCCAGCAAATACACTGTTTCTAAGGAAATGGGAACACACTGAGGAGACACTTGTGGGAGCTACTGTGACTAAAACTGAGCTTCCCTACGCACAGGGAAGCAAGAGAAATTCTGATATCATCAAGCCCAGTTACATACTCAGAATCTGACCTACTGCGCAAATAGGCATGTCTCTGTAGGCAAAAAACTCATTTCTGACAAAGTTGCCCAAATGCGTCTCAGAAGTGTGCAACTTGTTCCCTGGGTGAGAAAACATCGAGAAACGGTCGTTTCTGCTAACGCTGTGCTTCTACACATGTACTTGCTGAACGGTGAAAGCACACAGTAATGCTCTTTTTTAACAGCAAATACACTGTTTCTAAGGAAATGGGAACACACTGAGGAGACACTTGTGGGAGCTAATTTCACTAAAACTGTGCGTCCCTACGCTCAGGGAAGCAAGAGAAATGCTGATTTCATCAAGCCTAGTTACATACTCAGAATCTGTACTACTGCGCAAATAGGCATGTCTCTGTAGGAAAAAACTCATTTCTGACAAAGTTGCCCAAATGCTTCTCAGAAGTGTGCAACTTGTTCCCTGAGTTAGAAAACGTCGAGAAACGTTAGTATCTGCTAGCGCTGTTCTTCTACACATGTATTTGCTGAACGGTGAAAGCGCACAGTAATGCACTTTTCTCCCAGCAAATACACTGTTTCTAAGGAAATGGGAACACACTGAGGAGACACTTGTGGGAGCTACTGTGACTAAAACTGAGCTTCCCTACGAACAGCGAAGCAAGAGAAATGCTGATTTCATCAAGCCCAGTTACATACTCAGAATCTGTACTACTGCGCAAATAGGCATGTCTCTGTAGGCAAAAAACTCATTTCTGACAAAGTTGCCCAAATGCATCTCAGAAGTGTGCAACTTGTTCCCTGAGTTAGAAAACGTCGAAAACCTTCGTTTCTGCTAGCGCTGTGCCTCTAAACATGTATTTGCTGAACGGTGAAAGCGCACAGTAATGCACTTTTCTCCCAGCAAATACAATGTTTCTAAGGAAATGGGAACACACTGAGGAGACACTTGTGGGAGCTACTGTGACTAAAACTGAGCTTCCCTATGCACAGGGAAGCAAGAGAAATGCTGATTTCATCAAGCCCAGTTACATCCTCAGAATCTGTACTACTGCGCAAATAGGCATGTCTCTGTAGGCAAAAACCTCATTTCTGACAAAGTTGCCCAAATGCATCTCAGAAGTGTGCAACTTGTTTTCTGAGTTAGAAAACATCGAGAAACGGTCGTTTCTGCTAGCGCTGTGCTTCTACACATGTATTTGCTGAACGGTGAAAGCGCACAGTGATGCGCTTTTCTCCCAGCAAATACACTGTTTCTAAGGAAATGGGAACACACTGAGGAGACACTTGTGGGAGCTACTGGGACTAAAACTGAGCTTCCCTATGCACAGGGAAGCAAGAGAAATGCTGATTTCATCATGCCCAGTTACATACTCAGAATCTGTACTACTGCGCAAATAGGCATGTCTCTGTAGGCAAAAAACTCATTTCTGACAAAGTTGCCCAAATGCATCTCAGAAGTGTGCAACTTGTTCCCTGAGTTAGAAAACGTCGAGAAACGTTCGTTTCTGCTAGCGCTGTGCTTCTACACATGTATTTGCTGAACGGTGAAAGCGCACAGTAATGCACTTTTCTCCCAGCAAATACACTGTTTCTAAGGAAATGGGAACACACTGAGGAGACAATTGTGGGAGCTACTATGACTAAAACTGAGCTTCCCTACGCACAGGGAAGCAAGAGAAATGCTGATTTCATCAAGCCCAGTTACATACTCAGAATCTGTACTACTGCGCAAATAGGCATGTCTCTGTAGGCAAAAAACTCATTTCTGACAAAGTTGCCCAAATGCATCTCAGAAGTGTGCAACTTGTTCCCTGAGTTAGAAAACGTCGAGAAACGTTCTTTTCTGCTAGCGCTGTGCTTCTACACATGTATTTGCTGAACGGTGAAAGCGCACAGTAATGCACTTTTCTCCCAGCAAATACACTGTTTCTAAGGAAATGGGAACACACTGAGGAGACACTTGTGGGAGCTACTGGGACTAAAACTGAGCTTCCCTACGCACAGGGAAGCAAGAGAAATGCTGATTTCATCAAGCCCAGTTACATACTCAGAATCTGTATACTGCGCAAATAGGCATGTCTCTGTAGGCAAAAAACTCATTTCTGACAAAGTTGCCCAAATGCATCTCAGAAACGTGCAACTTGTTCCCTGAGTTAGAAAACATCGAGAAACGTTCGTTTCTGCTAGCGCTGTGCTTCTACACATGTATTTGCTGAACGGTGAAAGCGCACAGTAATGCACTTTTCTCCCAGCAAATACACTGTTTCTAAGGAAATGGGAACACACTGAGGAGACAATTGTTGGAGCTACTATGACTAAAACTGAGCTTCCCTACGCACAGGGAAGCAGGAGAAATGCTGATTTCATCAAGCCCAGTTACATACTCAGAATCTGTACTACTGCGCAAATAGGCATGTCTCTGTAGGCAAAAAACTCATTTCTGACAAAGTTGCCAAAATGATTCTCAGAAGTGTGCAACTTGTTTTCTGAGTTAGAAAACGTCGAGAAACGTTCTTTTCTGCTAGCGCTGTGCTTCTACACATGTATTTGCTGAACGGTGAAAGCGCACAGTAATGCACTTTTCTCCCAGCAAATACACTGTTTCTAAGGAAATGGGAACACACTGAGGAGACACTTGTGGGAGCTACTGTGACTAAAACTGAGCTTCCCTACGCACCGGGAAGCAAGAGAAATGCTGATTTCATCAAGCCCAGTTACATACTCAGAATCTGTACTACTGCGCAAAAAGGCATGTCTCTGTAGGCAAAAAACTCATTTCGGACAAAGTTGCCCAAATGCATCTCAGAAGTGTGCAACTTGTTCCCTGAGTCAGAAAACGTCGAGAAACGTTCGTTTCTGCTAGGGCTGTGGTTCTACACATGTATTTGCTGAACGGTGAAAGCGCACAGTAATGCACTTTTCTCCCAGCAAATACACTGTTTCTAAGGAACTGGGAACACACTGAGGAGACACTTGTGGGAGCTACTGTGACTAAAACTGAGCTTCCCTACGCACAGGGAAGCAAGAGAAATGCTGATTTCATGAAGCCCAGTTATATACTAAGAATCTGTACTACTGCGCAAATAGGCATGTCTCTGTAGGCAAAAAACTCATTTCTGACAAAGTTGCCCAAATTCATCTCAGAAGTGTGCAACTTGTTCCCTGAGTTAGAAAACGTCGAGAAACGGTCGTTTCTGCTAGCGCTGTGCTTCTACACATGTATTTGCTGAACGGTGAAAGCGCACAGTGATGCGCTTTTCTCCCAGCAAATACACTGTTTCTAAGGAAATGGGAACACACTGAGGAGACACTTGTGGGAGCTACTGGGACTAAAACTGAGCTTCCCTACGCACAGGGAAGCAAGAGAAATGCTGATTTCATCAAGCCCAGTTACATACTCAGAATCTGTACTACTGCGCAAATAGGCATGTCTCTGTAGGCAAAAAACTCATTTCTGACAAAGTTGCCCAAATGCATCTCAGAAGTGTGCAACTTGTTCCCTGAGTTAGAAAACGACGAGAAACGTTTGTTTCTGCTAGCGCTGTTCTTCTACACATGTATTTGCTGAATGGTGAAAGCGCACAGTAATGCACTTTTCTCCCAGCAAATACACTGTTTCTAAGGAAATGGGAACACACTCAGGAGACACTTGTGGGAGCTACTGGGACTAAAACTGAGCTTCCCTACGCACAGGGAAGCAAGAGAAATGCTGATTTCATCAAGCCCAGTTACATACTCAGAATCTGTACTACTGCGCAAATAGGCATGTCTCTGTAGGCAAAAAACTCATTTCTGACAAAGTTGCCCAAATGCATCTCAGAAGTGTGCAACTTGTTTTCTGAGTTAGAAAACGTCGAGAAACGTTTGTTTCTGCTAGCGCTGTTCTTCTACACATGTATTTGCTGAATGGTGAAAGCGCACAGTAATGCACTTTTCTCCCAGCAAATACACTGTTTCTAAGGAAATGGGAACACACTCAGGAGACACTTGTGGGAGCTACTGGGACTAAAACTGAGCTTCCCTACGCACAGGGAAGCAAGAGAAATGCTGATTTCATCAAGCCCAGTTACATACTCAGAATCTGTACTACTGCGCAAATAGGCATGTCTCTGTAGGCAAAAAACTCATTTCTGACAAAGTTGCCCAAATGCATCTCAGAAGTGTGGAACTTGTTCCCTGAGTTAGAAAACGTCGAGTAACGTTCGTTTCTGCTAGCGCTGTGCTTCTACACATGTATTTGCTGAACGGAGAAAGCGCACAGTAATGCACTTTTCTCCCAGCAAATACACTGTTTCTAAGGAAATGGGAACACACTGAGGAGACACTTGTGGGAGCTACTGTGACTAAAACTGAGCTTCCCTACGCACAGGGAAGCAAGAGAAATGCTGATTTCATCAAGCCCAGTTACATACTCAGAATCTGTACTACTGCGCAAATAGGCATGTCTCTGTAGGCAAAAAATTCATTTCTGACAAAGTTGCCCAAATGCTTCTCAGAAGTGTGCAACTTGTTTTCTGAGTTAGAAAACGTCGAGAAACATTCTTTTCTGCTAGCGCTGTGCTTCTACACATGTATTTGCTGAACGGTGAAAGCGCACAGTAATGCACTTTTCTCCCAGCAAATACACTGTTTCTAAGGAACTGGGAACACACTGAGGAGACACTTGTGGGAGCTACTGTGACTAAAACTGAGCTTCCCTACGCACAGGGAAGCAAGAGAAATGCTGATTTCATCAAGCCCAGTTACATACTCAGAATCTGTACTACAGCGCAAATAGGCATGTCTCTGTAGGCAAAAAACTCATTTCTGACAAAGTTGCCCAAATTCATCTCAGAAGTGTGCAACTTGTTCCCTGAGTTAGAAAACGTCGAGAAACGGTCCTTTCAGCCAGCGCTGTGCTTCTACACATGTATTTGCTGAACGGAGAAAGCGCACAGTAATGCACTTTTCTCCCAGCAAATACACTGTTTCTAAGGAAATGGGAACACACTGAGGAGACACTTGTGGGAGCTACTGTGACTAAAACTGAGCTTCCCTACGCACAGGGAAGCAAGAGAAATGCTGATTTCATCAAGCCCAGTTACATACTCAGAATCTGTACTACTGCGCAAATAGGCATGTCTCTGTAGGCAAAAAATTCATTTCTGACAAAGTTGCCCAAATGCTTCTCAGAAGTGTGCAACTTGTTTTCTGAGTTAGAAAACGTCGAGAAACATTCTTTTCTGCTAGCGCTGTGCTTCTACACATGTATTTGCTGAACGGTGAAAGCGCACAGTAATGCACTTTTCTCCCAGCAAATACACTGTTTCTAAGGAACTGGGAACACACTGAGGAGACACTTGTGGGAGCTACTGTGACTAAAACTGAGCTTCCCTACGCACAGGGAAGCAAGAGAAATGCTGATTTCATCAAGCCCAGTTACATACTCAGAATCTGTACTACAGCGCAAATAGGCATGTCTCTGTAGGCAAAAAACTCATTTCTGACAAAGTTGCCCAAATGCATCTCAGAAGTGTGCAACTTGTTCCCTGAGTTAGAAAACGTCGAGAAACGGTCCTTTCAGCCAGCGCTGTGCTTCTACACATGTATTTGCTGAACTGTTAAAGCGCACAGTAATGTGCTTTTCTCCCAGCAAATACAGTGTTTCTAAGGAAATGGGAACACACTGAGGAGACACTTGTGGGAGCTACTGTGACTAAAACTGAGCTTCCCTACGCACAGGGAAGCAAGAGAAATGCTGATTTCATCAAGCCCAGTTACCTACTCAGAATCTGTACTACTGCGCAAATAGGCATGTCTCTGTAGGCAAAAAACTCATTTCTGACAAAGTTGCCCAAATGCATCTCAGAAGTGTGCCACTTGGTCCCTGAGTTAGAAAACGTCGAGAAACGGTCGTTTCAGCCAGCGCTGTGCTTCTACACATGTATTTGCTGAACGGTGAAAGCACACAGTAATGCACTTTTCTCCCAGCAAATACACTGTTTCTAAGGAAATGGGAACACACTGAGGAGACACTTGTGGGAGCTACTGTGACTAAAACTGAGCTTCCCTACGCACAGGGAAGCAAGAGAAATGCTGATTTCATCAAGCCCAGTTACATACTCAGAATCTGTACTACTGCGCAAATAGGCATGTCTCTGTAGGCAAAAAACTCATTTCTGACAAAGTTGCCCAAATGCATCTCAGAAGTGTGCAACTTGTTCCCTGGGTTAGAAAACATCGAGAAACGGTCGTTTCAGCTAGCGCTGTGCTTCTACACATGTATTTGCTGAACGGTGAAAGCGCACAGTAATGCACTTTTCTCCCAGCAAATACACTGTTTCTAAGAAACTGGGAACACACTGAGGAGACACTTGTGGGAGCTACTGTGACTCAAACTGAGCTTCCCTACGCACAGGGAAGCAAGAGAAATGCTGATTTCATCAAGCCCAGTTACATACTCAGAATCTGTACTACTGCGCAAATAGGCATGTCTCTGTAGGCAAAAAACTCATTTTTGAGAAAGTTACCCAAATGCATCTCAGAAGTGTGCAACTTGTTCCCTGAGTTAGAAAACGTCGAGAAACGTTCGTTTCTGGAAGCGCTGTGCTTCTACACATGTATTTGCTGAATGGTGAAAGCGCACAGTAATGCACTTTTATCCCAGCAAATACACTGTTTCTAAGGAAATGGGAACACACTGAGGAGACACTTGTGGGAGCTGCTGTGACTAAAACTGAGCTTCCCTACGACCAGGGAAGCAAGAGAAATGCTGATTTCATCAAGCCCATTTACATACTCAGAATCTGTACTACTGCGCTAATAGGCATGTCTCTGTAGGCAAAAAACTCATTTCTGACAAAGTTGCCCAAATGCATCTCAGAAGTGTGCAACTTGTTCCCTGAGTTAGAAAACGTCGAGAAACGGTCGTTTCTGCTAGCGCTGTGCTTCTACACATGTATTTGCTGAACGGTGAAAGCGCACAGTAATGCACTTTTCTCCCAGGAAATACACTGTTTCTAAGGAAATGGGAACACACTGAGGGGACACTTGTGGGAGCTACTGTGACTAAAACTGAGCTTCCCTACGCACAGGGAAGCAAGAGAAATGCTGATTTCATCAAGCCCAGTTACCTACTCAGAATCTGTACTACTGCGCAAATAGGCATGTCTCTGTAGGCAAAAAACTCATTTCTGACATAGTTGCCCAAATGCATCTCAGAAGTGTGCAACTTGTTCCCTGAGTTAGAAAACGTCGAGAAACGGTCGTTTCTGCTAGCGCTGTGCTTCTACACATGTATTTGCTGAACGATGAAAGCTCACAGTAATGCACTTTTCTCCCAGCAAATACACTGTTTCTAAGCAAATGGGAACACACTGAGGAGACACTTGTGGGAGCTACTGGGACTAAAACTGAGCTTCCCTACGCACAGGGAAGCAAGAGAAATGCTGATTTCATCAAGCCCAGTTACATACTCAGAATCTGTACTACTGCGCAAATAGGCATGTCTCTGTAGGCAAAAAACTCATTTCTGACAAAGTTGCCCAAATGCATCTCAGAAGTGTGCAACTTGTTCCCTGAGTTAGAAAACGTCGAGAAACGGTCTTTTCTGCTAGTGTTGTGCTTCTACACATGTAAATGCTGAACGGTGAAAGCGCACAGTAATGCACTTTTCTCCCAGCAAATACACTGTTTCTAAGGAAATGGGAACACACTGAGGAGACACTTGTGGGAGCTACTGTGACTAAAACTGAGCTTCCCTACGCACAGGGAAGCAAGAGAAATGCTGATTTCATCAAGCCCAGTTACATACTCCGAATCTCTACTACTGCGCAAATAGGCATGTCTCTGTAGGCAAAAAACTCATTTCTGACAAAGTTGCCCAAATGCATCTCAGAAGTGTGCAACTTTTTCCCTGAGTTAGAAAACGTCGAGAAATGGTCGTTTCTGCTAGCGCTGTGCTTCTACACATGTATTTGCTGAACGGTGAAAGCACACAGTAATGCACTTTTCTCCCAGCAAATACACTGTTTCTAAGGAAATGGGAACACACTGAGGGGACACTTGTGGGAGCTACTGTGACTAAAACTGAGCTTCCCTACGCACAGGGAAGCAAGAGAAATGCTGATTTCTTCAAGCCCAGTTACCTACTCAGAATCTGTACTACTGTGCAAATAGGCATGTCTCTGTAGGCAAAAAACTCATTTCTGACAAAGTTGCCCAAATGCATCTCAGAAGTGTGCAACTTGTTCCCTAAGTTAGAAAACGTCAAGAAACGGTCGTTTCTGCTAGCGTTGTGCTTCTACACATGTATTTGCTGAACGGTGAAAGCGCACAGTAATGCACTTTTCTCCCAGCAAATACACTGTTTCTAAGGAAATGGGAACACACTGAGGAGACACTTGTGGGAGCTACTGTGACTAAAACTGAGCTTCCCTACGCACAGGGAAGCAAGAGAAATGCTGATTTCATCAAGCCCAGTTACATACTCAGAATCTCTACTACTGCGCAAATAGGCATGTCTCTGTAGGCAAAAAACTCATTTCTGACAAAGTTGCCCAAATGCATCTCAGAAGTGTGCAACTTGTTCCCTGAGTTAGAAAACATCGAGAAACGTTCGTTTCTGCTAGCGCTGTGCTTCTACACATGAATTTGCTGAACGGTGAAAGCGCACAGTAAGGCACTTTTCTCCCAGCAAATACACTGTTTCTAAGGAACTGGGAACACACTGAGGAGACACTTGTGGGAGCTACTGTGACTAAAACTGAGCTTCCCTACGCACAGGGAAGCAAGAGAAATGCTGATTTCATCAAGCCCAGTTACATACTCAGAATCTGTACTACTGCGCAAATAGGCATGTCTCTGTAGGCAAAAAACTCATTTCTGACAAAGTTGCCCATATGCATCTCAGAAGTGTGCAACTTGTTCCCTGAGTTAGAAAACGTCAAGAAACGGTCGTTTCTGCTAGCGCTGTGCTTCTACACATGTATTTGCTGAACGGTGAAAGTGCACAGTAATGCACTTTTCTCCCAGCAAATACACTGTTTCTAAGGAAATGGGAACACACTGAGGAGACACTTGTGGGAGCTACTGTGACTAAAACTGAGCTTACCTACGCACACGGAAGCAAGAGAAATGCTGATTTCATCAAGCCCAGTTACATACTCAGAATGTGTACTACTGCGCAAATAGGCATGTCTCTTTAGGCAAAAAACTCATTTCTGACAAAGTTGCCCAAATGGATCTCAGAAGTGTGCAACTTGTTCCCTGAGTTAGAAAACATTGAGAAACGTTCGTTTCTGCTAGCGCTGTGCTTCTACACATGTATTTGCTGAACGGTGAAAGCGCACAGTAATGCACTTTTCTCCCAGCAAATACACTGTTTCTAAGGAAATGGGAACACACTGAGGAGACACTTGTGGGAGCTACTGTGACTAAAACTGAGCTTCCCTACGCACAGGGAAGCAAGAGAAATGCTGATTTCATCAAGCCCAGTTACATACTCAGAATCTCTACTACTGCGCAAATAGGCATGTCTCTGTAGGCAAAAAACTCATTTCGGACAAAGTTGCCCAAATGCATCTCAGAAGTGTGCAACTTGTTCCCTGAGTTAGAAAACGTCTAGAAACGGTCGTTTCTGCTAGTGTTGTGCTTCTACACATGTAAATGCTGAACGGTGAAAGCGCACAGTAATGCACTTTTCTCCCAGCAAATACACTGTTTCTAAGGAAATGGGAACACACTGAGGAGACACTTGTGGGAGCTACTGTGACTAAAACTGAGCTTCCCTACGCACAGGGAAGAAAGAGAAATGCTGATTTCATCAAGCACAGTTACATACTCAGAATCTGTACTACTGCGCAAATAGGCATGTCTCTGTAGGCAAAAAACTCATTTCTGACAAAGTTGCCCAAATGCATCTCAGAAGTGTGCAACTTGTTCCCTGAGTTAGAAAACGTCGAAAAACGTTCGTTTCTGCTAGCGTTGTGCTTCTACACATGTATTTGCTGAAAGGTGAAAGCGCACAGTAATGCACTTTTCTCCCAGCAAATACACTGTTTCTAAGGAAATGGGAACACACTGAGGAGACACTTGTGGGAGCTACTGTGACTAAAACTGAGCTTCCCTACGCACAGGGAAGCAAGAGAAATGCTGATTTCATCAAGTCCAGTTACATACTCAGAATCTGTACTACTGCGCAAATAGGCATGTCTCTGTAGGCAAAAAACTCATTTCTGACAAAGTTGCCCAAATGCATCTCAGAAGTGTGCAACTTTTTCCCTGAGTTAGAAAACGTCGAGAAATGGTCGTTTCTGCTAGCGCTGTGCTTCTACACAAGTATTTGCTGAACGGTGAAAGCGCACAGTAATGCACTTTTCTCCCAGCAAATACACTGTTTCTAAGGAAATGGGAACACACTGAGGGGACACTTGTGGGAGCTACTGTGACTAAAACTGAGCTTCCCTACGCACAGGGAAGCAAGAGAAATGCTGATTTCTTCAAGCCCAGTTACCTACTCAGAATCTGTACTACTGCGCAAATAGGCATGTCTCTGTAGGCAAAAAACTCATTTCTGACAAAGTTGTCCAAATGCATCTCAGAAGTGTGCAACTTGTTCCCTGAGTTAGAAAACGTCGAGAAACGGTCGTTTCTGCTAGCGCTGTGCTTCTACACATGTATTTGCTGAACGGTGACAGCGCACAGTAATGCACTTTTCTCCCAGCAAATACATTGTTTCTGAGGAAATGGGAACACACTGAGGGGACACTTGTGGGAGCTACTGTGACTAAAACTGAGCTTCCCTACGCACAGGGAAGCAAGAGAAATGCTGATTTCATCAAGCCCAGTTACATACTCAGAATCTGTACTACTGCGCAAATAGGCATGTCTCTGTAGGCAAAAAACTCATTTCTGACAAAGTTGCCCAAATGCATCTCAGAAGTGTGCAATTTGTTCCCTGAGTTAGAAAACGTCGAGAAACGGTCGTTTCTGCTAGCGCTGTGCTTCTACACATGTATTTGCTGAACGGTGAAAGCGCACAGTAATGCACTTTTCTCCCAGCAAATACACTGTTTCTAAGGAAATGGGAACACACTGAGGAGACACTTGTGGGAGCTACTGTGAATAAAACTGAGCTTCCCTACGCACAGGGAAGCAAGAGAAATGCTGATTTCATCAAGCCCAGTTACATACTCAGAATCTGTACTACTGTGCAAATAGGCTTGTCTCTGTAGGCAAAAAACTCATTTCTGACAAAGTTGCCTAAATGCATCTCAGAAGTGTGCAACTTGTTCCCTGAGTTAGAAAACGTCGAAAAACGGTCGTTTCTGCTAGCACTGTGCTTCTACACGTGTATTTGCTGAACGGTGAAAGCGCACAGTAATGCACTTTTCTCCCAGCAAATACACTGTTTCTAAGGAAATGGGAACACACTGAGGAGACACTTGTGGGAGCTACTGTGACTAAAACTGAGCTTCCCTACGCACAGGGAAGCAAGAGAAATGCTGATTTCATCAAGCCCAGTTACATACTCAGAATCTCTACTACTGCGCAAATAGGCATGTCTCTGTAGGCAAAAAACTCATTTCGGACAAAGTTGCCCAAATGCATCTCAGAAGTGTGCAACTTGTTCCCTGAGTTAGAAAACGTCGAGAAACGTTCGTTTCTGCTAGCGCTGTGCTTCTACACATGTATTTGCTGAACGGTGAAAGCGCACAGTAATGCACTTTTCTCCCAGGAAATACACTGTTTCTAAGGAAAGGGGAACACACTGAGGAGACACTTGTGGGAGCTACTGTGACTAAAACTGAGCTTCCCTACGCACAGGGAAGCAAGAGAAATGCTGATTTCATCAAGCCCAGTTACATACTCAGAATCTCTACTACTGCGCAAATAGGCATGTCTCTGTAGGCAAAAAACTCATTTCGGACAAAGTTGCCCAAATGCATCTCAGAAGTGTGCAACTTGTTCCCTGAGTTAGAAAACGTCTAGAAACGGTCGTTTCTGCTAGTGTTGTGCTTCTACACATGTAAATGCTGAACGGTGAAAGCGCACAGTAATGCACTTTTCTCCCAGCAAATACACTGTTTCTAAGGAAATGGGAACACACTGAGGAGACACTTGTGGGAGCTACTGTGACTAAAACTGAGCTTCCCTACGCACAGGGAAGAAAGAGAAATGCTGATTTCATCAAGCACAGTTACATACTCAGAATCTGTACTACTGCGCAAATAGGCATGTCTCTGTAGGCAAAAAACTCATTTCTGACAAAGTTGCCCAAATGCATCTCAGAAGTGTGCAACTTGTTCCCTGAGTTAGAAAACGTCGAAAAACGTTCGTTTCTGCTAGCGTTGTGCTTCTACACATGTATTTGCTGAACGTTGAAAGCGCACAGTAATGCACTTTTCTCCCAGCAAATACACTGTTTCTAAGGAAATGGGAACACACTGAGGAGACACTTGTGGGAGCTACTGTGACTAAAACTGAGCTTCCCTACGCACAGGGAAGCAAGAGAAATGCTGATTTCATCAAGCCCAGTTACATACTCAGAATCTGTACTACTGCGCAAATAGGCATGTCTCTGTAGGCAAAAAACTCATTTCTGACAAAGTTGCCCAAATGCATCTCAGAAGTGTGCAACTTTTTCCCTGAGTTAGAAAACGTCGAGAAATGGTCGTTTCTGCTAGCGCTGTGCTTCTACACAAGTATTTGCTGAACGGTGAAAGCGCACAGTAATGCACTTTTCTCCCAGCAAATACACTGTTTCTAAGGAAATGGGAACACACTGAGGGGACACTTGTGGGAGCTACTGTGACTAAAACTGAGCTTCCCTACGCACAGGGAAGCAAGAGAAATGCTGATTTCTTCAAGCCCAGTTACCTACTCAGAATCTGTACTACTGCGCAAATAGGCATGTCTCTGTAGGCAAAAAACTCATTTCTGACAAAGTTGTCCAAATGCATCTCAGAAGTGTGCAACTTGTTCCCTGAGTTAGAAAACGTCGAGAAACGTTCGTTTCTGCTAGCGCTGTGCTTCTAAACATGTATTTGCTGAACGGTGAAAGCGCACAGTAATGCACATTTCTCCCAGCAAATACACTGTTTCTAAGGAAATGGGAACACACTGAGGGGACACTTGTGGGAGCTACTGTGACTAAAACTGAGCTTCCCTACGCACAGGGAAGCAAGAGAAATGCTGATTTCATCAAGCCCAGTTACATACTCAGAATCTGTACTACTGCCCAAATAGGCATGTCTCTGTAGGCAAAAAACTCATTTCTGACAAAGTTGCCCAAATGCATCTCAGAAGTTTGCAACTTGTTCCCTGAGTTAGAAAACGTCGAGAAACGGTCGTTTCTGCTAGCTCTGTGCTTCTACACATGTATTTGCTGAACGGTGAAAGCGCACAGTAATGCACTTTTCTCCCAGCAAATACACTGTTTCTAAGGAAATGGGAACACACTGAGGAGACACTTGTGGGAGCTACTGTGACTAAAACTGAGCTTCCCTACGCACAGGGAAGCAAGAGAAATGCTGATTTCATCAAGCCCAGGTACATACTCAGAATCTGTCCTACTGCGCAAATAGGCATGTCTCTGTAGGCAAAAAACTCATTTCTGACAATGTTGCCCAAATGCATCTCAGAAGTGTGCAACTTGTTCCCTGAGTTAGAAAACGTCGAGAAACGGTCGTTTCTGCTAGCGCTGTGCTTCTACACATGTATTTGCTGAACGGTGACAGCGCACAGTAATGCACTTTTCTCCCAGCAAATACATTCTTTCTGAGGAAATGGGAACACACTGAGGGGACACTTGTGGGAGCTACTGTGACTAAAACTGAGCTTCCCTACGCACAGGGAAGCAAGAGAAATGCTGATTTCATCAAGCCCAGTGACATACTCAGAATCTGTACTACTGCGCAAATAGGCATGTCTCGGTAGGCAAAAAACTCATTTCTGACAAAGTTGCCCAAATGCATCTCAGAAGTGTGCAATTTGTTCCCTGAGTTAGAAAACGTCGAGAAACGGTCGTTTCTGCTAGCGCTGTGCTTCTACACATGTATTTGCTGAACGGTGAAAGCGCACAGTAATGCACTTTTCTCCCAGCAAATACACTGTTTCTAAGGAAATGGGAACACACTGAGGAGACACTTGTGGGAGCTACTGTGAATAAAACTGAGCTTCCCTACGCACAGGGAAGCAAGAGAAATGCTGATTTCATCAAGCCCAGTTACATACTCAGAATCTGTACTACTGTGCAAATAGGCTTGTCTCTGTAGGCAAAAAACTCATTTCTGACAAAGTTGCCTAAATGCATCTCAGAAGTGTGCAACTTGTTCCCTGAGTTAGAAAACGTCGAAAAACGGTCGTTTCTGCTAGCACTGTGCTTCTACACGTGTATTTGCTGAACGGTGAAAGCGCACAGTAATGCACTTTTCTCCCAGCAAATACACTGTTTCTAAGGAAATGGGAACACACTGAGGAGACACTTGTGGGAGCTACTGTGACTAAAACTGAGCTTCCCTACGCACAGGGAAGCAAGAGAAATGCTGATTTCATCAAGCCCAGTTACATACTCAGAATCTCTACTACTGCGCAAATAGGCATGTCTCTGTAGGCAAAAAACTCATTTCGGACAAAGTTGCCCAAATGCATCTCAGAAGTGTGCAACTTGTTCCCTGAGTTAGAAAACGTCGAGAAACGTTCGTTTCTGCTAGCGCTGTGCTTCTACACATGTATTTGCTGAACGGTGAAAGCGCACAGTAATGCACTTTTCTCCCAGGAAATACACTGTTTCTAAGGAAATGGGAACACACTGAGGAGACACTTGTGGGAGCTACTGGGACTAAAACTGAGCTTCCCTACGCACAGGGAAGCAAGAGAAATGCTGATTTCATCACGCCCAGTTACATACTCAGAATCTGTACTACTGCGCAAATAGGCATGTCTCTTTAGGCAAAAAACTCATTTCTGACAATGTTGCCCAAATGCATCTCAGAAGTGTGCAACTTGTTCCCTGAGTTAGAAAACGTCTAGAAACCGTCGTTTCTGCTAGCGCTGTGCTTCTACACATGTATTTGCTGAACGGTGAAAGTGCACAGTAATGCACTTTTCTCCCAGCAAATACACTGTTTCTAAGGAAATGGGAACACACTGAGGAGACACTTGTGGGAGCTACTGTGACTAAAACTGAGCTTCCCTACGCACAGGGAAGCAAGAGAAATGCTGATTTCATCCAGCCCAGTTACATACTCAGAATCTGTACTACTGCGCAAATAGGCATGTCTCTGTAGGCAAAAAACTCATTTCGGACAAAGTTGCCCAAATGCATCTCAGAAGTGTGCAACTTTTTCCCTGAGTTAGAAAAAGTCGAGAAACGGTCGTTTCTGCTAGCGCTGTGCTTCTACACATGTATTTGCTGAACGGTGAAAGCTCACAGTAATGCACTTTTCTCCCAGCAAATACACTGTTTCTAAGGAAATGGGAACACACTGAGGAGACACTTGTGGGAGCTACTGTGACTAAAACTGAGCTTCCCTACGCACAGGGAAGCAAGAGAAATGCTGATTTCATCAAGCCCAGTTACATACTCAGAATCTGTACTACTGCGCAAATAGGCATGTCTCTGTAGGCAAAAAACTCATTTCTGACAAAGTTGCCCAAATGCATTCAGAAGTGTGCAACTTGTTCCCTGAGTTAGAAAACGTCGAGAAACGTTCGTTTCTACTAGCGCTGTGCTTCTAAACATGTATTTGCTGAACGGTGAAAGCGCACAGTAATGCACTTTTCTCCCAGCAAATACACTGTTTCTAAGGAAATGGGAACACACTGAGGAGACACTTGTGGGAGCTACTGTGACTAAATCTGAGCTTCCCTACGCACAGGGAAGCAAGAGAAATGCTGATTTCATCCAGCCCAGTTACATACTCAGAATCTGTACTACTGCGCAAATAGGCATGTCTCTGTAGGCAAAAAACTCATTTCGGACAAAGTTGCCCAAATGCATCTCAGAAGTGTGCAACCTGTTCCCTGAGTTAGAAAACGTCGAGAAACGGTCGTTTCTGCTAGCGCTGTGCTTCTACACATGTATTTGCTGAACGGTGAAAGCGCACAGTAATGCACTTTTCTCCCAGCAAATACACTGTTTCTAAGGAACTGGGAACACACTGAGGAGACACTTGTGGGAGCTACTGTGACTAAAACTGAGCTTCCCTACGCACAGGGAAGCAAGAGAAATGCTGATTTCATCCAGCCCAGTTACATACTCAGAATCTGTACTACTGCGCAAATAGGCATGTCTCTGTAGGCAAAAAACTCATTTCTGACGAAGTTGCCCAAATGCATCTCAGAAGTGTGCAACTTGTTCCCTGAGTTAGAAAACGTCGAGAAACGTTCGTTTCTGCTAGCGCTGTGCTTCTACACATGTATTTGCTGAACGGTGAAAGCGCACAGTGATGCACTTTTCTCCCAGCAAATACACTGTTTCTAAGGAAATGGGAACACACTGAGGAGACACTTGTGGGAGCTACTGTGACTAAAACTGAGCTTCCCAACGCACAGGGAAGCAAGAGAAATGCTGATTTCATCAAGCCCAGTTACATACTCAGAATCTGTACTACTGCGCAAATAGGCATATCTCTGTAGGCAAAAAACTCATTTCTGACAAAGTTGCCCAAATGCATCTCAGAAGTGTGCAACTTGTTCCCTGAGTTAGAAAACGTCGAGAAACGTTCGTTTCTGCTAGCGCTGTGCTTCTACACATGTATTTGCTGAACGGTGAAAGCGCACAGTAATGCACTTTTCTCCCAGCAAATACACTGTTTCTAAGGAAATGGGAACACACTGAGGAGACACTTGTGGGAGCTACTGGGACTAAAACTGAGCTTCCCTACGCACAGGGAAGCAAGAGAAATGCTGATTTCATCAAGCCCAGTTACATACTCAGGATCTGTACTACTGCGCAAATAGGCATGTCTCTTTAGGCAAAAAACTCATTTCTGACAATGTTGCCCAAATGCATCTCAGAAGTGTGCAACTTGTTCCCTGAGTTAGAAAACTTCGAGAAACCGTCGTTTCTGCTAGCGCTGTGCTTCTACACATGTATTTGCTGAACGGTGAAAGCGCACAGTAATGCACTTTTCTCCCAGCAAATACACTGTTTCTAAGGAAATGGGAACACACTGAGGAGACACTTGTGGGAGCTACTGGGACTAAAACTGAGCTTCCCTACGCACAGGGAAGCAAGAGAAATGCTGATTTCATCACGCCCAGTTACATACTCAGAATCTGTACTACTGCGCAAATAGGCATGTCTCTGTAGGCAAAAAACTCATTTCTGACAAAGTTGCCCAAATGCATCTCAGAAGTGTGCAACTTTTTTCCTGAGTTAGAAAAAGTCGAGAAACGGTCGTTTCTGCTAGCGCTGTGCTTCTACACATGTATTTGCGGAACGGTGAAAGCTCACAGTAATGCACTTTTCTCCCAGCAAATACACTGTTTCTAAGGAAATGGGAACACACTGAGGAGACACTTGTGGGAGCTACTGTGACTAAAACTGAGCTTCCCTACACACAGGGAAGCAAGAGAAATGCTGATTTCATCAAGCCCAGTTACATACTCAGAATCTGTACTACTGCGCAAATAGGCATGTCTCTTTAGGCAAAAAACTCATTTCTGACAAAGTTGCCCAAAGGCATCTCAGAAGTGTGCAACTTGTTCCCTGAGTTAGAAAACGTCGAGAAACGTTCGTTTCTACTAGGGCTGTGCTTCTAAACATGTATTTGCTGAACGGTGAAAGCGCACAGTAATGCACTTTTCTCCCAGCAAATACACTGTTTCTAAGGAAATGGGAA
This sequence comes from Acomys minous, assembly GCF_964271855.1. Taxonomy (NCBI): domain Eukaryota; kingdom Metazoa; phylum Chordata; class Mammalia; order Rodentia; family Muridae; genus Acomys; species Acomys minous. The sequence goes on from NW_028182181.1 coordinate 3,968,468, forward strand.
CACACTGAGGAGACACTTGTGGGAGCTACTGTGACTAAATCTGAGCTTCCCTACGCACAGGGAAGCAAGAGAAATGCTGATTTCATCAAGCCCAGTTACATACTCAGAATCTGTACTACTGCGCAAATAGGCATGTCTCTGTAGGCAAAAAACTCATTTCAGACAATGTTGCCCAAATGCATCTCAGAAGTGTGCCACTTGTTCCCTGAGTTAGAAAACGTCGAGAAACGGTCGTTTCAGCTAGCGCTGTGCTTCTACACATGTATTTGCTGAACGGTGAAAGCGCACAGTAATGCACTTTTCTCCCAGCAAATACACTGTTTCTAAGGAACTGGGAACACACTGAGGAGACACTTGTGGGAGCTACTGTGACTAAAACTGAGCTTCCCTACGCACAGGGAAGCAAGAGAAATGCTGATTTCATCACGCCCAGTTACATACTCAGAATCTGTACTACTGCGCAAATAGGCATGTCTCTGTAGGCAAAAAACTCATTTCTGACAAAGTTGCCCAAATGCATCTCAGAAGTGTGCAACCTGTTCCCTGAGTTAGAAAACGTCGAGAAACGGTCGTTTCTGCTAGCGCTGTGCTTCTACACATGTATTTGCTGAACGGTGAAAGCGCACAGTAATGCACTTTTCTCCCAGCAAATACACTGTTTCTAAGGAAATGGGAACACACTGAGGAGACACTTGTGGGAGCTACTGTGACTAAAACTGAGCTTCCCTACGCACAGGGAAGCAAGAGAAATGCTGATTTCATCCAGCCCAGTTACATACTCAGAATCTGTACTACTGCGCAAATAGACATGTCTCTGTAGGCAAAAAACTCATTTCTGACGAAGTTGCCCAAATGCATCTCAGAAGTGTGCAACTTGTTCCCTGAGTTAGAAAACGTCGAGAAACGTTCGTTTCTGCTAGCGCTGTGCTTCTACACATGTATTTGCTGAACGGTGAAAGCGCACAGTGATGCACTTTTCTCCCAGCAAATACACTGTTTCTAAGGAAATGGGAACACACTGAGGAGACACTTGTGGGAGCTACTGTGACTAAAACTGAGCTTCCCTACGCACAGGGAAGCAAGAGAAATGCTGATTTCATCAAGCCCAGTTACATACTCAGAATCTGTACTACTGCGCAAATAGGCATGTCTCTGTAGGCAAAAAACTCATTTCTGACAAAGTTGCCCAAATGCATCTCAGAAGTGTGCAACTTGTTCCCTGAGTTAGAAAACATCGGGAAACGTTCGTTTCTTCTAGCGCTGTGCTTCTACACATGTATTTGTTGAACGGTGAAAGCGCACAGTAATGCACTTTTCTCCCAGCAAATACACTGTTTCTAAGGAACTGGGAACACACTGAGGAGACACTTGTGGGAGCTACTGTGACTAAAACTGAGCTTCCCTACGCACAGGGAAGCAAGAGAAATGCTGATTTCATCCAGCCCAGTTACATACTCAGAATCTGTACTACTGTGCAAATAGGCATGTCTCTGTAGGCAAGAAACTCATTTCTGACAAAGTTGCCCAAATGCATCTCAGAAGTGTGCAACTTGTTCCCTGAGTTAGAAAACGTCGAGAAACGGTCGTTTCTGCTAGCGCTGTGCTTCTACACATGAATTTGCTGAACGGTGAAAGCGCACAGTAAGGCACTTTGCTCCCAGCAAATACACTGTCTCTAAGGAACTGGGAACACACTGAGGAGACACTTGTGGGAGCTACTGTGACTAAAACTGAGCTTCCCTACGCACAGGGAAGCAAGAGAAATGCTGATTTCATCAAGCCCATTTACATACTCAGAATCTGTACTACTGCGCAAATAGGCTTGTCTCTTTAGGCAAAAAACTCATTTCTAACAAAGTTGCCCAAATGCATCTCAGAAGTGTGCAACTTGTTCCCGGAGTTAGAAAACGTCGAGAAACGGTCGTTTCTGCTAGCGTTGTGCTTCTAAACATGTATTTGCTGAACGGTGAAAGCGCAGAGTAATGCAATTTTCTCCCAGCAAATACACTGTTTCTAAGGAACTGGGAACACACTGAGGAGACACTTGTGGGAGCTACTGTGACTAAAACTGAGCTTCCCTACGCACAGGGAAGCAAGAGAAATGCTGATTTCATCACGCCCAGTTACATACTCAGAATCTGTACTACTGCGCAAATAGGCATGTCTCTGTAGGCAAAAAACTCATTTCTGACAAAGTTGCCCAAATGGATCTCAGAAGTGTGCAACTTGTTCCCTGAGTTAGAAAACATCGGGAAACGTTCGTTTCTGCTAGCGCTGTCCTTCTACACATGTATTTGCTGAACGGTGAAAGCGCACAGTAATGCACTTTTCTCCCAGCTAATACACTGTTTATAAGGAAATGGGAACACACTGAGGAGACACTTGTGGGAGCTACTGTGACTAAAACTGAGCTTCCCTACGCACAGGGAAGCAAGAGAAATGCTGATTTCATCCAGCCCAGTTACATACTCAGAATCTGTACTACTGTGCAAATAGGCATGTCTCTGTAGGCAAAAAACTCATTTCTGACAAAGTTGCCCAAATGCATCTCAGAAGTGTGCAACTTGTTCCCTGAGTTAGAAAACGTCGAGAAACGGTCGTTTCTGCTAGCGCTGTGCTTCTACACATGAATTTGTTGAACGGTGAAAGCGCACAGTAAGGCACTTTTCTCCCAGCTAATACACTGTCTCTAAGGAACTGGGAACACACTGAGGAGACATTTGTGGGAGCTACTGTGACTAAAACTGAGCTTCCCTACGCACAGGGAGCAAGAGAAATGCTGATTTCATCAAGCCCAGTTACATACTCAGAATCTGTACTACTGCGCAAATAGGCATGTCTCTGTAGGCAAAAAACTCATTTCTGACAAAGTTGCCCAAATGCATCTCAGAAGTGTGCAACTTGTTCCCTGAGTTAGAAAACGTCGAGAAACGGTCTTTTCTGCTAGCGCTGTGCTTCTACACATGTATTTGCTGAACGGTGAAAGCGCACAGTAATGCACTTTTCTCCCAGCAAATACACTGTTTCTAAGGAAATGGGAACACACTGAGGAGACACTTGTGGGAGCTACTGTGACTAAAACTGAGCTTCCCTATGCACAGGGAAGCAAGAGAAATGCTGATTTCATCAAGCCCAGTGACATACTCAGAATCTGTACTACTGCGCAAATAGGCATGTCTCTTTAGGCAAAAAACTCATTTCTGACAAAGTTGCCCAAATGCATCTCAGAAGTGTGCAACTTGTTCCCTGAGTTAGAAAACGTCGAGAAACGGTCGTTTCTGCTAGCGCTGTGCTTCTACACATGTATTTGCTGAACGGTGAAAGCGCACAGTAATGCACTTTTCTCCCAGCAAATACACTGTTTCTAAGGAAATGGGAACACACTGAGGAGACACTTGTGGGAGCTACTGTGACTAAAACTGAGCTTCCCTACGCACAGGGAAGCAAGAGAAATGCTGATTTCATCAAGCCCAGTTACATACTCAGAATCTGTACTACTGCGCAAATAGGCATGTCTCTGTAGGCGAAAAACTCATTTCTGACAAAGTTGCCCAAATGCATCTCAGAAGTGTGCAACTTGTTCCCTGAGTTAGAAAACGTGGAGAAACGTTCGTTTCTGCTAGCGCTGTGCTTCTACACATGTATTTGCTGAACGGTGAAAGCTCACAGTAATGCACTTTTCTCCCAGGAAATACACTGTTTCTAAGGAAATGGGAACACACTGAGGAGACACTTGTGGGAGCTACTGTGACTAAAACTGAGCTTCCCTACGCACAGGGAAGCAAGAGAAATGCTGATTTCATCCAGCCCAGTTACATACTCAGAATCTGTACTACTGCGCAAATAGACATGTCTCTGTAGGCAAAAAACTCATTTCTGACGAAGTTGCCCAAATGCATCTCAGAAGTGTGCAACTTGTTCCCTGAGTTAGAAAACGTCGAGAAACGTTCGTTTCTGCTAGCGCTGTGCTTCTACACATGTATTTGCTGAACGGTGAAAGCGCACAGTGATGCACTTTTCTCCCAGCAAATACACTGTTTCTAAGGAAATGGGAACACACTGAGGAGACACTTGTGGGAGCTACTGTGACTAAAACTGAGCTTCCCTACGCACAGGGAAGCAAGAGAAATGCTGATTTCATCAAGCCCAGTTACATACTCAGAATCTGTACTACTGCGCAAATAGGCATGTCTCTGTAGGCAAAAAACTCATTTCTGACAAAGTTTCCCAAATGCATCTCAGAAGTGTGCAACTTGTTCCCTGAGTTAGAAAACATCGGGAAACGTTCGTTTCTGCTAGCGCTGTGCTTCTACACATGTATTTGTTGAACGGTGAAAGCGCACAGTAATGCACTTTTCTCCCAGCAAATACACTGTTTCTAAGGAACTGGGAACACACTGAGGAGACACTTGTGGGAGCTACTGTGACTAAAACTGAGCTTCGCTACGCACAGGGAAGCAAGAGAAATGCTGATTTCATCCAGCCCAGTTACATACTCAGAATCTGTACTACTGTGCAAATAGGCATGTCTCTGTAGGCAAGAAACTCATTTCTGACAAAGTTGCCCAAATGCATCTCAGAAGTGTGCAACTTGTTCCCTGAGTTAGAAAACGTCGAGAAACGGTCGTTTCTGCTAGCGCTGTGCTTCTACACATGAATTTGCTGAACGGTGAAAGCGCACAGTAAGGCACTTTGCTCCCAGCAAATACACTGTCTCTAAGGAACTGGGAACACACTGAGGAGACACTTGTGGGAGCTACTGTGACTAAAACTGAGCTTCCCTACGCACAGGGAAGCAAGAGAAATGCTGATTTCATCAAGCCCAGTTACATACTCAGAATCTGTACTACTGCGCAAATAGGCTTGTCTCTTTAGGCAAAAAACTCATTTCTAACAAAGTTGCCCAAATGCATCTCAGAAGTGTGCAACTTGTTCCCTGAGTTAGAAAACGTCGAGAAACGATCATATCTGCTAACGATGTGCTTCTACACATGTATTTGCTGAACGGTGAAAGCGCACAGTAATGCACTTTTCTCCCAGCAAATACACTGTTTCTAAGGAAATGGGAACACACTGAGGAGACACTTGTGGGAGCTACTGTGACTAAAACTGAGCTTCCCTATGCACAGGGAAGCAAGAGAAATGCTGATTTCATCAAGCCCAGTTACATACTCAGAATCTCTACTACTGCGCAAATAGGCATGACTCTTTAGGCAAAAAACACATTTCTGACAAAGTTGCCCAAATGCATCTCAGAAGTGTGCAACTTGTTCCCTGAGTTAGAAAACGTCGAGAAACGGTCGTTTCTGCTAGCGCTGTGCTTCTACACATGTATTTGCTGAACGGTGAAAGCGCACAGTAATGTACTTTTCTCCCAGCAAATACAGATTCTAAGGAAATGGGAACACACTGAGGAGACACTTGTGGGAGCTACTGTGACTAAAACTGAGCTTCCCTATGCACAGGGAAGCAAGAGAAATGCTGATTTCATCCAGCCCAGTTACATACTCAGAATCTGTACTACTGCGCAAATAGGCATGTCTCTGTAGGCAAAAAACTCATTTCGGACAAAGTTGCCCAAATGCATCTCAGAAGTGTGCAACTTGTTCCCTGAGTTAGAAAACGTCGAGAAACGGTCGTTTCTGCTAGCGCTGTGCTTCTACATATGTATTTGCTGAACGGTGAAAGCGCACAGTAATGCACTTTTCTCCCAGCAAATACACTGTTTCTAAGGAAATGGGAACACACTGAGGAGACACTTGTGGGAGCTACTGTGACTAAAACTGAGCTTCCCTACGCACAGGGAAGCAAGAGAAATGCTGATTTCATCAAGCCCAGTTACATACTCAGAATCTGTACTACTGCGCAAATAGGCATGTCTCTGTAGGCAAAAAACTCATTTCTGACAAAGTTGCCCAAATGCATCTCAGAAGTGTGCAACTTGTTCCCTGAGTTAGAAAACGTCGAGAAACGTTCGTTTCTGCTAGCGCTGTGCTTCTACACATGTATTTGCTGAACGGTGAAAGCGCACAGTAATGCACTTTTCTCCCAGCAAATACACTGTTTCTAAGGAAATGGGAACACACTGAGGAGACACTTGTGGGAGCTACTGTGACTAAAACTGAGCTTCCCTACGCACAGGGAAGCAAGAGAAATGCTGATTTCATCAAGCCCAGTTACATACTCAGAATCTGTACTACTGCGCAAATAGGCATGTCTCTGTAGGCAAAAAACTCATTTCTGACAAAGTTGCCCAAATGCATCTCAGAAGTGTGCAACTTGTTCCCTGAGTTAGAAAACGTTGAGAAACGGTCGTTTCTGCTAGCGCTGTGCTTCTACACATGTATTTGCTGAACGGTGAAAGCGCACAGTAATGCACTTTTCTCCCAGCAAATACACTGTTTCTAAGGAAATGGGAACACACTGAGGAGACACTTGTGGGAGCTACTGTGACTAAAACTGAGCTTCCCTACGCACAGGGAAGCAAGAGAAATGCTGATTTCATCAAGCCCAGTTACATACTCAGAATCTGTACTACTGCGCAAATGGGCATGTCTCTGTAGGCAAAAAACTCATTTCGGACAAAGTTGCCCAAATGCATCTCAGAAGTGTGCAACTTGTTCCCTGAGTTAGAAAACGTCGAGAAACGGTCGTTTCTGCTAGCGTTGTGCTTCTACACATGTATTTGCTGAACGGTGAAAGCGCAGAGTAATGCAATTTTCTCCCAGCAAATACACTGTTTCTAAGGAACTGGGAACACACTGAGGAGACACTTGTGGGAGCTACTGTGACTAAAACTGAGCTTCCCTACGCACAGGGAAGCAAGAGAAATGCTGATTTCATCACGCCCAGTTACATACTCAGAATCTGTACTACTGCGCAAATAGGCATGTCTCTGTAGGCAAAAAACTCATTTCTGACAAAGTTGCCCAAATGCATCTCAGAAGTGTGCAACTTGTTCCCTGAGTTAGAAAACATCGGGAAACGTTCGTTTCTGCTAGCGCTGTCCTTCTACACATGTATTTGCTGAACGGTGAAAGCGCACAGTAATGCACTTTTCTCCCAGCTAATACACTGTTTATAAGGAAATGGGAACACACTGAGGAGACACTTGTGGGAGCTACTGTGACTAAAACTGAGCTTCCCTACGCACAGGGAAGCAAGAGAAATGCTGATTTCATCCAGCCCAGTTACATACTCAGAATCTGTACTACTGTGCAAATAGGCATGTCTCTTTAGGCAAAAAACTCATTTCTGACAAAGTTGCCCAAATGCATCGCAGAAGTGTGCAACTTGTTCCCTGAGTTAGAAAACGTCGAGAAACGGTCTTTTCTGCTAGCGCTGTGCTTCTACACATGTACTTGCTGAACGGTGAAAGCGCACAGTAATGCACTTTTCTCACAGCAAATACACTGTTTCTAAGAAAATGGGAACACACAGAGGAGACACTTGTGGGAGCTACTGTGACTAAAACTGAGCTTCCCTACGCACAGGGAAGCAAGAGAAATGCTGATTTCATCAAGCCCAGTTACATACTCAGAATCTGTACTACTGCGCAAATAGGCATGTCTCTGTAGGCAAAAAACTCATTTCGGACAAAGTTGCCCAAATGCATCTCAGAAGTGTGCAACTTGTTCCCTGAGTTAGAAAACGTCGAGAAACGATCATATCTGCTAACGATGTGCTTCTACACATGTATTTGCTGAACGGTGAAAGCGCACAGTAATGCACTTTTCTCCCAGCAAATACACTGTTTCTAAGGAAATGGGAACACACTGAGGAGACACTTGTGGGAGCTACTGTGACTAAAACTGAGCTTCCCTATGCACAGGGAAGCAAGAGAAATGCTGATTTCATCAAGCCCAGTTACATACTCAGAATCTCTACTACTGCGCAAATAGGCATGACTCTTTAGGCAAAAAACACATTTCTGACAAAGTTGCCCAAATGCATCTCAGAAGTGTGCAACTTGTTCCCTGAGTTAGAAAACGTCGAGAAACGGTCGTTTCTGCTAGCGCTGTGCTTCTACACATGTATTTGCTGAACGGTGAAAGCGCACAGTAATGTACTTTTCTCCCAGCAAATACAGATTCTAAGGAAATGGGAACACACTGAGGAGACACTTGTGGGAGCTACTGTGACTAAAACTGAGCTTCCCTATGCACAGGGAAGCAAGAGAAATGCTGATTTCATCCAGCCCAGTTACATACTCAGAATCTGTACTACTGCGCAAATAGGCATGTCTCTGTAGGCAAAAAACTCATTTCGGACAAAGTTGCCCAAATGCATCTCAGAAGTGTGCAACTTGTTCCCTGAGTTAGAAAACGTCGAGAAACGGTCGTTTCTGCTAGCGCTGTGCTTCTACATATGTATTTGCTGAACGGTGAAAGCGCACAGTAATGCACTTTTCTCCCAGCAAATACACTGTTTCTAAGGAAATGGGAACACACTGAGGAGACACTTGTGGGAGCTACTGTGACTAAAACTGAGCTTCCCTACGCACAGGGAAGCAAGAGAAATGCTGATTTCATCAAGCCCAGTTACATACTCAGAATCTGTACTACTGCGCAAATAGGCATGTCTCTGTAGGCAAAAAACTCATTTCTGACAAAGTTGCCCAAATGCATCTCAGAAGTGTGCAACTTGTTCCCTGAGTTAGAAAACGTCGAGAAACGTTCGTTTCTGCTAGCGCTGTGCTTCTACACATGTATTTGCTGAACGGTGAAAGCGCACAGTAATGCACTTTTCTCCCAGCAAATACACTGTTTCTAAGGAAATGGGAACACACTGAGGAGACACTTGTGGGAGCTACTGTGACTAAAACTGAGCTTCCCTACGCACAGGGAAGCAAGAGAAATGCTGATTTCATCAAGCCCAGTTACATACTCAGAATCTGTACTACTGCGCAAATAGGCATGTCTCTGTAGGCAAAAAACTCATTTCTGACAAAGTTGCCCAAATGCATCTCAGAAGTGTGCAACTTGTTCCCTGAGTTAGAAAACGTTGAGAAACGGTCGTTTCTGCTAGCGCTGTGCTTCTACACATGTATTTGCTGAACGGTGAAAGCGCACAGTAATGCACTTTTCTCCCAGCAAATACACTGTTTCTAAGGAAATGGGAACACACTGAGGAGACACTTGTGGGAGCTACTGTGACTAAAACTGAGCTTCCCTACGCACAGGGAAGCAAGAGAAATGCTGATTTCATCAAGCCCAGTTACATACTCAGAATCTGTACTACTGCGCAAATGGGCATGTCTCTGTAGGCAAAAAACTCATTTCGGACAAAGTTGCCCAAATGCATCTCAGAAGTGTGCAACTTGTTCCCTGAGTTAGAAAACGTCGAGAAACGGTCGTTTCTGCTAGCGTTGTGCTTCTACACATGTATTTGCTGAACGGTGAAAGCGCAGAGTAATGCAATTTTCTCCCAGCAAATACACTGTTTCTAAGGAACTGGGAACACACTGAGGAGACACTTGTGGGAGCTACTGTGACTAAAACTGAGCTTCCCTACGCACAGGGAAGCAAGAGAAATGCTGATTTCATCACGCCCAGTTACATACTCAGAATCTGTACTACTGCGCAAATAGGCATGTCTCTGTAGGCAAAAAACTCATTTCTGACAAAGTTGCCCAAATGCATCTCAGAAGTGTGCAACTTGTTCCCTGAGTTAGAAAACATCGGGAAACGTTCGTTTCTGCTAGCGCTGTCCTTCTACACATGTATTTGCTGAACGGTGAAAGCGCACAGTAATGCACTTTTCTCCCAGCTAATACACTGTTTATAAGGAAATGGGAACACACTGAGGAGACACTTGTGGGAGCTACTGTGACTAAAACTGAGCTTCCCTACGCACAGGGAAGCAAGAGAAATGCTGATTTCATCCAGCCCAGTTACATACTCAGAATCTGTACTACTGTGCAAATAGGCATGTCTCTTTAGGCAAAAAACTCATTTCTGACAAAGTTGCCCAAATGCATCGCAGAAGTGTGCAACTTGTTCCCTGAGTTAGAAAACGTCGAGAAACGGTCTTTTCTGCTAGCGCTGTGCTTCTACACATGTACTTGCTGAACGGTGAAAGCGCACAGTAATGCACTTTTCTCACAGCAAATACACTGTTTCTAAGAAAATGGGAACACACAGAGGAGACACTTGTGGGAGCTACTGTGACTAAAACTGAGCTTCCCTACGCACAGGGAAGCAAGAGAAATGCTGATTTCATCAAGCCCAGTTACATACTCAGAATCTGTACTACTGCGCAAATAGGCATGTCTCTGTAGGCAAAAAACTCATTTCGGACAAAGTTGCCCAAATGCATCTCAGAAGTGTGCAACTTGTTCCCTGAGTTAGAAAACGTCGAGAAACGATCATATCTGCTAACGATGTGCTTCTACACATGTATTTGCTGAACGGTGAAAGCGCACAGTAATGCACTTTTCTCCCAGCAAATACACTGTTTCTAAGGAAATGGGAACACACTGAGGAGACACTTGTGGGAGCTACTGTGACTAAAACTGAGCTTCCCTATGCACAGGGAAGCAAGAGAAATGCTGATTTCATCAAGCCCAGTTACATACTCAGAATCTCTACTACTGCGCAAATAGGCATGACTCTTTAGGCAAAAAACACATTTCTGACAAAGTTGCCCAAATGCATCTCAGAAGTGTGCAACTTGTTCCCTGAGTTAGAAAACGTCGAGAAACGGTCGTTTCTGCTAGCGCTGTGCTTCTACACATGTATTTGCTGAACGGTGAAAGCGCACAGTAATGTACTTTTCTCCCAGCAAATACAGATTCTAAGGAAATGGGAACACACTGAGGAGACACTTGTGGGAGCTACTGTGACTAAAACTGAGCTTCCCTATGCACAGGGAAGCAAGAGAAATGCTGATTTCATCCAGCCCAGTTACATACTCAGAATCTGTACTACTGCGCAAATAGGCATGTCTCTGTAGGCAAAAAACTCATTTCGGACAAAGTTGCCCAAATGCATCTCAGAAGTGTGCAACTTGTTCCCTGAGTTAGAAAACGTCGAGAAACGGTCGTTTCTGCTAGCGCTGTGCTTCTACATATGTATTTGCTGAACGGTGAAAGCGCACAGTAATGCACTTTTCTCCCAGCAAATACACTGTTTCTAAGGAAATGGGAACACACTGAGGAGACACTTGTGGGAGCTACTGTGACTAAAACTGAGCTTCCCTACGCACAGGGAAGCAAGAGAAATGCTGATTTCATCAAGCCCAGTTACATACTCAGAATCTGTACTACTGCGCAAATAGGCATGTCTCTGTAGGCAAAAAACTCATTTCTGACAAAGTTGCCCAAATGCATCTCAGAAGTGTGCAACTTGTTCCCTGAGTTAGAAAACGTCGAGAAACGTTCGTTTCTGCTAGCGCTGTGCTTCTACACATGTATTTGCTGAACGGTGAAAGCGCACAGTAATGCACTTTTCTCCCAGCAAATACACTGTTTCTAAGGAAATGGGAACACACTGAGGAGACACTTGTGGGAGCTACTGTGACTAAAACTGAGCTTCCCTACGCACAGGGAAGCAAGAGAAATGCTGATTTCATCAAGCCCAGTTACATACTCAGAATCTGTACTACTGCGCAAATAGGCATGTCTCTGTAGGCAAAAAACTCATTTCTGACAAAGTTGCCCAAATGCATCTCAGAAGTGTGCAACTTGTTCCCTGAGTTAGAAAACGTTGAGAAACGGTCGTTTCTGCTAGCGCTGTGCTTCTACACATGTATTTGCTGAACGGTGAAAGCGCACAGTAATGCACTTTTCTCCCAGCAAATACACTGTTTCTAAGGAAATGGGAACACACTGAGGAGACACTTGTGGGAGCTACTGTGACTAAAACTGAGCTTCCCTACGCACAGGGAAGCAAGAGAAATGCTGATTTCATCAAGCCCAGTTACATACTCAGAATCTGTACTACTGCGCAAATGGGCATGTCTCTGTAGGCAAAAAACTCATTTCGGACAAAGTTGCCCAAATGCATCTCAGAAGTGTGCAACTTGTTCCCTGAGTTAGAAAACGTCGAGAAACGATCATATCTGCTAACGATGTGCTTCTACACATGTATTTGCTGAACGGTGAAAGCGGACAGTAATGCACTTTTCTCCCAGCAAATACACTGTTTCTAAGGAAATGGGAACACACTGAGGAGACACTTGTGGGAGCTACTGTGACTAAAACTGAGCTTCCCTATGCACAGGGAAGCAAGAGAAATGCTGATTTCATCAAGCCCAGTTACATACTCAGAATCTCTACTACTGCGCAAATAGGCATGACTCTTTAGGCAAAAAACACATTTCTGACAAAGTTGCCCAAATGCATCTCAGAAGTGTGCAACTTGTTCCCTGAGTTAGAAAACGTCGAGAAACGGTCGTTTCTGCTAGCGCTGTGCTTCTACACATGTATTTGCTGAACGGTGAAAGCGCACAGTAATGTACTTTTCTCCCAGCAAATACAGATTCTAAGGAAATGGGAACACACTGAGGAGACACTTGTGGGAGCTACTGTGACTAAAACTGAGCTTCCCTATGCACAGGGAAGCAAGAGAAATGCTGATTTCATCCAGCCCAGTTACATACTCAGAATCTGTACTACTGCGCAAATAGGCATGTCTCTGTAGGCAAAAAACTCATTTCGGACAAAGTTGCCCAAATGCATCTCAGAAGTGTGCAACTTGTTCCCTGAGTTAGAAAACGTCGAGAAACGGTCGTTTCTGCTAGCGCTGTGCTTCTACATATGTATTTGCTGAACGGTGAAAGCGCACAGTAATGCACTTTTCTCCCAGCAAATACACTGTTTCTAAGGAAATGGGAACACACTGAGGAGACACTTGTGGGAGCTACTGTGACTAAAACTGAGCTTCCCTACGCACAGGGAAGCAAGAGAAATGCTGATTTCATCAAGCCCAGTTACATACTCAGAATTTGTACTACTGCGCAAATGGGCATGTCTCTGTAGGCAAAAAACTCATTTCTGACAAAGTTGCCCAAATGCATCTCAGAAGTGTGCAACTTGTTCCCTGAGTTAGAAAACGTCGAGAAACGGTCGTTTCTGCTAGCGCTGTGCTTCTACACATGTATTTGCTGAACGGTGAAAGCACACAGTAATGCACTTTTCTCCCAGCAAATACACTGTTTCTAAGTAAATGGGAACACACTGAGGAGACACTTGTGGGAGCTACTGTGACTAAAACTGAGCTTCCCTACGCACAGGGAAGCAAGAGAAATGCTGATTTCATCCAGCCCAGTTACATACTCAGAATCTGTACTACTGCGCAAATAGGCATGTCTCTGTAGGCAAAAAACTCATTTCTGACAAAGTTGCCCAAATGCATCTCAGAAGTGTGCAACTTGTTCCCTGAGTTAGAAAACGTCGAGAAACGGTCTTTTCTGCTAGCGCTGTGCTTCTACACATGTACTTGCTGAACGGTGAAAGCGCACAGTAATGCACTTTTCTCCCAGCAAATACACTGTTTCTAAGGAAATGGGAACACACAGAGGAGACACTTGTGGGAGCTACTGTGACTAAAACTGATCTTCCCTACGCACAGGGAAGCAAGAGAAATGCTGATTTCATTCAGCCCAGTTACATACTCAGAATCTGTACTACTGCGCAAATAGGCATGTCTCTGTAGGCAAAAACTCATTTCTGACAAAGTTGCCCAAATGCATCTCAGAAGTGTGCAACTTGTTCCCTGAGTTAGAAAACGTCGAGAAACGGTCATATCTGCTAACGATGTGCTTTCTACACATGTATTTGCTGAACGGTGAAAGCGCACAGTAATGCACTTTTCTCCCAGCAAATACACTGTTTCTAAGGAAATGGGAACACACTGAGGAGACACTTGTGGGAGCTACTGTGACTAAAACTGAGCTTCCCTACGCACAGGGAAGTAAGAGAAATGCTGATTTCATCAAGCCCAGTTACATACTCAGAATCTCTACTACTGCGCAAATAGGCATCTCTTTAGGCAAAAAACACATTTCTCACAAAGTTGCCCAAATGCATCTCAGAAGTGTGCAACTTGTTCCCTGAGTTAGAAAACGTCGAGAAACGTTCGTTTCTGCTAGCGCTGTGCTTCTACACATGTATTTGCTGAACGGTGAAAGCACACAGTAATGCACTTTTCTCCCAGCAAATACAGTTTCTAAGGAAATGGGAACACACTGAGGAGACACTTGTGGGAGCTACTGTGACTAAAACTGAGCTTCCCTACGCACAGGGAAGCAAGAGAAATGCTGATTTCATCCAGCCCAGTTATATACTCAGAATCTGTACTACTGCGCAAATAGGCATGTCTCTGTAGGCAAAAAACTCATTTCTGACAAAGTTGCCCAAATGCATCTCAGAAGTGTGCAACTTGTTCCCTGAGTTAGAAAACGTCGAGAAACGGTCGTTTCTGCTAGCGCTGTGCTTCTACACATGTATTAGCTGAACGGTGAAAGCGCACAGTAATGCACTTTTTTCCCAGCTAATACACTGTTTCTAAGGAAATGGGAACACACTGAGGAGACACTTGTGGGAGCTACTGTGACTAAAACTGAGCTTCCCTACGCACAGGGAAGCAAGAGAAATGCTGATTTCATCAAGCCCAGTTACATACTCAGAATCTGTACTACTGCGCAAATAGGCATGTCTCTGTAGGCAAAAAACTCATTTCTGACAAAGTTGCCCAAATGCATCTCAGAAGTGTGCAACTTGTTCCCTGAGTTAGAAAACGTCGAGAAACGGTCGTTTCTGCTAGCGCTGTGCTTCTACACATGTATTTGCTGAACGGTGAAAGCACACAGTAATGCACTTTTCTCCCAGCAAATACACTGTTTCTAAGGAACTGGGAACACACTGAGGAGACACTTGTGGGAGCTACTGTGACTAAAACTGAGCTTCCCTACGCACAGGGAAGCAAGAGAAATGCTGATTTCATCAAGCCCAGTTACATACTCAGAATCTGTACTACTGCGCAAATAGGCATGTCTCTGTAGGCAAAAAACTCATTTCTGACAAAGTTGCCCAAATGCATCTCAGAAGTGTGCAACTTGTTCCCTGAGTTAGAAACCGTCGAGAAACGGTCGTTTCTGCTAGCGCTGTGCTTCTACACATGTATTTGCTGAACGGTGAAAGCGCACAGTAATGCACTTTTCTCCCAGCAAATACACTGTTTCTAAGGAACTGGGAACACACTGAGGAGACACTTGTGGGAGCTACTGTGACTAAAACTGAGCTTTCCTAAACAGGGAAGGAAGAGAAATGCTGATTTCATCAAGCCCAGTTACATACTCAGAATCTGTACTACTGCGCAAATAGGCATGTCTCTGTAGGCAAAAAACTCATTTCTGAAAAAGTTGCCCAAATGCATCTCAGAAGTGTGCAACTTGTTCCCTGAGTTAGAAAACGTCGAGAAACGGTCGTTTCTGCTAGCGCTGTGCTTCTACACATGTATTTGCTGAACGGTGAAAGCGCACAGTAATGCACTTTTCTCCCAGCAAATACACTGTTTCTAAGGAAATGGGAACACACTGAGGAGACACTTGTGGGAGCTACTGTGACTAAAACTGAGCTTCCCTACGCACAGGGAAGCAAGAGAAATGCTGATTTCATCAAGCCCAGTTACATACTCAGAATCTGTACTACTGCGCAAATAGGCATGTCTCCGTAGGCAAAAAACTCATTTCGGACAAAGTTGCCCAAATGCATCTCAGAAGTGTGCAACTTGTTCACTGAGTTAGAAAAGGTCGAGAAACGTTCGTTTCTGCTAGCGCTGTGCTTCTACACATGTATTTGCTAAACGGTGAAAGCGCACAGTAATGCACTTTTCTCCCAGCAAATACACTGTTTCTAAGGAAATGGGAACACACTGAGGAGACACTTGTGGGAGCTACTGGGACTAAAACTGAGCTTCCCTACGCACAGGGAAGCAAGAGAAATGCTGATTTCATCAAGCCCAGTTACATACTCAGAATCTGTACTACTGCGCAAATAGGCATGTCTCTGTAGGCAAAAAACTCATTTCGGACAAAGTTGCCCAAATGCATCTCAGAAGTGTGCAACTTGTTCCCTGAGTTAGAAAACGTCGAGAAACGGTCATTTCTGCTAGCGCTGTGCTTCTACACATGTATTTGCTGAACGGTGAAAGCGCACAGTAATGCACTTTTCTCCCAGCAAATACACTGTTTCTAAGGAAATGGGAACACACTGAGGAGACACTTGTGGGAGCTACTGTGACTAAAACTGAGCTTCCCTACGCACAGGGAAGCAAGAGAAATGCTGATTTCATCAAGCCCAGTTACATACTCAGAATCTGTACTACTGCGCAAATAGGCATGTCTCCGTAGGCAAAAAACTCATTTCGGACAAAGTTGCCCAAATGCATCTCAGAAGTGTGCAACTTGTTCACTGAGTTAGAAAAGGTCGAGAAACGTTCGTTTCTGCTAGCGCTGTGCTTCTACACATGTATTTGCTAAACGGTGAAAGCGCACAGTAATGCACTTTTCTCCCAGCAAATACACTGTTTCTAAGTAAATGGGAACACACTGAGGAGACACTTGTGGGAGCTACTGGGACTAAAACTGAGCTTCCCTACGCACAGGGAAGCAAGAGAAATGCTGATTTCATCAAGCCCAGTTACATACTCAGAATCTGTACTACTGCGCAAATAGGCATGTCTCTGTAGGCAAAAAACTCACTTCGGACAAAGTTGCCCAAATGCATCTCAGAAGTGTGCAACTTGTTCCCTGAGTTAGAAAACGTCGAGAAACGGTCGTTTCTGCTAGCGCTGTGCTTCTACACATGTATTTGCTGAACGGTGAAAGCGCACAGTAATGCACTTTTCTCCCAGCAAATACACTGATTCTAAGGAAATGGGAACACACTGAGGAGACACTTGTGGGAGCTACTGTGACTAAAACTGAGCTTCCCTAGGCACAGGGAAGTAAGAGAAATGCTGATTTCATCAAGCCCAGTTACATACTCAGAATCTGTACTACTGCGCAAATAGGCATGTCTCTGTAGGCAAAAAACTCATTTCTGACAAAGTTGCCCAAATGCATCTCAGAAGTGTGCAACTTGTTCCCTGAGTTAGAAAACGTCGAGAAACGTTCGTTTCTGCTAGCGCTGTGCTTCTACACATGTATTTGCTGAACGGTGAAAGCGCACAGTAATGCACTTTTCTCCCAGCAAATACACTGTTTCTAAGGAAATGGGAACACACTGAGGAGACACTTGTGGGAGCTACTGTGACTAAAACTGAGCTTCTCTACGCACAGGGAAGCAAGAGAAATGCTGATTTCATCAAGCCCAGTTACATACTCAGAATCTGTACTACTGCGCAAATACGCATGTCTCTGTAGGCAAAAAACTCATTTCGGCCAAAGTTGCCCAAATGCATCTCAGAAGTGGGCAACTTGTTCCCTGAGTTAGAATACGTCGAGAAACGGTCGTTTCTGCTAGCGCTGTGCTTCTACACATGTATTTGCTGAACGGTGAAAGCGCACAGTAATGCACTTTTCTCCCAGCAAATACACTGTTTCTAAGGAAATGGGAACACACTGAGGAGACACTTGTGGGAGCTACTGTGACTAAAACTGAGCTTCCCTTCGCACAGGGAAGCAAGAGAAATGCTGATTTCATCAAGCCCAGTTACATACTCAGAATCTGTACTACTGCGCAAATAGGCATGTCTCTGTAGGCAAAAAACTCATTTCTGACAAAGTTGCCCAAATGCATCTCAGAAGTGTGCAACTTGTTCCCTGAGTTAGAAAACGTCGAGAAACAGTCGTTTCTGCTAGCGCTGTGCTTCTACACATGTATTTGCTGAACGGTGAAAGCGCACAGTAATGCACTTTTCTCCCAGCAAATACACTGTTTCTAAGGAAATGGGAACACACTGAGGAGACACTTGTGGGAGCTACTGTGACTAAAACTGAGCTTCCCTACGCACAGGGAAGCAAGAGAAATGCTGATTTCATCCAGCCCAGTTACATACTCAGAATCTGTACTACTGCGCTAAATAGGCATGTCTCTGTAGGCAAAAAACTCATTTCGGACAAAGTTGCCCAAATGCATCTCAGAAGTGTGCAACTTGTTCCCTGAGTTAGAAAACGTCGAGAAACGGTCGTTTCTGCTAGCATTGTGCTTCCACACATGTATTTGCTGAACGGTGAAAGCGCACAGTAATGCACTTTTCTCCCAGCAAATACACTGTTTCTATGGAAATGGGAACACACTGAGGAGACACTTGTGGGAGCTACTGTGACTAAAACTGAGCTTCCCTACGCACAGGGAAGCAAGAGAAATGCTGATTTCATCAAGCCCAGTTACATACTCAGAATCTGTACTACTGCGCAAATAGGCATGTCTCTGTAGGCAAAAAACTCATTTCGGATAAAGTTGCCCAAATGCATCTCAGAAGTGTGCAACTTGTTCCCTGAGTTAGAAAACGTCGAGAAACGGTCGTTTCTGCTAGAGCTGTGCTTCTACACATGTATTTGCTGAACGGTGAAAGCGCACAGTAATGCACTTTTCTCCCAGCAAATACACTGTTTCTAAGGAAATGGGAACACACTGAGGAGACACTTGTGGGAGCTACGGTGACAAAAACTGAGCTTCCCTACGCACAGGGAAGCAAGAGAAATGCTGATTTCATCAAGCCCAGTTACATACTCAGAATCTGTACTACTGCGCTAATAGGCATGTCTCTGTAGGCAAAAAACTCATTTCTGACAAAGTTGCCCAAATGCACCTCAGAAGTGTGCAACTTGTTCCCTGAGTTAGAAAACGTCGAGAAACGTTCGTTTCTGCTAGCGCTGTGCTTCTACACATGTATTTGCTGAACGGTGAAAGCGCACAGTAATGCACTTTTCTCCCAGCAAATACACTGTTTCTAAGGAAATGGGAACACACTGAGAAGACACTTGTGGGAGCTACTGTGACTAAAACTGAGCTTCCCTACGCACAGGGAAGCAAGAGAAATGCTGATTTCATCACGCCCAGTTACATACTCAGAATCTGTACTACTGCGCAAATAGGCATGTCTCTTTAGGCAAAAAACTCATTTCTGACAATGTTGCCCAAATGCATCTCAGAAGTGTGCAACTTGTTCCCTGAGTTAGAAAACGTCGAGAAACGGTCGTTTCTGTTAGCGCTGTGCTTCTACACATGTATTTGCTGAACGGTGAAAGCGCACAGTAATGCACTTTTCTCCCAGCAAATACACTGTTTCTAAGGAAATGGGAACACACTGAGGAGACACTTGTGGGAGCTACTGTGACTAAAACTGAGCTTCCCTACGCACAGGGAAGCAAGAGAAATGCTGATTTCATCCAGCCCAGTTACATACTCAGAATCTGTACTACTGCGCAAATAGGCATGTCTCTGTAGGCAAAAAACTCATTTCTGACAAAGTTGCCCAAATGCATCTCAGAAGTGTGCAACTTGTTCCCTGAGTTAGAAAACGTCGAGAAACGGTCGTTTCTGCTAGCGCTGTGCTTCTACACATGTATTTGCTGAACGGTGAAAGCGCACAGTAATGCACTTTTCTCCCAGCAAATACACTGTTTCTAAGGAAATGGGAACACACTGAGGAGACACTTGTGGGAGCTACTGTGACTAAAACTGAGCTTCCTTACGCACAGGGAAGCAAGAGAAATGCTGATTTCATCCAGCCCAGTTACATACTCAGAATCTGTACTACTGCGCAAATAGGCATGTCTCTGTAGGCAAAAAACTCATTTCTGACAAAGTTGCCCAAATGCATCTCAGAAGTGTGCAACTTGTTCCCTGAGTTAGAAAATGTCGAGAAACGGTCGTTTCTGCTAGCGCTGTGCTTCTACACATGTATTTGCTGAACGGTGAAAGCGCACAGTAATGCACTTTTCTCCCAGCAAATACACTGTTTCTAAGGAAATGGGAACACACTGAGGAGTTACTTGTGGGAGCTACTGTGACTAAAACTGAGCTTCCCTACGCACAGGGAAGCAAGAGAAATGCTGATTTCATCAAGCCCAGTTACATACTCAGAATGTGTACTACTGCGCAAATAGGCATGTATCTGTAGGCAAAAAACTCATTTCTGACAAAGTTGCCCAAATGCATCTCAGAAGTGTGCAACTTGTTCCCTGAGTTAGAAAACGTCGAGAAACGGTCGTTTCTGCTAGCGCTGTGCTTCTACACATGTATTTGCTGAACGGTGAAAGCGCACAGTAATGCACTTTTCTCCCAGCAAATACACTGTTTCTAAGGAAATGGGAAAACACTGAGGAGACACTTGTGGGAGCTACTGTGACTAAAACTGAGCTTCCCTACGCACAGGGAAGCAAGAGAAATGCTGATTTCATCCAGCCCAGTTACATACTCAGAATCTGTACTACTGCGCTAAATAGGCATGTCTCTGTAGGCAAAAAACTCATTTCGGACAAAGTTGCCCAAATGCATCTCAGAAGTGTGCAACTTGTTCCCTGAGTTAGAAAACGTCGAGAAACGGTCGTTTCTGCTAGCATTGTGCTTCCACACATGTATTTGCTGAACGGTGAAAGCGCACAGTAATGCACTTTTCTCCCAGCAAATTCACTGTTTCTATGGAAATGGGAACACACTGAGGAGACACTTGTGGGAGCTACTGTGACTAAAACTGAGCTTCCCTACGCACAGAGATGCAAGAGAAATGCTGATTTCATCAAGCCCAGTTACATACTCAGAATCTGTACTACTGCGCAAATAGGCATGTCTCTGTAGGCAAAAAACTCATTTCTGACAAAGTTGCCCAAATGCATCTCAGAAGTGTGCAACTTGTTCCCTGAGTTAGAAAACGTCGAGAAACGGTCGTTTCTGCTAGCGCTGTGCTTCTACACATGTATTTGCTGAACGGTGAAAGCGCACAGTAATGCACTTTTCTCCCAGTAAATACACTGTTTCTAAGGAAATGGGAACACACTGAGGAGACACTTGTGGGAGCTACTGTGACTAAAACTGAGCTTCCCTACGCACAGGGAAGCAAGAGAAATGCTGATTTCATCCAGCCCAGTTACATACACAGAATCTGTACTACTGCGCTAAATAGGCATGTCTCTGTAGGCAAAAAACTCATTTCGGACAAAGTTGCCCAAATGCATCTTAGAAGTGTGCAGCTTGTTCCCTGAGTTAGAAAACGTCGAGAAACGGTCGTTTCTGCTAGCATTGTGCTTCCACACATGTATTTGCTGAACGGTGAAAGCGCACAGTAATGCACTTTTATCCCAGCAAATACACTGTTTCTATGGAAATGGGAACACACTGAGGAGACACTTGTGGGAGCTACTGTGACTAAAACTGAGCTTCCCTAC
The DNA here is from genome assembly GCF_964271855.1 of Acomys minous. Lineage (NCBI taxonomy): Eukaryota > Metazoa > Chordata > Mammalia > Rodentia > Muridae > Acomys > Acomys minous. The sequence continues at coordinate 3,989,804 of NW_028182181.1, forward strand.
GCACAGGGAAGCAAGAGAAATGCTGATTTCATCAAGCCCAGTTACATACTCAGAATCTGTACTACTGCGCAAATAGGCATGTCTCTGTAGGCAAAAAACTCATTTCGGACAAAGTTGCCCAAATGCATCTCAGAAGTGTGCAACTTGTTCCCTGAGTTAGAAAACGTCGAGAAACGGTCGTTTCTGCTAGCGCTGTGCTTCTACACATGTATTTGCTGAACGGTGAAAGCGCACAGTAATGCACTTTTCTCCCAGCAAATACACTGTTTCTAAGGAAATGGGAACACACTGAGGAGTTACTTGTGGGAGCTACTGTGACTAAAACTGAGCTTCCCTACGCACAGGGAAGTAAGAGAAATGCTGATTTCATCAAGCCCAGTTACATACTCAGAATGTGTACTACTGCGCAAATAGGCATGTATCTGTAGGCAAAAAACTCATTTCTGACAAAGTTGCCCAAATGCATCTCAGAAGTGTGCAACTTGTTCCCTGAGTTAGAAAACGTCGAGAAACGGTCGTTTCTGCTAGCGCTGTGCTTCTACACATGTATTTGCTGAACGGTGAAAGCGCACAGTAATGCACTTTTCTCCCAGCAAATACACTGTTTCTAAGGAAATGGGAAAACACTGAGGAGACACTTGTGGGAGCTACTGTGACTAAAACTGAGCTTCCCTACGCACAGGGAAGCAAGAGAAATGCTGATTTCATCCAGCCCAGTTACATACTCAGAATCTGTACTACTGCGCTAAATAGGCATGTCTCTGTAGGCAAAAAACTCATTTCGGACAAAGTTGCCCAAATGCATCTCAGAAGTGTGCAACTTGTTCCCTGAGTTAGAAAACGTCGAGAAACGGTCGTTTCTGCTAGCATTGTGCTTCCACACATGTATTTGCTGAACGGTGAAAGCGCACAGTAATGCACTTTTCTCCCAGCAAATTCACTGTTTCTATGGAAATGGGAACACACTGAGGAGACACTTGTGGGAGCTACTGTGACTAAAACTGAGCTTCCCTACGCACAGAGATGCAAGAGAAATGCTGATTTCATCAAGCCCAGTTACATACTCAGAATCTGTACTACTGCGCAAATAGGCATGTCTCTGTAGGCAAAAAACTCATTTCTGACAAAGTTGCCCAAATGCATCTCAGAAGTGTGCAACTTGTTCCCTGAGTTAGAAAACGTCGAGAAACGGTCGTTTCTGCTAGCGCTGTGCTTCTACACATGTATTTGCTGAACGGTGAAAGCGCACAGTAATGCACTTTTCTCCCAGTAAATACACTGTTTCTAAGGAAATGGGAACACACTGAGGAGACACTTGTGGGAGCTACTGTGACTAAAACTGAGCTTCCCTACGCACAGGGAAGCAAGAGAAATGCTGATTTCATCCACCCCAGTTACATACACAGAATCTGTACTACTGCGCTAAATAGGCATGTCTCTGTAGGCAAAAAACTCATTTCGGACAAAGTTGCCCAAATGCATCTTAGAAGTGTGCAGCTTGTTCCCTGAGTTAGAAAACGTCGAGAAACGGTCGTTTCTGCTAGCATTGTGCTTCCACAAATGTATTTGCTGAACGGTGAAAGCGCACAGTAATGCACTTTTATCCCAGCAAATACACTGTTTCTATGGAAATGGGAACACACTGAGGAGACACTTGTGGGAGCTACTGTGACTAAAACTGAGCTTCCCTACGCACAGGGAAGCAAGAGAAATGCTGATTTCATCAAGCCCAGTTACATACTCAGAATCTGTACTACTGCGCAAATAGGCATGTCTCTGTAGGCAAAAAACTCATTTCGGACAAAGTTGCCCAAATGCATCTCAGAAGTGTGCAACTTGTTCCCTGAGTTAGAAAACGTCGAGAAACGGTCGTTTCTGCTAGCGCTGTGCTTCTACACATGTATTTGCTGAACGGTGAAAGCGCACAGTAATGCACTTTTCTCCCAGCAAATACACTGTTTCTAAGGAAATGGGAACACACTGAGGAGTTACTTGTGGGAGCTACTGTGACTAAAACTGAGCTTCCCTACGCACAGGGAAGTAAGAGAAATGCTGATTTCATCAAGCCCAGTTACATACTCAGAATGTGTACTACTGCGCAAATAGGCATGTATCTGTAGGCAAAAAACTCATTTCTGACAAAGTTGCCCAAATGCATCTCAGAAGTGTGCAACTTGTTCCCTGAGTTAGAAAACGTCGAGAAACGGTCGTTTCTGCTAGCGCTGTGCTTCTACACATGTATTTGCTGAACGGTGAAGGCGCACAGTAATGCACTTTTCTCCCAGCAAATACACTGTTTCTAAGGAAATGGGAAAACACTGAGGAGACACTTGTGGGAGCTACTGTGACTAAAACTGAGCTTCCCTACGCACAGGGAAGCAAGAGAAATGCTGATTTCATCCAGCCCAGTTACATACTCAGAATCTGTACTACTGCGCTAAATAGGCATGTCTCTGTAGGCAAAAAACTCATTTCGGACAAAGTTGCCCAAATGCATCTCAGAAGTGTGCAACTTGTTCCCTGAGTTAGAAAACGTCGAGAAACGGTCGTTTCTGCTAGCATTGTGCTTCCACACATGTATTTGCTGAACGGTGAAAGCGCACAGTAATGCACTTTTCTCCCAGCAAATTCACTGTTTCTATGGAAATGGGAACACACTGAGGAGACACTTGAGGGAGCTACTGTGACTAAAACTGAGCTTCCCTACGCACAGAGATGCAAGAGAAATGCTGATTTCATCAAGCCCAGTTACATACTCAGAATCTGTACTACTGCGCAAATAGGCATGTCTCTGTAGGCAAAAAACTCATTTCTGACAAAGTTGCCCAAATGCATCTCAGAAGTGTGCAACTTGTTCCCTGAGTTAGAAAACGTCGAGAAATGGTCGTTTCTGCTAGCGCTGTGCTTCTACACATGTATTTGCTGAACGGTGAAAGCGCACAGTAATGCACTTTTCTCCCAGTAAATACACTGTTTCTAAGGAAATGGGAACACACTGAGGAGACACTTGTGGGAGCTACTGTGACTAAAACTGAGCTTCCCTACGCACAGGGAAGCAAGAGAAATGCTGATTTCATCCAGCCCAGTTACATACACAGAATCTGTACTACTGCGCTAAATAGGCATGTCTCTGTAGGCAAAAAACTCATTTCGGACAAAGTTGCCCAAATGCATCTTAGAAGTGTGCAGCTTGTTCCCTGAGTTAGAAAACGTCGAGAAACGGTCGTTTCTGCTAGCATTGTGCTTCCACAAATGTATTTGCTGAACGGTGAAAGCGCACAGTAATGCACTTTTATCCCAGCAAATACACTGTTTCTATGGAAATGGGAACACACTGAGGAGACACTTGTGGGAGCTACTGTGACTAAAACTGAGCTTCCCTACGCACAGGGAAGCAAGAGAAATGCTGATTTCATCAAGCCCAGTTACATACTCAGAATCTGTACTACTGCGCAAATAGGCATGTCTCTGTAGGCAAAAAACTCATTTCGGACAAAGTTGCCCAAATGCATCTCAGAAGTGTGCAACTTGTTCCCTGAGTTAGAAAACGTCGAGAAACGGTCGTTTCTGCTAGCGCTGTGCTTCTACACATGTATTTGCTGAACGGTGAAAGCGCACAGTAATGCACTTTTCTCCCAGCAAATACACTGTTTCTAAGGAAATGGGAACACACTGAGGAGACACTTGTGGGAGCTACGGTGACTAAAACTGAGCTTCCCTACGCACAGGGATGCAAGAGAAATGCTGATTTCATCAAGCCCAGTTACATACTCAGAATCTGTACTACTGCGCTAATAGGCATGTCTCTGTAGGCAAAAAACTCATTTCTGACAAAGTTGCCCAAATGCATGTCAGAAGTGTGCAACTTGTTCCCTGAGTTAGAAAAAGTCGAGAAACGGTCGTTTCTGCTAGCGCTGTGCTTCTACACATGTATTTGCTGAACGGTGAAAGCGCACAGTAATGCACTTTTCTCCCAGCAAATACACTGTTTCTAAGGAAATGGGAACACACTGAGGAGACACTTGTGGGAGCTACTGTGACTAAAACTGAGCTTCCCTACGCACAGGGAAGCAAGAGAAATGCTGATTTCATCCAGCCCAATTACTTACTCAGAATCTGTACTACTGCGCTAAATAGGCATGTCTCTGTAGGCAAAAAACTCATTTCGGACAAAGTTGCCCAAATGCATCTCAGAAGTGTGCAACTTGTTCCCTGAGTTAGAAAACGTCGAGAAACGGTCGTTTCTGCTAGCATTGTGCTTCCACACATGTATTTGCTGAACGGTGAAAGCGCACAGTAATGCACTTTTCTCCCAGCAAATTCACTGTTTCTATGGAAATGGGAACACACTGAGGAGACACTTGTGGGAGCTACTGTGACTAAAACTGAGCTTCCCTACGCACAGGGAAGCAAGAGAAATGCTGATTTCATCAAGCCCAGTTACATACTCAGAATCTGTACTACTGCGCAAATAGGCATGTCTCTGTAGGCAAAAAACTCATTTCGGACAAAGTTGCCCAAATGCATCTCAGAAGTGTGCAACTTGTTCCCTGAGTTAGAAAACGTCGAGAAACGGTCGTTTCTGCTAGCGCTGTGCTTCTACACATGTATTTGCTGAACGGTGAAAGCGCACAGTAATGCACTTTTCTCCCAGTAAATACACTGTTTCTAAGGAAATGGGAACACACTGAGGAGACACTTGTGGGAGCTACTGTGACTAAAACTGAGCTTCCCTAGGCACAGGGAAGCAAGAGAAATCTGATTTCATCAAGCCCAGTTACATACTCAGAATCTGTACTACTGCGCTAAATAGGCATGTCTCTGTAGGCAAAAAACTCATTTCGGACAAAGTTGCCCAAATGCATCTCAGAAGTGTGCAACTTGTTCCCTGAGTTAGAAAACGTCGAGAAACGGTCGTTTCTGCTAGCATTGTGCTTCCACACATGTATTTGCTGAACGGTGAAAGCGCACAGTAATGCACTTTTCTCCCAGCAAATACACTGTTTCTAAGGAAATGGGAACACACTGAGGAGACACGTGTGGGAGCTACTGTGACTAAAACTGAGCTTCCCTACGCACAGGGAAGCAAGAGAAATGCTGATTTCATCCAGCCCAGTTACATACTCAGAATCTGTACTACTGCGCGAATAGGCATGTCTCTGTAGGCAAAAAACTCATTTCGGACAAAGTTGCCCAAATGCATCTCAGAAGTGTGCAACTTGTTCCCTGAGTTAGAAAACGTCGAGAAACGGTCGTTTCTGCTAGCGCTGTGCTTCCACACATGTATTTGCTGAACGGTGAAAGCGCACAGTAATGCACTTTTCTCCCAGCAAATTCACTGTTTCTATGGAAATGGGAACACACTGAGGAGACACTTGTGGGAGCTACTGTGACTAAACTGAGCTTTCCTACGCACAGGGAAGCAAGAGAAATGCTGATTTCATCAAGCCCAGTTACATACTCAGAATGTGTACTACTGCGCAAATAGGCATGTATCTGTAGGCAAAAAACTCATTTCTGACAAAGTTGCCCAAATGCATCTCAGAAGTGTGCAACTTGTTCCCTGAGTTAGAAAACGTCGAGAAACGGTCGTTTCTGCTAGCGCTGTGCTTCTACACATGTATTTGCTGAACGGTGAAAGCGCACAGTAATGCACTTTTCTCCCAGCAAATACACTGTTTCTAAGGAAATGGGAACACACTGAGGAGACACTTGTGGGAGCTACTGTGACTAAAACTGAGCTTCCCTACGCACAGGGAAGCAAGAGAAATGCTGATTTCATCAAGCCCAGTTACATACTCAGAATCTGTACTACTGCGCAAATAGGCATGTCTCTGTAGGCAAAAAACTCATTTCTGACAAAGTTGCCCAAATGCATGTCAGAAGTGTGCAACTTGTTCCCTGAGTTAGAAAACGTCGAGAAACGTTCGTTTCTGCTAGCGCTGTGCTTCTACACATGTATTTGCTGAACGGTGAAAGCGCACAGTAATGCACTTTTCTCCCAGCAAATACACTGTTTCTAAGGAAATGGGAACACACTGAGAAGACACTACTGGGAGCTACTGTGACTAAAACTGAGCTTCCCTACGCACAGGGAAGCAAGAGAAATGCTGATTTCATCACGCCCAGTTACATACTCAGAATCTGTACTACTGCGCAAATAGGCATGTCTCTTTAGGCAAAAAACTCATTTCTGACAAAGTTGCCCAAATGCATCTCAGAAGTGTGCAACTTGTTCCCTGAGTTAGAAAACGTCGAGAAACGGTCGTTTCTGCTAGCGCTGTGCTTCTACACATGTATTTGCTGAACGGTGAAAGCGCACAGTAATGCACTTTTCTCCCAGCAAATACACTGTTTCTAAGGAAATGGGAACACACTGAGGAGACACTTGTGGGAGCTACTGTGACTAAAACTGAGCTTCCCTACGCACAGGGAAGCAAGAGAAATGCTGATTTCATCAAGCCCAGTTACATACTCAGAATCTGTACTACTGCGCAAATAGGCATGTCTCTGTAGGCAAAAAACTCATTTCTGACAAAGTTGCCCAAATGCATGTCAGAAGTGTGCAACTTGTTCCCTGAGTTAGAAAACGTCGAGAAACGTTCGTTTCTGCTAGCGCTGTGCTTCTACACATGTATTTGCTGAACGGTGAAAGCGCACAGTAATGCACTTTTCTCCCAGCAAATACACTGTTTCTAAGGAAATGGGAACACACTGAGAAGACACTACTGGGAGCTACTGTGACTAAAACTGAGCTTCCCTACGCACAGGGAAGCAAGAGAAATGCTGATTTCATCACGCCCAGTTACATACTCAGAATCTGTACTACTGCGCAAATAGGCATGTCTCTTTAGGCAAAAAACTCATTTCTGACAAAGTTGCCCAAATGCATCTCAGAAGTGTGCAACTTGTTCCCTGAGTTAGAAAACGTCGAGAAACGGTCGTTTCTGCTAGCGCTGTGCTTCTACACATGTATTTGCTGAACGGTGAAAGCGCACAGTAATGCACTTTTCTCCCAGCAAATACACTGTTTCTAAGGAAATGGGAACACACTGAGGAGACACTTGTGGGAGCTACTGTGACTAAAACTGAGCTTCCCTACGCACAGGGAAGCAAGAGAAATGCTGATTTCATCAAGCCCAGTTACATACTCAGAATCTGTACTACTGCGCAAATAGGCATGTCTCTGTAGGCAAAAAACTCATTTCTGACAAAGTTGCCCAAATGCACCTCAGAAGTGTGCAACTTGTTCCCTGAGTTAGAAAACGTCGAGAAACGTTCGTTTCTGCTAGCGCTGTGCTTCTACACATGTATTTGCTGAACGGTGAAAGCGCACAGTAATGCACTTTTCTCCCAGCAAATACACTGTTTCTAAGGAAATGGGAACACACTGAGAAGACACTTGTGGGAGCTACTGTGACTAAAACTGAGCTTCCCTACGCACAGGGAAGCAAGAGAAATGCTGATTTCATCACGTCCAGTTACATACTCAGAATCTGTACTACTGCGCAAATAGGCATGTCTCTTTAGGCAAAAAACTCATTTCTGACAAAGTTGCCCAAATGCATCTCAGAAGTGTGCAACTTGTTCCCTGAGTTAGAAAACGTCGAGAAACGGTCGTTTCTGCTAGCGCTGTGCTTCTACACATGTATTTGCTGAACGGTGAAAGCGCACAGTAATGCACTTTTCTCCCAGCAAATACACTGTTTCTAAGGAAATGGGAACACACTGAGGAGACACTTGTGGGAGCTACTGTGACTAAAACTGAGCTTCCTTACGCACAGGGAAGCAAGAGAAATGCTGATTTCATCCAGCCCAGTTACATACTCAGAATCTGTACTACTGCGCAAATAGGCATGTCTCTGTAGGCAAAAAACTCATTTCTGACAAAGTTGCCCAAATGCATCTCAGAAGTGTGCAACTTGTTCCCTGAGTTAGAAAACGTCGAGAAACGGTCGTTTCTGCTAGCGCTGTGTTTCTACACATGTATTTGCTGAACGGTGAAAGCGCACAGTAATGCACTTTTCTCCCAGCAAATACACTGTTTCTAAGGAAATGGGAACACACTGAGGAGTTACTTGTGGGAGCTACTGTGACTAAAACTGAGCTTCCCTACGCACAGGGAAGCAAGAGAAATGCTGATTTCATCAAGCCCAGTTACATACTCAGAATCTGTACTACTGCGCAAATAGGCATGTCTCTTTAGGCAAAAAACTCATTTCTGACAAAGTTGCCCAAATGCATCTCAGAAGTGTGAAACTTGTTTCCTGAGTTAGAAAACGTCAAGAAACGTTCGTTTCTGCTAGCACTGTGCTTCTACACATGTATTTGCTGAACGGTGAAAGCGCACAGTAATGCACTTTTCTCCCAGCAAATACACTGTTTCTAAGGAAATGGGAACACACTGAGGAGACACTTGTGGGAGCTACTGTGACTAAAACTGAGCTTCCCTACGCACAGGGAAGCAAGAGAAATGCTGATTTCATCAAGCCCAGTTAAATACGCAGAATCTGTACTACTGCGCAAATAGGCATGTCTCTGTAGGCAAAAAACTCATTTCGGACAAAGTTGCCCAAATGCATCTCAGAAGTGTGCAACTTGTTCCCTGAGTTAGAAAACGTCGAGAAACGGTCGTTTCTGCTAGCGCTGTGCTTCTACACATGTATTTGCAGAACGGTGAAAGCGCACATTAATGCACTTTTCTCCCAGCAAATACACTGTTTCTAAGGAAATGGGTACACACTGAGGAGACACTTGTGGGAGCTACTGTGACTAAAACTGAGCTTCCCTACGCACAGGGAAGCAAGAGAAATGCTGATTTCATCAAGCCCAGTTACATACTCAGAATCTGTACTACTGCGCAAATAGGCATGTCTCTGTAGGCAAAAAACTCATTTCTGACAAAGTTGCCCAAATGCATCTCAGAAGTGTGCAACTTGTTCCCTGAGTTAGAAAACGTCGAGAAACGGTCGTTTCTGCTAGCGCTGTGCTTCTACACATGTATTTGCTGAACGGTGAAAGCGCACAGTAATGCACTTTTCTCCCAGCAAATACACTGTTTCTAAGGAAATGGGAACACACTGAGGAGACACTTGTGGGAGCTACTGTGACTAAAACTGAGCTTCCCTACGCACAGGGAAGCAAGAGAAATGCTGATTTCATCAAGCCCAGTTACATACTCAGAATCTGGACTACTGCGCTAATAGGCATGTCTCTGTAGGCAAAAAACTCATTTCTGACAAAGTTGCCCAAATGCATCTCAGAAGTGTGCAACTTGTTCCCTGAGTTAGAAAACGTCGAGAAACGTTCGTTTCTGCTAGCGCTGTGCTTCTACACATGTATTTGCTTAACGGTGAAAGCGCACAGTAATGCACTTTTCTCCCAGCAAATACACTGTTTCTAAGGAAATGGGAACACACTGAGAAGACACTTGTGGGAGCTACTGTGACTAAAACTGAGCTTCCCTACGCACAGGGAAGCAAGAGAAATGCTGATTTCATCACGCCCAGTTACATACTCAGAATCTGTACTACTGCGCAAATAGGCATGTCTCTGTAGGCAAAAAACTCATTTCTGACAAAGTTGCCCAAATGCATCTCAGAAGTGTGCAACTTGTTCCCTGAGTTAGAAAACGTCGAGAAACGGTCGTTTCTGCTAGCGCTGTGCTTCTACACATGTATTTGCTGAACGGTGAAAGCGCACAGTAATGCACTTTTTTCCCCGCAAATACACTGTTTCTAAGGAAATGGGAACACACTGAGGAGACACTTGTGGGAGCTACTGTGACTAAAACTGAGCTTCCTTACGCACAGGGAAGCAAGAGAAATGCTGATTTCATCCAGCCCAGTTACATACTCAGAATCTGTACTACTGCGCAAATAGGCATGTCTCTGTAGGCAAAAAACTCATTTCTGACAAAGTTGCCCAAATGCATCTCAGAAGTGTGCAACTTGTTCCCTGAGTTAGAAAACGTCGAGAAACGGTCGTTTCTGCTAGCGCTGTGCTTCTACACATGTATTTGCTGAACGGTGAAAGCGCACAGTAATGAACTTTTCTCCCAGCAAATACACTGTTTCTAAGGAAATGGGAACACACTGAGGAGTTACTTGTTGGAGCTACTGTGACTAAAACTGAGCTTCCCTACGCACAGGGAAGCAAGAGAAATGCTGATTTCATCAAGCCCAGTTACATACTCAGAATCTGTACTACTGCGCAAATAGGCATGTCTCTGTAGGCAAAAAACTCATTTCTGACAAAGTTGCCCAAATGCATCTCAGAAGTGTGCAACTTGTTCCCTGAGTTAGAAAACGTCGAGAAACGGTCGTTTCTGCTAGCGCTGTGCTTCTACACATGTATTTGCTGAACGGTGAAAGCGCACAGTAATGCACTTTTCTCCCAGCAAATACACTGTTTCTAAGGAAATGGGAACACACTGAGGAGACACTTGTGGGAGCTACTGTGACTAAAACTGAGCTTCCCTACGCACAGGGAAGCAAGAGAAATGCTGATTTCATCAAGCCCAGTTACATACTCAGAATCTGTACTACTGCGCTAATAGGCATGTCTCTGTAGGCAAAAAACTCATTTCTGACAAAGTTGCCCAAATGCACCTCAGAAGTGTGCAACTTGTTCCCTGAGTTAGAAAACGTCGAGAAACGGTCGTTTCTGCTAGCGCTGTGCTTCTACACATGTATTTGCTGAACGGTGAAAGCGCACAGTAATGCACTTTTCTCCCAGCAAATACACTGTTTCTAAGGAAATGGGAACACACTGAGGAGACACTTTTGGGAGCTACTGTGACTAAAACTGAGCTTCCCTACGCACAGGGAAGCAAGAGAAATGCTGATTTCATCACGCCCAGTTACATACTCAGAATCTGTACTACTGGGCAAATAGGCGTGTCTCTTTAGGCAAAAAACTCATTTCTGACAAAGTTGCCCAAATGCATCTCAGAAGTGTGCAACTTGTTCCCTGAGTTAGAAAACGTCGAGAAACGGTCGTTTCTGCTAGCGCTGTGCTTCTACACATGTATTTGCTGAACGGTGAAAGCGCACAGTAATGCACTTTTCTCCCAGCAAATACACTGTTTCTAAGGAAATGGGAACACACTGAGGAGACACTTGTGGGAGCTACTGGGACTAAAACTGAGCTTCCCTACGCACAGGGAAGCAAGAGAAATGCTGATTTCATCAAGCCCAGTTACATACTCAGAATCTGTACTACTGCACAAATAGGCATGTCTCTGTAGGCAAAAAACTCATTTCTGACAAAGTTGCCCAAATGCATCTCAGAAGTGTGCAACTTGTTCCCTGAGTTAGAAAACGTCGAGAAACGGTCGTTTCTGCTAGCGCTGTGCTTCTACACATGTATTTGCTGAACGGTGAAAGCGCACAGTAATGAACTTTTCTCCCAGCAAATACACTGTTTCTAAGGAAATGGGAACACACTGAGGAGTTACTTGTTGGAGCTACTGTGACTAAAACTGAGCTTCCCTACGCACAGGGAAGCAAGAGAAATGCTGATTTCATCAAGCCCAGTTACATACTCAGAATCTGTACTACTGCGCAAATAGGCATGTATCTGTAGGCAAAAAACTCATTTCTGACAAAGTTGCCCAAATGCATCTCAGAAGTGTGCAACTTGTTCCCTGAGTTAGAAAACGTCGAGAAACGGTCGTTTCTGCTAGCGCTGTGCTTCTACACATGTATTTGCTGAACGGTGAAAGCGCACAGTAATGCACTTTTCTCCCAGCAAATACACTGTTTCTACGGAAATGGGAACACACTGAGGAGACACTTGTGGGAGCTACTGTGACTAAAACTGAGCTTCCCTACGCACAGGGAAGCAAGAGAAATGCTGATTTCATCAAGCCCAGTTACATACTCAGAATCTGTACTACTGCGCTAATAGGCATGTCTCTGTAGGCAAAAAACTCATTTCTGACAAAGTTGCCCAAATGCACCTCAGAAGTGTGCAACTTGTTCCCTGAGTTAGAAAACGTCGAGAAACGGTCGTTTCTGCTAGCGCTGTGCTTCTACACATGTATTTGCTGAACGGTGAAAGCGCACAGTAATGCACTTTTCTCCCAGCAAATACACTGTTTCTAAGGAAATGGGAACACACTGAGGAGACACTTGTGGGAGCTACTGTGACTAAAACTGAGCTTCCCTACGCACAGGGAAGCAAGAGAAATGCTGATTTCATCACGCCCAGTTACATACTCAGAATCTGTACTACTGCGCAAATAGGCGTGTCTCTTTAGGCAAAAAACTCATTTCTGACAAAGTTGCCCAAATGCATCTCAGAAGTGTGCAACTTGTTCCCTGAGTTAGAAAACGTCGAGAAACGGTCGTTTCTGCTAGCGCTGTGCTTCTACACATGTATTTGCTGAACGGTGAAAGCGCACAGTAATGCACTTTTCTCCCAGCAAATACACTGTTTCTAAGGAAATGGGAACACACTGAGGAGACACTTGTGGGAGCTACTGGGACTAAAACTGAGCTTCCCTACGCACAGGGAAGCAAGAGAAATGCTGATTTCATCAAGCCCAGTTACATACTCAGAATCTGTACTACTGCACAAATAGGCATGTCTCTGTAGGCAAAAAACTCATTTCTGACAAAGTTGCCCAAATGCATCTCAGAAGTGTGCAACTTGTTCCCTGAGTTAGAAAACGTCGAGAAACGGTCGTTTCTGCTAGCGCTGTGCTTCTACACATGTATTTGCTGAACGGTGAAAGCGCACAGTAATGCACTTTTCTCCCAGCAAATACACTGTTTCTAAGGAAATGGGAACACACTGAGGAGACACTTGTGGGAGCTACTGTGACTAAAACTGAGCTTCCTTACGCACAGGGAAGCAAGAGAAATGCTGATTTCATCCAGCCCAGTTACATACTCAGAATCTCTACTACTGCGCAAATAGGCATGTCTCTGTAGGCAAAAAACTCATTTCTGAAAAAGTTGCCCAAATGCATCTCAGAAGTGTGCAACTTGTTCTCTGAGTTAGAAAACGTCGAGAAACGGTCTTTTCTGCTAGCGCTGTGCTTCTACACATGTATTTGCTGAACGGTGAAAGCGCACAGTAATGCACTTTTCTCCCAGCAAATACACTGTTTCTAAGGAAATGGGAACACACTGAGGAGACACTTGTGGGAGCTACTGTGACTAAAACTGAGCTTCCCTACGCACAGGGAAGCAAGAGAAATGCTGATTTCATCAAGCCCAGTTACATACTCAGAATCTGTACTACTGCGCTAATAGGCATGTCTCTGTAGGCAAAAAACTCATTTCTGACAAAGTTGCCCAAATGCACCTCAGAAGTGTGCAACTTGTTCCCTGAGTTAGAAAACGTCGAGAAACGTTCGTTTCTGCTAGCGCTGTGCTTCTACACATGTATTTGCTGAACGGTGAAAGCGCACAGTAATGCACTTTTCTCCCAGCAAATACACTGTTTCTAAGGAAATGGGAACACACTGAGAAGACACTTGTGGGAGCTACTGTGACTAAAACAGAGCTCCCCTACGCACAGGGAAGCAAGAGAAATGCTGATTTCATCACGCCCAGTTACATACTCAGAATCTGTACTACTGCGCAAATAGGCGTGTCTCTATAGGCAAAAAACTCATTTCTGACAAAGTTGCCCAAATGCATCTCAGAAGTGTGCAACTTGTTCCCTGAGTTAGAAAACGTCGAGAAACGGTCGTTTCTGCTAGCGCTGTGCTTCTACACATGTATTTGCTGAACGGTGAAAGCGCACAGTAATGCACTTTTCTCCCAGCAAATACACTGTTTCTAAGGAAATGGGAACACACTGAGGAGACACTTGTGGGAGCTACTGTGACTAAAACTGAGCTTCCCTACGCACAGGGAAGCAAGAGAAATGCTGATTTCATCACGCCCAGTTACATACTCAGAATCTGTACTACTGCGCAAATAGGCGTGTCTCTTTAGGCAAAAAACTCATTTCTGACAAAGTTGCCCAAATGCATGTCAGAAGTGTGCAACTTGTTCCCTGAGTTAGAAAACGTCGAGAAACGGTCGTTTCTGCTAGCGCTGTGCTTCTACACATGTATTTGCTGAACGGTGAAAGCGCACAGTAATGCACTTTTCTCCCAGCAAATACACTGTTTCTAAGGAAATGGGAACACACTGAGGAGACACTTGTGGGAGCTACTGTGACTAAAACTGAGCTTCCCTACGCACAGGGAAGCAAGAGAAATGCTGATTTCATCAAGCCCAGTTACATACTCAGAATCTGTACTACTGCGCAAATAGGCATGTCTCTGTAGGCAAAAAACTCATTTCTGACAAAGTTGCCCAAATGCATCTCAGAAGTATGCAACTTGTTCCCTGAGTTAGAAAACGTCGAGAAACGGTCGTTTCTGCTAGCGCTGTGCTTCTACACATGTATTTGCTGAACGGTGAAAGCGCACAGTAATGCACTTTTCTCCCAGCAAATACACTGTTTCTAAGGAAATGGGAACACACTGAGGAGACACTTGTGGGAGCTACTGTGACTAAAACTGAGCTTCCTTACGCATAGGGAAGCAAGAGAAATGCTGATTTCATCCAGCCCAGTTACATACTCAGAATCTGTACTACTGCGCAAATAGGCATGTCTCTGTAGGCAAAAAACTCATTTCTGAAAAAGTTGCCCAAATGCATCTCAGAAGTGTGCAACTTGTTCCCTGAGTTAGAAAACGTCGAGAAACGGTCGTTTCTGCTAGCGCTGTGCTTCTACACATGTATTTGCTGAACGGTGAAAGCGCACAGTAATGCACTTTTCTCCCAGCAAATACACTGTTTCTAAGGAAATGGGAACACACTGAGAAGACACTTGTGGGAGCTACTGTGACTAAAACTGAGCTTCCCTACGCACAGGGAAGCAAGAGAAATGCTGATTTCATCACGCCCAGTTACATACTCAGAATCTGTACTACTGGGCAAATAGGCGTGTCTCTTTAGGCAAAAAACTCATTTCTGACAAAGTTGCCCAAATGCATCTCAGAAGTGTGCAACTTGTTCCCTGAGTTAGAAAACGTCGAGAAACGGTCGTTTCTGCTAGCGCTGTGCTTCTACACATGTATTTGCTGAACGGTGAAAGCGCACAGTAATGCACTTTTCTCCCAGCAAATACACTGTTTCTAAGGAAATGGGAACACACTGAGGAGACACTTGTGGGAGCTACTGTGACTAAAACTGAGCTTCCTTACGCACAGGGAAGCAAGAGAAATGCTGATTTCATCCAGCCCAGTTACATACTCAGAATCTGTACTACTGCGCAAATAGGCATGTCTCTGTAGGCAAAAAACTCATTTCTGACAAAGTTGCCCAAATGCATCTCAGAAGTGTGCAACTTGTTCCCTGAGTTAGAAAACGTCGAGAAACGGTCGTTTCTGCTAGCGCTGTGCTTCTACACATGTATTTGCTGAACGGTGAAAGCGCACAGTAATGCACTTTTCTCCCAGCAAATACACTGTTTCTAAGGAAATGGGAACACACTGAGGAGTTACTTGTGGGAGCTACTGTGACTAAAACTGAGCTTCCCTACACACAGGGAAGCAAGAGAAATGCTGATTTCATCAAGCGCAGTTACATACTCAGAATCTGTACTACTGCGCAAATAGGCATGTCTCTTTAGGCAAAAAACTCATTTCTGACAAAGTTGCCCAAATGCATCTCAGAAGTGTGAAACTTGTTTCCTGAGTTAGAAAACGTCGAGAAACGTTCGTTTCTGCTAGCACTGTGCTTCTACACATGTATTTGCTGAACGGTGAAAGCGCACAGTAAGGCACTTTTCTCCCAGCAAATACACTGTTTCTAAGGAAATGGGAACACACTGAGGAGACACTTGTGGGAGTTACTGTGACTAAAACTGAGCTTCCCTACGCACAGGGATGCAAGAGAAATGCTGATTTCATCAAGCCCAGTTACATACGCAGAATCTGTACTACTGCGCAAATAGGCATGTCTCTGTAGGCAAAAAACTCATTTCTGACAAAGTTGCCCAAATGCATCTCAGAAGTGTGCAACTTGTTCCCTGAGTTAGAAAACGTCGAGAAACGGTCGTTTCTGCTAGCGCTGTGCTTCTACACATGTATTTGCAGAACGGTGAAAGCGCAAATTAAGGCACTTTTCTCCCAGCAAATACACTGTTTCTAAGGAAATGGGAACACACTGAGGAGACACTTGTGGGAGCTACTGTGACTAAAACTGAGCTTCCCTACGCACAGGGAAGCAAGAGAAATGCTGATTTCATCAAGCCCAGTTACATACTCAGAATCTGTACTACTGCGCAAATAGGCATGTCTCTGTAGGCAAAAGTTGCCCAAATGCATCTCAGAACTGTGCAACTTGTTCCCTGAGTTAGAAAACGTCGAGAAACGGTCTTTTCTGCTAGCGCTGTGCTTCTACACATGTATTAGCTGAACGGTGAAAGCGCACAGTAATGCCCTTTTCTCCCAGCAAATACACTGTTTCTAAGACTGTTTCTAAGGAAATGGGAACACACTGAGGAGACACTTGTGGGAGCTACTGTGACTAAAACTGTGCTTCCCTACACACAGGGAAGCAAGAGAAATGCTGATTTCATCAAGCCCATTTACATACTCAGAATCTGTACTACTGCGCAAATAGGCATGTCTCTGTAGGCAAAAAACTCATTTCTGACAAAGTTGCCCAAATGCATCTCAGAAGTGTGCAACTTGTTCCCTGAGTTAGAAAACGTCGAGAAACGTTCGTTTCTGCTAGCACAGTGCTTCTACACATGTATTTGCTGAACGGTGAAAGCGCACAGTAATGCACTTTTCTCCCAGCAAATACAGTTTCTAAGGAAATGGGAACACACTAAGGAGACACTTGTTTGAGCTACTGTGACTAAAACTGAGCTTCCCTACGCACAGGGAAGCAAGAGAAATGCTGATTTCATCAAGCCCAGTTACATACTCAGAATCTGTACTACTGCGCAAATAGGCATGTCTCTGTAGGCAAAAAACTCATTTCTGACAAAGTTGCCCAAATGCATCTCAGAAGTGTGCAACTTGTTCCCTGAGATAGAAAACGTCGAGAAACGGTTATATCTGCTAACGCTGTGCTTCTACACATGTATTTGCTGAACGGTGAAAGCGCACAGTAATGCACTTTTCTCCCAGCAAATACACTGTTTCTAAGGAAATGGGAACACACTGAGGAGACACTTGTGGGAGCTACTGTGACTAAAACTGAGCTTCCCTACGCACAGGGAAGCAAGAGAAATGCTGATTTCATCAAGCCCAGTTACATACTCAGAATCTGTACTACTGCGCAAATAGGCATGTCTCTGTAGGCAAAAAACTCATTTCTGACAAAGGTGCCCAAATGCATCTCAGAAGTGTGCAACTTGTTCCCTGTGTTAGAAAACGTCGAGAAACGTTCGTTTCTGCTAGCGCTGTGCTTCTACACATGTATTTGCTGAACGGTGAAAGCTCACAGTAATGCACTTTTCTCCCAGCAAATACACTGTTTCTAAGAAAATGGGAACACACTGAGGAGACACTTGTGGGAGCTACTGTGACTAAAACTGAGCTTCCCTACGCACAGGGAAGCAAGAGAAATGCTGATTTCATCAAGCCCAGTTACATACTCAGAATCTGTATTACTGCGCAAATAGGCATGTCTCTGTAGGCAAAAAACTCATTTCTGACAAAGTTGCCCAAATGCATCTCAGAAGTGTGCAACTTGTTCCCTGAGTTAGAAAACGTCGAGAAACGGTCATATCATCTAACGCTGTGCTTCTACACATGTATTTGCTGAACGGTGAAAGCACACAATAATGCATTTTTCTCCCAGCAAATACACTGTTTCTAAGGAAATGGGAACACACTGAGGAGACACATGTGGGAGCTACTGTGACTAAAACTGAGCTTCCCTACGCACAGGGAAGCAAGAGAAATGCTGATTTCATCAAGCCCAGTTACATACTCAGAATCTGTACTACTGCGCAAATAGGCATGTCTCTGTAGGCAAAAAACTCATTTCGGACTAAGTTGCCCAAATGCATCTCAGAAGTGTGCAACTTGTTCCATGTGTTAGAAAACGTCGAGAAACGTTCGTTTCTGCTAGCGCTGTGCTTCTACACATGTACTTGCTGCACGGTGAAAGTGCACAGTAATGCACTTTTCTCCCAGCAAATACACTGTTTCTAAGGAAATGGGAACACACAGAGGAGACACTTGTGGGGGCTACTGTGACTAAAACTGAGCTTCCCTACGCACAGGGAAGCAAGAGAAATGCTGATTTCATCCAGCCCAGTTACATACTCAGAATCTGTACTACTGCGCAAATAGGCATGTCTCTGTAGGCAAAAAACTCATTTCTGTCAATGTTGCCCAAATGCAACTCAGAAGTGTGCAACTTGTTCCCTGAGTTAGAAAACGTCGAGAAACGTTCGTTTCTGCTAGCGCTGTGCTTCTACACATGTATTTGCTGAACGGTGAAAGCGCAGAGTAATGCACTTTTCTCCCAGCAAATACACTGTTTCTAAGGAAATGGGAACACACTGAGGAGTTACTTGTCGGAGCTACTGTGACTAAAACTGAGCTTCCCTACGCACAGGGAAGCAAGAGAAATGCTGATTTCATCAAGCCCAGTTACATACTCAGAATCTGTACTACTGCGCAAATAGGCATGTCTCTGTAGGCAAAAAACTCATTTCTGACAAAGTTGCCCAAATGCATCTCAGAAGTGTGCAACTTGTTCCCTGAGTAAGAAAACGTCGAGAAACGGTCGTTTCTGCTAGTGCTGTGCTTCTACACATGTATTTGCTGAACGGTGAAAGCGCACAGTAATGCACTTTTCTCCCAGCAAATACACTGTTTCTAAGGAAATGGGAACACACTGAGGAGACACTTGTGGGAGCTACTGTGACTAAAACTGAGCTTCCCTACGCACAGGGAAGCAAGAGAAATGCTGATTTCATCAAGCCCAGTTACATACTCAGAATCTGTACTACTGCGCAAATAGGCATGTCTCTTTAGGCAAAAAACTCATTTCTGACAAAGTTGCCCAAATGCATCTCAGAAGTGTGCAACTTGTTCCTGAGTTAGAAAACGTCGAGAAACGGTCGTTTCTGCTAGCGCTGTGCTTCTACACATGTATTTGCTGAACGGTGAAAGCGCACAGTAATGCACTTTTCTCCCAGCAAATACACTGTTTCTAAGGAAATGGGAACACACTGAAGAGACACTTGTGGGAGTTACTGTGACTAAAACTGAGCTTCCCTACGCACAGGGAAGCAAGAGAAATGCTGATTTCATCCAGCCCAGTTACATACTCAGAGTCTGTACTACTGCGCAAATAGGCATGTCTCTGTAGGCAAAAAACTCATTTCTGACAAAGTTGCCCAAATGCATCTCAGAAGTGTGCAACTTGTTCCCTGAGTTCGAAAACGTCGAGAAACGGTTATATCTGCTAGCGCTGTGCTTCTACACATGTATTTGCTGAACGGTGAAAGCGCACAATAATGCACTTTTCTCCCAGCAAATACAGTTTCTAAGGAAATGGGAACACACTGAGGAGACACTTGTGGGAGCTACTGTGACTAAAACTGAGCTTCCCTACGCACAGGGAAGCAAGAGAAATGCTGATTTCATCAAGCCCAGTTACATACTCAGAATCTGTACTACAGCACAAATAGGCATGTCTCTTTAGGCAAAAAACTCATTTCTGACAAAGTTGCCCAAATGCATCTCAGAACTGTGCAACTTGTTCCCTGAGTTAGAAAACGTCGAGAAACGGTCTTTTCTGCTAGCGCTGTGCTTCTACACATGTATTAGCTGAACGGTGAAAGCGCACAGTAATGCCCTTTTCTCCCAGCAAATACACTGTTTCTAAGACTGTTTCTAAGGAAATGGGAACACACTGAGGAGACACTTGTGGGAGCTACTGTGACTAAAACTGTGCTTCCCTACACACAGGGAAGCAAGAGAAATGCTGATTTCATCAAGCCCATTTACATACTCAGAATCTGTACTACTGCGCAAATAGGCATGTCTCTGTAGGCAAAAAACTCATTTCTGACAAAGTTGCCCAAATGCATCTCAGAAGTGTGCAACTTGTTCCCTGAGTTAGAAAACGTCGAGAAACGTTCGTTTCTGCTAGCACAGTGCTTCTACACATGTATTTGCTGAACGGTGAAAGCGCACAGTAATGCACTTTTCTCCCAGCAAATACAGTTTCTAAGGAAATGGGAACACACTAAGGAGACACTTGTTTGAGCTACTGTGACTAAAACTGAGCTTCCCTACGCACAGGGAAGCAAGAGAAATGCTGATTTCATCAAGCCCAGTTACATACTCAGAATCTGTACTACTGCGCAAATAGGCATGTCTCTGTAGGCAAAAAACTCATTTCTGACAAAGTTGCCCAAATGCATCTCAGAAGTGTGCAACTTGTTCCCTGAGATAGAAAACGTCGAGAAACGGTTATATCTGCTAACGCTGTGCTTCTACACATGTATTTGCTGAACGGTGAAAGCGCACAGTAATGCACTTTTCTCCCAGCAAATACACTGTTTCTAAGGAAATGGGAACACACTGAGGAGACACTTGTGGGAGCTACTGTGACTAAAACTGAGCTTCCCTACGCACAGGGAAGCAAGAGAAATGCTGATTTCATCAAGCCCAGTTACATACTCAGAATCTGTACTACTGCGCAAATAGGCATGTCTCTGTAGGCAAAAAACTCATTTCTGACAAAGGTGCCCAAATGCATCTCAGAAGTGTGCAACTTGTTCCCTGTGTTAGAAAACGTCGAGAAACGTTCGTTTCTGCTAGCGCTGTGCTTCTACACATGTATTTGCTGAACGGTGAAAGCTCACAGTAATGCACTTTTCTCCCAGCAAATACACTGTTTCTAAGAAAATGGGAACACACTGAGGAGACACTTGTGGGAGCTACTGTGACTAAAACTGAGCTTCCCTACGCACAGGGAAGCAAGAGAAATGCTGATTTCATCAAGCCCAGTTACATACTCAGAATCTGTATTACTGCGCAAATAGGCATGTCTCTGTAGGCAAAAAACTCATTTCTGACAAAGTTGCCCAAATGCATCTCAGAAGTGTGCAACTTGTTCCCTGAGTTAGAAAACGTCGAGAAACGGTCATATCATCTAACGCTGTGCTTCTACACATGTATTTGCTGAACGGTGAAAGCACACAATAATGCATTTTTCTCCCAGCAAATACACTGTTTCTAAGGAAATGGGAACACACTGAGGAGACACATGTGGGAGCTACTGTGACTAAAACTGAGCTTCCCTACGCACAGGGAAGCAAGAGAAATGCTGATTTCATCAAGCCCAGTTACATACTCAGAATCTGTACTACTGCGCAAATAGGCATGTCTCTGTAGGCAAAAAACTCATTTCGGACTAAGTTGCCCAAATGCATCTCAGAAGTGTGCAACTTGTTCCATGTGTTAGAAAACGTCGAGAAACGTTCGTTTCTGCTAGCGCTGTGCTTCTACACATGTACTTGCTGCACGGTGAAAGTGCACAGTAATGCACTTTTCTCCCAGCAAATACACTGTTTCTAAGGAAATGGGAACACACAGAGGAGACACTTGTGGGGGCTACTGTGACTAAAACTGAGCTTCCCTACGCACAGGGAAGCAAGAGAAATGCTGATTTCATCCAGCCCAGTTACATACTCAGAATCTGTACTACTGCGCAAATAGGCATGTCTCTGTAGGCAAAAAACTCATTTCTGTCAATGTTGCCCAAATGCAACTCAGAAGTGTGCAACTTGTTCCCTGAGTTAGAAAACGTCGAGAAACGTTCGTTTCTGCTAGCGCTGTGCTTCTACACATGTATTTGCTGAACGGTGAAAGCGCAGAGTAATGCACTTTTCTCCCAGCAAATACACTGTTTCTAAGGAAATGGGAACACACTGAGGAGTTACTTGTCGGAGCTACTGTGACTAAAACTGAGCTTCCCTACGCACAGGGAAGCAAGAGAAATGCTGATTTCATCAAGCCCAGTTACATACTCAGAATCTGTACTACTGCGCAAATAGGCATGTCTCTGTAGGCAAAAAACTCATTTCTGACAAAGTTGCCCAAATGCATCTCAGAAGTGTGCAACTTGTTCCCTGAGTAAGAAAACGTCGAGAAACGGTCGTTTCTGCTAGTGCTGTGCTTCTACACATGTATTTGCTGAACGGTGAAAGCGCACAGTAATGCACTTTTCTCCCAGCAAATACACTGTTTCTAAGGAAATGGGAACACACTGAGGAGACACTTGTGGGAGCTACTGTGACTAAAACTGAGCTTCCCTACGCACAGGGAAGCAAGAGAAATGCTGATTTCATCAAGCCCAGTTACATACTCAGAATCTGTACTACTGCGCAAATAGGCATGTCTCTTTAGGCAAAAAACTCATTTCTGACAAAGTTGCCCAAATGCATCTCAGAAGTGTGCAACTTGTTCCTGAGTTAGAAAACGTCGAGAAACGG
The DNA here is from genome assembly GCF_964271855.1 of Acomys minous. Lineage (NCBI taxonomy): Eukaryota > Metazoa > Chordata > Mammalia > Rodentia > Muridae > Acomys > Acomys minous. The sequence goes on from NW_028182181.1 coordinate 4,012,292, forward strand.
TCGTTTCTGCTAGCGCTGTGCTTCTACACATGTATTTGCTGAACGGTGAAAGCGCACAGTAATGCACTTTTCTCCCAGCAAATACACTGTTTCTAAGGAAATGGGAACACACTGAGGAGACACTTGTGGGAGCTACTGTGACTAAAACTGAGCTTCCTTACGCACAGGGAAGCAAGAGAAATGCTGATTTCATCCAGCCCAGTTACATACTCAGAATCTGTACTACTGCGCAAATAGGCATGTCTCTGTAGGCAAAAAACTCATTTCTGACAAAGTTGCCCAAATGCATCTCAGAAGTGTGCAACTTGTTCCCTGAGTTAGAAAACGTCGAGAAACGGTCGTTTCTGCTAGCGCTGTGCTTCTACACATGTATTTGCTGAACGGTGAAAGCGCACAGTAATGCACTTTTCTCCCAGCAAATACACTGTTTCTAAGGAAATGGGAACACACTGAGGAGTTACTTGTGGGAGCTACTGTGACTAAAACTGAGCTTCCCTACGCACAGGGAAGCAAGAGAAATGCTGATTTCATCAAGCCCAGTTACATACTCAGAATCTGTACTACTGCGCAAATAGGCATGTCTCTGTAGGCAAAAAACTCATTTCTGACAAAGTTGCCCAAATGCATCTCAGAAGTGTGAAACTTGTTTCCTGAGTTAGAAAACGTCGAGAAACGTTCGTTTCTGCTAGCACTGTGCTTCTACACATGTATTTGCTGAACGGTGAAAGCGCACAGTAAGGCACTTTTCTCCCAGCAAATACACTGTTTCTAAGGAAATGGGAACACTCTGAGGAGACACTTGTGGGAGCTACTGTGACTAAAACTGAGCTTCCCTACGCACAGGGAAGCAAGAGAAATGCTGATTTCATCAAGCCCAGTTACATACGCAGAATCTGTACTACTGCGCAAATAGGCATGTCTCTGTAGGCAAAAAACTCATTTCTGACAAAGTTGCCCAAATGCACCTCAGAAGTGTGCAACTTGTTCCCTGAGTTAGAAAACGTCGAGAAACGGTCGTTTCTGCTAGCGCTGTGCTTCTACACATGTATTTGCTGAACGGTGAAAGCGCACAGTAATGCACTTTTCTCCCAGCAAATACACTGTTTCTAAGGAAATGGGAACACACTGAGAAGACACTTGTGGGAGCTACTGTGACTAAAACTGAGCTTCCCTACGCACAGGGAAGCAAGAGAAATGCTGATTTCATCACGCCCAGTTACATACTCAGAATCTGTACTACTGCGCAAATAGGCATGTCTCTGTAGGCAAAAAACTCATTTCTGACAAAGTTGCCCAAATGCATCTCAGAAGTGTGCAACTTGTTCCCTGACTTAGAAAACGTCGAGAAACGGTCGTTTCTGCTAGCGCTGTGCTTCTACACATGTATTTGCTGAACGGTGAAAGCGCACAGTAATGCACTTTTCTCCCAGCAAATACACTGTTTCTAAGGAAATGGGAACACACTGAGGAGACACTTGTGGGAGCTACTGTGACTAAAACTGAGCTTCCCTACGCACAGGGAAGCAAGAGAAATGCTGATTTCATCCAGCCCAGTTACATACTCAGAATCTGTACTACTGCGCAAATAGGCATGTCTCTGTAGGCAAAAAACTCATTTCTGACAAAGTTGCCCAAATGCATCTCAGAAGTGTGCAACTTGTTCCCTGAGTTAGAAAACGTCGAGAAACGGTCGTTTCTGCTAGCACTGTGCTTCTAAACATGTATTTGCTGAACGGTGAAAGCGCACAGTAATGCACTTTTCTCCCAGCAAATACACTGTTTCTAAGGAAATGGGAACACACTGAGGAGACACTTGTGGGAGCTACTGTGACTAAAACTGAGCTTCCCTACGCACAGGGAAGCAAGAGAAATGCTGATTTCATCCAGCCCAGTTACATACTCAGAATCTGTACTACTGCGCAAATAGGCATGTCTCTGTAGGCAAAAAACTCATTTCTGACAAAGTTGCCCAAATGCATCTCAGAAGTGTGCAACTCGTTCCCTGAGTTAGAAAACGTCGAGAAACAGTCGTTTCTGCTAGCGCTGTGCTTCTACACATGTATTTGCTGAACGGTGAAAGCACACAGTAATGCACATTTCTCCCAGCAAATACACTGTTTCTAAGGAAATGGGAACACACTGAGGAGACACTTGTGGGAGCTACTGTGACTAAAACTGAGCTTCCCTACGCACAGGGAAGCAAGAGAAATGCTGATTTCATCAAGCCCAGTTACATACTCAGAATCTGTACTACTGCGCAAATAGGCATGTCTCTGTAGGCAAAAAACTCATTTCTGACAAAGTTGCCCAAATGCATCTCAGAAGTGTGCAACTTGTTCCCGGAGTTAGAAAACGTCGAGAAACGGTCGTTTCTGCTAGCGCTGTGCTTCTACACATGTATTTGCTGAACGGTGAAAGCGCACAGTAATGCACTTTTCTCCCATCAAATACACTGTTTCTAAGGAACTGGGAACACACTTAGGAGACACTTGTGGGAGCTACTGTGACTAAAACTGAGCTTCCCTACGCACAGGGAAGCAAGAGAAATGCTGATTTCATCAAGCCCAGTTACATACTCAGAATCTGTACTACTGCGCAAATAGGCATGTCTCTGTAGGCAAAAAACTCATTTCTGACAAAGTTGCCCAAATGCATCTCAGAAGTGTGCCACTTGTTCCCTGAGTTAGAAAATGTCGAGAAACGGTCGTTTCAGCTAGCGCTGTGCTTCTACACATGTATTTGCTGAACGGTGAAAGCGCACAGTAATGCACTTTTCTCCCAGCAAAAACACTGTTTCTAAGGAAATGGGAACACACTGAGGAGACACTTGTGGGAGCTACTGTGACTAAAACTGAGCTTCTCTACGCACAGGGAAGCAAGAGAAATGCTGATTTCATCCAGCCCAGTTACATACTCAGAATCTGTACTACTACACAAATAGGCATGTCTCTGTAGGCAAAAAACTCATTTCTGACAAAGTTGCCCAAATGCATCTCAGAAGTGTGCAACTTGTTCCCTGAGTTAGAAAACGTCGAGAAACGGTCGTTTCTGCTAGCGCTGTGCTTCTACACATGTATTTGCTGAACGGTGAAAGCGCACAGTAATGCACTTTTCTCCCAGCAAATACACTGTTTCTAAGGAAATGGGAACACACTGAGGAGACACTTGTGGGAGCTACTGTGACTAAAACTGAGCTTCCCTAGGCACAGGGAAGTAAGAGAAATGCTGATTTCATCAAGCCCAGTTACATACTCAGAATCTGTACTACTGCGCAAATAGGCATGTCTCTGTAGGCAAAAAACTCATTTCTGACAAAGTTGCCCAAATGCATCTCAGATGTGTGGAACTTGTTCCCTGAGTTAGAAAACGTCGAGAAACGGTCGTTTCTGCTAGCGCTGTGCTTCTACACATGTATTTGCTGAACGGTGAAAGCGCACAGTAATGCACTTTTCTCCCAGCAAATACACTGTTTCTAAGGAAATGGGAACACACTGAGGAGACACTTGTGGGAGCTACTGTGACTAAAACTGAGCTTCCCTACGCACAGGGAAGCAAGAGAAATGCTGATTTCATCAAGCCCAGTTACATACTCAGAATCTGTACTACTGCGCAAATAGGCATGTCACTGTAGGCAAAAAACTCATTTCTGACAAAGTTGCCCAAATGCATCTCAGAAGTGTGCAACTTGTTCCCTGAGTTAGAAAACGTCGAGAAACGGTCATTTCTGCTAGAGCTGTGCTTCTACACATGTATTTGCTGAACGGTGAAAGCGCACAGTAATGCACTTTTCTCCCAGCAAATACACTGTTTCTAAGGAAATGGGAACACACTGAGGAGACACTTGTGGGAGCTACTGTGACTAAAACTGAGCTTCCCTACGCACAGGGAAGCAAGAGAAATGCTGATTTCATCAAACCCAGTTACATACTCAGAATCTGTACTACTGCGCAAATAAGCATGTCTCTGTAGGCAAAAAACTCATTTCTGACAAAGTTGCCCAAATGCATCTCGGAAGTGTGCAACTTGTTCCCTGAGTTAGAAAACGTCGAGAAACGGTCGTTTCTGCTAGCGCTGTGCTTCTACACATGTATTTGCTGAACGGTGAAAGCGCACAGTAATGCAGTTTTCTCCCAGCAAATACACTGTTTCTAAGGAAATGGGAACACACTGAGGAGACACTTGTGGGAGCTACTGTGACTAAAACTGAGCTTCCCTACGCACAGGGAAGCAAGAGAAATGCTGATTTCATCAAGCCCAGTTACATACTCAGAATCTGTACTACTGCGCAAATAGGCATGTCTCTGTAGGCAAAAAACTCATTTCTGACAAAGTTGCCCAAATGCATCTCAGAAGTGTGCAACTTGTTCCCTGAGTTAGAAAACGTCGAGAAACGGTCGTTTCTGCTAGCGCTGTGCTTCTACACATGTATTTGCTGAACGGTGAAAGCGCACAGTAATGCACTTTTCTCCCAGCAAATACACTGTTTCTAAGGAAATGGGAACACACTGAGGAGACACTTGTGGGAGCTACTGTGACTAAAACTGAGCTTCCCTATGCACAGGGAAGCAAGAGAAATGCTGATTTCATCCAGCCCAGTTACGTACTCAGAATCTGTACTACTGCGCAAATAGGCATGTCTCTGTAGGCAAAAAACTCATTTCGGGCAAAGTTGCCCAAATGCATCTCAGAAGTGTGCAACTTGTTCCCTGAGTTAGAAAACGTCGAGAAACGGTCGTTTCTGCTAGCATTGTGCTTCTACACATGTATTTGCTGAACGGTGAAAGCGCACAGTAATGCACTTTTCTCCCAGCAAATACACTGTTTCTAAGGAAATGGGAACACACTGAGGAGACACTTGTGGGAGCTACTGTGACTAAAACTGAGCTTCCCTACGCACAGGGAAGCAAGAGAAATGCTGATTTCATCCAGCCCAGTTACATACTCAGAATCTGTACTACTGTGCAAATAGGCATGTCTCTGTAGGCAAAAAACTCATTTCTGACAAAGTTGCCCAAATGCATCTCAGAAGTGTGAAACTTGTTCCCTGAGTTAGAAAACGTCGAGAAACGGTCGTTTCTGCTAGCGCGGTGCTTCTACACATGTATTTGCTGAACGGTGAAAGCGCACAGTAATGCACTTTTCTCCCAGCAAATACACTGTTTCTAAGGAAATGGGAACACACTGAGGAGACACTTGTGGGAGCTACTGTGACTAAAACTGAGCTTCCCTAGGCACAGGGAAGTAAGAGAAATGCTGATTTCATCAAGCCCAGTTACATACTCAGAATCTGTACTACTGCGCAAATAGGCATGTCTCTGTAGGCAAAAAACTCATTTCTCACAAAGTTGCACAAATGCATCTCAGAAGTGTGCAACTTGTTCCCTGAGTTAGAAAACGTCGAGAAACGGTCGTTTCTGCTAGCGCTGTGCTGCTACACATGTATTTGCTGAACGGTGAAAGCACACAGTAATGCACTTTTCTCCCAGCAAATACACTGTTTCTAAGGAAATGGGAACACACTGAGGAGACACTTGTGGTAGCTACTGTGACTAAAACTGAGCTTCCCTACGCACAGGGAAGCAAGAGAAATGCAGATTTCATCAAGCCCAGTTACATACTCAGAATCTGTACTACTGCGCAAATAGGCATGTCTCTGTAGGCAAAAAACTCATTTCTGACAAAGTTGCCCAAATGCATCTCAGAAGTGTGCAACTTGTTCCCTGAGTTAGAAAACGTCGAGAAACGGTCGTTTCTGCTAGCGCTGTGCTTCTACACATGTATTTGCTGAACGGTGAAAGCGCACAGTAATGCACTTTTCTCCCAGCAAATACACTGTTTCTAAGGAAATGGGAACACACTGAGGAGACACTTGTGGGAGCTACTGTGACTAAAACTGAGCTTCCCTAGGCACAGGGAAGTAAGAGAAATGCTGATTTCATCAAGCCCAGTTACATACTCAGAATCTGTACTACTGCGCAAATAGGCATGTCTCTGTAGGCAAAAAACTCATTTCTCACAAAGTTGCACAAATGCATCTCAGAAGTGTGCAACTTGTTCCCTGAGTTAGAAAACGTCGAGAAACGGTCGTTTCTGCTAGCGCTGTGCTGCTACACATGTATTTGCTGAACGGTGAAAGCACACAGTAATGCACTTTTCTCCCAGCAAATACACTGTTTCTAAGGAAATGGGAACACACTGAGGAGACACTTGTGGTAGCTACTGTGACTAAAACTGAGCTTCCCTACGCACAGGGAAGCAAGAGAAATGCAGATTTCATCAAGCCCAGTTACATACTCAGAATCTGTACTACTGCGCAAATAGGCATGTCTCTGTAGGCAAAAAACTCATTTCTGACAAAGTTGCCCAAATGCATCTCAGAAGTGTGCAACTTGTTCCCTGAGTTAGAAAACGTCGAGAAACGGTCTTTTCTGCTAGCGCTGTGCTTCTACACATGTACTTGCTGAACGGTGAAAGCGCACAGTAATGCACTTTTCTCCCAGCAAATACACTGTTTCTAAGGAAATAGGAACACACTGAGGAGACACTTGTGGGAGCTACTGTGACTAAAACTGAGCTTCCCTACGCACAGGGAAGCAAGAGAAATGCTGATTTCATCCAGCCCAGTTACATACTCAGAATCTGTACTACTGTGCAAATAGGCATGTCTCTGTAGGCAAAAAACTCATTTCTGACAAAGTTGCCCAAATGCATCTCAGAAGTGTGCAACTTGTTCCCTGAGTTAGAAAACGTCGAGAAACGGTCGTTTCTGCTAGCGCTGTGCTTCTACACATGTATTTGCTGAACGGTGAAAGCGCACAGTAATGCACTTTTCTCCCAGCAAATACACTGTTTCTAAGGAAATGGGAACACACTGAGGAGACACTTGTGGGAGCTACTGTGACTAAAACTGAGCTTCCCTAGGCACAGGGAAGTAAGAGAAATGCTGATTTCATCAAGCCCAGTTACATACTCAGAATCTGTACTACTGCGCAAATAGGCATGTCTCTGTAGGCAAAAAACTCATTTCTCACAAAGTTGCCCAAATGCATCTCAGAAGTGTGCAACTTGTTCCCTGAGTTAGAAAACGTCGAGAAACGGTCGTTTCTGCTAGCGCTGTGCTGCTACACATGTATTTGCTGAACGGTGAAAGCGCACAGTAATGCACTTTTCTCCCAGCAAATACACTGTTTCTAAGGAAATGGGAACACACTGAGGAGACACTTGTGGTAGCTACTGTGACTAAAACTGAGCTTCCCTACGCACAGGGAAGCAAGAGAAATGCAGATTTCATCAAGCCCAGTTACATACTCAGAATCTGTACTACTGCGCAAATAGGCATGTCTCTGTAGGCAAAAAACTCATTTCTGACAAAGTTGCCCAAATGCATCTCAGAAGTGTGCAACTTGTTCCCTGAGTTAGAAAACGTCGAGAAACGGTCTTTTCTGCTAGCGCTGTGCTTCTACACATGTACTTGCTGAACGGTGAAAGCGCACAGTAATGCACTTTTCTCCCAGCAAATACACTGTTTCTAAGGAAATGGGAACACACTGAGGAGACACTTGTGGGAGCTACTGTGACTAAAACTGAGCTTCCCTACGCACAGGGAAGCAAGAGAAATGCTGATTTCATCAAGCCCAGTTACATACTCAGAATCTGTACTACTGCGCAAATAGGCATGTCACTGTAGGCAAAAAACTCATTTCTGACAAAGTTGCCCAAATGCATCTCAGAAGTGTGCAACTTGTTCCCTGAGTTAGAAAACGTCGAGAAACTGTCGTTTCTGCTAGAGCTGTGCTTCTACACATGTATTTGCTGAACGGTGAAAGCGCACAGTAATGCACTTTTCTCCCAGCAAAGACACTGTTTCTAAGGAAATGGGAACACACTGAGGAGACACTTGTGGGAGCTACTGTGACTAAAACTGAGCTTCCCTACGCACAGGGAAGCAAGAGAAATGCTGATTTCATCAAACCCAGTTACATACTCAGAATCTGTACTACTGCGCAAATAGGCATGTCTCTGTAGGCAAAAAACTCATTTATGACAAAGTTGCCCAAATGCATCTCGGAAGTGTGCAACTTGTTCCCTGAGTTAGAAAACGTCGAGAAACGGTCGTTTCTGCTAGCGCTGTGCTTCTACACATGTATTTGCTGAACGGTGAAAGCGCACAGTAATGCAGTTTTCTCCCAGCAAATACACTGTTTCTAAGGAAATGGGAACACACTGAGGAGACACTTGTGGGAGCTACTGTGACTAAAACTGAGCTTCCCTACGCACAGGGAAGCAAGAGAAATGCTGATTTCATCAAGCCCAGTTACATACTCAGAATCTGTACTACTGCGCAAATAGGCATGTCTCTGTAGGCAAAAAACTCATTTCGGACAAAGTTGCCCAAATGCATCTCAGATGTGTGCAACTTGTTCCCTGAGTTAGAAAACGTCGAGAAACGGTCGTTTCTGCTAGCGCTGTGCTTCTACACATGTATTTGCTGAACGGTGAAAGCGCACAGTAATGCACTTTTCTCCCAGCAAATACACTGTTTCTAAGGAAATGGGAACACACTGAGGAGACACTTGTGGGAGCTACTGTGACTAAAACTGAGCTTCCCTACGCACAGGGAAGCAAGAGAAATGCTGATTTCATCAAGCCCAGTTACATACTCAGAATCTGTACTACTGCGCAAATAGGCATGTCTCTGTAGGCAAAAAACTCATTTCTCACAAAGTTGCACAAATGCATCTCAGAAGTGTGCAACTTGTTCCCTGAGTTAGAAAACGTCGAGAAACGGTCGTTTCTGCTAGCGCTGTGCTGCTACACATGTATTTGCTGAACGGTGAAAGCACACAGTAATGCACTTTTCTCCCAGCAAATACACTGTTTCTAAGGAAATGGGAACACACTGAGGAGACACTTGTGGTAGCTACTGTGACTAAAACTGAGCTTCCCTACGCACAGGGAAGCAAGAGAAATGCAGATTTCATCAAGCCCAGTTACATACTCAGAATCTGTACTACTGCGCAAATAGGCATGTCTCTGTAGGCAAAAAACTCATTTCTGACAAAGTTGCCCAAATGCATCTCAGAAGTGTGCAACTTGTTCCCTGAGTTAGAAAACGTCAAGAAACGGTCTTTTCTGCTAGCGCTGTGCTTCTACACATGTACTTGCTGAACGGTGAAAGCGCACAGTAATGCACTTTTCTCCCAGCAAATACACTGTTTCTAAGGAAATGGGAACACACTGAGGAGACACTTGTGGGAGCTACTGTGACTAAAACTGAGCTTCCCTACGCACAGGGAAGCAAGAGAAATGCTGATTTCATCCAGCCCAGTTACATACTCAGAATCTGTACTACTGTGCAAATAGGCATGTCTCTGTAGGCAAAAAACTCATTTCTGACAAAGTTGCCCAAATGCATCTCAGAAGTGTGAAACTTGTTCCCTGAGTTAGAAAACGTCGAGAAACGGTCGTTTCTGCTAGCGCTGTGCTTCTACACATGTATTTGCTGAACGGTGAAAGCGCACAGTAATGCACTTTTCTCCCAGCAAATACACTGTTTCTAAGGAAATGGGAACACACTGAGGAGACACTTGTGGGAGCTACTGTGACTAAAACTGAGCTTCCCAAGGCACAGGGAAGTAAGAGAAATGCTGATTTCATCAAGCCCAGTTACATACTCAGAATCTGTACTACTGCGCAAATAGGCATGTCTCTGTAGGCAAAAAACTCATTTCTCACAAAGTTGCCCAAATGCATCTCAGAAGTGTGCAACTTGTTCCCTGAGTTAGAAAACGTCGAGAAACGGTCGTTTCTGCTAGCGCTGTGCTGCTACACATGTATTTGCTGAACGGTGAAAGCACACAGTAATGCACTTTTCTCCCAGCAAATACACTGTTTCTAAGGAAATGGGAACACACTGAGGAGACACTTGTGGTAGCTACTGTGACTAAAACTGAGCTTCCCTACGCACAGGGAAGCAAGAGAAATGCAGATTTCATCAAGCCCAGTTACATACTCAGAATCTGTACTACTGCGCAAATAGGCATGTCTCTGTAGGCAAAAAACTCATTTCTGACAAAGTTGCCCAAATGCATCTCAGAAGTGTGCAACTTGTTCCCTGAGTTAGAAAACGTCGAGAAACGGTCTTTTCTGCTAGCGCTGTGCTTCTACACATATACTTGCTGAACGGTGAAAGCGCACAGTAATGCACTTTTCTCCCAGCAAATACACTGTTTCTAAGGAAATGGGAACACACTGAGGAGACACTTGTGGGAGCTACTGTGACTAAAACTGAGCTTCCCTACGCACAGGGAAGCAAGAGAAATGCTGATTTCATCCAGCCCAGTTACATACTCAGAATCTGTACTACTGTGCAAATAGGCATGTCTCTGTAGGCAAAAAACTCATTTCTGACAAAGTTGCCCAAATGCATCTCAGAAGTGTGAAACTTGTTCCCTGAGTTAGAAAACGTCGAGAAACGGTCGTTTCTGCTAGCGCTGTGCTTCTACACATGTATTTGCTGAACGGTGAAAGCGCACAGTAATGCACTTTTCTCCCAGCAAATACACTGTTTCTAAGGAAATGGGAACACACTGAGGAGACACTTGTGGGAGCTACTGTGACTAAAACCTAGCTTCCCTAGGCACAGGGAAGCAAGAGAAATGCTGATTTCATCAAGCCCAGTTACATACTCAGAATCTGTACTACTGCGCAAATAGGCATGTCTCTGTAGGCAAAAAACTCATTTCTGACAAAGTTGCCCAAATGCATCTCAGAAGTGTGCAACTTGTTCCCTGAGTTAGAAAACGTCGAGAAACGGTCGTTTCTGCTAGCGCTGTGCTGCTACACATGTATTTGCTGAACGGTGAAAGCGCACAGTAATGCACTTTTCTCCCAGCAAATACACTGTTTCTAAGGAAATGGGAACACACTGAGGAGACACTTGTGGTAGCTACTGTGACTAAAACTGAGCTTCCCTACGCACAGGGAAGCAAGAGAAATGCAGATTTCATCAAGCCCAGTTACATACTCAGAATCTGTACTACTGTGCAAATAGGCATGTCTCTGTAGGCAAAAAACTCATTTCTGACAAAGTTGCCCAAATGCATCTCAGAAGTGTGCAACTTGTTCCCTGAGTTAGAAAACGTCGAGAAACGGTCTTTTCTGCTAGCGCTGTGCTTCTACACATGTACTTGCTGAACGGTGAAAGCGCACAGTAATGCACTTTTCTCCCAGCAAATACACTGTTTCTAAGGAAATGGGAACACACTGAGGAGACACTTGTGGGAGCTACTGTGACTAAAACTGAGCTTCCCTACGCACAGGGAAGCAAGAGAAATGCTGATTTCATCAAGCCCAGTTACATACTCAGAATCTGTACTACTGCGCAAATAGGCATGTCACTGTAGGCAAAAAACTCATTTCTGACAAAGTTGCCCAAATGCATCTCAGAAGTGTGCAACTTGTTCCCTGAGTTAGAAAACGTCGAGAAACGGTCGTTTCTGCTAGAGCTGTGCTTCTACACATGTATTTGCTGAACGGTGAAAGCGCACAGTAATGCACTTTTCTCCCAGCAAAGACACTGTTTCTAAGGAAATGGGAACACACTGAGGAGACACTTGTGGTAGCTACTGTGACTAAAACTGAGCTTCCCTACGCACAGGGAAGCAAGAGAAATGCTGATTTCATCAAACCCAGTTACATACTCAGAATCTGTACTACTGCGCAAATAGGCATGTCTCTGTAGGCAAAAAACTCATTTATGACAAAGTTGCCCAAATGCATCTCGGAAGTGTGCAACTTGTTCCCTGAGTTAGAAAACGTCGAGAAACGGTCGTTTCTGCTAGCGCTGTGCTTCTACACATGTATTTGCTGAACGGTGAAAGCGCACAGTAATGCACTTTTCTGACAGCAAATACACTGTTTCTAAGGAAATGGGAACACACTGAGGAGACACTTGTGGGAGCTACTGTGACTAAAACTGAGCTTCCCTACGCACAGGGAAGCAAGAGAAATGCTGATTTCATCAAGCCCAGTTACATACTCAGAATCTGTACTACTGCGCAAATAGGCATGTCTCTTTAGGCAAAAAACTCATTTCTGACAAAGTTGCCCAAATGCATCTCAGAAGTGTGCAACTTGTTCCCTGAGTTAGAAAACGTCGAGAAACGGTCGTTTCTGCTAGAGCTGTGCTTCTACACATGTATTTGCTGAACGGTGAAAGCGCACAGTAATGCACTTTTCTCCCAGCAAAGACACTGTTTCTAAGGAAATGGGAACACACTGAGGAGACACTTGTGGGAGCTACTGTGACTAAAACTGAGCTTCCCTACGCACAGGGAAGCAAGAGAAATGCTGATTTCATCAAACCCAGTTACATACTCAGAATCTGTACTACTGCGCAAATAGGCATGTCTCTGTAGGCAAAAAACTCATTTATGACAAAGTTGCCCAAATGCATCTCGGAAGTGTGCAACTTGTTCCCTGAGTTAGAAAACGTCGAGAAACGGTCGTTTCTGCTAGCGCTGTGCTGCTACACATGTATTTGCTGAACGGTGAAAGCGCACAGTAATGCACTTTTCTCCCAGCAAATACACTGTTTCTAAGGAAATGGGAACACACTGAGGAGACACTTGTGGTAGCTACTGTGACTAAAACTGAGCTTCCCTACGCACAGGGAAGCAAGAGAAATGCAGATTTCATCAAGCCCAGTTACATACTCAGAATCTGTACTACTGTGCAAATAGGCATGTCTCTGTAGGCAAAAAACTCATTTCTGACAAAGTTGCCCAAATGCATCTCAGAAGTGTGCAACTTGTTCCCTGAGTTAGAAAACGTCGAGAAACGGTCTTTTCTGCTAGCGCTGTGCTTCTACACATGTACTTGCTGAACGGTGAAAGCGCACAGTAATGCACTTTTCTCCCAGCAAATACACTGTTTCTAAGGAAATGGGAACACACTGAGGAGACACTTGTGGGAGCTACTGTGACTAAAACTGAGCTTCCCTACGCACAGGGAAGCAAGAGAAATGCTGATTTCATCAAGCCCAGTTACATACTCAGAATCTGTACTACTGCGCAAATAGGCATGTCACTGTAGGCAAAAAACTCATTTCTGACAAAGTTGCCCAAATGCATCTCAGAAGTGTGCAACTTGTTCCCTGAGTTAGAAAACGTCGAGAAACGGTCGTTTCTGCTAGAGCTGTGCTTCTACACATGTATTTGCTGAACGGTGAAAGCGCACAGTAATGCACTTTTCTCCCAGCAAAGACACTGTTTCTAAGGAAATGGGAACACACTGAGGAGACACTTGTGGTAGCTACTGTGACTAAAACTGAGCTTCCCTACGCACAGGGAAGCAAGAGAAATGCTGATTTCATCAAACCCAGTTACATACTCAGAATCTGTACTACTGCGCAAATAGGCATGTCTCTGTAGGCAAAAAACTCATTTATGACAAAGTTGCCCAAATGCATCTCGGAAGTGTGCAACTTGTTCCCTGAGTTAGAAAACGTCGAGAAACGGTCGTTTCTGCTAGCGCTGTGCTTCTACACATGTATTTGCTGAACGGTGAAAGCGCACAGTAATGCACTTTTCTGACAGCAAATACACTGTTTCTAAGGAAATGGGAACACACTGAGGAGACACTTGTGGGAGCTACTGTGACTAAAACTGAGCTTCCCTACGCACAGGGAAGCAAGAGAAATGCTGATTTCATCAAGCCCAGTTACATACTCAGAATCTGTACTACTGCGCAAATAGGCATGTCTCTTTAGGCAAAAAACTCATTTCTGACAAAGTTGCCCAAATGCATCTCAGAAGTGTGCAACTTGTTCCCTGAGTTAGAAAACGTCGAGAAACGGTCGTTTCTGCTAGAGCTGTGCTTCTACACATGTATTTGCTGAACGGTGAAAGCGCACAGTAATGCACTTTTCTCCCAGCAAAGACACTGTTTCTAAGGAAATGGGAACACACTGAGGAGACACTTGTGGTAGCTACTGTGACTAAAACTGAGCTTCCCTACGCACAGGGAAGCAAGAGAAATGCAGATTTCATCAAGCCCAGTTACATACTCAGAATCTGTACTACTGTGCAAATAGGCATGTCTCTGTAGGCAAAAAACTCATTTCTGACAAAGTTGCCCAAATGCATCTCAGAAGTGTGCAACTTGTTCCCTGAGTTAGAAAACGTCGAGAAACGGTCTTTTCTGCTAGCGCTGTGCTTCTACACATGTACTTGCTGAACGGTGAAAGCGCACAGTAATGCACTTTTCTCCCAGCAAATACACTGTTTCTAAGGAAATGGGAACACACTGAGGAGACACTTGTGGGAGCTACTGTGACTAAAACTGAGCTTCCCTACGCACAGGGAAGCAAGAGAAATGCTGATTTCATCAAGCCCAGTTACATACTCAGAATCTGTACTACTGCGCAAATAGGCATGTCACTGTAGGCAAAAAACTCATTTCTGACAAAGTTGCCCAAATGCATCTCAGAAGTGTGCAACTTGTTCCCTGAGTTAGAAAACGTCGAGAAACGGTCGTTTCTGCTAGAGCTGTGCTTCTACACATGTATTTGCTGAACGGTGAAAGCGCACAGTAATGCACTTTTCTCCCAGCAAAGACACTGTTTCTAAGGAAATGGGAACACACTGAGGAGACACTTGTGGTAGCTACTGTGACTAAAACTGAGCTTCCCTACGCACAGGGAAGCAAGAGAAATGCTGATTTCATCAAACCCAGTTACATACTCAGAATCTGTACTACTGCGCAAATAGGCATGTCTCTGTAGGCAAAAAACTCATTTATGACAAAGTTGCCCAAATGCATCTCGGAAGTGTGCAACTTGTTCCCTGAGTTTGAAAACGTCGAGAAACGGTCGTTTCTGCTAGCGCTGTGCTTCTACACATGTATTTGCTGAACGGTGAAAGCGCACAGTAATGCACTTTTCTGACAGCAAATACACTGTTTCTAAGGAAATGGGAACACACTGAGGAGACACTTGTGGGAGCTACTGTGACTAAAACTGAGCTTCCCTACGCACAGGGAAGCAAGAGAAATGCTGATTTCATCAAGCCCAGTTACATACTCAGAATCTGTACTACTGCGCAAATAGGCATGTCTCTTTAGGCAAAAAACTCATTTCTGACAAAGTTGCCCAAATGCATCTCAGAAGTGTGCAACTTGTTCCCTGAGTTAGAAAACGTCGAGAAACGGTCGTTTCTGCTAGAGCTGTGCTTCTACACATGTATTTGCTGAACGGTGAAAGCGCACAGTAATGCACTTTTCTCCCAGCAAAGACACTGTTTCTAAGGAAATAGGAACACACTGAGGAGACACTTGTGGGAGCTACTGTGACTAAAAAGAGCTTCCCTACGCACAGGGAAGCAAGAGAAATGCTGATTTCATCAAACCCAGTTACATACTCAGAATCTGTACTACTGCGCAAATAGGCATGTCTCTGTAGGCAAAAAACTCATTTATGACAAAGTTGCCCAAATGCATCTCGGAAGTGTGCAACTTGTTCCCTGAGTTAGAAAACGTCGAGAAACGGTCGTTTCTGCTAGAGCTGTGCTTCTACACATGTATTTGCTGAACGGTGAAAGCGCACAGTAATGCAGTTTTCTCCCAGCAAATACACTGTTTCTAAGGAAAGGGGAACACACTGAGGAGACACTTGTGGGAGCTACTGTGACTAAAACTGAGCTTCCCTACGCACAGGGAAGCAAGAGAAATGCTGATTTCATCAAGCCCAGTTACATACTCAGAATCTGTACTACTGCGCAAATAGGCATGTCTCTTTAGGCAAAAAACTCATTTCTGACAAAGTTGCCCAAATGCATCTCAGAAGTGTGCAACTTGTTCCCTGAGTTAGAAAACGTCGAGAAACGGTCGTTTCTGCTAGAGCTGTGCTTCTACACATGTATTTGCTGAACGGTGAAAGCGCACAGTAATGCACTTTTCTCCCAGCAAAGACACTGTTTCTAAGGAAATGGGAACACACTGAGGAGACACTTGTGGTAGCTACTGTGACTAAAACTGAGCTTCCCTACGCACAGGGAAGCAAGAGAAATGCAGATTTCATCAAGCCCAGTTACATACTCAGAATCTGTACTACTGTGCAAATAGGCATGTCTCTGTAGGCAAAAAACTCATTTCTGACAAAGTTGCCCAAATGCATCTCAGAAGTGTGCAACTTGTTCCCTGAGTTAGAAAACGTCGAGAAACGGTCTTTTCTGCTAGCGCTGTGCTTCTACACATGTACTTGCTGAACGGTGAAAGCGCACAGTAATGCACTTTTCTCCCAGCAAATACACTGTTTCTAAGGAAATGGGAACACACTGAGGAGACACTTGTGGGAGCTACTGTGACTAAAACTGAGCTTCCCTACGCACAGGGAAGCAAGAGAAATGCTGATTTCATCAAGCCCAGTTACATACTCAGAATCTGTACTACTGCGCAAATAGGCATGTCACTGTAGGCAAAAAACTCATTTCTGACAAAGTTGCCCAAATGCATCTCAGAAGTGTGCAACTTGTTCCCTGAGTTAGAAAACGTCGAGAAACGGTCGTTTCTGCTAGAGCTGTGCTTCTACACATGTATTTGCTGAACGGTGAAAGCGCACAGTAATGCACTTTTCTCCCAGCAAAGACACTGTTTCTAAGGAAATGGGAACACACTGAGGAGACACTTGTGGTAGCTACTGTGACTAAAACTGAGCTTCCCTACGCACAGGGAAGCAAGAGAAATGCTGATTTCATCAAACCCAGTTACATACTCAGAATCTGTACTACTGCGCAAATAGGCATGTCTCTGTAGGCAAAAAACTCATTTATGACAAAGTTGCCCAAATGCATCTCGGAAGTGTGCAACTTGTTCCCTGAGTTTGAAAACGTCGAGAAACGGTCGTTTCTGCTAGCGCTGTGCTTCTACACATGTATTTGCTGAACGGTGAAAGCGCACAGTAATGCACTTTTCTGACAGCAAATACACTGTTTCTAAGGAAATGGGAACACACTGAGGAGACACTTGTGGGAGCTACTGTGACTAAAACTGAGCTTCCCTACGCACAGGGAAGCAAGAGAAATGCTGATTTCATCAAGCCCAGTTACATACTCAGAATCTGTACTACTGCGCAAATAGGCATGTCTCTTTAGGCAAAAAACTCATTTCTGACAAAGTTGCCCAAATGCATCTCAGAAGTGTGCAACTTGTTCCCTGAGTTAGAAAACGTCGAGAAACGGTCGTTTCTGCTAGAGCTGTGCTTCTACACATGTATTTGCTGAACGGTGAAAGCGCACAGTAATGCACTTTTCTCCCAGCAAAGACACTGTTTCTAAGGAAATAGGAACACACTGAGGAGACACTTGTGGGAGCTACTGTGACTAAAAAGAGCTTCCCTACGCACAGGGAAGCAAGAGAAATGCTGATTTCATCAAACCCAGTTACATACTCAGAATCTGTACTACTGCGCAAATAGGCATGTCTCTGTAGGCAAAAAACTCATTTATGACAAAGTTGCCCAAATGCATCTCGGAAGTGTGCAACTTGTTCCCTGAGTTAGAAAACGTCGAGAAACGGTCGTTTCTGCTAGAGCTGTGCTTCTACACATGTATTTGCTGAACGGTGAAAGCGCACAGTAATGCAGTTTTCTCCCAGCAAATACACTGTTTCTAAGGAAAGGGGAACACACTGAGGAGACACTTGTGGGAGCTACTGTGACTAAAACTGAGCTTCCCTACGCACAGGGAAGCAAGAGAAATGCTGATTTCATCAAGCCCAGTTACATACTCCGAATCTATACTACTGTCCAAATAGGCATGTCTCTGTAGGCAAAAAACTCATTTCGGACAAAGTTGCCCAAATGCATCTCAGAAGTGTGCAACTTGTTCCATGAGTTAGAAAACGTCGAGAAACGGTCGTTTCTGCTAGCGCTGTGCTTCTACACATGTATTTGCTGAACGGTGAAAGCGCACAGTAATGCACTTTTCTCCCAGCAAATACACTGTTTCTAAGGAAATGGGAACACACTGAGGAGACACTTGTGGGAGCTACTGTGACTAAAACTGAGCTTCCCTACGCACAGGGAAGCAAGAGAAATGCTGATTTCATCCAGCCCAGTTACGTACTCAGAATCTGTACTACTGCGCAAATAGGCATGTCTCTGTAGGCAAAAAACTCATTTCTGACAAAGTTGCCCAAATGCATCTCAGAAGTGTGCAACTTGTTCCCTGAGTTAGAAAACGTCGAGAAACGGTCGTTTCTGCTAGCGCTGTGCTTCTACACATGTATTTGCTGAACGGTGAAAGCACACAGTAATGCACTTTTCTCCCAGCAAATACACTGTTTCTAAGGAAATGGGAACACACTGAGGAGACACTTGTGGGAGCTACTGTGACTAAAACTGAGCTTCCCTACGCACAGGGAAGCAAGAGAAATGCTGATTTCATCAAGCCCAGTTACATACTCAGAATCTGTACTACTGCGCAAATAGGCATGTCTCTGTAGGCAAAACACTCATTTCGGACAAAGTTGCCCAAATGCATCTCAGAAGTGTGCAACTTGTTCCCTGAGTTAGAAAACGTCGAGAAACGGTCGTTTCTGCTAGCGCTGTGCTTCTACACATGTATTTGCTGAACGGTGAAAGCGCACAGTAATGCACTTTTCTCCCAGCAAATACACTGTTTCTAAGGAAATGGGAACACACTGAGGAGACACTTGTGGGAGCTACTGTGACTAAAACTGAGCTTCCCTACGCACAGGGAAGCAAGAGAAATGCTGATTTCATCCAGCCCAGTTACGTACTCAGAATCTGTACTACTGCGCAAATAGGCATGTCTCTGTAGGCAAAAAACTCATTTCGGACAAAGTTGCCCAAATGCATCTCAGAAGTGTGCAACTTCTTCCCTGAGTTAGAAAACGTCGAGAAACGGTCGTTTCTGCTAGCGCTGTGCTTCTACACATGTATTTGCTGAACGGTGAAAGCACACAGTAATGCACTTTTCTCCCAGCAAATACACTGTTTCTAAGGAAATGGGAACACACTGAGGAGACACTTGTGGGAGCTACTGTGACTAAAACTGAGCTTCCCTACGCACAGGGAAGCAAGAGAAATGCTGATTTCATCAAGCCCAGTTACATACTCAGAATCTGTACTACTGCGCAAATAGGCATGTCTCTGTAGGCAAAAAACTCATTTCGGACAAAGTTGCCCAAATGCATCTCAGAAGTGTGCAACTTGTTCCCTGAGTTAGAAAACGTCGAGAAACGGTCGTTTCTGCTAGCATTGTGCTTCTAAACATGTATTTGCTGAACGGTGAAAGCGCACAGTAATGCACTTTTCTCCCAGCAAATACACTGTTTCTAAGGAAATGGGAACACACTGAGGAGACACTTGTGGGAGCTACTGTGACTAAAACTGAGCTTTCCTACGCACAGGGAAGCAAGAGAAATGCTGATTTCATCAAGCCCAGTTACATACTCAGAATCTGTACTACTGCGCAAATAGGCATGTCTCTTTAGGCAAAAAACTCATTTCTGACTAAGTTGCCCAAATGCATCTCAGATGTGTGCAACTTGTTCCCTGAGTTAGAAAACGTCGAGAAACGGTCGTTTCTGCTAGCACTGTGCTTCTACACATGTATTTGCTGAACGGTGAAAGCGCACAGTAATGCACTTTTCTCCCAGCAAATACACTGTTTCTAAGGAAATGGGAACACACTGAGGAGACACTTGTGGGAGCTACTGTGACTAAAACTGAGCTTCCCTACGCACAGGGAAGCAAGAGAAATGCTGATTTCATCAAGCCCAGTTACATACTCAGAATCTGTACTACTGCACAAATAGGCATGTCTCTGTAGGCAAAAAACTCATTTCTGATAAAGTTGCCCAAATGCATCTCAGAAGTGTGCAACTTGTTCCCTGAGTTAGAAAACGTCGAGAAACGGTCGTTTCTGCTAGCGCTGTGCTTCTACACATGTATTTGCTGAACGGTGAAAGCGCACAGTAATGCACTTTTCTCCCAGCAAATACACTGTTTCTAAGGAAATGGGAACACACTGAGGAGACACTTGTGGGAGCTACTGTGACTAAAACTGAGCTTCCCTACGCACAGGGAAGCAAGAGAAATGCTGATTTCATCAAGCCCAGTTACATACTCAGAATCTGTACTACTGCGCAAATAGGCATGTCTCTTTAGGCAAAAAACTCATTTCTGAAAAAGTTGCCCAAATGCATCTCAGAAGTGTGAAACTTGTTTCCTGAGTTAGAAAACGTCGAGAAACGGTCGTTTCTGCTAGCACTGTGCTTCTACACATGTATTTGCTGAACGGTGAAAGCGCACAGTAATGCACTTTTCTCCCAGCAAATACACTGTTTCTAAGGAAATGGGAACACACTGAGGAGACACTTGTGGGAGCTACTGTGACTAAAACTGAGCTTCCCTACGCACAGGGAAGCAAGAGAAATGCTGATTTCATCAAGCCCAGTTACATACGCAGAATTTGTACTACTGCGCAAATAGGCATGGGTCTGTAGGCAAAAAACTCATTTCTGACAAAGTTGCCCAAATGCACCTCAGAAGTGTGCAACTTGTTCCCTGAGTTAGAAAACGTCGAGAAACGTTCGTTTCTGCTAGCGCTGTGCTTCTACACATGTATTTGCTGAACGGTGAAAGCGCACAGTAATGCACTTTTCTCCCATCAAATACACTGTTTCTAAGGAAATGGGAACACACTGAGGAGACACTTGTGGGAGCTACTGTGACTAAAACTGAGCTTCCCTACGCACAGGGAAGCAAGAGAAATGCTGATTTCATCAAACCCAGTTACATACTCAGAATCTGTACTACTGCGCAAATAGGCATGTCTCTGTAGGCAAAAAACTCATTTCTGACAAAGTTGCCCAAATGAATCTCGGAAGTGTGCAACTTGTTCCCTGAGTTAGAAAACGTCGAGAAACGGTCGTTTCTGCTAGCGCTGTGCTTCTACACATGTATTTGCTGAACGGTGAAAGCGCACAGTAATGCAGTTTTCTCCCAGCAAATACACTGTTTCTAAGGAAATGGGAACACACTGAGGAGACACTTGTGGGAGCTACTGTGACTAAAACTGAGCTTCCCTACGCACAGGGAAGCAAGAGAAATGCTGATTTCATCAAGCCCAGTTACATACTCAGAATCTGTACTACTGCGCAAATAGGCATGTCACTGTAGGCAAAAAACTCATTTCTGACAAAGTTGCCCAAATGCATCTCAGAAGTGTGCAACTTGTTCCCTGAGTTAGAAAACGTCGAGAAACGGTCGTTTCTGCTAGAGCTGTGCTTCTACACATGTATTTGCTGAACGGTGAAAGCGCACAGTAATGCACTTTTCTCCCAGCAAATACACTGTTTCTAAGGAAATGGGAACACACTGAGGAGACACTTGTGGGAGCTACTGTGACTAAAACTGAGCTTCCCTACGCACAGGGAAGCAAGAGAAATGCTGATTTCATCAAACCCAGTTACATACTCAGAATCTGTACTACTGCGCAAATAGGCATGTCTCTGTAGGCAAAAAACTCATTTCTGACAAAGTTGCCCAAATGCATCTCGGAAGTGTGCAACTTGTTCCCTGAGTTAGAAAACGTCGAGAAACGGTCGTTTCTGCTAGCGCTGTGCTTCTACACATGTATTTGCTGAACGGTGAAAGCGCACAGTAATGCAGTTTTCTCCCAGCAAATACACTGTTTCTAAGGAAATGGGAACACACTGAGGAGACACTTGTGGGAGCTACTGTGACTAAAACTGAGCTTCCCTACGCACAGGGAAGCAAGAGAAATGCTGATTTCATCAAGCCCAGTTACATACTCAGAATCTGTACTACTGCGCAAATAGGCATGTCTCTGTAGGCAAAAAACTCATTTCGGACAAAGTTGCCCAAATGCATCTCAGAAGTGTGCAACTTGTTCCATGAGTTAGAAAACGTCGAGAAACGGTCGTTTCTGCTAGCGCTGTGCTTCTACACATGTATTTGCTGAACGGTGAAAGCGCACAGTAATGCACTTTTCTCCCATCAAATACACTGTTTCTAAGGAGATGAGAACACACTGAGGAGACACTTGTGGGAGCTACTGTGACTAAAACTGAGCTTCCCTACGCACAGGGAAGCAAGAGAAATGCTGATTTCATCCAGCCCAGTTACGTACTCAGAATCTGTACTACTGCGCAAATAGGCATGTCTCTGTAGGCAAAAAACTCATTTCTGACAAAGTTGCCCAAATGCATCTCAGAAGTGTGCAACTTGTTCCCTGAGTTAGAAAACGTCGAGAAACGGTCGTTTCTGCTAGCGCTGTGCTTCTACACATGTATTTGCTGAACGGTGAAAGCACACAGTAATGCACTTTTCTCCCAGCAAATACACTGTTTCTAAGGAAATGGGAACACACTGAGGAGACACTTGTGGGAGCTACTGTGACTAAAACTGAGCTTCCCTACGCACAGGGAAGCAAGAGAAATGCTGATTTCATCAAGCCCAGTTACATACTCAGAATCTGTACTACTGCGCAAATAGGCATGTCTCTGTAGGCAAAAAACTCATTTCGGACAAAGTTGCCCAAATGCATCTCAGAAGTGTGCAACTTGTTCCCTGAGTTAGAAAACGTCGAGAAACGGTCGTTTCTGCTAGCGCTGTGCTTCTACACATGTATTTGCTGAACGGTGAAAGCGCACAGTAATGCACTTTTCTCCCAGCAAATACACTGTTTCTAAGGAAATGGGAACACACTGAGGAGACACTTGTGGGAGCTACTGTGACTAAAACTGAGCTTCCCTACGCACAGGGAAGCAAGAGAAATGCTGATTTCATCCAGCCCAGTTACGTACTCAGAATCTGTACTACTGCGCAAATAGGCATGTCTCTGTAGGCAAAAAACTCATTTCGGACAAAGTTGCCCAAATGCATCTCAGAAGTGTGCAACTTCTTCCCTGAGTTAGAAAACGTCGAGAAACGGTCGTTTCTGCTAGCGCTGTGCTTCTACACATGTATTTGCTGAACGGTGAAAGCACACAGTAATGCACTTTTCTCCCAGCAAATACACTGTTTCTAAGGAAATGGGAACACACTGAGGAGACACTTGTGGGAGCTACTGTGACTAAAACTGAGCTTCCCTACGCACAGGGAAGCAAGAGAAATGCTGATTTCATCAAGCCCAGTTACATACTCAGAATCTGTACTACTGCGCAAATAGGCATGTCTCTGTAGGCAAAAAACTCATTTCGGACAAAGTTGCCCAAATGCATCTCAGAAGTGTGCAACTTGTTCCCTGAGTTAGAAAACGTCGAGAAACGGTCGTTTCTGCTAGCATTGTGCTTCTAAACATGTATTTGCTGAACGGTGAAAGCGCACAGTAATGCACTTTTCTCCCAGCAAATACACTGTTTCTAAGGAAATGGGAACACACTGAGGAGACACTTGTGGGAGCTACTGTGACTAAAACTGAGCTTTCCTACGCACAGGGAAGCAAGAGAAATGCTGATTTCATCAAGCCCAGTTACATACTCAGAATCTGTACTACTGCGCAAATAGGCATGTCTCTTTAGGCAAAAAACTCATTTCTGACTAAGTTGCCCAAATGCATCTCAGATGTGTGCAACTTGTTCCCTGAGTTAGAAAACGTCGAGAAACGGTCGTTTCTGCTAGCACTGTGCTTCTACACATGTATTTGCTGAACGGTGAAAGCGCACAGTAATGCACTTTTCTCCCAGCAAATACACTGTTTCTAAGGAAATGGGAACACACTGAGGAGACACTTGTGGGAGCTACTGTGACTAAAACTGAGCTTCCCTACGCACAGGGAAGCAAGAGAAATGCTGATTTCATCAAGCCCAGTAACATACGCAGAATTTGTACTACTGCGCAAATAGGCATGGGTCTGTAGGCAAAAAACTCATTTCTGACAAAGTTGCCCAAATGTACCTCAGAAGTGTGCAACTTGTTCCCTGAGTTAGAAAACGTCGAGAAACGTTCGTTTCTGCTAGCGCTGTGCTTCTACACATGTATTTGCTGAACGGTGAAAGCGCACAGTAATGCACTTTTCTCCCAGCAAATACACTGTTTCTAAGGAAATGGGAACACACTGAGGAGACACTTGTGGGAGCTACTGTGACTAAAACTGAGCTTCCCTACGCACAGGGAAGCAAGAGAAATGCTGATTTCATCAAACCCAGTTACATACTCAGAATCTGTACTACTGCGCAAATAGGCATGTCTCTGTAGGCAAAAAACTCATTTCTGACAAAGTTGCCCAAATGAATCTCGGAAGTGTGCAACTTGTTCCCTGAGTTAGAAAACGTCGAGAAACGGTCGTTTCTGCTAGCGCTGTGCTTCTACACATGTATTTGCTGAACGGTGAAAGCGCACAGTAATGCAGTTTTCTCCCAGCAAAATACACTGTTTCTAAGGAAATGGGAACACACTGAGGAGACACTTGTGGGAGCTACTGTGACTAAAACTGAGCTTCCCTACGCACAGGGAAGCAAGAGAAATGCTGATTTCATCAAGCCCAGTTACATACTCAGAATCTGTACTACTGCGCAAATAGGCATGTCTCTGTAGGCAAAAAACTCATTTCTGACAAAGTTGCCCAAATGCATCTCAGAAGTGTGCAACTTGTTCCCTGAGTTAGAAAACGTCGAGAAACGGTCGTTTCTGCTAGCGCTGTGCTTCTACACATGTATTTGCTGAACGGTGAAAGCGCACAGTAATGCACTTTTCTCCCAGCAAATACACTGTTTCTAAGGAAATGGGAACACACTGAGGAGACACTTGTGGGAGCTACTGTGACTAAAACTGAGCTTCCCTACGCACAGGGAAGCAAGAGAAATGCTGATTTCATCCAGCCCAGTTACGTACTCAGAATCTGTACTACTGCGCAAATAGGCATGTCTCTGTAGGCAAAAAACTCATTTCTGACAAAGTTGCCCAAATGCATCTCAGAAGTGTGCAACTTGTTCCCTGAGTTAGAAAACGTCGAGAAACGGTCGTTTCTGCTAGCGCTGTGCTTCTACACATGTATTTGCTGAACGGTGAAAGCACACAGTAATGCACTTTTCTCCCAGCAAATACACTGTTTCTAAGGAAATGGGAACACACTGAGGAGACACTTGTGGGAGCTACTGTGACTAAAACTGAGCTTCCCTATGCACAGGGAAGCAAGAGAAATGCTGATTTCATCAAGCCCAGTTACATACTCAGAATCTGTACTACTGCGCAAATAGGCATGTCTCTGTAGGCAAAAAACTCATTTCGGACAAAGTTGCCCAAATGCATCTCAGAAGTGTGCAACTTGTTCCCTGAGTTAGAAAACGTCGAGAAACGGTCGTTTCTGCTAGCGCTGTGCTTCTACACATGTATTTGCTGAACGGTGAAAGCGCACAGTAATGCACTTTTCTCCCAGCAAATACACTGTTTCTAAGGAAATGGGAACACACTGAGGAGACACTTGTGGGAGCTACTGTGACTAAAACTGAGCTTCCCTACGCACAGGGAAGCAAGAGAAATGCTGATTTCATCCAGCCCAGTTACGTACTCAGAATCTGTACTACTGCGCAAATAGGCATGTCTCTGTAGGCAAAAAACTCATTTCGGACAAAGTTGCCCAAATGCATCTCAGAAGTGTGCAACTTCTTCCCTGAGTTAGAAAACGTCGAGAAACGGTCGTTTCTGCTAGCGCTGTGCTTCTACACATGTATTTGCTGAACGGTGAAAGCACACAGTAATTCACTTTTCTCCCAGCAAATACACTGTTTCTAAGGAAATGGGAACACACTGAGGAGACACTTGTGGGAGCTACTGTGACTAAAACTGAGCTTCCCTACGCACAGGGAAGCAAGAGAAATGCTGATTTCATCAAGCCCAGTTACATACTCAGAATCTGTACTACTGCGCAAATAGGCATGTCTCTGTAGGCAAAAAACTCATTTCGGACAAAGTTGCCCAAATGCATCTCAGAAGTGTGCAACTTGTTCCCTGAGTTAGAAAACGTCGAGAAACGGTCGTTTCTGCTAGCATTGTGCTTCTAAACATGTATTTGCTGAACGGTGAAAGCGCACAGTAATGCACTTTTCTCCCAGCAAATACACTGTTTCTAAGGAAATGGGAACACACTGAGGAGACACTTGTGGGAGCTACTGTGACTAAAACTGAGCTTTCCTACGCACAGGGAAGCAAGAGAAATGCTGATTTCATCAAGCCCAGTTACATACTCAGAATCTGTACTACTGCGCAAATAGGCATGTCTATTTAGGCAAAAAACTCATTTCTGACTAAGTTGCCCAAATGCATCTCAGATGTGTGCAACTTGTTCCCTGAGTTAGAAAACGTCGAGAAACGGTCGTTTCTGCTAGCACTGTGCTTCTACACATGTATTTGCTGAACGGTGAAAGCGCACAGTAATGCACTTTTCTCCCAGCAAATACACTGTTTCTAAGGAAATGGGAACACACTGAGGAGACACTTGTGGGAGCTACTGTGACTAAAACTGAGCTTCCCTAAGCACAGGGAAGCAAGAGAAATGCTGATTTCATCAAGCCCAGTTACATACTCAGAATCTGTACTACTGCGCAAATAGGCATGTCTCTGTAGGCAAAAAACTCATTTCTGATAAAGTTGCCCAAATGCATCTCAGAAGTGTGCAACTTGTTCCCTGAGTTAGAAAACGTCGAGAAACGGTCGTTTCTGCTAGCGCTGTGCTTCTACACATGTATTTGCTGAACGGTGAAAGCGCAAAGTAATGCACTTTTCTCCCAGCAAATACACTGTTTCTAAGGAAATGGGAACACACTGAGGAGACACTTGTGGGAGCTACTGTGACTAAAACTGAGCTTCCCTACGCACAGGGAAGCAAGAGAAATGCTGATTTCATCAAGACCAGTTACATACTCAGAATCTGTACTACTGCGCAAATAGGCATGTCTCTTTAGGCAAAAAACTCATTTCTGACAAAGTTGCCCAAATGCATCTCAGAAGTGTGAAACTTGTTTCCTGAGTTAGAAAACGTCGAGAAACGGTCGTTTCTGCTAGCACTGTGCTTCTACACATGTATTTGCTGAACGGTGAAAGCGCACAGTAATGCACTTTTCTCCCAGCAAATACACTGTTTCTAAGGAAATGGGAACACACTGAGGAGACACTTGTGAGAGCTACTGTGACTAAAACTGAGCTTCCCTACGCACAGGGAAGCAAGAGAAATGCTGATTTCATCAAGCCCAGTTACATACGCAGAATCTGTACTACTGCGCAAATAGGCATGGGTCTGTAGGCAAAAAACTCATTTCGGACAAAGTTGCCCAAATGCATCTCAGAAGTGTGCAACTTGTTCCCTGAGTTAGAAAACGTCGAGAAACGGTCGTTTCTGCTAGCGCTGTGCTTCTACACATGTATTTGCAGAACGGTGAAAGCACACAGTAATGCACTTTTCTCCCAGCAAATACACTGTTTCTAAGGAAATGGGAACACACTGAGGAGACACTTGTGGGAGCTACTGTGACTAAAACTGAGCTTCCCTACGCACAGGGAAGCAAGAGAAATGCTGATTTCATCAAGCCCAGTTACATACTCAGAATCTGTACTACTGCGCAAATAGGCATGTCTCTGTAGGCAAAAAACTCATTTCTGATAAAGTTGCCCAAATGCATCTCAGAAGTGTGCAACTTGTTCCCTGAGTTAGAAAACGTCGAGAAACGGTCGTTTCTGCTAGCGCTGTGCTTCTACACATGTATTTGCTGAACGGTGAAAGCGCACAGTAATGCACTTTTATCCCAGCAAATACACTGTTTCTAAGGAAATGGGAACACACTGAGGAGACACTTGTGGGAGCTACTGTGACTAAAACTGAGCTTCCCTACGCACAGGGAAGCAAGAGAAATGCTGATTTCATCCAGCCCAGTTACCTACTCAGAATCTGTACTACTGCGCAAATAGGCATGTCTCTGTAGGCAAAAAACTCATTTCTGACAAAGTTGCCCAAATGCATCTCAGAAGTGTGCAACTTGTTCCCTGAGTTAGAAAACGTCAAGAAACGGTCGTTTCTGCTAGCGCTTTGTTTCTACACATGTATTTGCTGAACGGTGAAAGCGCACAGTAATTCACTTTTCTCCCAGCAAATACACTGTTTCTAAGGAAATGGGAACACACTGAGGAGAGACTTGTGGGAGCTACTGTGACTAAAACTGAGCTTCCCTATGCACAGGGAAGCAAGAGAAATGTTGATTTCATCAAGCCCAGTTACATACTCAGAATCTGTACTACTGCGCAAATAGGCATGTCTCTGTAGGCAAAAAACTCATTTCTGACAAAGTTGCCCAAATGCATCTCAGAAGTGTGCAACTTGTTCCCTGAGTTAGAAAACGTCGAGAAACGGTCGTTTCTGCTAGCGCTGTGCTTCTACACATGTATTTGCTGAACGGTGAAAGCGCGCAGTAATGCACTTTTCTCCCAGCAAATACACTGTTTCTAAGGAAATGGGAACACACTGAGGAGACACTTGTGGGAGCTACTGTGACTAAAACTGAGCTTCTCTACGCACAGGGAAGCAAGAGAAATGCTGATTTCATCAAGCCCAGTTACATACTCAGAATCTGTACTACTGCGCAAATAGTATGTCTCTGTAGGCAAAAAACTCATTTCTGACAAAGTTGCCCAAATGCATCTCAGAAGTGTGCAACCTGTTCCCTGAGTTTGAAAACGTCGAGAAATGTTTGTTTCTGCTAGCGCTGTGCTTCTACACATGTATTTGCTGAACGGTGAAAGCACACAGTAATGCACTTTTCTCCCAGCAAATACACTGTTTCTAAGGAAATGGGAACACACTGAGGGGACACTTGTGGGAGCTACTGTGACTAAAACTGAGCTTCCCTACGCACAGGGAAGCAAGAGATATGCTGATTTCATCAAGCCCAGTTACATACTCAGAATCTGTACTACTGCGCAAATAGGCATGTCTCTGTAGGCAAACAACTCATTTCTGACAACGTTTCCCAAATGCATCTCAGTAGTGTGCAACTTGTTCCCTGAGTTAGAAAACGTCGAGAAACGGTCGTTTCTGCTAGCGCTGTGCTTCTACACATGTATTTGCTGAACGGTGAAAGCGCACAGTAATGCACTTTTCTCCCAGCAAATACACTGTTTCTAAGGAACTGGGAACACACTGAGGAGACACTTGTGGGAGTTACTGTGACTAAAACTGAGCTTCCCTACGCACAGGGAAGCAAGAGAAATGCTGATTTCATCAAGCCCAGGTACATACTCAGAATCTGTACTACTGCGCAAATAGGCATGTCTCTGTAGGCAAAAAACTCATTTCTGACAAAGTTGCCCAAATGCATCTCAGAAGTGTGCAACTTGTTCCCTGAGTTAGAAAACGTCGAGAAACGTTCGTTTCTGCTAGCGCTGTGCTTCTACACATGTATTTGCTGAACGGTGAAAGCGCACAGTAATGCACTTTTCTCCCAGCAAATACACTGTTTCTAAGGAAATGGGAACACACTGAGGAGACACTTGTGGGAGCTACTGGGACTAAAACTGAGCTTCCCTACGCACAGGGAAGCAAGAGAAATGCTGATTTCATCAAGCCCAGTAACATACTCAGAATCTCTACTACTGCGCAAATAGGCATGTCTCTGTACGCAAAAAACTCATTTTTGAGAAAGTTACCCAAATGCATCTCAGAAGTGTCCAACTTGTTCCCTGAGTTAGAAAACGTCGAGAAACGTTCGTTTCTGCTAGCGCTGTGCTTCTACACATGTATTTGCTGAACGGTGAAAGCACACAGTAATGCACTTTTCTCCCAGCAAATACACTGTTTCTAAGGAAATGGGAACACACTGAGGAGACACTTGTGGGAGCTACTGTGACTAAAAGTGAGCTTCCCTACGCACAGGGAAGCAAGAGAAATGCTGATTTCATAAAGCCCAGTTACATACTCAGAATCTTTACTACTGCGCAAATAGGCATGTCTCTGTAGGCAAAAAACTCATTTCTGACAAAGTTGCCCAAATGCATCTCAGAAGTGTGCAACTTGTTCCCTGAGTTAGGAAACGTCGAGAAACGGTCGTTTCTGCTAGCGCTGTGCTTCTACACATGTACTTGCTGAACGGTGAAAGCGCACAGTAATGCACTTTTCTCCCAGCAAATACACTGTTTCTAAGAAAATGGGAACACACTGAGGAGACACTTGTGGGAGCTACTGTGACTAAAACTGAGCTTCCCTACGCACAGGGAAGCAAGAGAAATGCTGATTTCATCAAGCCCAGTTACATACTGAGAATATGTACTACGGCACAAATAGGCATGTCTCTGTAGGCAAAAAACTCATTTCTGACAAAGTTGCCCAAATGCATCTCAGAAGTGTGCAACTTGTTCCCCGAGTTAGAAAACGTCGAGAAACGTTCGTTTCTGCTAGCGCTGTGCTTCTACACATGTATTTGCTGAACGGTGAAAGCGCACAGTAATGCACTTTTCTCCCAGCAAATACACTGTTTCTAAGGAAATGGGAACACACTGAGGAGACACTTGTGGGAGCTACTGTGACTAAAACTGAGCTTCCCTACGCACAGGGAAGCAAGAGAAATGCTGATTTCATCAAGCCCAGTTACATACTCAGAATCTGTACTACTGCGCAAATAGGCATGTCTCTGTAGGCAAAAAACTCATTTCTGACAAAGTTGCCCAAATGTATCTCAGAAGTGTGCAACTTGTTCTCTGAGTTAGAAAACGTCGAGAAACGGTCTTTTCTGCTAGCGCTGTGCTTCTACACATGTACTTGCTGAACGGTGAAAGCACAGAGTAATGCACTTTTATCCCAGCAAATACACTGTTTCTATGGAAATGGGAACACACTGAGGAGACACTTGTGGGAGCTACTGTGACTAAAACTGAGCTTCCCTACGCACAGGGAAGCAAGAGAAATGCTAATTTCATCAAGCCCAGTTACATACACAGAATATGTACTACGGCACAAATAGGCATGTCTCTGTAGGCAAAAAACTCCTTTTTGACAAAGTTGCCCAAATGCATCTCAGAAGTGTGCAACTTGTTCCCTGTGTTAGAAACCATCGAGAAACGTTCGTTTCTGCTAGCGCTGTGCTTCTACACATGTATTTGCTGAACGGTGAAAGCGCACAGTAATGCACTTTTCTCCCAGCAAATACACTGTTTCTACGGAAATGGGAACACACTGAGGAGACACTTGTGGGAGCTACTGTGACTAAAACTGAGCTTCCCTACGCACAGGGAAGCAAGAGAAATGCTGATTTCATCAAGCCCAGTTACATACTCAGAATCTGTACTACTGCGCAAATAGGCATGTCTCTGTAGGCAAAAAACTCATTTCTGACAAAGTTGCCCAAATGCATCTCAGAAGTGTGCAACTTGTTCCCTGAGTTAGAAAACGTCGAGAAACGTTCGTTTCTGCTAGCGCTGTGCTTCTACAAATGTATTTGCTGAACGGTGAAAGCGCACAGTAATGCACTTTTCTCCTAGCAAATACACTGTTTCTACGGAAATGGGAACACACTAAGGAGACACTTGTGGGAGCTACTGTGACTAAAACTGAGCTTCCCTACGCACAGGGAAGCAAGAGAAATGCTGATTTCATCAAGCCCAGTTACATACTCAGAATCTGTACTACTGCGCAAATAGGCATGTCTCTTTAGGCAAAAAACTCATTTCTGACAAAGTTGCCCAAATGCATCTCAGAAGTGTGCAACTTGTCCCCTGAGTTAGAAAACGTCGAGAAATGGTCTTTTCTGCTAGCGCTGTGCTTCTACACATGTATTTGCTGAACGGTGAAAGCGCACAGTAATGCAGTTTTCTCCCAGCAAATACACTGTTTCTATGGAAATGAAAACACTGTGGAGACACTTGTGGGAGCTACTGTGACTAAAACTGAGCTTCCCTACGCACAGGGAAGCAAGAGAAATGCTGATTTCATCAAGCCCAGTTACATACTCAGAATCTGTACTACTGCGCAAATAGGCATATCTCTGTAGGCAAAAAACTCATTTCTGACAAAGTTGCCCAAATGCATCTCAGAAGTGTGCAACTTGTTCCCTGAGTTAGAAAACGTCGAGAAACGTTCGTTTCTGCTAGCGCTGTGCTTCTACACATGTATTTGCTGAACGGTGAAAGCGCACAGTAATGCACTTTTCTCCCAGCAAATACACTGTTTCTAAGGAAATGGGAACACACTGAGGAGACACTTGTGGGAGCTACTGGGACTAAAACTGAGCTTCCCTACGCACAGGGAAGCAAGAGAAATGCTGATTTCATCAAGCCCAGTAACATACTCAGAATCTCTACTACTGCGCAAATAGGCATGTCACTGTACGCAAAAAACTCATTTTTGAGAAAGTTACCCAAATGCATCTCAGAAGTGTGCAACTTGTTCCCTGAGTTAGAAAACGTCGAGAAACATTCGTTTCTGCTAGCGCTGTGTTTCTACACATGTATTTGCTGAACGGTGAAAGCACACAGTAATGCACTTTTCTCCCAGCAAATACACTGTTTCTAAGGAAATGGGAACACACTGAGGAGACACTTGTGGGAGCTACTGTGACTAAAACTGAGCTTCCCTACGCACAGGGAAGCAAGAGAAATGCTGATTTCATCAAGCCCAGTTACATACTCAGAATCTGTACTACTGCGCAAATAGACATGTCTCTGTAGGCAAAAAACTCATTTCTGACAAAGTTGCCCAAATGCATCTCAGAAGTGTGCAACTTGTTCTCTGAGTTAGAAAACGTCGAGAAACGGTCGTTTCTGCTAGCGCTGTGCTTCTACACATGTACTTGCTGAACGGTGAAAGTGCACAGTAATGCACTTTTCTCCCAGCAAATACACTGTTTCTAAGTAAATGGGAACACACTGAGGAGACACTTGTGGGAGCTACTGTGACTAAAACTGAGCTTCCCTACGCACAGGGAAGCAAGAGAAATGCTGATTTCATCAAGCCCAGTTACATACTCAGAATCTGTACTACTGCGCAAATAGGCATGTCTCTGTAGGCAAAAAACTCATTTCGGACAAAGTTGCCCAAATGCATCTCAGAAGTGTGCAACTTGCTCCCTGAGTTAGAAAAGGTCGAGAAACGGTCGTTTCTGCTAGCGCTGTGCTTCTACACATGTATTTGCTGAACGGTGAAAGCGCACAGTAATGCACTTTTCTCCCAGCAAATACACTCTTTCTAAGGAAATGGGAACACACTGAGGAGACACTTGTGGGAGCTACTGGGACTAAAACTGAGCTTCCCTACGCACAGGGAAGCAAGAGAAATGCTGATTTCATAAAGCCCAGTTACATACTCAGAATCTCTACTACTGCGCAAATAGGCATGTCTCTGTAGGCAAAAAACTCATTTCTGACAAAGTTGCCCAAATGCATCTCAGAAGTGTGCAACTTGTTCCCTGAGTTAGAAAACGTCGAGAAACGGTCGTTTCTGCTAGCGCTGTGCTTCTACACATGTACTTGCTGAACGGTGAAAGCGCACAGTAATGCGCTTTTCTCCCAGCAAATACACTGTTTCTAAGGAAATGGGAACACACTGAGGATACACTTGTGGGAGCTACTGTGACTAAAACTGAGCTTCCCTACGCACAGGGAAGCAAGAGAAATGCTGATTTCATCAAGCCCAGTTACATACTGAGAATATGTACTACGGCACAAATAGGCATGTCTCTGTAGGCAAAAAACTCATTTCTGACAAAGTTGCCCAAATGCATCTCAGAAGTGTGCAACTTGTTCCCTGAGTTAGAAAACGTCGAGAAACGTTCGTTTCTGCTAGCGCTGTGCTTCTACACATGTATTTGCTGAACGGTGAAAGCGCACAGTAATGTACTTTTCTCCCAGCAAATACACTGTTTCTAAGGAAATGGGAACACACTGAGGAGACACTTGTGGGAGCTACTGTGACTAAAACTGAGCTTCCCTACGCACAGGGAAGCAAGAGAAATGCTGATTTCATCAAGCCCAGTTACATACTCAGAATCTGTACTACTGCGCAAATAGGCATGTCTCTGTAGGCAAAAAACTCCTTTCTTACAAAGTTGCCCAAATGCATCTCAGAAGTGTGCAACTTGTTCCCTGTGTTAGAAACCGTCGAGAAACGTTCGTTTCTGCTAGCGCTGTGCTTCTACACATGTATTTGCTGAACGGTGAAAGCGCACAGTAATGCACTTTTCTCCCAGCAAATACACTGTTTCTAAGGAAATGGGAACACACTGAGGAGACACTTGTGGGAGCTACTGGGAATAAAACTGAGCTTCCCTACGCACAGGGAAGCAAGAGAAATGCTGATTTCATCAAGCCCAGTTACATACTCAGAATCTGTACTACTGCGCAAATAGGCATGTCTCTGTAGGCAAAAAACTCATTTCTGACAAAGTTGCCCAAATGCATCTCAGAAGTGTGCAACTTGTTCCCATAGTTAGAAAACATCGAGAAACGGTTGTTTCTGCTAGCGCTGTGCTTCTACAAATGTATTTGCTGAACGGTGAAAGCGCACAGTAATGCACTTTTCTCCTAGCAAATACACTGTTTCTACGGAAATGGGAACACACTAAGGAGACACTTGTGGGAGCTACTGTGACTAAAACTGAGCTTCCCTACGCACAGGGAAGCAAGAGAAATGCTGATTTCATCAAGCCCAGTTATATACTCAGAATCTGTACTACTGCGCAAATAGGCATGTCTCTGTAGGCAAAAAACTCATTTCTGACAAAGTTGCCCAAATGCATCTCAGAAGTGTGCAACTTGTTCCCTGAGTTAGAAAACGTCGAGAAACGGTCGTTTCTGCTAGCGCTGTGCTTCTACACATGTATTTGCTGAACGGTGAAAGCGCACAGTAATGCACTTTTCTCCCAGCAAATACACTGTTTCTAAGGAAATGGGAACACACTGAGGAGACACTTGTGGGAGCTACTGGGACTAAAACTGAGCTTCCCTACGCACAGGGAAGCAAGAGAAATGCTGATTTCATCAAGCCCAGTAACATACTCAGAATCTCTACTACTGCGCAAATAGGCATGTCTCCGTACGCAAAAAACTCATTTTTGAGAAAGTTACCCAAATGCATCTCAGAAGTGTGCAACTTGTTCCCTGAGTTAGAAAACGTCGAGAAACGTTCGTTTCTGCTAGCGCTGTGCTTCTACACATGTATTTGCTGAACGGTGAAAGCACACAGTAATGCACTTTTCTCACAGCAAATACACTGTTTCTAAGGAAATGGGAACACACTGAGGAGACACTTGTGGGAGCTACTGTGACTAAAAGTGAGCTTCCCTACGCACAGGGAAGCAAGAGAAATGCTGATTTCATAAAGCCCAGTTACATACTCAGAATCTTTACTACTGCGCAAATAGGCATGTCTCTGTAGGCAAAAAACTCATTTCTGACAAAGTTGCCCAAATGCATCTCAGAAGTGTGCAACTTGTTCCCTGAGTTAGAAAACGTCGAGAAACGGTCGTTTCTGCTAGCGCTGTGCTTCTACACATGTACTTGCTGAACGGTGAAAGCGCACAGTAATGCACTTTTCTCCCAGCAAATACACTGTTTCTAAGAAAATGGGAACACACTGAGGAGACACTTGTGGGAGCTACTGTGACTAAAACTCAGCTTCCCTACGCACAGGGAAGCAAGAGAAATGCTGATTTCATCAAGCCCAGTTACATACTGAGAATATGTACTACGGCACAAATAGGCATGTCTCTGTAGGCAAAAAACTCATTTCTGACAAAGTTGCCCAAATGCATCTCAGAAGTGTGCAACTTGTTCCCTGAGTTAGAAAACGTCGAGAAATGTTCGTTTCTGCTAGCGCTGTGCTTCTACACATGTATTTGCTGAACGGTGAAAGCGCACAGTAATGCACTTTTCTCCCAGCAAATACACTGTTTCTAAGGAAATGGGAACACACTGAGGAGACACTTGTGGGAGCTACTGTGACTAAAACTGAGCTTCCCTACGCACAGGGAAGCAAGAGAAATGCTGATTTCATCAAGCCCAGTTACATACTCAGAATCTGTACTACTGCGCAAATAGGCATGTCTCTGTAGGCAAAAAACTCCTTTCTGACAAAGTTGCCCAAATGCATCTCAGAAGTGTGCAACTTGTTCCCTGTGTTAGAAACCGTCGAGAAACGTTCGTTTCTGCTAGCGCTGTGATTCTACACATGTATTTGCTGAACGGTGAAAGCGCACAGTAATGCACTTTTCTCCCAGCAAATACACTGTTTCTAAGGAAATGGGAACACACTGAGGAGACACTTGTGGGAGCTACTGTGACTAAAACTGAGCTTCCCTACGCACAGGGAAGCAAGAGAAATGCTGATTTCATCAAGCCCAGTTACATACTCAGAATCTGTACTACTGCGCAAATAGGCATGTCTCTGTAGGCAAAAAACTCATTTCTGACAAAGTTGCCCAAATGCATCTCAGAAGTGTGCAACTTGTTCCCTGAGTTAGAAAACGTCGAGAAACGGTTGTTTTTGCTAGCGCTGTGCTTCTACAAATGTATTTCCTGAACGGTGAAAGAGCACAGTAATGCACTTTTCTCCTAGCAAATACACTGTTTCTACGGAAATGGGAACACACTAAGGAGACACTTGTGGGAGCTACTGTGACTAAAACTGAGCTTCCCTACGCACAGGGAAGCAAGAGAAATGCTGATTTCATCAAGCCCAGTTACATACTCAGAATCTGTACTACTGCGCAAATAGGCATGTCTCTTTAGGCAAAAAACTCATTTCTGACAAAGTTGCCCAAATGCATCTCAGAAGTGTGCAACTTGTCCCCTGAGTTAGAAAACGTCGAGAAATGGTCTTTTCTGCTAGCGCTGTGCTTCTACACATGTATTTGCTGAACGGTGAAAGCGCAGTAATGCAGTTTTCTCCCAGCAAATACACTGTTTCTACGGAAATGAAAACACTGTGGAGACACTTGTGGGAGCTACTGTGACTAAAACTGAGCTTCCCTACGCACAGGGAAGCAAGAGAAATGCTGATTTCATCAAGCCCAGTTACATACTCAGAATCTGTACTACTGCGCAAACAGGCATGTCTCTGTAGGCAAAAAACTCATTTCTGACAAAGTTGCCCAAATGCATCTCAGAAGTGTGCAACTTGTTCCCTGAGTTAGAAAATGTCGAGAAACGTTCGTTTCTGCTAGCGCTGTGCTTCTACACATGTATTTGCTGAACGGTGAAAGCGCTCAGTAATGCATTTTTCTCCCAGCAAATACACTGTTTCTAAGGAAATGGGAACACACTGAGGAGAGACTTGTGGGAGCTACTGTGACTAAAACTGAGCTTCCCTACGCACAGGGAAGCAAGAGAAATGCTGATTTCATCAAGCCCAGTTACATACTCAGAATCTGTACTACTGCGCAAATAGGCATGTCTCTGTAGGCAAAAAACTCATTTCTGACAAAGTTGCCCAAATGCATCTCAGAAGTGTGCAACTTGTTCCCTGAATTAGAAAACGTCGAGAAACGGTCGTTTCTGCTAGCGCTGTGCTTCTACACATGTATTTGCTGAACGGTGAAAGCACACAGTAATGCACTTTTCTCCCAGCAAATACACTGTTTCTAAGGAAATGGGAACACACTGAGGAGACACTTGTGGGAGCTACTGTGACTAAAACTGAGCTTCCCTACGCACAGGGAAGCAAGAGAAATGCTGATTTCATCAAGCCCAGTTACATACTCAGAATCTGTACTACTGCGCAAATAGGCATGTCTCTGTAGGCAAAAAACTCCTTTCTGACAAAGTTGCCCAAATGCATCTCAGAAGTGTGCAACTTGTTCCCTGAGTTAGAAAACGTCGAGAAATGTTCGTTTCTGCTAGCGCTGTGCTTCTACACATGTATTTGCTGAACGGTGAAAGCGCACAGTAATGCACTTTTCTCCCAGCAAATACACTGTTTCTAAGGAAATGGGAACACACTGAGGAGACACTTGTGGGAGCTACTGTGACTAAAACTGAGCTTCCCTACGCACAGGGAAGCAAGAGAAATGCTGATTTCATCAAGCCCAGTTACATACTCAGAATCTGTACTACTGCGCAAATAGGCATGTCTCTGTAGGCAAAAAACTCATTTCTGACAAAGTTGCCCAAATGCATCTCAGAAGTGTGCAACTTGTTCCCTGAGTTAGAAAACGTCGAGAAACGGTTGTTTTTGCTAGCGCTGTGCTTCTACAAATGTATTTCCTGAACGGTGAAAGCGCACAGTAATGCACTTTTCTCCTAGCAAATACACTGTTTCTACGGAAATGGGAACACACTAAGGAGACACTTGTGGGAGCTACTGTGACTAAAACTGAGCTTCCCTACGCACAGGGAAGCAAGAGAAATGCTGATTTCATCAAGCCCAGTTACATACTCAGAATCTGTACTACTGCGCAAATAGGCATGTCTCTTTAGGCAAAAAACTCATTTCTGACAAAGTTGCCCAAATGCATCTCAGAAGTGTGCAACTTGTCCCCTGAGTTAGAAAACGTCGAGAAATGGTCTTTTCTGCTAGCGCTGTGCTTCTACACATGTATTTGCTGAACGGTGAAAGCGCAGTAATGCAGTTTTCTCCCAGCAAATACACTGTTTCTACGGAAATGAAAACACTGTGGAGACACTTGTGGGAGCTACTGTGACTAAAACTGAGCTTCCCTACGCACAGGGAAGCAAGAGAAATGCTGATTTCATCAAGCCCAGTTACATACTCAGAATCTGTACTACTGCGCAAACAGGCATGTCTCTGTAGGCAAAAAACTCATTTCTGACAAAGTTGCCCAAATGCATCTCAGAAGTGTGCAACTTGTTCCCTGAGTTAGAAAATGTCGAGAAACGTTCGTTTCTGCTAGCGCTGTGCTTCTACACATGTATTTGCTGAACGGTGAAAGCGCTCAGTAATGCACTTTTCTCCCAGCAAATACACTGTTTCTAAGGAAATGGGAACACACTGAGGAGAGACTTGTGGGAGCTACTGTGACTAAAACTGAGCTTCCCTACGCACAGGGAAGCAAGAGAAATGCTGATTTCATCAAGCCCAGTTACATACTCAGAATCTGTACTACTGCGCAAATAGGCATGTCTCTGTAGGCAAAAAACTCATTTCTGACAAAGTTGCCCAAATGCATCTCAGAAGTGTGCAACTTGTTCCCTGAATTAGAAAACGTCGAGAAACGGTCGTTTCTGCTAGCGCTGTGCTTCTACACATGTATTTGCTGAACGGTGAAAGCACACAGTAATGCACTTTTCTCCCAGCAAATACACTGTTTCTAAGGAAATGGGAACACACTGAGGAGACACTTGTGGGAGCTACTGTGACTAAAACTGAGCTTCCCTACGCACAGGGAAGCAAGAGAAATGCTGATTTCATCAAGCCCAGTTACATACTCAGAATCTGTACTACTGCGCAAATAGGCATGTCTCTGTAGGCAAAAAACTCATTTCTGACAAAGTTGCCCAAATGCATCTCAGAAGTGTGCAACTTGTTCCCTGAGTTAGAAAACGTCGAGAAACGGTTGTTTCTGCTAGCGCTGTGCTTCTACAAATGTATTTGCTGAACGGTGAAAGCGCACAGTAATGCACTTTTCTCTTAGCAAATACACTGTTTCTACGGAAATGGGAACACACTAAGAAGACACTTGTGGGAGCTACTGTGACTAAAACTGAGCTTCCCTACGCACAGGGAAGCAAGAGAAATGCTGATGTCATCAAGCCCAGTTACAAACTCAGAATCTGTACTACTGCGCAAATAGGCATGTCTCTTTAGGCAAAAAACTCATTTCTGACAAAGTTGCCCAAATGCATCTCAGAAGTGTGCAACTTGTCCCCTGAGTTAGAAAACGTCGAGAAATGGTCTTTTCTGCTAGCGCTGTGCTTCTACACATGTATTTGCTGAACGGTGAAAGCGCACAGTAATGCAGTTTTCTCCCAGGAAATACACTGTTTCTATGGAAATGAAAACACTGTGGAGACACTTGTGGGAGCTACTGTGACTAAAACTGAGCTTCCCTACGCACAGGGAAGCAAGAGGAATGCTGATTTCATCAAGCCCAGTTACATACTCAGAATCTGTACTACTGCGCAAACAGGCATGTCTCTGTAGGCAAAAAACTCATTTCTGACAAAGTTGCCCAAATGCATCTCAGAAGTGTGCAACTTGTTCCCTGAGTTAGAAAATGTCGAGAAACGTTCGTTTCTGCTAGCGCTGTGCTTCTACACATGTATTTGCTGAACGGTGAAAGCGCACAGTAATGCACTTTTCTCCCAGCAAATACACTGTTTCTAAGGAAATGGGAACACACTGAGGAGAGACTTGTGGGAGCTACTGTGACTAAAACTGAGCTTCCCTACGCACAGGGAAGCAAGAGAAATGCTGATTTCATCAAGCCCAGTTACATACTCAGAATCTGTACTACTGCGCAAATAGGCATATCTCTGTAGGCAAAAAACTCATTTCTGACAAAGTTGCCCAAATGCATCTCAGAAGTGTGCAACTTGTTCCCTGAGTTAGAAAACGTCGAGAAACATTCGTTTCTGCTAGCGCTGTGCTTCTACACATGTATTTGCTGAACGGTGAAAGCGCACAGTAATGCACTTTTCTCCCAGCAAATACACTGTTTCTAAGGAAATGGGAACACACTGAGGAGACACTTGTGGGAGCTACTGGGACTAAAACTGAGCTTCCCTACGCACAGGGAAGCAAGAGAAATGCTGATTTCATCAAGCCCAGTAACATACTCAGAATCTCTACTACTGCGCAAATAGGCATGTCACTGTACGCAAAAAACTCATTTTTGAGAAAGTTACCCAAATGCATCTCAGAAGTGTGCAACTTGTTCCCTGAGTTAGAAAACGTCGAGAAACGTTCGTTTCTGCTAGCGCTGTGCTTCTACACATGTATTTGCTGAACGGTGAAAGCACACAGTAATGCACTTTTCTCCCAGCAAATACACTGTTTCTAAGGAAATGGGAACACACTGAGGAGACACTTGTGGGAGCTACTGTGACTAAAACTGAGCTTCCCTACGCACAGGGAAGCAAGAGAAATGCTGATTTCATCAAGCCCAGTTACATACTCAGAATCTGTACTACTGCGCAAATAGGCATGTCTCTGTAGGCAAAAAACTCATTTCGGACAAAGTTGCCCAAATGCATCTCAGAAGTGTGCAACTTGCTCCCTGAGTTAGAAAACGTCGAGAAACGGTCGTTTCTGCTAGCGCTGTGCTTCTACACATGTATTTGCTGAACGGTGAAAGCGCACAGTAATGCACTTTTCTCCCAGCAAATACACTCTTTCTAAGGAAATGGGAACACACTGAGGAGACACTTGTGGGAGCTACTGGGACTAAAACTGAGCTTCCCTACGCACAGGGAAGCAAGAGAAATGCTGATTTCATAAAGCCCAGTTACATACTCAGAATCTCTACTACTGCGCAAATAGGCATGTCTCTGTAGGCAAAAAACTCATTTCTGACAAAGTTGCCCAAATGCATCTCAGAAGTGTGCAACTTGTTCCCTGAGTTAGAAAACGTCGAAAAACGGTCGTTTCTGCTAGCGCTGTGCTTCTACACATGTACTTGCTGAACGGTGAAAGCGCACAGTAATGCAGTTTTCTCCCAGCAAATACACTGTTTCTAAGGAAATGGGAACACACTGAGGAGACACTTGTGGGAGCTACTGTGACTAAAACTGAGCTTCCCTACGCACAGGGAAGCAAGAGAAATGCTGATTTCATCAAGCCCAGTTACATACTGAGAATATGTACTACGGCACAAATAGGCATGTCTCTGTAGGCAAAAAACTCATTTCTGACAAAGTTGCCCAAATGCATCTCAGAAGTGTGCAACTTGTTCCCTGAGTTAGAAAACGTCGAGAAACGTTCGTTTCTGCTAGCGCTGTGCTTCTACACATGTATTTGCTGAACGGTGAAAGCGCACAGTAATGCACTTTTCTCCCAGCAAATACACTGTTTCTAAGGAAATGGGAACACACTGAGGAGAGACTTGTGGGAGCTACTGTGACTAAAACTGAGCTTCCCTACGCACAGGGAAGCAAGAGAAATGCTGATTTCATCAAGCCCAGTTACATACTCAGAATCTGTACTACTGCGCAAATAGGCATGTCTCTGTAGGCAAAAAACTCCTTTCTGACAAAGTTGCCCAAATGCATCTCAGAAGTGTGCAACTTGTTCCCTGTGTTAGAAACCGTCGAGAAACTTTCGTTTCTGCTAGCGCTGTGCTTCTACACATGTATTTGCTGAACGGTGAAAGCGCACAGTAATGCACTTTTCTCCCAGCAAATACACTGTTTCTAAGGAAATGCGAACACACTGAGGAGACACTTGTGGGAGCTACTGGGACTAAAACTGAGCTTCCCTACGCACAGGGAAGCAA
Organism: Acomys minous; assembly: GCF_964271855.1. Taxonomy (NCBI): domain Eukaryota; kingdom Metazoa; phylum Chordata; class Mammalia; order Rodentia; family Muridae; genus Acomys; species Acomys minous. The sequence continues at coordinate 4,054,703 of NW_028182181.1, forward strand.
GAGAAATGCTAATTTCATCAAGCCCAGTAACATACTCAGAATCTCTACTACTGCGCAAATAGGCATGTCTCTGTACGCAAAAAACTCATTTTTGAGAAAGTTACCCAAATGCATCTCAGAAGTGTGCAACTTGTTCCCTGAGTTAGAAAACGTCGAGAAACGTTCGTTTCTGCTAGCGCTGTGCTTCTACACATGTATTTGCTGAACGGTGAAAGCACACAGTAATGCACTTTTCTCCCAGCAAATACACTCTTTCTAAGGAAATGGGAACACACTGAGGAGACACTTGTGGGAGCTACTGGGACTAAAACTGAGCTTCCCTACGCACAGGGAAGCAAGAGAAATGCTGATTTCATCAAGCCCAGTTACATACTCAGAATCTCTACTACTGCGCAAATAGGCATGTCTCTGTAGGAAAAAAACTCATTTCTGACAAAGTTGCCCAAATGCATCTCAGAAGTGTGCAACTTGTTCCCTGAGTTAGAAAACGTCGAGAAACGGTCGTTTCTGCTAGCGCTGTACTTTTACAAATGTACTTGCTGAACGGTGAAAGCGCACAGTAATGCCCTTTTCTCCCAGCAAATACACTGTTTCTAAGAAAATGGGAACACACTGAGGAGACACTTGTGGGAGCTACTGTGACTAAAACTGAGCTTCCCTACGCACAGGGAAGCAAGAGAAATGCTGATTTCATCAAGCCCAGTTACATACTGAGAATATGTACTACGGCACAAATAGGCATGTCTCTGTAGGCAAAAAACTCATTTCTGACAAAGTTGCCCAAATGCATCTCAGAAGTGTGCAACTTGTTCCCTGAGTTAGAAAACGTCGAGAAACGTTCGTTTCTGCTAGCGCTGTGCCTCTACACATGTATTTGCTGAACGGTGAAAGCGCACAGTAATGCACTTTTCTCCCAGCAAATACACTGTTTCTAAGGAAATGGGAACACACTGAGGAGACACTTGTGGGAGCTACTGTGACTAAAACTGAGCTTCCCTACGCACAGGGAAGCAAGAGAAATGCTGATTTCATCAAGCCCAGTTACATACTCAGAATCTGTACTACTGCGCAAATAGGCATGTCTCTTTAGGCAAAAAACTCCTTTCTGACAAAGTTGCCCAAATGCATCTCAGAAGTGTGCAACTTGTTCCCTGTGTTAGAAACCGTCGAGAAACGTTCGTTTCTGCTAGCGCTGTGCTTCTACACATGTATTTGCTGAACGGTGAAAGCGCACAGTAATGCACTTTTCTCCCAGCAAATACACTGTTTCTAAGGAAATGGGAACACACTGAGGAGACACTTGTGGGAGCTACTGTGACTAAAACTGAGCTTCCCTACGCACAGGGAAGCAAGAGAAATGCTGATTTCATCAAGCCCAGTTACATACTCAGAATCTGTACTACTGCGCAAATAGGCATGTCTCTGTAGGCAAAAAACTCATTTCTGACAAAGTTGCCCAAATGCATCTCAGAAGTGTGCAACTTGTTCCCTGAGTTAGAAAACGTTGAGAAACGGTTGTTTCAGCTAGCGCTGTGGTTCTACAAATGTATTTGCTGAACGGTGAAAGCGCACAGTAATGTACTTTTCTCCGAGCAAATACACTGTTTCTAAGGAACTGGGAACACACTGAGGAGACAATTGTGGGAGCTACTGTGACTAAAACTGAGCTTCCCTACGCACAGGGAAGCAAGAGAAATGCTGATTTCATCAAGCCCAGTTACATACTCAGAATCTGTACTACTGCGCAAATAGGCATGTCTCTTTAGGCAAAAAACTCATTTCTGACAAAGTTGCCCAAATGCATCTCAGAAGTGTGCAACTTGTCCCCTGAGTTAGAAAACGTCGAGAAACGTTCATTTCTGCTAGCGCTGTGCTTCTACACATGTATTTGCTGAACGGTGAAAGCGCACAGTAATGCAGTTTTCTCCCAACAAATACACTGTTTCTACGGAAATGAAAACACTGTGGAGACACTTGTGGGAGCTACTGTGACTAAAACTGAGCTTCCCTACGCACAGGGAAGCCAGAGAAATGCTGATTTCATCAAGCCCAGTTACATACTCAGAATCTGTACTACTGCGCAAACAGGCATGTCTCTGTAGGCAAAAAACTCATTTCTGACAAAGTTGCCCAAATGCATCTCAGAAGTGTGCAACTTGTTTCCTGAGTTAGAAAATGTCGAGAAACGTTCGTTTCTGCTAGCGCTGTGCTTCTACACATGTATTTGCTGAACGGTGAAAGCGCACAGTAATGCACTTTTCTCCCAGCAAATACACTGTTTCTAAGGAAATGGGAACACACTGAGGAGACACTTGTGGGAGCTACTGTGACTAAAACTGAGCTTCCCTACGCACAGGGAAGCAAGAGAAATGCTGATTTCATCAAGCCCAGTTACATACTCAGAATCTGTACTACTGCGCAAATAGGCATGTCTCTGTAGGCAAAAAACTCATTTCTGACAAAGTTGCCCAAATGCATCTCAGAAGTGTGCAACTTGTTCCCTGAGTTAGAAAACGTCGAGAAACGGTTGTTTCTGCTAGCGCTGTGCTTCTACAAATGTATTTGCTGAATGGTGAAAGCGCACAGTAATGCACTTTTCTCCTAGCAAATACACTGTTTCTACGGAAATGGGAACACACTAAGGAGACACTTGTGGGAGCTACTGTGACTAAAACTGAGCTTCCCTACGCACAGGGAAGCAAGAGAAATGCTGATTTCATCAAGCCCAGTTACATACTCAGAATCTGTACTACTGCGCAAACAGGCATGTCTCTGTAGGCAAAAAACTCATTTCGGACAAAGTTGCCCAAATGCATCTCAGAAGTGTGCAACTTGTTCCCTGAGTTAGAAAATGTCGAGAAACGTTCGTTTCTGCTAGCGCTGTGCTTCTACAAGTGTACTTGCTGAACGGTGAAAGCGCACAGTAATGCACTTTTCTCCCAGCAAATACACTGTTTTTAAGGAAATGGGAACACACTGAGGAGACACTTGTGGGAGCTACAGTGACTAAAACTGAGCTTCCCTACGCACAGGGAAGCAAGAGAAATGCTGATTTCATCAAGCCCAGTTACATACTCAGAATCTGTACTACTGCGCAAATAGGCATGTCTCTGTAGGCAAAAAACTCATTTCTGACAAAGTTGCCCAAATGCATCTCAGAAGTGTGCAACTTGTTCCCTGAGTTAGAAAACGTCGAGAAACAGTCGTTTCTGCTAGCGCTGTGCTTCTACACATGTATTTGCTGAACGGTGAAAGCGCACAGTAATGCACTTTTCTCCCAGCAAATACACTGTTTCTAAGGAAATGGGAACACACTGAGGAGACACTTGTGGGAGCTACTGTGACTAAAACTGAGCTTCCCTACGCACAGGGAAGCAAGAGAAATGCTGATTTCATCAAGCCCAGTTACATACTCAGAACCTGTACTACTGCGCAAATAGACATGGGTCTGTAGGCAAAAAACTCATTTCTGACAAAGTTGCCCAAATGCATCTCAGAAGTGTGCAACTTGTTACCTGAGTTAGAAAACGTCGAGAAACTGTCGTTTCTGCTAGCGCTGTACTTCTACACATGTATTTGCTGAACGGTGAAAGCACACAGTAATGTACTTTTCTCCCAGCAAATACACTGTTTCTAAGGAAATGGGAACACACTGAGGAGACACTTGTGGGAGCTACTGTGACTAAAACTGAGCTTCCCTACGCACAGGGAAGCAAGAGAAATGCTGATTTCATCAAGCCCAGTTACATACTCAGAATCTGTACTACTGCGCAAATAGGCATGTCTCTTTAGGCAAAAAACTCATTTCTGACAAAGTTGCCCAAATGCATCTCAGAGGTGTGCAACTTGTTTCCTGAGTTAGAAAATGTCGAGAAACGTTCGTTTCTGCTAGCGCTGTGCTTCTACACATGTATTTGCTGAACGGTGAAAGCGCACAGTAATGCACTTTTCTCCCAGCAAATACACTGTTTCTAAGGAAATGGGAACACACTGAGGAGACACTTGTGGGAGCTACTGTGACTAAAACTGAGCTTCCCTACGCACAGGGAAGCAAGAGAAATGCTGATTTCATCAAGCCCAGTTACATACTCAGAATCTGTACTACTGCGCAAATAGGCATGTCTCTGTAGGCAAAAAACTCATTTCTGACAAAGTTGCCCAAATGCATCTCAGAAGTGTGCAACTTGTTCTCTGAGTTAGAAAACGTCGAGAAACGGTCGTTTCTGCTAGCGCTGTGCTTCTACACATGTACTTGCTGAACGGTGAAAGCGCACAGTAATGCACTTTTCTCCCAGCAAATACACTGTTTCTAAGACAATGGGAACACACTGAGGAGACACTAGTGGGAGCTACTGTGACTAAAACTGAGCTTCCCTACGCACAGGGAAGCAAGAGAAATGCTGATTTCATCAAGCCCAGTTACATACTGAGAATATGTACTACGGCACAAATAGGCATGTCTCTGTAGGCAAAAAACTCATTTCTGACAAAGTTGCCCAAATGCATCTCAGAAGTGTGCAACTTGTTCCCTGAGTTAGAAAACGTCGAGAAACGTTCGTTTCTGCTAGCGCTGTGCTTCTACACATGTATTTGCTGAACGGTGATAGCGCACAGTAATGCACTTTTCTCCCAGCAAATACACTGTTTCTAAGGAAATGGGAACACACTGAGGAGACACTTGTGGGAGCTACTGTGACTAAAACTGAGCTTCCCTACGCACAGGGAAGCAAGAGAAATGCTGATTTCATCAAGCCCAGTTACATACTCAGAATCTGTACTACTGCGCAAATAGGCATGTCTCTTTAGGCAAAAAACTCATTTCTGACAAAGTTGCCCAAATGCATCTCAGAAGTGTGCAACTTGTTCCCTGAGTTAGAAAACGTCGAGAAACGGTTGTTTTTGCTAGCGCTGTGCTTCTACAAATGTATTTCCTGAACGGTGAAAGAGCACAGTAATGCACTTTTCTCCTAGCAAATACACTGTTTCTACGGAAATGGGAACACACTAAGGAGACACTTGTGGGAGCTACTGTGACTAAAACTGAGCTTCCCTACGCACAGGGAAGCAAGAGAAATGCTGATTTCATCAAGCCCAGTTACATACTCAGAATCTGTACTACTGCGCAAATAGGCATGTCTCTTTAGGCAAAAAACTCATTTCTGACAAAGTTGCCCAAATGCATCTCAGAAGTGTGCAACTTGTCCCCTGAGTTAGAAAACGTCGAGAAACGTTCGTTTCTGCTAGCGCTGTGCTTCTACACATGTATTTGCTGAACGGTGAAAGCACACAGTAATGCACTTTTCTCCCAGCAAATACACTGTTTCTAAGGAAATGGGAACACACTGAGGAGACACTTGTGGGAGCTACTGTGACTAAAACTGAGCTTCCCTACGCACAGGGAAGCAAGAGAAATGCTGATTTCATCAAGCCCAGTTACATACTCAGAATCTGTACTACTGCGCAAATAGGCATGTCTCTGTAGGCAAAAAACTCATTTCTGACAAAGTTGCCCAAATGCATCTCAGAAGTGTGCAACTTGTTCCCGGAGTTAGAAAATGTCGAGAAACGGTCTTTTCTGCTAGCGCTGTGCTTCTACACATGTATTTGCTGAACGGTGAAAGCGCACTGTAATGCAATTTTCTCCCAGCATATACACTGTTTCTAAGGAAATGGGAACACACTGAGGAGACACTTGTGGGAGCTACTGTAACTAAAACTGAGCTTCCCTACGCAAGGGGAAGCAAGAGAAATGATTATTTCATCAAGCCCAGTTACATACTCAGAATCTGTACTACTGCGCAAATACGCATGTCTCTTTAGGCAAAAAACTCATTTCTGACAAAGTTGCCCAAATGCATCTCAGAAGTGTGCAACTTGTTCTCTGAGTTAGAAAACGTCGAGAAACGGTCTTTTCTGCTGGCGCTGTGCTTCTACACATGTACTTGCTGAACGGTGAAAGCGCACAGTAATGCACTTTTCTCCCAGCAAATAACTCATTTCTGACAAAGTTGCCCAAATGCATCTCAGAAGTGTGCAACTTGTTCTCTGAGTTAGAAAACGTTCGTTTCTGCTAGCGCTGTGCTTCTACACATGTATTTGCAAATAGGCATGTCTCTGTAGGCAAAAAACTCATTTCTGACAATGTTGCCCAAATGCATCTCAGAAGTGTGCCACTTGTTCCTTGAGTTAGAAAACGTCGAGAAACGTTCGTTTCTGCTAGCGCTGTGCTTCTACACATGTATTTGCTGAACGGTGAAAGCGCACAGTAATGCACTTTTTTCCCCGCAAATACACTGTTTCTAAGGAAATGGGAACACACTGAGGAGACACTTGTGGGAGCTACTGTGACTAAAACTGAGCTTCCCTACGCACAGGGAAGCAAGAGAAATGCTGATTTCATCAAGCCCAGTTACATACTCAGAATCTGTACTACTGCGCAAATAGGCATGTCTCTGTAGGCAAATAACGCATTTCTGACAAAGTTGCCCAAATGCATCTCAGAAGTGTGCAACTTGTTCCCTGAGTTAGAAAACGTCGAGAAACGGTCATTTCTGCTAGCGCTGTGCTTCTACACATGAATTTGCTGAACGGTGAAAGCGCACAGTAATGCACTTTTCTCCCAGCAATTACACTGTTTCTAAGGAAATGGGAACACACTGAGGAGACACTTGTGGGAGCTACTGTGACTAAAACTGAGCTTCCCTACGCACAGGGAAGCAAGAAAAATGCTGATTTCATCAAGCCCAGTTACATACTCAGAATCTGTACTACTGCGCAAATAGGCATGTCTCTGTAGGCAAAAAACTCATTTCTGACAAAGTTGCCCAAATGCATCTCAGAAGTGTGCAACTTGTTCCCTGAGTTAGAAAACGTCGAGAAACGGTCGTTTCTGCTAGCGCTGTGCTTCTACACATGTATTTGCTGAACGGTGAAAGCGCACAGTAATGCACTTTTCTCCCAGCAAATACACTGTTTCTAAGGAAATGGGAACACACTAAGGAGACACTTGTGGGAGCTACTGTGACTAAAACTGAGCTTCCCTACGCACAGGGAAGCAAGAGAAATGCTGATTTCATCAAGCCCAGTTACATACTCAGAATCTGTACTACTGCGCAAATAGGCATGAATCTGTAGGCAAAAAACTCATTTCTGGCAAGGATGCCCAAATGCATCTCAAAAGTGTGCAACTTGTTCCCTGAGTTAGAAAACGTAGAGAAACGTTCGTTTCTGCTAGCGCTGTGCTTCTACACATGTATTTGCTGAACGGTGAAAGCCCACAGTAATGCACTTTTCTCCCAGCAAATACACTGTTTCTAAGGAAATGGGAACACACTGAGGAGACACTTGTGGGAGCTACTGTGACTAAAACTGAGCTTCTCTACGCACAGGGAAGCAAGAGAAATGCTGATTTCATCAAGCCCAGTTACATATTCAGAATCTGTACTACTGCTCAAATAGTCATGTCTCTTTAGGCAAATAACTCATTTCTGACAAAGTTGCCCAAATGCATCTCAGAAGTGTGCAACTTGTTCTCTGAGTTAGAAAACGTCGAGAAACGTTCGTTTCTGCTAGCGCTGTGCTTCTACACATGTATTTGCTGAACGTTGAAAGCGCACAGTAATGCACTTTTCTCCCAGCAAATACACTGTTTCTAAGGAAATGGGAACACAGTGAGGAGACACTTGTGGGAGCTACTGTGACTAAAACTGAGCTTCCCTACGCACAGGGAAGCAAGAGAAATGCTGATTTCATCAAGCCCAGTTACATACTCAGAATCTGTACTACTGCGCAAATAGGCATGTCTCTGTAGGCAAAAAACTCATTTCTGACAATGTTGCCCAAATGCATCTCAGAAGTGTGCCACTTGTTCCTTGAGTTAGAAAACGTCGAGAAACGTTCGTTTCTGCTAGCGCTGTGCTTCTACACATGTATTTGCTGAACGGTGAAAGCGCACAGTAATGCACTTTTTTCCCCGCAAATACACTGTTTCTAAGGAAATGGGAACACACTGAGGAGACACTTGTGGGAGCTACTGTGACTAAAACTGAGCTTCCCTACGCACAGGGAAGCAAGAGAAATGCTGATTTCATCAAGCCCAGTTACATACTCAGAATCTGTACTACTGCGCAAATAGGCATGTCTCTGTAGGCAAATAACGCATTTCTGACAAAGTTGCCCAAATGCATCTCAGAAGTGTGCAACTTGTTCCCTGAGTTAGAAAACGTCGAGAAACGGTCATTTCTGCTAGCGCTGTGCTTCTACACATGAATTTGCTGAACGGTGAAAGCGCACAGTAATGCACTTTTCTCCCAGCAAATACACTGTTTCTAAGGAAATGGGAACACACTGAGGAGACACTTGTGGGAGCTACTGTGACTAAAACTGAGCTTCCCTACGCACAGGGAAGCAAGAAAAATGCTGATTTCATCAAGCCCAGTTACATACTCAGAATCTGTACTACTGCGCAAATAGGCATGTCTCAGTAGGCAAAAAACTCATTTCTGACAAAGTTGCCCAAATGCATCTCAGAAGTGTGCAACTTGTTCCCTGAGTTAGAAAACGTCGAGAAACGGTCGTTTCTGCTAGCGCTGTGCTTCTACACATGTATTTGCTGAACGGTGAAAGCGCACAGTAATGCACTTTTCTCCCAGCAAATACACTGTTTCTAAGGAAATGGGAACACACTAAGGAGACACTTGTGGGAGCTACTGTGACTAAAACTGAGCTTCCCTACGCACAGTGAAGCAAGAGAAATGCTGATTTCATCAAACCCAGTTACATACTCAGAATCTGTACTACTGCGCAAATAGGCATGAATCTGTAGGCAAAAAACTCATTTCTGACAAGGATGCCCAAATGCATCTCAAAAGTGTGCAACTTGTTCCCTGAGTTAGATAACGTAGAGAAACGTTCGTTTCTGCTAGCGCTGTGCTTCTACACATGTATTTGCTGAACGGTGAAAGCGCACAGTAATGCACTTTTCTCCCAGCAAATACACTGTTTCTAAGGAAATGGGAAAACACTGAGGAGACACTTGTGGGAGCTACTGTGACTAAAACTGAGCTTCTCTACGCACAGGGAAGCAAGAGAAATGCTGATTTCATCAAGCCCAGTTACATACTCAGAATCTGTACTACTGCGCAAATAGGCATGTCTCTGTAGGCAAAAAACTCATTTCTGACAAAGTTGCCCAAATGCATCTCAGAAGTGTGCAACTTGTTCCCTGAGTTAGAAAACGTCGAGAAACGGTCGTTTCTGCTAGCGCTGTACTTCTACACATGTATTTGCTGAACGGTGAAAGCGCACAGTAATGCACTTTTCTCCCAGCAAATACACTGTTTCTAAGGAAATGGGAACACACTGAGGAGACACTTGTGGGAGCTACTGTGACTAAAACTGAGCTTCCCTATGCACAGGGAAGCAAGAGAAATGCTGATTTCATCAAGCCCAGTTACATACTCAGAATCTGTACTACTGCGCAAATAGGCATGTCTCTGTAGGCAAAAAACTCATTTCTGACAAAGTTGCCCAAATGCATCTCAGAAGTGTGCAACTTGTTCCCTGAGTTAGAAAATGTCGAGAAACGGTCGTTTCTGCTAGCGCTGTGCTTCTACACATGTATTTGCTGAACGGTGAAAGCGCAAAGTAATGCACTTTTCTCCCAGCATATACAATGTTTCTAAGGAAATGGGAACACACTGAGGAGACACTTGTGGGAGCTACTGTAACTAAAACTGAGCTTCCCTACGCAAGGGGAAGCAAGAGAAATGAATATTTCATCAAGCCCAGTTACATACTCAGAATCTGTATTACTGCGCAAATAGGCATGTCTCTTTAGGCAAATATCTCATTTCTGACAAAGTTGCCCAAATGCATCTCAGAAGTTTGCAACTTGTTCCCTGAGTTAGAAAACGTCGAGAAACGTGCGTTTCTGCTAGCGCTGTGCTTCTACACATGTATTTGCTGAACGGTGAAAGCGCACAGTAATGCACTTTTCTCCCAGCAAATACACTGTTTCTAAGGAAATGGGAACACACTAAGGAGACACTTGTGGGAGCTACTGTGACTAAAACTGAGCTTCCCTACGCACAGGGAAGCAAGAGAAATGCTGATTTCATCAAGCCCAGTTACATACTCAGAATCTGTACTACTGCGCAAATAGGCATGAATCTGTAGGCAAAAAACTCATTTCTGACAAGGATGCCCAAATGCATCTCAAAAGTGTGCAACTTGTTCCCTGAGTTAGACAACGTAGAGAAACGTTCGTTTCTGCTAGCGCTGTGCTTCTACACATGTATTTGCTGAACGGTGAAAGCGCAGAGTAATGCACTTTTCTCCCAGCAAATACACTGTTTCTAAGGAAATGGGAACACACTGAGGAGACACTTGTGGGAGCTACTGTGACTAAAACTGAGCTTCCCTACGCACAGGGAAGCAAGAGAAATGCTGATTTCATCAAGCCCAGTTACATACTCAGAATCTGTACTACTGCGCAAATAGGCATGTCTCTGTAGGCAAAAAACTCATTTCTGACAAAGTTGCCCAAATGCATCTCAGAAGTGTGCCACTTGTTCCTTGAGTTAGAAAACATCGAGAAACGGTCGTTTCTGCTAGCGCTGTGCTTCTACACATGTATTTGCTGAACGGTGAAAGCGCACAGTAATGCACATTTCTCCCAGCAAAAACACTGTTTCTAAGGAAATGGGAACACACTGAGGAGACACTTGTGGGAGCTACTGTGACTAAAACTGAGCTTCCCTACGCACAGGGAAGCAAGAGAAATGCTGATTTCATCAAGCTCAGTTACATACTCAGAATCTGTACTACTGCGCAAATAGGCATGTATCTTTAGGCAAAAAACTCATTTCTGACAAAGTTGCCCAAATGCATCTCAGAAGTTTGCAACTTGTTCCCTGAGTTAGAAAACGTCGAGAAATATTCGTTTCTGCTAGCGCTGTGCTTCTACAAGTGTATTTGCTGAACGGTGAAAGCGCACAGTAATGCACTTTTCTCCCAGCAAATACACTGTTTCTAAGGAAATGGGAACACACTGAGGAGACACTTGTGGGAGCTACAGTGACTAAAACTGAGCTTCCCTACGCACAGGGAAGCAAGAGAAATGCTGATTTCATCAAGCCCAGTTACATACTCAGAATCTGTACTACTGCGCAAATAGGCATGTCTCTGTAGGCAGAAAACTCATTTCTGACAAAGTTGCCCAAATGCATCTCAGAAGTGTGCCACTTGTTCCTTGAGTTAGAAAACGTCGAGAAACGTGCGTTTCTGCTAGCGCTGTGCTTCTACACATGTATTTGCTGAACGGTGAAAGCGCACAGTAATGCACTTTTCTCCCAGCAAATACACTGTTTCTAAGGAAATTGGAACACACTGAGGAGACACTTGTGGGAGCTACTGTGACTAAAACTGAGCTTCCCTACGCACAGGGAAGCAAGAGAAATGCTGATTTCATCAAGCCCAGTTACATACTCAGAATCTGTACTACTGCGCAAATAGGCATGTCTCTGTAGGCAAAAAACTCATTTCTGACAAAGTTGCCCTAATGCATCTCAGAAGTGTGCAACTTGTTCCCTGAGTTAGAAAATGTCGAGAAACGGTCGTTTCTGCTAGCGCTGTGCTTCTACACATGTATTTGCTGAACGGTGAAAGCGCACAGTAATGCACTTTTCTCCCAGCAAATACACTGTTTCTAAGGAAATGGGACCACACTGAGGAGACACTTGTGGGAGCTACTGTAACTAAAACTGAGCTTCCCTACGCAAGGGGAAGCAAGAGAAATGAATATTTCATCAAGCCCAGTTACATACTCAGAATCTGTATTACTGCGCAAATAGGCATGTCTCTTAAGGCAAATATCTCATTTCTGACAAAGTTGCCCAAATGCATCTCAGAAGTTTGCAACTTGTTCTCTGAGTTAGAAAACGTCGAGAAACGGTCTTTTCTGCTAGCGCTGTGCTTCTACACATGTACTTGCTGAACGGTGAAAGCGCACAGTAATGCACTTTTCTCCCAGCAAATACACTGTTTCTAAGGAAATGGGACCACACTGAGGAGAAACTTTTGGGAGCGAGTGTGACTAAAACTGAGCTTCCCTACGCCCTTGGAAGCAAGAGAAATGCTGATTTCATCAAGCCCAGTTACATACTCAGAATCTGAACTACTGCGCAAATAGGCATGTCTCTGTAGGCAAAAAAACTCATTTCTGACAAAGTTGCCCAAATGCATCTCAGAAGTTTGCAACTTGTTCCCTGAGTTAGAAAACGTCGAGAAACGGTCGTTTCTGCTAGCGCTGTGCTTCTACACATGTATTTGCTGAACGGTGAAAGCGCACAGTAATGCACTTTTCTCCCAGCAAATAAACTGTTTCTAACGAAATGGGTACACACTAAGGAGACACTTGTGGGAGCTACTGTGACTAAAACTGAGCTTCCCTACGCACAGGGAAGCAAAAGAAATGCTGATTTCATCAAGCCCAGTTACATACTCAGAATCTGTACTACTGCGCAAATAGGCATGAATCTGTAGGCAAAAAACTCATTTCTGACAAGGATGCCCAAATGCATCTCAAAAGTGTGCAACTTGTTCCCTGAGTTAGAAAACGTAGAGAAAGGTTCGTTTCTGCTAGCACTGTGCTTCTACACATGTATTTGCTGAACGGTCAAAGCGCACAGTAATGCACTTTTCTCCCAGCAAATACACTGTTTCTTAGGAAATGGGAACACACTGAGGAGACACTTGTGGGAGCTACTGTGACTAAAACTGAGCTTCCCTACGCACAGGGAAGCAAGAGAAATGCTGATTTCATCAAGCCCAGTTACATACTCAGAATCTGTACTACTGCGCAAATAGGCATGTCTCTGTAGGCAAAAAACTCATTTCTGACAAAGTTGCCCAAATGCATCTCAGAAGTGTGCAACTTGTTCCCTGAGTTAGAAAACGTCGAGAAACGGTCGTTTCTGCTAGCGCTGTGCTTCTACACATGTATTTGCTGAACGGTGAAAACGCACTGTAATGCACTTTTCTCCCAGCAAATACACTGTTTCTAAGGAAATGGGAACACACTGAGCAGACACTTGTGGGAGCTACTGTGACTAAAAGTGAGCTTCCCTACACACAGGGAAGCAAGAGAAATGCTGATTTCATCAAGCCCAGTTACATACTCAGAATCTGTACTACTGCGCAAATAGGCATGTCTCTGTAGGCAAAAAACTCATTTCTGACAAAGTTGCCCAAATGCATCTCAGAAGTGTGCAACTTGTTCCCTAGTTAGAAAACGTTGAGAAACGGTCGTTTCTGCTAGCGCTGTGCTTCTACACATGTATTTGCTGAACGGTGAAAGCGCACAGTAATGCACTTTTCTCCCAGCAAATACATTGTTTCTAAGGAAATGGGAACACACTGAGGAGACACTTGTGGGAGCTATTGTGACTAAAACTGCGCTTCCTTACGCACAGGGAAGCAAGAGAAATGCTGATTTCATCAAGCCCAGTTACATACTCAGAATCTGTACTACTGCGCAAATAGGCATGTCTCTGTAGGCAAAAAACTCATTTCTGACAAAGTTGCCCAAAGGCATCTCAGAAGTGTGCAACCTGTTCCCTGAGTTAGAAAACGTCGAGAAACGGTCGTTTCTGCTAGCGCTGTGCTTTTACACATGTATTTGCTGAACGGTGAAAGCGCACAGTGATGCACTTTTCTCCCAGCAAATACACTGTTTCTAAGGAACTGGGAACACACTGAGGAGACACTTGTGGGAGCTACTGTGACTAAAAGTGAGCTTCCCTACGCGCAGGGAAGCAAGAGAAATGCTGATTTCATCAAGCCCAGTTACATACTCAGAATCTGTACTACTGTGCAATGAGGCATGTCTCTGTAGGCAAAAAACTCATTTCTGACAAAGTTGCACAAATGCATCTCAGAAGTGTGCCACTTGTTCCCTGAGTTAGAAAACGTCGAGAAACGGTCGTTTCAGCTAGCGCTGTGCTTCTACACATGTATTTGCTGAACGGTGAAAGCGCACAGTGATGCACTTTTCTCCCAGCAAATACACTGTTTCTAAGGAAATGGGAACACACTGAGGAGACACTTGTGGGAGCTACTGTGACTAAAACTGAGCTTCTCTACGCACAGGGAAGCAAGAGAAATGCTGATTTCATCAAGCCCAGTTACATACTCAGAATCTGTACTACTGCGCAAATAGGCATGTCTCTGTAGGCAAAAAACTCATTTCTGACAAAGTTGCCCAAATGCATCTCAGAAGTGTGCAACTTGTTCCCTGAGTTAGAAAACGTTGAGAAACGGTCGTTTCAGCTAGCGCTGTGCTTCTACACATGTATTTGCTGAACGGTGAAAGCGCACAGTAATGCACTTTTCTCCCAGCAAATACACTGTTTCTAAGGAAATGGGAAAACACTGAGCAGACACTTGTGGGAGCTACTGTGACTAAAACTGAGCTTCCCTCCACACAGGGAAGCAAGAGAAATGCTGATTTTATCAAACCCAGTTACATACTCAGAATCTGTACTACTGCGCAAATAGACATGTCTCTGTAGGCAAAAAACTCATTTCTGACAAAGTTGCACAAATGCATCTCAGAAGTGTGCCACTTGTTCCCTGAGTTAGAAAACGTCGAGAAACGGTCGTTTCAGCTAGCGCTGTGCTTCTACACATGTATTTGCTGAGCGGTGAAAGCGCACAGTGATGCACTTTTCTCCCAGCAAATACACTGTTTCTAAGGAAATGGGAACACACTGAGGAGACACTTGTGGGAGCTACTGTGACTAAAACTGAGCTTCTCTACGCACAGGGAAGCAAGAGAAATGCTGATTTCATCAAGCCCAGTTACATACTCAGAATCTGTACTACTGCGCAAATAGGCATGTCTCTGTAGGCAAAAAACTCATTTCTGACAAAGTTGCCCAAATGCATCTCAGAAGTGTGCAACTTGTTCCCTGAGTTAGAAAACGTTGAGAAATGGTCGTTTCAGCTAGCGCTGTGCTTCTACACATGTATTTGCTGAACGGTGAAAGCGCACAGTAATGCACTTTTCTCCCAGCAAATACACTGTTTCTAAGGAAATGGGAACACACTGAGGAGACACTTGTGGGAGCTACTGTGACTAAAACTGAGCTTCGCTACGCACAGGGAAGCAAGAGAAATGCTGATTTCATCAAGCCCAGTTACATACTCAGAATCTGTACTACTGCGCAAATAGGCATGTCTCTGTAGGCAAAAAACTCATTTCTGACAAAGTTGCCCAAATGCATCTCAGAAGTGTGCAACTTGTTCCTTGAGTTAGAAAACGTTGAGAAACGGTCATTTCAGCTAGCGCTGTGCTTCTACACATGTATTTGCTGAACGTTGAAAGCGCACAGTAATGCACTTTTCTCCCAGCAAATACACTGTTTCTAAGGAAATGGGAACACACTGAGGAGACACTTGTGGGAGCTACTGTGACTAAAACTGAGCTTCCCTACGCACAGGGAAGCAAGAGAAATGCTGATTTCATCAAGCCCAGTTACATACTCAGAATCTGTACTACTGCGCAAATAGGCATGTATCTTTAGGCAAAAAACTCATTTCTGACAAAGTTGCTCAAATGCATCTCAGAAGTGTGCAACTTGTTCCCTGAGTTAGGAAACGTTGAGAAACGGTCATTTCAGCTAGCGCTGTGCTTCTACACATGTATTTGCTGAACGGTGAAAGTGCACAGTAATGCACTTTTCTCCCAGCAAATACACTGTTTCTAAGGAAATGGGAACACACTGAGGAGACACTTGTGGGAGCTACTGTGACTAAAACTGAGCTTCCCTACGCACAGGGAAGCAAGAGAAATGCTGATTTCATCAAGCCCAGTTACACACTCTGAATCTGTACTACTGCGCAAATAGCATGTCTCTGTAGGCAAAAAACTCATTTCTGACAAAGTTGCCCAAATGCATCTCAGAAGTGTGCAACTTGTTCCCTGAGTTAGAAAACGTTGAGAAACGTTCCTTTCTGCTAGCGCTGTGCTTCTACACATGTATTTGCTGAACGGTGAAAGCGCACAGTAATGCACTTTTCTCCCAGCAAATACACTGTTTCTAAGGAAATGGGAACACACTGAGGAGACACTTGTGGGCCCTACTGTGACTAAAACTGAGCTTCCCTACGCACAGGGAAGCAAGAGAAATGCTGATTTCATCAAGCCCAGTTACATACTCAGAATCTGTACTACTGCGCAAATAGGCATGTCTCTGTAGGCAAAAAACTCATTTCTGACAAAGTTGCCCAAATGCATCTCAGAAGTGTGCAACTTGTTCCATGAGTCAGAAAATGTCGAGAAACGGTTGTTTCAGCTAGTGCTGTGCTTCTAAACATGTATTTGCTGAACGGTGAAAGCGCACAGTGATGCACTTTTCTCCCAGCAAATACACTGTTTCTAAGGAAATGAGAACACACTGAGGAGACACTTGTGGGAGCTACTGTGACTAAAACTGAGCTTCCCTACGCACAGGGAAGCAAGAGAAATGCTGATTTCATCAAGCCCAGTTACATACTCAGAATCTGTACTACTGCGCAAATAGGCATGTCTCTGTAGGCAAAAAACTCATTTCTGACAAAGTTGCCCAAATGCATCTCAGAAGTGTGCAACTTGTTCCCTGAGTTAGAAAACGTCGAGAAACGTTCGTTTCTGCTAGCACTGTGCTTCTACACATGTATTTGCTGAACGGTGAAAGCGCACAGTAATGCACTTTTCTCCCAGCAAATACACTGTTTCTAAGGAAATGGGAACACACTGAGGAGACACTTGTGGGAGCTACTGTGACTAAAACTGAGCTTCCCTACGCACAGGGAAGCAAGAGAAATGCTGATTTCATCAAGCCCAGTTACATACTCAGAATCTGTACTACTGCGCAAATAGGCATGTCTCTGTAGGCAAAAAACTCATTTCTGACAAAGTTGCCCAAATGCATCTCAGAAGTGTGCAACTTGTTCCCTGAGTTAGAAAACGTCGAGAAACGTTCGTTTCTGCTAGCGCTGTGCTTCTGCACATGAATTTGCTGAACGGTGAAAGCGCACAGTAAGGCACTTTTCTCCCAGCAAATACACTGTTTCTAAGGAACTGGGAACACACTGAGGAGACACTTGTGGGAGCTACTGTGACTAAAACTGAGCTTCCCTACGCACAGGGAAGCAAGAGAAATGCTGATTTCATCAAGCCCAGTTACATACTCAGAATCTGTACTACTGCGCAAATAGGCATGTCTCTGTAGGCAAATATCTCATTTCTGACAAAGTTGCCCAAATGCATCTCAGAAGTGTGCAACTTGTTCCCTGAGTTAGAAAACGTCGAGAAACGTTCATTTCTGCTAGCACTGTGCTTCTACACATGTATTTGCTGAACGGTGAAAGCGCACAGTAATGCACTTTTCTCCCAGCAAATACACTGTTTCTAAGGAAATGGGAACACACTGAGGAGACACTTGTGGGAGCTACAGTGACTAAAACTGAGCTTTCCTATGCACAGGGAAGCAAGAGAAATGCTGATTTCATCAAGCCCAGTTACATACTCAGAATCTGTACTACTGCGCAAATAGGCATGTCTCTGTAGGCAAAAAACTCATTTCTGACAAAGTTGCCCAAATGCATCTCAGAAGTGTGCAACTTGTTCCCTGAGTTAGAAAACGTTGAGAAACGGTCGTTTCTGTTAGCGCTGTGCTTCTACACATGTATTTGCTGAACGGTGAAAGCGCACAGTAATGCACTTTTATCCCAGCAAATACACTGTTTCTAAGGAACTGGGAACACACTGAGGAGACACTTGTGGGAGCTACTGTGACTAAAACTGAGCTTCCCTACGCACAGGGAAGCAAGAGAAATGCTGATTTCATCAAGCCCAGTTACATACTCAGAATCTGTACTACTGCGTAAATAGGCATGTCTCTGTATGCAAAAAACTCATTTCTGACAAAGTTGCCCAAATGCATCTCAGAAGTGTGCAACTTGTTCCCTGAGTTAGAAAACGTCGAGAAATGTTCGTTTCTGCTAGCGCTGTGCTTCTACACATGTATTTGCTGAACGGTGAAAGCGCACAGTAATGCACTTTTCTCCCAGCAAATACACTGTTTATAAGGAAATGGGAACACACTGAGGAGACACTTGTGGGTGCTACTGTGACTAAAACTGAGCTTCACTACGCACAGGGAAGCAAGAGAAATGCTGATTTCATCAAGCCCAGTTACATACTCAGAATCTGTACTACTGTGCAAATAGGCATGTCTCTGTAGGCAAAAAACTCATTTCTGACAAAGTTGCCCAAATGCATCTCAGAAGTGTGCAACTTGTTCCCTGAGTTAGAAAACGTCGAGAAACGTTCATTTCTGCTAGCACTGTGCTTCTACACATGTATTTGCTGAACGGTGAAAGCGCACAGTAATGCACTTTTCTCCCAGCAAATACACTGTTTCTAAGGAAATGGGAACACACTGAGGAGACACTTGTGGGAGCTACAGTGACTAAAACTGAGCTTTCCTACGCACAGGGAAGCAAGAGAAATGCTGATTTCATCAAGCCCAGTTACATACTCAGAATCTGTACTACTGCGCAAATAGGCATGTCTCTGTAGGCAAAAAACTCATTTCTGACAAAGTTGCCCAAATGCATCTCAGAAGTGTGCAACTTGTTCCCTGAGTTAGAAAACGTTGAGAAACGGTCGTTTCTGTTAGCGCTGTGCTTCTACACATGTATTTGCTGAACGGTGAAAGCGCACAGTAATGCACTTTTATCCCAGCAAATACACTGTTTCTAAGGAACTGGGAACACACTGAGGAGACACTTGTGGGAGCTACTGTGACTAAAACTGAGCTTCCCTACGCACAGGGAAGCAAGAGAAATGCTGATTTCATCAAGCCCAGTTACATACTCAGAATCTGTACTACTGCGTAAATAGGCATGTCTCTGTATGCAAAAAACTCATTTCTGACAAAGTTGCCCAAATGCATCTCAGAAGTGTGCAACTTGTTCCCTGAGTTAGAAAACGTCGAGAAATGTTCGTTTCTGCTAGCGCTGTGCTTCTACACATGTATTTGCTGAACGGTGAAAGCGCACAGTAATGCACTTTTCTCCCAGCAAATACACTGTTTATAAGGAAATGGGAACACACTGAGGAGACACTTGTGGGTGCTACTGTGACTAAAACTGAGCTTCACTACGCACAGGGAAGCAAGAGAAATGCTGATTTCATCAAGCCCAGTTACATACTCAGAATCTGTACTACTGTGCAAATAGGCATGTCTCTGTAGGCAAAAAACTCATTTCTGACAAAGTTGCCCAAATGCATCTCAGAAGTGTGCAACTTGTTCCCTGAGTTAGAAAACGTCGAGAAACGTTCGTTTCTGCTAGCGCTGTGCTTCTACACATGTATTTGCTGAACGGTGAAAGCACACAGTAATGCACTTTTCTCCCAGCAAATACACTGTTTCTAAGGAACTGGGAACACACTGAGGAGACACTTGTGAGAGCTACTGTGACTAAAACTGAGCTTCCCTATGCACAGGGAAGCAAGAGAATGCTGATTTCATCAAGCCCAGTTACCTAGTCAGAATCTGTACTACTGCGCAAATAGGCATGTCTCTGTAGGCAAAAAACTCATTTCTGACAAAGTTGCCCAAATGCATCTCAGAAGTGTGCAACTTGTTCCCTGAGTTAGAAAACGTCGAGAAACGGTCGTTTCTGCTAGCGCTGTTCTTCTACACATGTATTTGCTGAACGGTGAAAGCGCACAGTAATGCACTTTTCTCCCAGCAAATACACTGTTTCTAAGGAAATGGGAACACACTGAGGAGACACTTGTGGGAGCTACTGTGACTACAACTGAGCTTCCCTACGCACAGGGAAGCAAGAGAAATGCTGATTTCATCCAGCCCAGTTACATACTCAGAATCTGTACTACTGCGCAAATAGGCATGTCTCTGTAGGCAAAAAACTCATTTCTGACAAAGTTGCCCAAATGCATCTCAGAAGTGTGCAACTTGTTCCCTGAGTTAGAAAACGTCGAGAAACGTTCGTTTCTGCTAGCGCTGTGCTTCTACACATGAATTTGCTGAACGGTGAAAGCGCACAGTAAGGCACTTTTCTCCCAGCAAATACATTGTTTCTAAGGAACTGGGAACACACTGAGGAGACACTTGTGGGAGCTACTGTGACTAAAACTGAGCTTCTCTACACACAGGGAAGCAAGAGAAATGCTGATTTCATCACGCCCAGTTACATACTCAGAATCTGTACTACTGCGCAAATAGGCATGTCTCTGTAGGCAAAAAACTCATTTCTGACAAAGTTGCCCAAATGCATCTCAGAAGTGTGCAACTTGTTCCCTGAGTTAGAAAACGTCGAGAAACGGTCGTTTCTGCTAGCGTTGTGCTTCTACACATGTATTTGCTGAACGGTGAAAGCGCACAGTAATGCACTTTTCTCCCAGCAAATACACTGTTTCTAAGGAAATGGGAACACACTGAGGAGACACTTGTGGGAGCTACTGTGACTAAAACTGAGCTTCCCTACGCACAGGGAAGAAAGAGAAATGCTGATTTCATCAAGCCCAGTTACATACTCAGAATCTGTACTACTGCGCAAATAGGCATGTCTCTTTAGGCAAAAAACTCATTTCTGACAAAATTGCCCAAATGCATCTCAGAAGTGTGCAACTTGTTCCCTGAGTTAGAACACGTCGAGAAACGGTCGTTTCTGCTAGCGTTGTGCTTCTACACATGTATTTGCTGAACGGTGAAGGCGCACAGTAATGCACTTTTCTCCCAGCAAATACACTGTTTCTAAAGAAATGGGAACACACTGAGGAGACACTTGTGGGAGCTACAGTGACTAAAACTGAGCTTCCCTACACACAGGGAAGCAAGAGAAATGCTGATTTCATCAAGCCCAGTTACATACTCCGAATCTGTACTACTGCGCAAATAGGAATGTCTCTTTAGGCAAAAAACTCATTTCTGACAAAGTTGCCCAAATGCATCTCAGAAGTGTGCAACTTGTTCCCTGAGTTAGAAAACGTCGAGAAACGGTCATTTCTTCTACACATGTATTTGCTGAACGGTGAAAGCGCACAGTAATGCACTTTTCTCCCAGCAAATACACTGTTTCTAAGGAAATGGGAACACACTGAGGGGACACTTGTGGGAGCTACTGTGACTAAAACTGAGCTTCCCTACGCACAGGGAAGCAAGAGAAATGCTGATTTCATCAAGCCCAGTTACCTACTCAGAATCTTTACTACTGAGCAAATAGGCATGTCTCTGTAGGCAAAAAACTCATTTCTGACAAAGTTGCCCAAATGCATCTCAGAAGTGTGCAACTTGTTCCCTGAGTTAGAAAACGTCGAGAAACGGTCGTTTCTGCTAGCGCTGTGCTTCTACACATGTATTTGATAACGGTGAAAGCGCACAGTAATGCACTTTTCTCCCAGCAAATACACTGTTTCTAAGGAAATGGGAACACACTGAGGAGACACTTGTGGGAGCTACTGTGACTACAACTGAGCTTCCCTACGCACAGGGAAGCAAGAGAAATGCTGATTTCATCCAGCCCAGTTACATACTCAGAATCTGTACTACTGCGCAAATAGGCATGTCTCTGTAGGCAAAAAACTCATTTCTGACAAAGTTGCCCAAATGCATCTCAGAAGTGTGCAACTTGTTCCCTGAGTTAGAAAACATCGAGAAACGTTCGTTTCTGCTAGCGCTGTGCTTCTACACATGAATTTGCTGAACGGTGAAAGCGCACAGTAAGGCACTTTTCTCCCAGCAAATACATTGTTTCTAAGGAACTGGGAACACACTGAGGAGACACTTGTGGGAGCTACTGTGACTAAAACTGAGCTTCTCTACACACAGGGAAGCAAGAGAAATGCTGATTTCATCACGCCCAGTTACATACTCAGAATCTGTACTACTGCGCAAATAGGCATGTCTCTGTAGGCAAAAAACTCATTTCTGACAAAGTTGCCCAAATGCATCTCAGAAGTGTGCAACTTGTTCCCTGAGTTAGAAAACGTCGAGAAACAGTCGTTTCTGCTAGCGTTGTGCTTCTACACATGTATTTGCTGAACGGTGAAAGCGCACAGTAATGCACTTTTCTCCCAGCAAATACACTGTTTCTAAGGAAATGGGAACACACTGAGGAGACACTTGTGGGAGCTACTGTGACTAAAACTGAGCTTCCCTACGCACAGGGAAGAAAGAGAAATGCTGATTTCATCAAGCCCAGTTACATACTCAGAATCTGTACTACTGCGCAAATAGGCATGTCTCTTTAGGCAAAAAACTCATTTCTGACAAAATTGCCCAAATGCATCTCAGAAGTGTGCAACTTGTTCCCTGAGTTAGAACACGTCGAGAAACGGTCGTTTCTGCTAGCGTTGTGCTTCTACACATGTATTTGCTGAACGGTGAAAGCGCACAGTAATGCACTTTTCTCCCAGCAAATACACTGTTTCTAAAGAAATGGGAACACACTGAGGAGACACTTGTGGGAGCTACTGTGACTAAAACTGAGCTTCCCTACACACAGGGAAGCAAGAGAAATGCTGATTTCATCAAGCCCAGTTACATACTCCGAATCTGTACTACTGCGCAAATAGGAATGTCTCTTTAGGCAAAAAACTCATTTCTGACAAAGTTGCCCAAATGCATCTCAGAAGTGTGCAACTTGTTCCCTGAGTTAGAAAACGTCGAGAAACGGTCATTTCTTCTACACATGTATTTGCTGAACGGTGAAAGCGCACAGTAATGCACTTTTCTCCCAGCAAATACACTGTTTCTAAGGAAATGGGAACACACTGAGGGGACACTTGTGGGAGCTCCTGTGACTAAAACTGAGCTTCCCTACGCACAGGGAAGCAAGAGAAATGCTGATTTCATCAAGCCCAGTTACCTACTCAGAATCTTTACTACTGCGCAAATAGGCATGTCTCTGTAGGCAAAAAACTCATTTCTGACAAAGTTGCCCAAATGCATCTCAGAAGTGTGCAACTTGTTCCCTGAGTTAGAAAACGTCGAGAAACGGTCGTTTCTGCTAGCGCTGTGCTTCTACACATGTATTTGCTGAACGGTGAAAGCGCACAGTAATGCACTTTTCTCCAAGCAAATACACTGTTTCTAAGGAAATGGGAACACACTGAGGAGACACTTGTGGGAGCTACTGTGACTAAAACTGAGCTTCCCTACGCACAGGGAAGCAAGAGAAATGCTGATTTCATCAAGCCCAGTTACATACTCAGAATCTGTACTACTGCGCAAATAGGCATGTCTATGTAGGCAAAAAACTCATTTCTGACAAAGTTGCCCAAATGCATCTCAGAAGTGTGCAACTTGTTCCCTGAGTTAGAAAACGTCGAGAAACGGTCGTTTCTGCTAGCGCTGTGCTTCTACACATGTATTTGCTGAACGGTGAAAGCGCACAGTAATGCACTTTTCTCTCAGCAAATACACTGTTTCTAAGGAACTGGGAACACACTGAGGAGACACTTGTGGGAGCTACTGTGACTAAAAGTGAGCTTCCCTACGCACAGGGAAGCAAGAGAAATGCTGATTTCATCAAGCCCAGTTACATACTCAGAATCTGTACTACTGCGCAAATAGGCATGTCTCTGTAGGCAAAAAACTCATTTCTGACAAAGTTGCCCAAATGCATCTCAGAAGTTTGCAACTTGTTCCCTGAGTTCGAAAACGTCGAGAAACGGTCGTTTCTGTTAGCGCTGTGCTTCTACACATGTATTTGCTGAACGGTGAAAGCGCACAGTAATGCACTTTTCTCCCAGCAAATATACTGTTTCTAAGGAAATGGGAACACACTGAGGAGACACTTGTGGGAGCTACTGTGACTAAAACTGAGCTTCCCTACGCACAGGGAAGCAAGAGAAATGCTGGTATCATCAAGCCCAGTTACATACCCAGAATCTGTACTACTGCGCAAATAGGCATGTCTCTGTAGGCAAAAAACTCATTTCTGACAAAGTTGCCCAAATGCATCTCAGAAGTGTGCTACTTGTTCCCTGAGTTAGAAAACGTGGAGAAACGTTCGTTTCTGCTAGCGCTGTGCTTCTACACATGAATTTGCTGAACGGTGAAAGCGCACAGTAAGGCACTTTTCTCCCAGCAAATACACTGTTTCTAAGGAACTGGGAACACACAGAGGAGACACTTGTGGGAGCTACTGTGACTAAAACTGAGCTTCCCTACGCACAGGGAAGGAAGAGAAATGCTGATTTCATCAAGCCCAGTTACATACTCAGAATCTGTACTACTGCGCAAATAGGCATGTCTCTTTAGGCAAAAAACTCATTTCTGACAAAGTTGCCCAAATGCATCTCAGAAGTGTGCAACTTGTTCCCTGAGTTAGAAAACGTCGAGAAACGGTCGTTTCTGCTAGCGCTGTGCTTCTACACATGTATTTGCTGAACGGTGAAAGCGCACAGTAATGCACTTTTCTCCCAGCAAATACACTGTTTCTAAGGAAATGGGAACACACTGAGGGGACACTTGTGGGAGCTACTGTGACTAAAACTGACCTTCCCTACGCACAGGGAAGCAAGAGAAATGCTGATTTCATCAAGCCCAGTTACATACTCAGAATCTGTACTACTGCGCAAATAGGCATGTCTCTGTAGGCAAAAAACTCATTTCTGACAAAGTTGCCCAAATGCATCTCAGAAGTGTGCAACTTGTTCCCTGAGTTAGAAAACGTCGAGAATCGGTCGTTTCTGCTAGCGCTGTGCTTCTACACATGTATTTGCTGAACGGTGAAAGCGCACAGTAATGCACTTTTCTCCCAGCAAATACACTGTTTCTAAGGACATGGGAACACACTGAGGAGACACTTGTGGGAGCTACTGTGACTAAAACTGAGCTTCCCTACGCACAGGGAAGCAAGAGAAATGCTGATTTCATCAAACCGAGTTACATACTCAGAATCTGTACTACTGTGCAAATAGGCATGTCTCTGTAAGCAAAAAACTCATTTCTGACAAAGTTGCCCAAATGCATCTCAGAAGTGTGCAACTTGTTCCCTGAGTTAGAAAATGTTGAGAAACGGTCGTTTCTGCTAGAGCTGTGCTTCTACACAAGTATTTGCTGAACGGTGAAAGCGCACAGTAATGCACTTTTCTCCCAGCAAATACACTGTTTCTAAGGAAATGGGAACACACTGAGGAGACACTTGTGGGAGCTACTGTGACTAAAACTGAGCTTCCCTACGCACAGGGAAGCAAGAGAAATGCTGATTTCATCAAGCCCAGTTACATACTCAGAATCTGTACTACTGCGCAAATAGGCATGTCTCTGTAGGCAAAAAACTCATTTCTGACAAAGTTGCCCAAATGCATCTCAGAAGTGTGCAACTTGTTCCCTGAGTTAGAAAACGTCGAGAAACGGTCGTTTCTGCTAGCGCTGTGCTTCTACACATGTATTTGCTGAACGGTGAAAGCGCACAGTAATGCACTTTTCTCCCAGCAAATACATGTTTCTAAGGAAATGGGAACACACTGAGGAGACACTTGTGGGAGCTACTGTGACTAAAACTGAGCTTCCCTACGCACATGGAAGCAAGAGAAATGCTGATTTCATCAAGCCCAGTTACATACTCAGAATCTGTACTACTGCGCAAATAGGCATGTCTATGTAGGCAAAAAACTCATTTCTGACAAAGTTGCCCAAATGCATCTCAGAAGTGTGCAGCTTGTTCCCTGAGTTAGAAAACGTCGAGAAACCGTCGTTTCTGCTAGCGCTGTGCTTCTACACATGTATTTGCTGAACGGTGAAAGCGCACAGTAATGCACTTTTCTCCCAGCAAATACACTGTTTCTAAGGAAATGGGAACACACTGAGAAGACACTTGTGGGAGCTACTGTGACTAAAACTGAGCTTCCCTACACACAGGGAAGCAAGAGAAAGGCTGATTTCATCAACCCCAGTTACATACTCAGAATCTGTACTACTGCGCAAATAGGCATGTCTCTTTAGGCAAAAAACTCATTTCTGACAAAGTTGCCCAAATGCATCTCAGAAGTGTGCAACTTGTTCCCTGAGTTAGAAAACGTCGAGAAACGGTCGTTTCTGCTAGCGCTGTGCTTCTACACATGTATTTGCTGAACGGTGAAAGCGCACAGTAATGCACTTTTCTCCCAGCAAATACATTGTTTCTAAGGAAATGGGAACACATTGAGGAGACACTTGTGGGAGCTACTGTGACTAAAACTGAGCTTCGCTTCGCACAGGGAAGCAAGAGAAAGGCTGATTTCATCAAGCCCAGTTACATACTCAGAATCTGTACTACTTTGCAAATAGGCATGTCTCTTTAGGCAAAAAACTCATTTCGGACAAAGTTGCCCAAATGCATCTCAGAAGTGTGCAACTTGTTCCCGGAGTTAGAAAACGTCGAGAAACGGTCGTTTCTGCTAGCGCTGTGCTTCTACACATGTATTTGCTGAACAGTGAAAGCGCAGAGTAATGCACTTTTCTCCCAGCAAATACACTGTTTCTAAGGAAATGGGAACACACTGAGGAGACACTTGTGGGAGCTACTGTGACTAAAACTGAGCTTCCCTACGCACAGGGAAGCAAGAGAAATGCTGATTTCATCAAGCCCAGGTACATACTCAGAATCTGTACTACTGCGCAAATAGGCATGTCTCTTTAGGCAAAAAACTCATTTCTGACACAGTTGCCCAAATGCATCTCAGAAGTGTGCAACTTGTTCCCTGAGTTAGAAAACGTCGAGAAACGTTCGTTTCTGCTAGCACTGTGCTTCTACACATGTATTTGCTGAACGGTGAAAGCGCACAGTAATGCACTTTTCTCCCAGCAAATACACTGTTTCTAAGGAAATGGGAACACACTGAGGAGACACTTGTGGGAGCTACTGTGATTAAAACTGAGCTTCCCTACGCACAGGGAAGCAAGAGAAATGCTGATTTCATCAAGCCCAGTTACATACTCAGAATCTGTACTACTGCGCAAATAGGCATGTCTCTGTAGGCTAAAAAACTCATTTCTGACAAAGTTGCCCAAATGCATCTCAGAAGTGTGCAACTTGTTCCCTGAGTTAGAAAACTTCGAGAAACGTTCGTTTCTGCTAGCGCTGTGCTTCTACACATGTATCTGCTGAACGGTGAAAGCCCACAGTAACACACTTTTCTCCCAGCAAATACACTGTTTCTATGGAAATGGGAACACACTGAGGAGACACTTGTGGGAGCTACTGTGACTAAAACTGAGCTTTCCTACGCACAGGGAAGCAAGAGAAATGCTGATTTCATCAAGCCCAGTTACATACTCAGAATCTGTACTACTGTGCAAATAGGCATGTCTCTGTAGGCAAAAAACTCATTTCTGACAAAGTTGCCCAAATGCATCTCAGAAGTGTGCAACTTGTTCCCTGAGTTAGAAAACGTTGAGAAACGGTCGTTTCTGCTAGAGCTGTGCTTCTACACAAGTATTTGCTGAACGGTGAAAGCGCACAGTAATGCACTTTTCTCCCAGCAAATACACTGTTTCTAAGGAAATGGGAACACACTGAGGAGACACTTGTGGGAGCTACTGTGATTAAAACTGAGCTTCCCTACGCACAGGGAAGCAAGAGAAATGCTGATTTCATCAAGCCCAGTTACATACTCAGAATCTGTACTATTGCGCAAATAGGCATGTCTCTGTAGGCAAAAAACTCATTTCTGACAAAGTTGCCCAAATGCATCTCAGAAGTGTGCAACTTTTTCTCTGAGTTAGAAAACGTCGAGAAACAGTCGTTTCTGCTAGCGCTGTGCTTCTACACATGTATTTGCTGAACGGTGAAAGCGCACAGTAATGCACTTTTCTCCCAGCAAATACACTGTTTCTAAGGAACTGGGATCACACTGAGGAGACACTTGTGGGAGCTACTGTGACTAAAACTGAGCTTCCCTACGCACAGGGAAGCAAGAGAAATGCTGATTTCATCAAGCCCAGTTACATACTCAGAATCTGTACTACTGCGCAAATAGGCATGTCTCTGTAGGCAAAAAACTCATTTCTGACAAAGTTGCCCAAATGCATCTCAGAAGTGTGCAACTTGTTCCCTGAGTTAGAAAACGTCGAGAAACGTTCGTTTCTGCTAGCGCTGTGCTTCTACACATGTATTTGCTGAACGGTGAAAGCGCACAGTAATGCACTTTTCTCCCAGCAAATACACTGTTTCTAAGGAAATGGGAACACACTGAGGAGACACTTGTGGGAGCTACTGTGACTAAAACTGAGCTTCCCTACGCACAGGGAAGCAAGAGAAATGCTGATATCATCCAGCCCAGTTACATACTCAGAATCTGTACTACTGCGCAAATAGGCATGTCTCTGTAGGCAAAAAACTCATTTCTGACAAAGTTGCCCAAATGCATCTCAGAAGTGTGCAACTTGTTCCCTGAGTTAGAAAACGTCGAGAAACGTTCGTTTCTGCTAGCGCTGTGCTTCTACACATGTATTTGCTGAACGGTGAAAGCGCACAGTTATGCACTTTTCTCCCAGCAAATACACTGTTTCTAAGGAAATGGGAACACACTGAGGAGACACTTGTGGGAGCTACTGTGACTAAAACTGAGCTTCCCTACGCACAGGGAAGCAAGAGAAATGCTGATTTCATCCAGCCCAGTTACATACTCAGAATCTGTACTACTGCGCAAATAGGCATGTCTCTGTAGGCAAAAAACTCATTTCTGACAAAGTTGCCCAAATGCATCTCAGAAGTGTGCAACTTGTTCCCTGAGTTAGAAAACGTCGTGAAACGTTCGTTTCTGCTAGCGCTCTGCTTCTACACATGTATTTGCTGAACGGTGAAAGCACACAGTAATACACTTTTCTCCCAGCAAATACACTGTTTCTAAGGAAATGGGAACACACTGAGGAGACACTTGTGGGAGCTACTGTGAATAAAACTGAGCTTCCCTACGCACAGGGAAGCAAGAGAAATGCTGATTTCATCAAGCCCAGAAACATACTCAGAATCTGTACTACTGCGCAAATAGGCATGTCTCTGTAGGCAAAAAACTCATTTCTGACAAAGTTGCCCAAATGCTTCTCAGAAGTGTGCAACTTGTTCCCGGAGTTAGAAAACGTCGAGAAACGGTCGTTTCTGCTTGCGCTGTGCTTCTACACATGTATTTGCTGAACGGTGAAAGCGCACAGTAATGCACTTTTCTCCCAGCAAATACACTGTTTCTAAGGAACTGGGAACACACTGAGGAGATACTGGTGGGAGCTACTGTGACAAAAACTGAGCTTCCCTACGCAAAGGGAAGCAAGAGAAATGCTGATTTCATCAAGCCCAGTTACATACTCAGAATCTGTACTACTGCGCAAATAGGCATGTCTCTGTAGGCAAAAAACTCATTTCTGACAAAGTTGCCCAAATGCATCTCAGAAGTGTGCAACTTGTTCCCTGAGTTGGAAAACGTCGAGAAACGGTCGTTTCTGCTAGCGCTGTGCTTCTACACATGTATTTGCTGAACGTTGAAAGCGCACAGTAATGCACTTTTCTCCCAGCAAATACACTGTGTCTAAGGAAATGGGAACACACTGAGGAGACACTTGTGGGAGCTACTGTGACTAAAACTGAGCTTCTCTACGCACAGGGAAGCAAGAGAAATGCTGATTTCATCAAGCCCAGTTACATACTCAGAATCTGTACTACTGCGCAAATAGGCATGTCTCTTTAGGCAAAAAATTCATTTCTGACAAAGTTGCCCAAATGCATCTCAGAAGTGTGCAACTTGTTCCCTGAGTTAGAAAACATCGAGAAACGGTCGTTTCTGCTAGCGCTGTGCTTCTACACATGAATTGCTGAACGGTGAAAGCGCACAGTAAGGCACTTTTCTCCCAGCATATACACTGTCTCTAAGGAACAAGGAACACACTGAGGAGACACTTGTGGGAGCTACTGTGACTAAAACTGAGCTTCCCTACGCACAGGGAAGCAAGAGAAATGCTGATATCATCAAGCCCAGTTACCTACTCAGAATCTGTACTAGTGCGCAAATAGGCATGTCTCTTTAGGCAAAAAACTCATTTCTGACAAAGTTGCCCAAATGCATCTCAGAAGTGTGCAACTTGTTCCCGGAGTTAGAAAACGTCGAGACACGGTCGTTTCTGCTAGCGCTGTGCTTCTACACATGTATTTGCTGAACGGTGAAAGCGCACAGTAATGCACTATTATCCCAGCAAATACACTGTTTCTAAGGAACTGGGAACACACTGAGGAGACACTTGTGGGAGCTACTGTGACTAAAACTGAGCTTCCCTACGCACAGGGAAGCAAGAGAAATGCTGATTTCATCCAGCCCAGTTACATACTCAGAACCTGTACTACTGCGCAAATAGGCATGTCTCTGTAGGCAAAAAACTCATTTCTGACAAAGTTGCCCAAATGCATCTCAGAAGTGTGCAACTTGTTCCCTGAGTTAGAAAACGTCGTGAAACGTTCGTTTCTGCTAGCGCTCTGCTTCTACACATGTATTTGCTGAACGGTGAAAGCACACAGTAATGCACTTTTCTCCCAGCAAATACACTGTTTCTAAGGAAATGGGAACACACTGAGGAGACACTTGTGGGAGCTACTGTGAATAAAACTGAGCTTCCCTACGCACAGGGAAGCAAGAGAAATGCTGATTTCATCAAGCCCAGAAACATACTCAGAATCTGTACTACTGCGCAAATAGGCATGTCTCTGTAGGCAAAAAACTCATTTCCGACAAAGTTGCCCAAATGCTTCTCAGAAGTGTGCAACTTGTTCCCGGAGGTAGAAAACGTCGAGAAACGGTCGTTTCTGCTTGCGCTGTGCTTCTACACATGTATTTGCTGAACGGTGAAAGCGCACAGTAATGCACTTTTCTCCCAGCAAATACACTGTTTCTAAGGAACTGGGAACTCACTGAGGAGATACTGGTGGGAGCTACTGTGACAAAAACTGAGCTTCCCTACGCAAAGGGAAGCAAGAGAAATGCTGATTTCATCAAGCCCAGTTACATACTCAGAATCTGTACTACTGCGCAAATAGGCATGTCTCTGTAGGCAAAAAACTCATTTCTGACAAAGTTGCCCAAATGCATCTCAGAAGTGTGCAACTTGTTCCCTGAGTTGGAAAACGTCGAGAAACAGTCGTTTCTGCTAGCGCTGTGCTTCTACACATGTATTTGCTGAACGGTGAAAGCGCACAGTAATGCACTTTTCTCCCAGCAAATACACTGTTTCTAAGGAAATGGGAACACACTGAGGAGACACTTGTGGGAGCTACTGTGACTAAAACTGAGCTTCCCTACGCACAGGGAAGCAAGAGAAATGCTGATTTCATCCAGCCCAGTTACATACTCAGAATCTGTACTACTGCGCAAATAGGCATGTCTCTGTAGGCAAAAAACTCATTTCTGACAAAGTTGCCCAAATGCATCTCAGAAGTGTGCAACTTGTTCCCTGAGTTAGAAAACGTCGAGAAACGGTCGTTTCTGCTAGCGCTGTGCTTCTACACATGTAATAGCTGAACGGTGAAAGCGCACAGTAATGCACTTTTCTCCCAGCAAATACACTGTGTCTAAGGAAATGGGAACACACTGAGGAGACACTTGTGGGAGCTACTGTGACTAAAACTGAGCTTCTCTACGCACAGGGAAGCAAGAGAAATGCTGATTTCATCAAGCCCAGTTACATACTCAGAATCTGTACTACTGCGCAAATAGGCATGTCTCTTTAGGCAAAAAATTCATTTCTGACAAAGTTGCCCAAATGCATCTCAGAAGTGTGCAACTTGTTCCCTGAGTTAGAAAACATCGAGAAACGGTCGTTTCTGCTAGCGCTGTGCTTCTACACATGAATTGCTGAACGGTGAAAGCGCACAGTAAGGCACTTTTCTCCTAGCATATACACTGTCTCTAAGGAACAAGGAACACACTGAGGAGACACTTGTGGGAGCTACTGTGACTAAAACTGAGCTTCCCTACGCACAGGGAAGCAAGAGAAATGCTGATATCATCAAGCCCAGTTACCTACTCAGAATCTGTACTAGTGCGCAAATAGGCATGTCTCTTTAGGCAAAAAACTCATTTCTGACAAAGTTGCCCAAATGCATCTCAGAAGTGTGCAACTTGTTCCCGGAGTTAGAAAACGTCGAGACACGGTCGTTTCTGCTAGCGCTGTGCTTCTACACATGTATTTGCTGAACGGTGAAAGCGCACAGTAATGCACTTTTATCCCAGCAAATACACTGTTTCTAAGGAACTGGGAACACACTGAGGAGACACTTGTGGGAGCTACTGTGACTAAAACTGAGCTTCCCTACGCACAGGGAAGCAAGAGAAATGCTGATTTCATCCAGCCCAGTTACATACTCAGAACCTGTACTACTGCGCAAATAGGCATGTCTCTGTAGGCAAAAAACTCATTTCTGACAAAGTTGCCCAAATGCATCTCAGAAGTGTGCAACTTGTTCCCTGAGTTAGAAAACGTCGAGAAACGGTCGTTTCTGCTAGCGCTGTGCTTCTACACATGTATTTGCTGGACGGTGAAAGCGCACGGTAATGCACTTTTCTCCCAGCAAATACACTGTTTCTAAGGAAATGGGAACACACTGAGGAGACACTTGTGGGAGCTACTGTGACTAAAACTGAGCTTCCCTACGCACAGGGAAGCAAGAGAAATGCTGATTTCATCAAGCCCAGGTACATACTCAGAATCTGTACTACTGCGCAAATAGGCATGTCTCTGTAGGCAAACAACTCATTTCTGACAAAGTTGCCCAAATGCATCTCAGAAGTGTGCAACTTGTTCCCTGAGTTACAAAAGGTCGAGAAACGGTCGTTTCTGCTAGCGCTGTGCTTCTACACATGTATTTGCTGAACGGTGAAAGCGCACAGTAATGCACTTTTCTCCCAGCAAATACACTGTTTCTAAGGAAATGGGAACACACTGAGGAGACACTTGTGGGAGCTACTGTGACTAAAACTGAGCTTCCCTACGCACAGGGAAGCAAGAGAAATGCTGATTTCATCCAGCCCAGTTACATACTCAGAATCTGTACTACTGCGCAAATAGGCATGTCTCTGTAGGCAAAAAACTCATTTCTGACAAAGTTGCCCAAATGCATCTAAGAAGTGTGCAACTTGTTCCCTGAGTTAGAAAACGTCGAGAAACGGTCGTTTCTGCTAGTGCTGTGCTTCTACACATGTATTTGCTGAACGGTGAAAGCGCACAGTAATGCACTTTTCTCCCAGCAAATACACTGTTTCTAAGGAACTAGGAACACACTGAGGAGACACTTGTGGGAGCTACTGTGACTAAAACTGAGCTTCCCTACGCACAGGGAAGCAAGAGAAATGCTGATTTTATCCAGCCCAGTTACATACTCAGAATCTGTACTACTGCCCAAATAGGCATGTCTCTGTAGGCAAAAAACTCATTTCTGACAAAGTTGCCCAAATGCATCTCAGAAGTGTGCAACTTGTTCCCTGAGTTAGAATACGTCGAAAAACGGTCGTTTCTGCTAGCGCTGTGCTTCTACACATGTATTTGCTGGACGGTGAAAGCGCACGGTAATGCACTTTTCTCCCAGCAAATACACTGTTTCTAAGGAACTGGGAACACACTGAGGAGACACTTGTGGGAGCTACTGTGACTAAAACTGAGCTTCCCTACGCACAGGGAAGCAAGAGAAATGCTGATTTCATCCAGCCCAGTTACCTACTCAGAATCGGTACTACTGCGCAAATAGGCATGTCTCTGTAGGCAAAAAACTCATTTCTGACAAAGTTGCCCAAATGCATCTCAGAAGTGTGCAACTTGTTCCCTGAGTTAGAAAACATCGAGAAACGTTCGTTTCTGCTAGCGCTGTGCTTCTACACATGTATTTGCTGAACGGTGAAAGCGCATAGTAATGCACTTTTCTCCCAGCAAATACACTGTTTCTAAGGAAATGGGAACACACTGAGGAGACACTTGTGGGAGCTACTGTGACTAAAACTGAGCTTCCCTACGCACAGGGAAGCAAGAGAAATGCTGATTTCATCAAGCCCAGGTACATACTCAGAATCTGTACTACTGCGCAAATAGGCATGTCTCTGTAGGCAAACAACTCATTTCTGACAAAGTTGCCCAAATGCATCTCAGAAGTGTGCAACTTGTTCCCTGAGTTACAAAAGGTCGAGAAACGGTCGTTTCTGCTAGCGCTGTGCTTCTACACATGTATTTGCTGAACGGTGAAAGCGCACAGTAATGCACTTTTCTCCCATCAAATACACTGTTTCTAAGGAAATGGGAACACACTGAGGAGACACTTGTGGGAGCTACTGTGACTAAAACTGAGCTTCCCTACGCACAGGGAAGCAAGAGAAATGCTGATTTCATCAAGCCCAGTTACATACTCAGAATCTGTACTACTGCGCAAATAGGCATCTCTCTGTAGGCAAAAAACTCGTTTCTGACAAAGTTGCCCAAATGCATCTCAGAAGTGTGCAACTTGTTCCCTGAGTTGGAAAACGTCGAGAAACGGTCGTTTCTGCTAGCGCTTTGCTTCTACACATGTATTTGCTGAACGGTGAAAGCACACAGTAATGCAATTTTCTCCCAGCAAATACACTGTTGTTAAGGAAATGGGAACACACTGAGGAGACACTTGTGGGAGCTACTGTGACTAAAACTGAGCTTCCCTACGCACAGGGAAGCAAGAGAAATGCTGATTTCATCAAGCCCAGTTACATACTCAGAATCTGTACTACTGTGCAAATAGGCATGTCTCTTTAGGCAAAAAACTCATTTCTGACAAAGTTGCCCAAATGCATCTCAGAAGTGTGCAACTTGTTCCCTGAGTTAGAAAACGTCGAGAAACGGTCGTTTCTGCTAGCGCTGTGCTTCTACACATGTATTTGCTGAACGGTGAAAGCGCAGAGTAATGCACTTTTCTCCCAGCAAATACACTGTTTCTAAGGAACTGGGAACACACTGAGGAGACACTTGTGGGAGCTACTGTGACTAAAACTGAGCTTCCCTACGCACAGGGAAGCAAGAGAAATGCTGATTTCATCCAGCCCAGTTACATACTCAGAATCTGTACTACTGCCCAAATAGGCATGTCTCTGTAGGCAAAAAACTCATTTCTGACAAAGTTGCCCAAATGCATCTCAGAAGTGTGCAACTTGTTCCCTGAGTTAGAAAACATCGAGAAACGTTCGTTTCTGCTAGCGCTGTGCTTCTACACATGTATTTGCTGGACGGTGAAAGCGCACAGTAATGCACTTTTCTCCCAGCAAATGCACTGTTTCTAAGGAACTGGGAACACACTGAGGAGACACTTGTGGGAGCTACTGTGACTAAAACTGAGCTTCCCTACGCACAGGGAAGCAAGAGAAATGCTGATTTCATCCAGCCCAGTTACCTACTCAGAATCTGTACTACTGCGCAAATAGGCATGTCTCTGTAGGCAAAAAACTCATTTCTGACAAAGTTGCCCAAATGCATCTCAGAAGTGTGCAACTTGTTCCCTGAGTTAGAAAACGTCGAGAAACGTTCGTTTCTGCTAGCGCTGTGCTTCTACACATGTATTTGCTGAACGGTGAAAGCGCACAGTAATGCACTTTTCTCCCAGCAAATACACTGTTTCTAAGGAAATGGGAACACACTGAGGAGACACTTGTGGGAGCTACTGTGACTAAAACTGAGCTTCCCTACGCACAGGGAAGCAAGAGAAATGCTGATTTCATCAAGCCCAGGTACATACTCAGAATCTGTACTACTGCGCAAATAGGCATGTCTCTGTAGGCAAACAACTCATTTCTGACAAATTTGCCCAAATGCATCTCAGAAGTGTGCAACTTGTTCCCTGATTTAGAAAACGTCGAGAAACGGTCGTTTCTGCTAGCGCTGTGCTTCTACACATGTATTTGCTGAACGGTGAAAGCGCACAGTAATGCACTTTTCTCCCAGCAAATACAATGTTTCTAAGGAAATGGGAGCACACTGAGGAGACACTTGTGGGAGATACTGTGACTAAAACTGAGCTTCCCTACGCACAGGGAAGCAAGAGAAATGCTGATTTCATCAAGCCCAGTTACATACTCAGAATCTGTACTACTGCGCAAATAGGCATGTCTGTGTAGGCCAAAAACTCATTTCTGACAATGTTGCCCAAATGCATCTCAGAAGTGTGCAACTTGTTCCCTGAGTTAGAAAACGTCGAGAAACGTTCGTTTCTGCTAGCGCTGTGCTTCTACACATGTATTTGCTGAACGGTGAAAGCGCACAGTAATGCACTTTTCTCCCAGCAAATACACTGTTTCTAAGGAAATGGGAACACACTGAGGAGACACTTGTGGGAGCTACTGTGACTACAACTGAGCTTCCCTACGCACAGGGAAGCAAGAGAAATGCTGATTTCATCAAGCCCAGTTACATACTCAGATTCTGTACTACTGTGCAAATAGGCATGTCTCTTTAGGCAAAACACTAATTCCTGACAAAGTTGCCCAAATGCATCTCAGAAGTGTGCAACTTGTTCCCTGAGTTAGAAAACGTCGAGAAACGGTCATATCTGCTAACGCTGTGCTTCTACACATGTATTTGCTGAACGGTGAAAGCACACAGTAATGCACTTTTCTCCCATCAAATACACTGTTTCTAAGGAAATGGGAACACACTGAGGAGACACTTGTGGGAGCTACTGTGACTAAAACTGAGCTTCCCTACGCACAGGGAAGCAAGAGAAATGCTGATTTCATCAAGCCCAGGTACATACTCAGAATCTGTACTACTGCGCAAATAGGCATGTCTCTGTAGGCAAACAACTCATTTCTGACAAAGTTGCCCAAATGCATCTCAGAAGTGTGCAACTTGTTCCCTGAGTTAGAAAACGTCGAGAAACGGTCGTTTCTGCTAGCGCTGTGCTTCTACACATGTAATTGCTGAACGGTGAAAGCACACAGTAATTCACTTTTCTCCCAGCAAATACACTGTTTCTAAGGAAATGGGAACACACTGAGGAGACACTTGTGCGAGCTACTGTGACTAAAAGTGAGCTTCCCTACGCACAGGGAAGCAAGAGAAATGCTGATTTCATCAAGCCCAATTACATACTCAGAATCTGTACTACTGCACAAATAGGCATGTCTCTGTAGGCAAAAAACTCATTTCTGACAAAGTTGCCCAAATGCATCTCAGAAGTGTGCAACTTGTTCCCTGAGTTAGAAAACGTCGAGAAACGGTCGTTTCTGCTAGCGCTGTGCTTCTACACATGTATTTGATGAACGGTGAAAGCGCACAGTAATGCACTTTTCTCCCAGCAAATACACTGTTTCTAAGGAAATGGGAACACACTGAGGAGACACTTGTGCGAGCTACTGTGACTAAAACTGAGCTTCCCTACGCACAGGGAAGCAAGAGAAATGCTGATTTCATCAAGCCCAGTTACATACTCAGAATCTGTACTACTGCGCAAATAGGCATGTCTCTGTAGGCAAAAAACTCATTTCTGACAAAGTTGCCCAAATGCATCTCAGAAGTGTGCAACTTGTTCCCTGAGTTAGAAAACGTCGAAAAACGGTCGTTTCTGCTAGCGCTGTGCTTCTACACATGTATTTGCTGAACGGTGAAAGCACACAGTAATGCACTTTTCTCCCAGCAAATACACTGTTGTTAAGGAAATGGGAACACACTGAGGAGACACTTGTGGGAGCTACTGTGACTAAAACTGAGCTTCCCTACGCACAGGGAAGCAAGAGAAATGCTGATTTCATCAAGCCCAGTTACATACTCAGAATCTGTACTACTGCGCAAATAGGCATGTCTGTGTAGGCCAAAAACTCATTTCTGACAATGTTGCCCAAATGCATCTCAGAAGTGTGCAACTTGTTCCCTGAGTTAGAAAACGTCGAGAAACGTTCGTTTCTGCTAGCGCTGTGCTTCTACACATGTATTTGCTGAACGGTGAAAGCGCACAGTAATGCACTTTTCTCCCAGCAAATACACTGTTTCTAAGGAAATGGGAACACACTGAGGAGACACTTGTGGGAGCTACTGTGACTACAACTGAGCTTCCCTACGCACAGGGAAGCAAGAGAAATGCTGATTTCATCAAGCCCAGTTACATACTCAGATTCTGTACTACTGTGCAAATAGGCATGTCTCTTTAGGCAAAACACTAATTCCTGACAAAGTTGCCCAAATGCATCTCAGAAGTGTGCAACTTGTTCCCTGAGTTAGAAAACGTCGAGAAACGGTCATATCTGCTAACGCTGTGCTTCTACACATGTATTTGCTGAACGGTGAAAGCACACAGTAATGCACTTTTCTCCCATCAAATACACTGTTTCTAAGGAAATGGGAACACACTGAGGAGACACTTGTGGGAGCTACTGTGACTAAAACTGAGCTTCCCTACGCACAGGGAAGCAAGAGAAATGCTGATTTCATCAAGCCCAGGTACATACTCAGAATCTGTACTACTGCGCAAATAGGCATGTCTCTGTAGGCAAACAACTCATTTCTGACAAAGTTGCCCAAATGCATCTCAGAAGTGTGCAACTTGTTCCCTGAGTTAGAAAACGTCGAGAAACGGTCGTTTCTGCTAGCGCTGTGCTTCTACACATGTAATTGCTGAACGGTGAAAGCACACAGTAATTCACTTTTCTCCCAGCAAATACACTGTTTCTAAGGAAATGGGAACACACTGAGGAGACACTTGTGCGAGCTACTGTGACTAAAAGTGAGCTTCCCTACGCACAGGGAAGCAAGAGAAATGCTGATTTCATCAAGCCCAATTACATACTCAGAATCTGTACTACTGCACAAATAGGCATGTCTCTGTAGGCAAAAAACTCATTTCTGACAAAGTTGCCCAAATGCATCTCAGAAGTGTGCAACTTGTTCCCTGAGTTAGAAAACGTCGAGAAACGGTCGTTTCTGCTAGCGCTGTGCTTCTACACATGTATTTGATGAACGGTGAAAGCGCACAGTAATGCACTTTTCTCCCAGCAAATACACTGTTTCTAAGGAAATGGGAACACACTGAGGAGACACTTGTGCGAGCTACTGTGACTAAAACTGAGCTTCCCTACGCACAGGGAAGCAAGAGAAATGCTGATTTCATCAAGCCCAGTTACATACTCAGAATCTGTACTACTGCGCAAATAGGCATGTCTCTGTAGGCAAAAAACTCATTTCTGACAAAGTTGCCCAAATGCATCTCAGAAGTGTGCAACTTGTTCCCTGAGTTAGAAAACGTCGAAAAACGGTCGTTTCTGCTAGCGCTGTGCTTCTACACATGTATTTGCTGAACGGTGAAAGCACACAGTAATGCACTTTTCTCCCAGCAAATACACTGTTGTTAAGGAAATGGGAACACACTGAGGAGACACTTGTGGGAGCTACTGTGACTAAAACTGAGCTTCCCTACGCACAGGGAAGCAAGAGAAATGCTGATTTCATCAAGCCCAGTTACATACTCAGAATCTGTACTACTGCGCAAATAGGCATGTCTCTGTAGGCAAAAAACTCATTTCTGACAATGTTGCCCAAATGCATCTCAGAAGTGTGCAACTTGTTCCCTGAGTTAGAAAACGTCGAGAGACGTTCGTTTCTGCTAGCGCTGTGCTTCTACACATGTATTTGCTGAACGGTGAAAGCGCACAGTAATGCACTTTTCCCCCAGCAAATACACTGTTTCTAAGGAAATGGGAACACACTGAGGAGACACTTGTGGGAGCTACTGTGACTAAAACTGAGCTTCCCTACGCACAGGGAAGCAAGAGAAATGCTGATTTCATCAAACCGAGTTACATACTCAGAATCTGTACTACTGCGCAAATAGGCATGTCTCTGTAGGCAAAAAACTCATTTCTGACAAAGTTGCCCAAATGCATCTCAGAAGTGTGCAACTTGTTCCCTGAGTTAGAAAACGTCGAGAAACGGTCGTTTCTGCTAGCGCTGTGCTTCTACACATGTAATTGCTGAACGGTGAAAGCGCACAGTAATTCACTTTTCTCCCAGCAAATACACTGTTTCTAAGGAAATGGGAACACACTGAGGAGACACTTGTGGGAGCTACTGTGACTAAAACTGAGCTTCCCTACGCACAGGGAAGCAAGAGAAATGCTGATTTCATCAAGCCCAGGTACATACTCAGAATCTGTACTACTGCGCAAATAGGCATGTCTCTGTAGGCAAAAAACTCATTTCTGACAATGTTGCCCAAATGCATCTCAGAAGTGTGCAACTTGTTCCCTGAGTTAGAAAACGTCGAGAAACGTTCGTTTCTGCTAGCGCTGTGCTTCTACACATGTATTTGCTGAACGGTGAAAGCGCACAGTAATGCACTTTTCTCCCAGCAAATACACTGTTTCTAAGGAAATGGGAACACACTGAGGAGACACTTGTGGGAGCTACTGTGACTAAAACTGAGCTTCCCTACGCACAGGGAAGCAAGAGAAATGCTGATTTCATCAAGCCCAGTTACATACTCAGATTCTGTACCACTGTGCATATAGGCATGTCTCTTTAGGCAAAACACTAATTCCTGACAAAGTTGCCCAAATGCATCTCAGAAGTGTGCAACTTGTTCCCTGAGTTAGAAAACGTCGAGAAACGGTCATATCTGCTAACGCTGTGCTTCTACACATGTATTTGCTGAACGGTGAAAGCACACAGTAATGCACTTTTCTCCCATCAAATACACTGTTTCTAAGGAAATGGGAACACACTGAGGAGACACTTGTGGGAGCTACTGTGACTAAAACTGAGCTTCCCTACGCACAGGGAAGCAAGAGAAATGCTGATTTCATCAAGCCCAGGTACATACTCAGAATCTGTACTACTGCGCAAATAGGCATGTCTCTGTAGGCAAACAACTCATTTCTGACAATGTTGCCCAAATGCATCTCAGAAGTGTGCAACTTGTTCCCTGAGTTAGAAAACGTCGAGAAACGTTCGTTTCTGCTAGCGCTGTGCTTCTACACATGTATTTGCTGAATGGTGAAAGCACACAGTAATGCACTTTTCTCCCAGCAAATACACTGTTTCTAAGGAAATGGGAACACACTGAGGAGACACTTGTGGGAGCTACTGTGACTAAAACTGAGCTTCCCTACGCACAGGGAAGCAAGAGAAATGCTGATTTCATCAAACCGAGTTACATACTCAGAATCTGTACTACTGCGCAAATAGGCATGTCTCTGTAGGCAAAAAACTCATTTCTGACAAAGTTGCCCAAATGCATCTCAGAAGTGTGCAACTTGTTCCCTGAGTTAGAAAACGTCGAGAAACGTTCGTTTCTGCTAGCGCTGTGCTTCTACACATGTATTTGCTGAACGGTGAAAGCGCACAGTAATGCACTTTTCTCCCAGCAAATACACTGTTTCTAAGGAAATGGGAACACACTGAGGAGACAATTGTGGGAGCTACTGTGACTAAAACTGAGCTTCCCTACGCACAGGGAAGCAAGAGAAATGCTGATTTCATCAAGCCCAGTTACATACTCAGAATCTGTACTACTGCGCAAATAGGCATGTCTCTGTAGGCAAAAAACTCATTTCTGACAAAGTTGCCCAAATGCATCTCAGAAGTGTGCAACTTGTTCCCTGAGTTAGAAAACGTCGAGAAACGGTCATATCTGCTAACGCTGTGCTTCTACACATGTATTTGCTGAACGGTGAAAGCGCACAGTAATGCACTTTTCTCCCAGCAAATACACTGTTTCTAAGGAAATGGGAACACACTGAGGAGACACTTGTGGGAGCTACTGTGACTAAAACTGAGCTTCCCTACGCACAGGGAAGCAAGAGAAATGCTGATTTCATCCAGCCCAGTTAAATACTCAGAATCTGTACTACTGCGCAAATAGGCATGTCTCTGTAGGCAAAAAACTCATTTCTGACAATGTTGCCCAAATGCATCTCAGAAGTGTGCAACTTGTTCCCTGAGTTAGAAAACGTCGAGAAACGTTCGTTTCTGCTAGCGCTGTGCTTCTACAGATGTATTTGCTGAACGGTGAAATACGCACAGTAATGCACTTTTCTCCCAGCAAATACACTGTTTCTAAGGAAATGGGAACACACTGAGGAGACACTTGTGGGAGCTACTGTGACTAAAACTGAGCTTCCCTACGCACAGGGAAGCAAGAGAAATGCTGATTTCATCAAGCCCAGTTACATACTCAGAATCTGTACTACTGCGCAAATAGGCATGTCTCTGTAGGCAAAAAAATCATTTCTGACAAAGTTGCCCAAATGCATCTCAGAAGTGTGCAACTTGTTCCCTGAGTTGGAAAACGTCGAGAAACGGTCGTTTCTGCTAGCGCTGTGCTTCTACACATGTATTTGCTGAACGGTGAAAGCGCACAGTAATGCACTTTTCTCCCATCAAATACACTGTTTCTAAGGAAATGGGAACACACTGAGGAGACACTTGTGGGAGATACTGTGACTAAAACTGAGCTTCCCTACGCACAGGGAAGCAAGAGAAATGCTGATTTCATCAAGCCCAGTTACATACTCAGATTCTGTACTACTGCGCAAATAGGCATGTCTGTGTAGGCAAAAAACTCATTTCTGACAATGTTGCCCAAATGCATCTCAGAAGTGTGCAACTTGTTCCCTGAGTTAGAAAACGTCGAGAAACGTTCGTTTCTGCTAGCGCTGTGCTTCTACACATGTATTTGCTGAACGGTGAAAGCGCACAGTAATGCACTTTTCTCCCAGCAAATACACTGTTTCTAAGGAAATGGGAACACACTGAGGAGACACTTGTGGCAGCTACTGTGACTAAAACTGAACTTCCCTACGCACAGGGAAGCAAGAGAAATGCTGATTTCATCAAGCCCAGTTACATACTCAGAATCTGTACTACTGCGCAAATAGGCATGTCTCTGTAGGCAAAAAACTCATTTCTGACAAAGTTGCCCAAATGCATCTCAGAAGTGTGCAACTTGTTCCCTGAGTTAGAAAACGTCGAGAAACGGTCATATCTGCTAACGCTGTGCTTCTACACATGTATTTGCTGAACGGTGAAAGCGCACAGTAATGCACTTTTCTCCCATCAAATACACTGTTTCTAA
This sequence comes from Acomys minous, assembly GCF_964271855.1. NCBI lineage: Eukaryota > Metazoa > Chordata > Mammalia > Rodentia > Muridae > Acomys > Acomys minous. The sequence goes on from NW_028182181.1 coordinate 4,097,816, forward strand.
GGAAATGGGAACACACTGAGGAGACACTTGTGGGAGCTACTGGGACTAAAACTGAGCTTCCCTACGCACAGGGAAGCAAGAGAAATGCTGATTTCATCATGCCCAGTTACATACTCAGAATCTGTACTACTGCGCAAATAGGCATGTCTCTGTAGGCAAAAAACTCATTTCGGACAAAGTTGCCCAAATGAATCTCAGAAGTGTGCAACTTGTTCCCTGAGTTAGAAAATGTCGAGAAACGTTCATTTCTGCTAGCGCTGTGCTTCTACACATGTATTTGCTGAACGGTGAAAGCACACAGTAATGCACTTTTCTCCCAGCAAATACACTGTTGTTAAGGAAATGGGAACACACTGAGGAGACACTTGTGGGAGCTACTGTGACTAAAACTGAGCTTCCCTACGCACAGGGAAGCAAGAGAAATGCTGATTTCATCAAACCCAGTTACATACTCAGAATCTGTACTACTGCGCAAATAGGCATGTCTGTGTAGGCAAAAAACTCATTTCTGACAAAGTTGCCCAAATGCATCTCAGAAGTGTGCAACTTGTTCCCTGAGTTAGAAAACGTCGAGAAACGGTCGTTTCTGCTAGAGCTGTGCTTCTACACATGTATTTGCTGAACGGTGAAAGCGCAGAGTAATGCACTTTTCTCCCAGCAAATACACTGTTTCTAAGGAAATGGGAACACACTGAGGAGACACTTGTGGGAGCTACTGTGACTAAAACTGAGCTTCCCTACGCACAGGGAAGCAAGAGAAATGCTGATTTCATCAAGCCCAGTTACATACTCAGATTCTGTACTACTGCGCAAATAGGCATGTCTCTTTAGGCAAAACACTCATTACTGACAAAGTTGCTCAAATGCATCTCAGAAGTGTGCAACTTATTCCCTGAGTTAGAAAACGTCGAGAAACGGTCATATCTGCTAACGCTGTGCTTCTACACATGTATTTGCTGAACGGTGAAAGCGCACAGTAATGCACTTTTCTCCCAGCAAATACACTGTTTCTAAGGAAATGGGAACACACTGAGGAGACACTTGTGGGAGCTACTGTGACTAAAACTGAGCTTCCCTACGCACAGGGAAGCAAGAGAAATGCTGATTTCATCAAGCCCAGGTACATACTCAGAATCTGTACTACTGCGCAAATAGGCATGTCTCTTTAGGCAAAAAACTCATTTCTGACAAAGTTGCCCAAATGCATCTCAGAAGTGTGCAACTTGTTCCCTGAGTTAGAAAACGTCGAGAAACGGTCGTTTCTGCTAGTGCTGTGCTTCTACACATGTAATTGCTGAACTGTGAAAGCGCACAGTAATGCACTTTTCTCCCAGCAAATACACTGTTTCTAAGGAAATGGGAACACACTGAGGAGACACTTGTGGCAGCTACTGTGACTAAAACTGAGCTTCCCTACGGACAGGGAAGCAAGAGAAATGCTGATTTCATCAAGCCCAGTTACATACTCAGAATCTGTACTACTGCGCAAATAGGCATGTCTCTGTAGGCAAAAAACTCATTTCTGACAAAGTTGCCCAAATGCATCTCAGAAGTGTGCAACTTGTTCCCTGAGTTAGAAAACGTCGAGAAACGGTCATATCTGCTAACGCTGTGCTTCTACACATGTATTTGCTGAACGGTGAAAGCGCACAGTAATGCACTTTTCTCCCATCAAATACACTGTTTCTAAGGAAATGGGAACACACTGAGGAGACACTTGTGGGAGCTACTGGGACTAAAACTGAGCTTCCCTACGCACAGGGAAGCAAGAGAAATGCTGATTTCATCATGCCCAGTTACATACTCAGAATCTGTACTACTGCGCAAATAGGCATGTCTCTGTAGGCAAACAACTCATTTCTGACAAAGTTGCCCAAATGCATCTCAGAAGTGTGCAACTTGTTCCCTGAGTTAGAAAACGTCGAGAAACGGTCGTTTCTGCTAGCGCTGTGCTTCTACACATGTAATTGCTGAACGGTGAAAGCGCACAGTAATGCACTTTTCTCCCAGCAAATACACTGTTTCTAAGGAAATGGGAACACACTGAGGAGACACTTGTGGGAGCTACTGTGACTAAAACTGAGCTTCCCTACGCACAGGGAAGCAAGAGAAATGCTGATTTCATCAAGCCCAGTTACATACTCAGATTCTGTACTACTGCGCAAATAGGCATGTCTCTGTAGGCAAAAAATTCATTTCTGACAAAGTTGCCCAAATGCATCTCAGAAGTGTGCAACTTGTTCCCTGAGTTAGAAAACGTGGAGAAACGGTCGTTTCTGCTAGCGCTGTGCTTCTACACATGTATTTGCTGAACGGTGAAAGCGCACAGTAATGCACTTTTCTCCCAGCAAATACACTGTTTCTAAGGAAATGGGAACACACTGAGGAGACACTTGTGGGAGCTACTGTGACTAAAACTGAGCTTCCCTACGCACAGGGAAGCAAGAGAAATGCTGATTTCATCAAGCCCAGTTACATACTCAGAATCTGTACTACTGCGCAAATAGGCATGTCTCTTTAGGCAAAAAACTCATTTCTGACAAAGTTGCCCAAATGCATCTCAGAAGTGTGCAACTTGTTCCCTGAGTTAGAAAACGTCGAGAAACGGTCGTTTCTGCTAGCGCTGTGCTTCTACACATGTATTTGCTGAACGGTGAAAGCGCAGAGTAATGCACTTTTCTCCCACCAAATACACTGTTTCTAAGGAACTGGAAACACACTGAGGAGACACTTGTGGGAGCTACTGTGACTAAAACTGAGCTTCCCTACGCACAGGGAAGCAAGAGAAATGCTGATTTCATCCAGCCCAGTTACATACTCAGAATCTGTACTACTGCCCAAATAGGCATGTCTATGTAGGCAAAAAACTCATTTCTGACAAATTTGCCCAAATGCATCTCAGAAGTGTGCAACTTGTTCCCTGAGTTAGAAAACGTGGAGAAACGGTCGTTTCTGCTAGTGCTGTGCTTCTACACATGTATTTGCTGAACGGTGAAAGCGCACAGTAATGCACTTTTCTCCCAGCAAATACACTGTTTCTAAGGAAATGGGAACACACTGAGGAGACACTTGTGGGAGCTACTGTGACTAAAACTGAGCTTCCCTACGCACAGGGAAGCAAGAGAAATGCTGATTTCATCAAGCCCAGTTACATACTCAGAATCTGTACTACTGCGCAAATAGGCATGTCTCTGTAGGCAAAAACTCATTTCTGACAAAGTTGCCCAAAAGCATCTCAGAAGTGTGCAACTTGTTCCCTGAGTTAGAAAACGTCGAGAAACGGTCATATCTGCTAACGCTGTGCTTCTACACATGTATTTGCTGAACGGTGAAAGCGCACAGTAATGCACTTTTCTCCTATCAAATACACTGTTTCTAAGGAAATGAGAACACACTGAGGAGACACTTGTGGGAGCTACTGGGACTAAAACTGAGCTTCCCTACGCACAGGGAAGCAAGAGAAAAGCTGATTTCATCATGCCCAGTTACATACTCAGAATCTGTACTACTGCGCAAATAGGCATGTCTCTGTAGGCAAAAAACTCATTTCGGACAAAGTTGCCCAAATGAATCTCAGAAGTGTGCAACTTGTTCCCTGAGTTAGAAAATGTCGAGAAACGTTCGTTTCTGCTAGCGCTGTGCTTCAACACATGTATTTGCTGAACGGTGAAAGCACACAGTAATGCACTTTTCTCCCAGCAAATACACTGTTTCTATGGAAATGGGAACACACTGAGGAGACACTTGTGGGAGCTACTGTGACTAAAACTGAGCTTCCCTACGCACAGGGAAGCAAGAGAAATGCTGATTTCATCAAGCCCAGTTACATACTCAGAATCTGTACTACTGCGCAAATAGGCATGTCTCTGTAGGCAAAAAACTCATTTCTGACAAAGTTGCCCAAATGCATCTCAGAAGTGTGCAACTTGTTCCCTGAGTTAGAAAACGTCGAGAAACGGTCATATCTGCTAACGCTGTGCTTCTACACATGTATTTGCTGAACGGTGAAAGCGCACAGTAATGCACTTTTCTCCCAGCAAATACACTGTTTCTAAGGAAATGGGAACACACTGAGGAGACACTTGTGGGAGCTACTGTGACTAAAACTGAGCTTCCCTACGCACAGGGAAGCAAGAGAAATGTTGATTTCATCAAGCCCAGTTACATACTCAGAATCTGTACTACTGCGCAAATAGGCATGTCTCTGTAGGCAAAAAACTCATTTCTGACAATGTTGCCCAAATGCATCTCAGAAGTGTGCAACTTGTTCCCGGAGTTAGAAAACGTCGAGAAACGTTCGTTTCTGCTAGCGCTCTGCTTCTACACATGTATTTGCTGAACGGTGAAATACGCACAGTAATGCACTTTTCTCCCAGCAAATACACTGTTTCTAAGGAAATGGGAACACACTGAGGAGACACTTGTGGGAGCTACTGTGACTAAAACTGAGCTTCCCTACGCACAGGGAAGCAAGAGAAATGCTGATTTCATCAAGCCCAGTTACATACTCAGATTCTGTACTACTGCGCAAATAGGCATGTCTCTTTAGGCAAAACACTCATTCCTGACAAAGTTGCCCAAATGCATCTCAGAAGTGTGCAACTTGTTCCATGAGTTAGAAAACGTCGAGAAACGGTCATATCTGCTAACGCTGTGCTTCTACACATGTATTTGCTGAACGGTGAAAGCGCACAGTAATGCACTTTTCTCCCATCAAATACACTGTTTCTAAGGAAATGGGAACACACTGAGGAGACACTTGTGGGAGCTACTGTGACTAAAACTGAGCTTCCCTACGCACAGGGAAGCAAGAGAAATGCTGATTTCATCAAGCCCAGGTACATACTCAGAATCTGTACTACTGCGCAAATAGGCATGTCTCTGTAGGCAAACAACTCATTTCTGACAAAGTTGCCCAAATGCATCTCAGAAGTGTGCAACTTGTTCCCTGCGTTGGAAAACGTCGAGAAACGGTCGTTTCTGCTAGCGCTGTGCTTCTACACATGTATTTGCTGAACGGTGAAAGCGCACAGTAATGCACTTTTCTCCCAGCAAATACACTGTTTCTAAGGAAATGGGAACACACTGAGGAGACACTTGTGGGAGCTACTGTGACTAAAACTGAGCTTCCCTACGCACAGGGAAGCAAGAGAAATGCTGATTTCATCAAACCGAGTTACATACTCAGAATCTGTACTACTGCGCAAATAGGCATGTCTCTGTAGGCAAAAAACTCATTTCTGACAAAGTTGCCCAAATGCATCTCAGAAGTGTGCAACTTGTTCCCTGAGTTAGAAAACGTCGAGAAACGGTCGTTTCTGCTAGCGCTGTGCTTCTACACATGTATTTGCTGAACGGTGAAAGCACACAGTAATGCACTTTTCTCCCAGCAAATACACTGTTGTTAAGGAAATGGGAACACACTGAGGAGACACTTGTGGGAGCTACTGTGACTAAAACTGAGCTTCCCTACGCACAGGGAAGCAAGAGAAATGCTGATTTCATCAAGCCCAGTTACATACTCAGAATCTGTACTACTGCGCAAATAGGCATGTCTCTGTAGGCAAAAAACTCATTTCTGACAATGTTGCCCAAATGCATCTCAGAAGTGTGCAACTTGTTCCCTGAGTTAGAAAACGTCGAGAAACGTTCGTTTCTGCTAGTGCTGTGCTTCTACACATGTATTTGCTGAACGGTGAAAGCGCACAGTAATGCACTTTGCTCCCAGCAAATACACTGTTTCTAAGGAAATGGGAACACACTGAGGAGACACTTGTGGGAGCTACTGTGACTAAAACTGAGCTTCCCTACGCACAGGGAAGCAAGAGAAATGCTGATTTCATCAAGCCCAGTTACATACTCAGAATCTGTACTACTGCGCAAATAGGCATGTCTCTGTAGGCAAAAAACTCATTTCTGACAAAGTTGCCCAAATGCATCTCAGAAGTGTGCAACTTGTTCCCTGAGTTAGAAAACGTCGAGAAACGGTCATATCTGCTAACGCTGTGCTTCTACACATGTATTTGCTGAACGGTGAAAGCGCACAGTAATCCACTTTTCTCCCATCAAATACACTGTTTCTAAGGAAATGGGAACACACTGAGGAGACACTTGTGGGAGCTACTGTGACTAAAACTGAGCTTCCCTACGCACAGGGAAGCAAGAGAAAAGCTGATTTCATCATGCCCAGTTACATACTCAGAATCTGTACTACTGCGCAAATAGGCATGTCTCTGTAGGCAAAAAACTCATTTCGGACAAAGTTGCCCAAATGAATCTCAGAAGTGTGCAACTTGTTCCCTGAGTTAGAAAATGTCGAGAAACGTTCGTTTCTGCTAGCGCTGTGCTTCAACACATGTATTTGCTGAACGGTGAAAGCGCACAGTAATGCACTTTTCTCCCAGCAAATACACTGTTTCTAAGGAAATGGGAACACACTGAGGAGACACTTGTGGGAGCTACTGTGACTAAAACTGAGCTTCCCTACGCACAGGGAAGCAAGAGAAATGCTGATTTCATCAAGCCCAGTTACATACTCAGAATCTGTACTACTGCGTAAATAGGCATGTCTCTGTAGGCAAAAAACTCATTTCTGACAATGTTGCCCAAATGCATCTCAGAAGTGTGCAACTTGTTCCCTGAGTTAGAAAACGTCGAGAAACGTTCGTTTCTGCTAGCGCTCTGCTTCTACACATGTATTTGTTGAACGGTGAAATACGCACAGTAATGCACTTTCCTCCCAGCAAATACACTGTTTCTAAGGAAATGGGAACGCACTGAGGAGACACTTGTGGGAGCTACTGTGACTAAAACTGAGCTTCCCTACGCACAGGGAAGCAAGAGAAATGCTGATTTCATCAAGCCCAGTTACATACTCAGAATCTGTACTACTGCGCAAATAGGCATGTCTCTGTAGGCAAAAAACTCATTTCTGACAAAGTTGCCCAAATGCATCTCAGAAGTGTGCAACTTGTTCCCTGAGTTAGAAAACGTCGAGAAACGGTCGTTTCTGCTAGCGCTGTGCTTCTACACATGTATTTGCTGAACGGTGAAAGCGCACAGTAATGCACTTTTCTCCCATCAAATACACTGTTTCTAAGGAAATGGGAACACGCTGAGGAGACACTTGTGGGAGCTACTGTGACTAAAACTGAGCTTCCCTACGCACAGGGAAGCAAGAGAAATGCTGATTTCATCAAGCCCAGTTACATACTCAGAATCTGTACTACTGCGCAAATAGGCATGTCTCTGTAGGCAAAAAACTCATTTCTGACAAAGTTGCCCAAATGCATCATAGAAGTGTGCAACTTGTTCCCTGAGTTAGAAAACGTGGAGAAACGGTCGTTTCTGCTAGCGCTGTGCTTCTACACATGTATTTGCTGAACGGTGAAAGCGCACAGTAATGCACTTTTCTCCCAGCAAATACACTGTTTCTAAGGAAATGGGAACACACTGAGGAGACACTTGTGGGAGCTACTGTGACTAAAACTGAGGTTCCCTACGCACAGGGAAGCAAGAGAAATGCTGATTTCATCAAGCCCAGTTACATACTCAGAATCTGTACTACTGCGCAAATAGGCATGTCTCTGTAGGCAAAAAACTCATTTCTGACAAAGTTGCCCAAATGCATCTGAGAAGTGTGCAACTTGTTCCCTGAGTTAGAAAACGTCGAGAAACGGTCATATCTGCTAACGCTGTGCTTCTACACATGTATTTGCTGAACGGTGAAAGCGCACAGTAATGCACTTTTCTCCCATCAAATACACTGTTTATAAGGAAATGGGAACACACTGAGGAGACACTTGTGGGAGCTAATGGGACTAAAACTGAGCTTCCCTACGCACAGGGAAGCAAGAGAAATGCTGATTTCATCATGCCCAGTTACATACTCAGAATCTGTACTACTGCGCAAATAGGCATGTCTCTGTAGGCAAAAAACTCATTTCTGACAAAGTTGCCCAAATGAATCTCAGAAGTGTGCAACTTGTTCCCTGAGTTAGAAAATGTCGAGAAACGTTCGTTTCTGCTAGCGCTGTGCTTCAACACATGTATTTGCTGAACGGTGAAAGCGCACAGTAATGCACTTTTCTCCCAGCAAATACACTGTTTCTAAGGAAATGGGAACACACTGAGGAGACACTTGTGGGAGCTACTGTGACTAAAACTGAGCTTCCCTACGCACAGGGAAGCAAGAGAAATGCTGATTTCATCAAGCCAAGTTACATACTCAGAATCTGTACTACTGCGCAAATAGGCATGTCTCTGTAGGCAAAAAACTCATTTCTGACAATGTTGCCCAAATGCATCTCAGAAGTGTGCAACTTGTTCCCGGAGTTAGAAAACGTCGAGAAACCTTCGTTTCTGCTAGCGCTCTGCTTCTACACATGTATTTGCTGAACGGTGAAATACGCACAGTAATGCACTTTTCTCCCAGCAAATACACTGTTACTAAGGAAATGGGAACACACTGAGGAGACACTTGTGGGAGCTACTGTGAATAAAACTGAGCTTCCCTACGCACAGGGAAGCAAGAGAAATGCTGATTTCATCAAGCCCAGTTACATACTCAGAATCTGTACTACTGCGCAAATAGGCATGTCTCTGTAGGCAAAAAACTCATTTCTGACAAAGTTGCCCAAATGCATCTCAGAAGTGTGCAACTTGTTCCCTGAGTTAGAAAACGTGGAGAAACGGTCGTTTCTGCTAGCGCTGTGCTTCTACACATGTATTTGCTGAACGGTGAAAGCGCACAGTAATGCACTTTTCTCCCAGCAAATACACTGTTTCTAAGGAAATGGGAACACACTGAGGAGACACTTGTGGGAGCTACTGTGACTAAAACTGAGCTTCCCTACGCACAGGGAAGCAAGAGAAATGCTGATTTCATCAAACCGAGTTACATACTCAGAATCTGTACTACTGCGCAAATAGGCATGTCTCTGTAGGCAAAAAACTCATTTCTGACAAAGTTGCCCAAATGCATCTCAGAAGTGTGCAACTTGTTCCCTGAGTTAGAAAACGTCGAGAAACGGTCGTTTCTGCTAGCGCTGTGCTTCTACACATGTATTTGCTGAACGGTGAAAGCACACAGTAATGCACTTTTCTCCCAGCAAATACACTGTTGTTAAGGAAATGGGAACACACTGAGGAGACACTTGTGGGAGCTACTGTGACTAAAACTGAGCTTCCCTACGCACAGGGAAGCAAGAGATATGCTGATTTCATCAAGCCCAGTTACATACTCAGAATCTGTACTACTGCGCAAATAGGCATGTCTCTGTAGGCAAAAAACTCATTTCTGACAATGTTGCCCAAATGCATCTAAGAAGTGTGCAACTTGTTCCCTGAGTTAGAAAACGTCGAGAAACGGTCATATCTGCTAACGCTGTGCTTCCACACATGTATTTGCTGAACGGTGAAAGCGCACAGTAATGCACTTTTCTCCCATCAAATACACTGTTTCTAAGGAAATGGGAACACACTGAGGAGACACTTGTGGGAGCTACTGTGACTAAAACTGAGCTTCCCTACGCACAGGGAAGCAAGAGAAAAGCTGATTTCATCATGCCCAGTTACATACTCAGAATCTGTACTACTGCGCAAATAGGCATGTCTCTGTAGGCAAAAAACTCATTTCGGACAAAGTTGCCCCAATGAATCTCAGAAGTGTGCAACTTGTTCCCTGAGTTAGAAAATGTCGAGAAACGTTCGTTTCTGCTAGCGCTGTGCTTCAACACATGTATTTGCTGAATGGTGAAAGCGCACAGTAATGCACTTTTCTCCCATCAAATACACTGTTTCTAAGGAAATGGGAACACACTGAGGAGACACTTGTGGGAGCTACTGTGACTAAAACTGAGCTTCCCTACGCACAGGGAAGCAAGAGAAATGCTGATTTCATCATGCCCAGTTACATACTCAGAATCTGTACTACTGCGCAAATAGGCATGTCTCTGTAGGCAAAAAACTCATTTCTGACAAAGTTGCCCAAATGAATCTCAGAAGTGTGCAACTTGTTCCCTGAGTTAGAAAAGGTCGAGAAACGTTCGTTTCTGCTAGCGCTGTGCTTCAACACATGTATTTGCTGAACGGTGAAAGCGCACAGTAATGCACTTTTCTCCCAGCAAATACACTGTTTCTAAGGAAATGGGAACACACTGAGGAGACACTTGTGGGAGCTACTGTGACTAAAACTGAGCTTCCCTACGCACAGGGAAGCAAGAGAAATGCTGATTTCATCAAGCCCAGTTACATACTCAGAATCTGTACTACTGCGCAAATAGGCATGTCTCTGTAGGCAAAAAACTCATTTCTGACAATGTTGCCCAAATGCATCTCAGAAGTGTGCAACTTGTTCCCGGAGTTAGAAAACGTCGAGAAACGTTCGTTTCTGCTAGCGCTCTGCTTCTACACATGTATTTGCTGAACGGTGAAATACGCACAGTAATGCACTTTTCTCCCAGCAAATACACTGTTTCTAAGGAAATGGGAACACACTGAGGAGACACTTGTGGGAGCTACTGTGACTAAAACTGAGCTTCCCTACGCACAGGGAAGCAAGAGAAATGCTGATTTCATCAAGCCCAGTTACATACTCAGAATCTGTACTACTGCGCAAATAGGCATGTCTCTGTAGGCAAAAAACTCATTTCGGACAAAGTTGCCCAAATGAATCTCAGAAGTGTGCAACTTGTTCCCTGAGTTAGAAAATGTCGAGAAAAGTTCGTTTCTGCTAGCGCTGTGCTTCAACACAAGTATTTGCTGAACGGTGAAAGCGCACAGTAATGCACTTTTCTCCCAGCAAATACACTGTTTCTAAGGAAATGGGAACACACTGAGGAGACACTTGTGGGAGCTACTGTGACTAAAAGTGAGCTTCCCTACGCACAGGGAAGCAAGAGAAATGCTGATTTCATCAAGCCCAGTTACATACTCAGAATCTGTACTACTGCGCAAATAGGCATGTCTCTGTAGGCAAAAAACTCATTTCTGACAATGTTTCCCAAATGCATCTCAGAAGTGTGCAACTTGTTCCCTGAGTTAGAAAACGTCGAGAAACGTTCGTTTCTGCTAGCGCTCTGCTTCTACACATGTATTTGCTGAACGGTGAAATACGCACAGTAATGCACTTTTCTCCCAGCAAATACACTGTTTCTAAGGAAATGGGAACACACTGAGGAGACACTTGTGGGAGCTACTGTGACTAAAACTGAGCTTCCCTACGCACAGGGAAGCAAGAGAAATGCTGATTTCATCAAGCCCAGTTACATACTCAGAATCTGTACTACTGCGCAAATAGGCATGTCTCTGTAGGCAAAAAACTCATTTCTGACAAAGTTGCCCAAATGCATCTCAGAAGTGTGCAACTTGTTCCCTGAGTTGGAAAACGTCGAGAAACGGTCGTTTCTGCTAGCGCTGTGCTTCTACACATGTATTTGCTGAACGGTGAAAGCGCACAGTAATGCACTTTTCTCCCATCAAATACACTGTTTCTAAGGAAATGGGAACACGCTGAGGAGACACTTGTGGGAGCTACTGGGACTAAAACTGAGCTTCCCTACGCACAGGGAAGCAAGAGAAATGCTGATTTCATCATGCCCAGTTACATACTCAGAATCTGTACTACTGCGCAAATAGGCATGTCTCTGTAGGCAAAAAACTCATTTCTGACAAAGTTGCCCAAATGCATCTCAGAAGTGTGCAACTTGTTCCCTGAGTTAGAAAACGTCAAGAAACGTTCGTTTCTGCTAGCGCTGTGCTTCTACACATGTATTTGCTGAACGGTGAAAGCGCACAGTAATGCACTTTTCTCCCAGCAAATACACTGTTTCTAAGGAAATGGGAACACACTGAGGAGACACTTGTGGGAGCTACTGTGACTAAAACTGAGCTTCCCTACGCACAGGGAAGCAAGAGAAATGCTGATTTCATCAAGCCCAGTTACATACTCAGAATCTTTACTACTGCGCAAATAGGCATGTCTCTGTAGGCAAAAAACTCATTTCTGACAAAGTTGCCCAAATGCATCTCAGAAGTGTGCAACTTGTTCCCTGAGTTAGAAAACGTCGAGAAACGGTCATATCTGCTAACGCTGTGCTTCTACACATGTATTTGCTGAATAGTGAAAGCGCACAGTAATGCACTTTTCTCCCAGCAAATACACTGTTTCTAAGGAAATGGGAACACACTGAGGAGACACTTGTGGGAGCTACTGTGACTAAAACTGAGCTTCCCTACGCACAGGGAAGCAAGAGAAATGCTTATTTCATCAAGCCCAGTTACATACTCAGAATCTGTATTACTGCGCAAATAGGCATGTCTCTGTAGGCAAAAAACTCATTTCTGACAAAGTTGCCCAAATGCATCTCAGAAGTGTGCAACTTGTTCCCTGAGTTAGAAAATGTCGAGAAACGTTCGTTTCTGCTAGCGCTGTGCTTCAACACATGTATTTGCTGAACGGTGAAAGCGCACAGTAATGCACTTTTCTCCCAGCAAATACACTGTTTCTAAGGAAATGGGAACACACTGAGGAGAGACTTGTGGGAGCTACTGTGACTAAAACTGAGCTTCCCTACGCACAGGGAAGCAAGAGAAATGCTGATTTCATCAAGCCCAGTTACATACTCAGAATCTGTACTACTGCGCAAATAGGCATGTCTCTGTAGGCAAAAAACTCATTTCTGACAATGTTGCCCAAATGCATCTCAGAAGTGTGCAACTTGTTCCCTGAGTTAGAAAACGTCGAGAAACGGTCGTTTCTGCTAGCGCTGTGCTTCTACACATGTATTTGCTGAACGTTGAAAGCGCACAGTAATGCACTTTTCTCCCAGCAAATACACTGTTTCTAAGGAACTGGGAACACACTGAGGAGACACTTGTGGGAGCTACTGTGACTAAAACTGAGCTTCCCTACGCACAGGGAAGCAAGAGAAATGCTGATTTCATCAAGCCCAGTTACATACTCAGAATCTGTACTACTGCGCAAATAGGCATGTCTCTGTAGGCAAAAAACTCATTTCTGACAATGTTGCCCAAATGCATCTCAGAAGTGTGCAACTTGTTCCCTGAGTTAGAAAACGTCGAGAAACGGTCGTTTCTGCTAGCGCTGTGCTTCTACACATGTATTTGCTGAACGTTGAAAGCGCACAGTAATGCACTTTTCTCCCAGCAAATACACTGTTTCTAAGGAACTGGGAACACACTGAGGAGACACTTGTGGGAGCTACTGTGACTAAAACTGAGCTTCCCTACGCACAGGGAAGCAAGAGAAATGCTGATTTCATCAAGCCCAGTTACATACTCAGAATCTGTACTACTGCGCAAATAGGCATGTCTCTTTAGGCAAAAAACTCATTTCTGACAAAGTTGCCCAAAAGGCATCTCAGAAGTGTGCAACTTGTTCCCTGAGTTAGAAAACGTCGAGAAACGGTCGTTTCTGCTAGCGCTGTGCTTCTACACATGTATTTGCTGAACGTTGAAAGCGCACAGTAATGCACTTTTCTCCCAGCAAATACACTGTTTCTAAGGAACTGGGAACACACTGAGGAGACACTTGTGGGAGCTACTGTGACTAAAACTGAGCTTCCCTACGCACAGGGAAGCAAGAGAAATGCTGATTTCATCAAGCCCAGTTACATACTCAGAATCTGTACTACTGCGCAAATAGGCATGTCTCTGTAGGCAAAAAACTCATTTCTGACAAAGTTGCCCAAATGCATCTCAGAAGTGTGCAACTTGTTCATGGAGTTAGAAAACGTCGAGAAACGTTCGTTTCTGCTAGCGCTGTGCTTCTACACATGTATTTCCTGAACGCTGAAAGCGCACAGTAATGCACTTTTCTCCCAGCAAATACACTGTTTCTAAGGAAATGGGAACACACTGAGGAGACACTTGTGGGAGCTACTGTGACTAAAACTGAGCTTCCCTACGCACAGGGAAGCAAGAGAAATGCTGATTTCATCAAGCCCAGTTACATACTCAGAATCTGTACTACTGCGCAAATAGGCATGTCTCTGTAGGCAAAAAACTCATTTCTGACAAAGTTGCCCAAATGCATCTCAGAAGTGTGCAACTTTTTCCCTGAGTTAGAAAACGTCGAGAAACGGTCATTTCTGCTAGCGCTGTGCTTCTACAGATGTATTTGCTGAACGGTGAAAGCGCACAGTAATGCACTTTTCTCTCAGCAAATACACTGTTTCTAAGGAACTGGGAACACACTGAGGAGACACTTGTGGGAGCTACTGTGACTAAAACTGAGCTTCCCTACGCACAGGGAAGCAAGAGAAATGCTGATTTCATCAAGCCCAGTTACATACTCAGAATCTGTACTATTGCGCAAATAGGCATGTCTCTGTAGGCAAAAAACTCATTTCTGACAAAGTTGCCCAAATGCATCTCAGAAGTGTGCAACTTGTTCCCTGAGTTAGAAAACGTCGAGAAACGGTCGTTTCTGCTAGCGCTGTGCTTCTACACATGTATTTGCTGAACGGTGAAAGCGCACAGTAATGCACTTTTCTCCCAGCAAATACACTGTTTCTAAGGAAATGGGAACACACTGAGGAGACACTTGTGGGAGCTACTGTGACTAAAACTGAGCTTCCCTACGCACAGGGAAGCAAGAGAAATGCTGATTTCATTAAGCCCAGTTACATACTCAGAATCTGTACTACTGCGCAAATAGGCATGTCTCTGTAGGCAAAAAACTCATTTCTGACAAAGTTGCCCAAATGCATCTCAGAAGTGTGCCACTTGTTCCCTGAGTTAGAAAACGTCGAGAAACGGTCGTTTCTGCTAGCGCTGTGCTTCTACACATGTATTTGCTGAACGGAGAAAGCACACAGTAATGCACTTTTCTCCCAGCAAATACACTGTTTCTAAGGAAATGGGAACACACTGAGGAGACACTTGTGGGAGCTACTGTGACTAAAACTGAGCTTCCCTACGCACAGGGAAGCAAGAGAAATGCTGATTTCATCAAGCCCAGTTACATACTCAGAATCTGTACTACTGCGCAAATAGGCATGTCTCTGTAGGCAAAAAACTCATTTCTGACAAAGTTGTCCAAATGCATCTCAGAAGTGTGCAACTTGTTCCCTGAGTTACAAAACGTCGAGAAACGGTCGTTTCTGCTAGCGCTGTGCTTCTACCCATGTATTTGCTGAACGGTGAAAGCGCACAGTAATGCACTTTTCTCCCAGCAAATACACTGTTTCTAAGGAAATGGGAACACACTGAGGAGACACTTGTGGGAGCTACTGTGACTAAAACTGAGCTTCCCTACGCACAGGGAAGCAAGAGAAATGCTGATTTCATCAAGCCCAGTTACATACTCAGAATCTGTACTACTGCGCAAATAGGCATGTCTCTGTAGGCAAAAAACTCATTTCTGACAAAGTTGCCCAAATGCATCTCAGAAGTGTGCAACTTGTTCCCTGAGTTAGAAAACGTCGAGAAACGGTCGTTTCTGCTAGCGCTGTGCTTCTACACATGTATTTGCTGAACGGTGAAAGCGCACAGTGATGCAATTTTCTCCCAGCAAATACACTGTTTCTAAGGAAATGGGAACACACTGAGGAGACACTTGTGGGAGCTACTGTGACTAAAACTGAGCTTCCCTACGCACAGGGAAGCAAGAGAAATGCTGATTTCATCAAGCCCGGTTACATACTCAGAATCTGTACTACTGCGCAAATAGGCATGTCTCTGTAGGCAAAAAACTCATTTCTGACAAAGTTGCCCAAATGCATCTCAGAAGTGTGCAACTTGTTCCCTGAGTTAGAAAACGTCGAGAAACGGTTGTTTCTGCTAGCGCTGTGCTTCTACACATGTATTTGCTGAACGGTGAAAGCGCACAGTAATGCACTTTTCTCCCAGCAAATACACTGTTTCTAAGGAAATGGGAACACACTGAGGAGACACTTGTGGGAGCTACTGTGACTAAAACTGAGCTTCCCTACGCACAGGGAAGCAAGAGAAATGCTGATTTCATCAAGCCCAGTTACATACTCAGAATCTGTACTACTGCGCAAATAGGCATGTCTCTGTAGGCAAAAAACTCATTTCTGACAAAGTTGCCCAAATGCATCTCAGAAGTATGCAACTTGTTTCCTGAGTTAGAAAACGTCGAGAAACAGTCGTTTCTGCTAGCGCTCTGCTTCTGCAGATGTATTTGCTGAACGGTGAAAGCGCACAGTAATGCACTTTTCTCCCAGCAAATACACTGTTTCTAAGGAAATGGGAACACACTGAGGAGACACTTGTGGGAGCTACTGTGACTAAAACTGAGCTTCCGTACGCACAGGGAAGCAAGAGAAATGCTGATTTCATCAAGCCCAGTTACATACTCAGAATCTGTACTACTGCGCAACTAGGCATGTCTCTGTAGGCAAAAAACTCATTTCTGACAAAGTTGCCCAAATGCATCTCAGAAGTGTGCAACTTGTTCATGGAGTTAGAAAACGTCGAGAAACGTTCGTTTCTGCTAGCGCTGTGCTTCTACACATGTATTTCCTGAACGCTGAAAGCGCACAGTAATGCACTTTTCTCCCAGCAAATACACTGTTTCTAAGGAAATGGGAACACACTGAGGAGACACTTGTGGGAGCTACTGTGACTAAAACTGAGCTTCCCTACGCACAGGGAAGCAAGAGAAATGCTGATTTCATCAAGCCCAGTTACATACTCAGAATCTGTACTACTGCGCAAATAGGCATGTCTCTGTAGGCAAAAAACTCATTTCTGACAAAGTTGCCCAAATGCATCTCAGAAGTGTGCAACTTTTTCCCTGAGTTAGAAAACGTCGAGAAACGGTCATTTCTGCTAGCGCTGTGCTTCTACAGATGTATTTGCTGAACGGTGAAAGCGCACAGTAATGCACTTTTCTCTCAGCAAATACACTGTTTCTAAGGAACTGGGAACACACTGAGGAGACACTTGTGGGAGCTACTGTGACTAAAACTGAGCTTCCCTACGCACAGGGAAGCAAGAGAAATGCTGATTTCATCAAGCCCAGTTACATACTCAGAATCTGTACTATTGCGCAAATAGGCATGTCTCTGTAGGCAAAAAACTCATTTCTGACAAAGTTGCCGAAATGCATCTCAGAAGTGTGCAACTTGTTCCCTGAGTTAGAAAACGTCGAGAAACGGTCGTTTCTGCTAGCGCTGTGCTTCTACACATGTATTTGCTGAACGGTGAAAGCGCACAGTAATGCACTTTTCTCCCAGCAAATACACTGTTTCTAAGGAAATGGGAACACACTGAGGAGACACTTGTGGGAGCTACTGTGACTAAAACTGAGCTTCCCTACGCACAGGGAAGCAAGAGAAATGCTGATTTCATTAAGCCCAGTTACATACTCAGAATCTGTACTACTGCGCAAATAGGCATGTCTCTGTAGGCAAAAAACTCATTTCTGACAAAGTTGCCGAAATGCATCTCAGAAGTGTGCAACTTGTTCCCTGAGTTAGAAAACGTCGAGAAACGGTCGTTTCTGCTAGCGCTGTGCTTCTACACATGTATTTGCTGAACGGTGAAAGCGCACAGTAATGCACTTTTCTCCCAGCAAATACACTGTTTCTAAGGAAATGGGAACACACTGAGGAGACACTTGTGGGAGCTACTGTGACTAAAACTGAGCTTCCCTACGCACAGGGAAGCAAGAGAAATGCTGATTTCATTAAGCCCAGTTACATACTCAGAATCTGTACTACTGCGCAAATAGGCATGTCTCTGTAGGCAAAAAACTCATTTCTGACAAAGTTGCCCAAATGCATCTCAGAAGTGTGCCACTTGTTCCCTGAGTTAGAAAACGTCGAGAAACGGTCGTTTCTGCTAGCGCTGTGCTTCTACACATGTATTTGCTGAACGGAGAAAGCACACAGTAATGCACTTTTCTCCCAGCAAATACACTGTTTCTAAGGAAATGGGAACACACTGAGGAGACACTTGTGGGAGCTACTGTGACTAAAACTGAGCTTCCCTACGCACAGGGAAGCAAGAGAAATGCTGATTTCATCAAGCCCAGTTACATACTCAGAATCTGTACTACTGCGCAAATAGGCATGTCTCTGAAGGCAAAAAACTCATTTCTGACAAAGTTGCCCAAATGCATCTCAGATGTGTGCAACCTGTTCCCTGAGTTAGAAAACGTCGAGAAACGTTCGTTTCTGCTAGCGCTGTGCTTCTACACATGTATTTGCTGAACGGTGAAAGCGCACAGTAATGCACTTTTCTCCCAGCAAATACACTGTTTCTAAGGAAATGGGAACACACTGAGGAGACACTTGTGGGAGCTACTGTGACTAAAACTGAGCTTCCCTACGCACAGGGAAGCAAGAGAAATGCTGATTTCATCAAACCGAGTTACATACTCAGAATCTGTACTACTGCGCAAATAGGCATGTCTCTTTAGGCAAAAAACTCATTTCTGACAAAGTTGCCCAAATGCATCTCAGAAGAGTGCCACTTGTTCCCTGAGTTAGAAAACGTCGAGAAACGTTCGTTTCTCCTAGCGCTGTGCTTCTACACATGTATTTGCTGAACGGTGAAAGCGCACAGTGATGCACTTTTCTCCCAGCAAATACACTGTTTCTAAGGAAATGGGAACACACTGAGGAGACACTTGTGGGAGCTACTGTGACTAAAACTGAGCTTCCCTACGCACAGGGAAGCAAGAGAAATGCTGATTTCATCAAACCGAGTTACATACTCAGAATCTGTACTACTGCGCAAATAGGCATGTCTCTTTAGGCAAAAAACTCATTTCTGAAAAAGTTGCCCAAATGCATCTCAGAAGTGTGCCACTTGTTCCCTGAGTTAGAAAACGTCGAGAAACGTTCGTTTCTGCTAGCGCTGTGCTTCTACACATGTATTTGCTGAACGGTGAAAGCGCACAGTGATGCACTTTTCTCCCAGCAAATACACTGTTTCTAAGGAAATGGGAACACACTGAGGAGACACTTGTGGGAGCTACAGTGACTAAAACTGAGCTTCCCTACGCACAGGGAAGCAAGAGAAATGCTGATTTCATCAAGCCCAGTTACATACTCAGAATCTGTACTACTGCGCAAATAGGCATGTCTCTGGAGGCAAAAAACTCATTTCTGACAAAGTTGCCCAAATGCATCTCAGAAGTGTGCAACTTGTTCCCTGAGTTAGAAAACGTTGAGAAACGGTCGTTTCTGCTAGTGCTGTGCTTCTACACATGTATTTGCTGAACGGGGAAATCACACAGTAATGCACTTTTCTCCCAGCAAATACACTTTTTCTAAGGAACTGGGAACACACTGAGGAGACACTTGTGGGAGCTACTGTGACTAAAACTGAGCTTCCCTACGAACAGGGAAGCAAAAGAAATGCTGATTTCATCAAGCCCAGTTACATACTCAGAATCTGTACTACTGCGCAAATAGGCATGTCTCTTTAGGCAAAAAACTCATATCTGACAAAGTTGCCCAAATGCATCTCAGAAGTGTGCATCTTGTTCCCTGAGTTAGAAAACGTTGAGAAATGGTCGTTTCTGCTAGCGCTGTGCTTCTACACATGTATTTGCTGAACGGTGAAAGCACACAGTAATGCACTTTTCTCCCAGCAAATACAGTGTTTCTAAGGAAATGGGAACACACTGAGGAGACACTTGTGGGAGCTACAGTGACTAAAACTAAGCTTCCCTACGCACAGGGAAGCAAGAGAAATGCTGATTTCATCAAGCCCAGTTACATACTCAGAATCTGTACTATTGCGCAAATAGGCATGTCTCTTTAGGCAAAAAACTCATTTCTGACAAAATTGCCCAAATGCATCTCAGAAGTGTGCATCTTTTTCCGTGAGTTAGAAAACATCGAGAAAAGGTCGTTTCTGCTAGCGCTGTGCTTCTACACATGTATTTGCTGAACGTTGAAAGCACACAGTAATGCACTTTTCTCCCAGGAAAAACACTGTTTCTAAGGAAATGGGAACACACTGAGGAGACACTTGTGGGAGCTACTGTGACTAAAACTGAGCTTCCCTACGCACAGGGAAGCAAGAGAAATGCTGATTTCATCAAGCCCAGTTACATACTCAGAATCTGTACTACTACGCAAATAGGCATGTCTCTTTAGGCAAAAAACTCATTTCTGACAAAGTTGCCCAAATGCATCTTAGAAGTGTGCAACTTGTTCCCTGAGTTAGAAAACGTCGAGAAACGGTTGTTTCTGCTAGCGCTGTGCTTCTACACATGTATTTGCTGAACGGTGAAAGTGCACAGTAATGCACTTTTCTCCCAGCAAATACACTGTTTCTAAGGAAATGGGAACACACTGAGGAGACACTTGTGGGAGCTACTGTGACTAAAACTGAGCTTCCCTACGCACATGGAAGCAAGAGAAATGCTGATTTCATCAAGCCCAGTTACATACTCAGAATCTGTACTACTGCGCAAATAGGCATGTCTCTTTAGGCAAAAAACTCATTTCTGACAAAGTTGCCCAAATGCATCTCAGAAGTGTGCAACTTGTTCCCTGAGTCAGAAAACGTCGAGAAACGGTCGTTTCTGCTAGCGCTGTGCTTCTACACATGTATTTGCTGAACGGTGAAAGCACACAGTAATGCACTTTTCTCCCTGCAAATACACTGTTTCTAAGGAAATGGGAACACACTGAGGAGACACTTGTGGGAGCTACAGTGACGAAAACTGAGCTTCCCTACGCACAGGGAAGCAAGAGAAATGCTGATTTCATCCAGCCCAGTTACATACTCAGAATCTGTACTACTGCGCAAATAGGCATGTCTCTTTAGGCAAAAAACTCATTTCTGACAAAGTTGCCCAAAGGCATCTCAGAAGTGTGCAACTTGTTCCCTGAGTTAGAAAACGTTGAGAAACGGTCGTTTCTGCTAGTGCTGTGCTTCTACACATGTATTTGCTGAACGGGGAAATCACACAGTAATGCACTTTTCTCCCAGCAAATACACTTTTTCTAAGGAACTGGGAACACACTGAGGAGACACTTGTGGGAGCTACTGTGACTAAAACTGAGCTTCCCTACGAACAGGGAAGCAAAAGAAATGCTGATTTCATCAAGCCCAGTTACATACTCAGAATCTGTACTACTGCGCAAATAGGCATGTCTCTTTAGGCAAAAAACTCATATCTGACAAAGTTGCCCAAATGCATCTCAGAAGTGTGCATCTTGTTCCCTGTGTTAGAAAATGTTGAGAAATGGTCGTTTCTGCTAGCGCTGTGCTTCTACACATGTATTTGCTGACCGGTGAAAGCACACAGTAATGCACTTTTCTCCCAGCAAATACAGTGTTACTAAGGAAATGGGAACACACTGAGGAGACACTTGTGGGAGCTACAGTGACTAAAACTAAGCTTCCCTACGCACAGGGAAGCAAGAGAAATGCTGATTTCATCAAGCCCAGTTACATACTCAGAATCTGTACTATTGCGCAAATAGGCATGTCTCTTTAGGCAAAAAACTCATTTCTGACAAAATTGCCCAAATGCATCTCAGAAGTGTGCATCTTTTTCCGTGAGTTAGAAAACATCGAGAAAAGGTCGTTTCTGCTAGCGCTGTGCTTCTACACATGTATTTGCTGAACGTTGAAAGCGCACAGTAATGCACTTTTCTCCCAGGAAAAACACTGTTTCTAAGGAAATGGGAACACACTGAGGAGACACTTGTGGGAGCTACTGTGACTAAAACTGAGCTTCCCTACGCACAGGGAAGCAAGAGAAATGCTGATTTCATCAAGCCCAGTTACATACTCAGAATCTGTACTACTGCGCAAATAGGCATGTCTCTTTAGGCAAAAAACTCATTTCTGACAAAGTTGCCCAAATGCATCTTAGAAGTGTGCAACTTGTTCCCTGAGTTAGAAAACGTCGAGAAACGGTTGTTTCTGCTAGCGCTGTGCTTCTACACATGTATTTGCTGAACGGTGAAAGTGCACAGTAATGCACTTTTCTCCCAGCAAATACACTGTTTCTAAGGAAATGGGAACACACTGAGGAGACACTTGTGGGAGCTACTGTGACTAAAACTGAGCTTCCCTACGCACATGGAAGCAAGAGAAATGCTGATTTCATCAAGCCCAGTTACATACTCAGAATCTGTACTACTGCGCAAATAGGCATGTCTCTGTAGGCAAAAAACTCATTTCTGACAAAGTTGCCCAAATGCATCTCAGAAGTGTGCAACTTGTTCCCTGAGTTAGAAAACGTCGAGAAACGGTCGTTTCTGCTAGCGCTGTGCTTCTACACATGTATTTGCTGAACGGTGAAAGCGCACAGTAATGCACTTTTCTCCCAGCAAATACACTGTTTCTAAGGAAATGGGAACACACTGAGGAGACACTTGTGGGAGCTACTGTGACTAAAACTGAGCTTCCCTACGCACAGGGAAGCAAGAGAAATGCTGATTTCATCAAGCCCAGTTACATACTCAGAATATGTACTACTGCGCAAATAGGCATGAATCTGTAGGCAAAAAACTCATTTCTGACAAAGTTGCCCAAATGCATCTCAGAAGTGTGCAACTTGTTCCCTGAGTTAGAAAACGTCGAGAAACGGTCGTTTCTGCTAGCGCTGTGCTTCTACACATGTATTTGCTGAACAGTGAAAGCGCACAGTAATGCAATTTTCTCCCAGCAAATACACTGTTTCTAAGGAAATGGGAACACACTGAGGAGACACTTGTGGGAGCTACAGTGCCTAAAACTGAGCTTCCCTACGCACAGGGAAGCAAGAGAAATGCTGATTTCATCAAGCCCAGTTACATACTCAGAATCCTTACTACTGCGCAAATAGGCATGAATCTTTAGGCAAAAAACTCATTTCTGACAAAGTTGCCCAAATGCATCTCAGAAGTGTGCAACTTGTTCCCTGAGTTAGAAAACGTCGAGAAACGTTCGTTTCTGCTAGCACTGTGCTTCTACACATGTATTTTCTGAACGGTGAAAGCGCACAGTAATGCACTTTTCTCCCAGCAAATACACTGTTTCTAAGGAAATGGGAACACACTGAGGAGACACTTGTGGGAGCTACTGTGACTAAAACTGAGCTTCCCTATGCACAGGGAAGCAAGAGAAATGCTGATTTCATCAAGCCCAGTTACATACTCAGAATCTGTACAACTGCGCAAATAGGCATGTCTCTTTAGGCAAAAAACTCATTTCTGACAAAGTTGCCCAAATGCATCTCAGAAGTGTGCAACTTGTTCCCTGAGTTAGAAAACGTCGAGAAACGGTCGTTTCTGCTAGCGCTGTGCTTCTACACATGTATTTGATGAACGGTGAAAGCGCACAGTAATGCACTTTTCTCCCAGCAAATACAGTGTTTCTAAGGAAATGGGAATATACTGAGGAGAAATTTGTGGGAGCTACTGTGACTAAAACTGAGCTTCCCTACGCACAGAGAAGCAAGAGGAATGCTGATTTCATCAAGCCCAGTTACATACTCAGAATCTGTACTACTGCGCAAATAGGCATGTCTCTTTAGGCAAAAAACTCATTTCTGACAAAGTTGCCCAAATGCATCTCAGAAGTGTGCAACTTGTTCCCTGAGTTAGAAAACGTTGAGAAACGGTCGTTTCTGCTAGTGCTGTGCTTCTACACATGTATTTGCTGAACGGTGAAATCACACAGTAATGCACTTTTCTCCCAACAAATACACTTTTTCTAAGGAAATGGGAACACACTGAGGAGACACTTGTGGGAGCTACTGTGACTAAAACTGAACTTCCCTATGAACAGGGAAGCAAAAGAAATGCTGATTTCATCAAGCCCAGTTACATACTCAGAATCTGTACTACTGCGCAAATAGGCATGTCTCTTTAGGCAAAAAACTCATTTCTGACAAAGTTGCCCAAATGCATCTCAGAAGTGTGCATCTTGTTCCCTGAGTTAGAAAACGTTGAGAAATGGTCGTTTCTGCTAGCGCTGTGCTTCTACACATGTATTTGATGAACGGTGAAAGCGCACAGTAATGCACTTTTCTCCCAGCAAATACACTGTTTCTAAGGAAATGGGAACACACTGAGGAGACACTTGTGGGAGCTACTGTGACTAAAACAGAGCTTCCCTATGCAAAGGGAAGCAAGAGAAATGCTGATTTCATCAAGCCCAGTTACATACTCAGAATCTGTACTACTGCGCAAATAGGCATGTCTCTGTAGGCAAACAACTCATTTTTGACAAAGTTGCCCAAATGCATTTCAGAAGTGTGCAACTTGTTCCCTGAGTTAGAAAACGTCGAGAAACGGTCGTTTCTGCTAGCGCTGTGCTTCTACACATGTATTTGCTGAACGTTGAAAGCGCACAGTAATGCACTTTTCTCCCAGCAAATACACTTTTTCTAAGGAAATGGGAATATACTGTGGAGAAATTTGTGGGAGCTACTGTGACTAAAACTGAGCTTCCCTACGCACAGAGAAGCAAGAGGAATGCTGATTTCATCAAGCCCAGTTACATACTCAGATTCTGTACTACTGCGCAAATAGGCATGTCTCTTTAGGCAAAAAACTCATTTCTGACAAAGTTGCCCAAATGCATCTCAGAAGTGTGCAACTTGTTCCCTGAGTTAGAAAACGTTGAGAAACGGTCGTTTCTGCTAGTGCTGTGCTTCTACACATGTATTTGCTGAACGGTGAAATCACACAGTAATGCACTTTTCTCCCAACAAATACACTTTTTCTAAGGAAATGGGAACACACTGAGGAGACACTTGTGGGAGCTACTGTGACTAAAACTGAACTTCCCTATGAACAGGGAAGCAAAAGAAATGCTGATTTCATCAAGCCCAGTTACATACTCAGAATCTGTACTACTGCGCAAATAGGCATGTCTCTTTAGGCAAAAAACTCATTTCTGACAAAGTTGCCCAAATGCATCTCAGAAGTGTGCATCTTGTTCCCTGAGTTAGAAAACGTTGAGAAATGGTCGTTTCTGCTAGCGCTGTGCTTCTACACATGTATTTGATGAACGGTGAAAGCGCACAGTAATGCACTTTTCTCCCAGCAAATACACTGTTTCTAAGGAAATGGGAACACACTGAGGAGACACTTGTGGGAGCTACTGTGACTAAAACTGAGCTTCCCTATGCACAGGGAAGCAAGAGAAATGCTGATTTCATCAAGCCCAGTTACATACTCAGAATCTGTACTACTGCGCAAATAGGCACGTCTCTGTAGGCAAAAAACTCATTTCTGACAAAGTTGCCCAAATGCATCTCAGAAGTGTGCAACTTGTTTCCTGAGTTAGAAAACGTCGAGAAACGTTCGTTTCTGCTAGCGCTGTGCTTCTACACATGTATTTGCTGAACGGTGAAAGCACACAGTAATGCACTTTTCTCCCAGCAAATACAGTGTTTCTAAGGAAATGGGAACACACTGAGGAGACACTTGTGGGAGCTACAGTGACTAAAACTAAGCTTCCCTACGCACAGGGAAGCAAGAGAAATGCTGATTTCATCAAGCCCAGTTACATACTCAGAATCTGTACTATTGCGCAAATAGGCATGTCTCTTTAGGCAAAAAACTCATTTCTGACAAAATTGCCCAAATGCATCTCAGAAGTGTGCATCTTTTTCCGTGAGTTAGAAAACATCGAAAAAAGGTCGTTTCTGCTAGCGCTGTGCTTCTACACATGTATTTGCTGAACGTTTAAAGCGCACAGTAATGCACTTTTCTCCCAGGAAAAACACTGTTTCTAAGGAAATGGGAACACACTGAGGAGACACTTGTGGGAGCTACTGTGACTAAAACTGAGCTTCCCTACGCACAGGGAAGCAAGAGAAATGCTGATTTCATCAAGCCCAGTTACATACTCAGAATCTGTACTACTGCGCAAATAGGCATGTCTCTTTAGGCAAAAAACTCATTTCTCACAATGTTGCCCAAATGCATCTCAGAAGTGTACAACTAGTTCCCTGAGTTAGAAAACGTCGAGAAACGGTCGTTTCTGCGAGCGCTGTGCTTCTACACATGTATTTGCTGAACGGTGAAAGCGCACAGTAATGCACTTTTCTCCCAGCAAATACACTGTTTATAAGGAAATGGGAACACACTGAGGAGACATTTGTGGGAGCTACTGTGACTAAAACTGAGCTTCCCTACGCACAGGGAAGCAAGAGAAATGCGGATTTCGTCAAGCCCAGTTACATACTCAAAATCTGTACTACTGCGCAAATAGGCATGTCTCTTTAGGCAAAAAACTCATTTCTGACAAAGTTGCCCAAATGCATCTCAGAAGTGGGCAACTTGTTCCCTGAGTTAGAAAACGTCGAGAAACGGTCGTTTCTGCTAGCGCTGTGCTTCTACACATGTATTTGCTGAACGGTGAAAGCGCACAGTAATGCACTTGTCTCCCAGCAAATACACTGTTTCTAAGGAAATGGGAACACACTGAGGAGACACTTGTGGGAGCTACAGTGACTAAAACTGAGCTTCCCTACGCACAGGGAAGCAAGAGAAATGCTGATTTCATCAAGCCCAGTTACATACTCAGAATCTGTACTACTGCGCAAATAGGCATGTCTCTTTAGGCAAAAAACTCATTTCTGACAAAGTTGCCCAAATGCATCTCAGAAGTGTGCAACTTGTTCCCTGAGTTAGAAACGTCGAGAAACGGTCGTTTTTGCTAGCGCTGTGCTTCTACACATGTATTTGCTGAACGGTGAAAGCGCACAGTAATGCACTTTTCTCCCAGCAAACACACTGTTTCTAAGGAAATGGGAACACACTGAGGAGACACTTGTGGGAGCTACAGTGACTAAAACTGAGCTTCCCTACGCACAGGGAAGCAAGAGAAATGCTGATTTCATCAAGCCCAGTTACATACTCAGAATCCTTACTACTGCGCAAATAGGCATGAATCTGTAGGCAAAAAACTCATTTCTGACAAAGTTGCCCAAATGCATCTCAGAAGTGTGCAACTTGTTCCCTGAGTTAGAAAACGTCGAGAAACGGTCGTTTCTGCGAGCGCTGTGCTTCTACACATGTATTTGCTGAACGGTGAAAGCGCACAGTAATGCACTTTTCTCCCAGCAAATACACTGTTTCTAAGGAAATGGGAACACACTGAGGAGACACTTGTGGGAGCTACTGTGACTAAAACTGAGCTTCCCTACGCACAGGGAAGCAAGAGAAATGCTGATTTCATCAAGCCCAGTTACATACTCAGAATCTGTACTACTGCGCAAATAGGCATGTCTCTTTAGGCAAAAAACTCATTTCTGACAAAGTTGCCCAAATGCATCTCAGAAGTGTGCAACTTGTTCTCTGAGTTAGAAAACGTCGAGAAACGGTCGTTTCTGCTAGCGCTGTGCTTCTACACATGTATTTGCTGAACGGTGAAAGCGCACAGTAATGCACTTTTCTCCCAGCAAATACACTGTTTCTAAGGAAATGGGAACACACTGAGGAGACACTTGTGGGAGCTACAGTGACGAAAACTGAGCTTCCCTACGCACAGGGAAGCAAGAGAAATGCTGATTTCATCAAGCCCAGTTACATACTCAGAATCTGTACTACTGCGCAAATAGGCATGTCTCTTTAGGCAAAAAACTCATTTCTGACAAAGTTGCCCAAATGCATCTCAGAAGTGTGCAACTTGTTCCCTGAGTTAGAAAACGTTGAGAAACGGTCTTTTCTGCTAGCGCTGTGCTTCTACACATGTATTTGCTGAACGGTGAAAGCACACAGTAATGCACTTTTCTCCCAGCAAATACACTGTTTCTAAGGAAATGGGAACACACTGAGGAGACACTTGTGGGAGCTACCGTGACGAAAACTGAGCTTCCCTACGCACAGGGAAGCAAGAGAAATGCTGATTTCATCCAGCCCAGTTACATACTCAGAATCTGTACTACTGCGCAAATAGGCATGTCTCTTTAGGCAAAAAACTCATTTCTGACAATGTTGCCCAAATGCATCTCAGAAGTGTACAACTAGTTCCCTGAGTTAGAAAACGTCGAGAAACGGTCGTTTCTGCGAGCGCTGTGCTTCTACACATGTATTTGCTGAACGGTGAAAGCGCACAGTAATGCACTTTTCTCCCAGCAAATACACTGTTTCTAAGGAAATGGGAACACACTGAGGAGACATTTGTGGGAGCTACTGTGACTAAAACTGAGCTTCCCTACGCACAGGGAAGCAAGAGAAATGCGGATTTCGTCAAGCCCAGTTACATACTCAAAATCTGTACTACTGCGCAAATAGGCATGTCTCTGTAGGCAAAAAACTCATTTCTGACAAAGTTGCCCAAATGCATCTCAGAAGTGTGCAACTTGTTCCCTGAGTTAGAAAACGTCGAGAAACGGTCGTTTCTGCTAGCGCTGTGCTTCTACACATGTATTTGCTGAACGGTGAAAGCGCACAGTAATGCACTTGTCTCCCAGCAAATACACTGTTTCTAAGGAAATGGGAACACACTGAGGAGACACTTGTGGGAGCTACAGTGACTAAACCTGAGCTTCCCTACGCACAGGGAAGCAAGAGAAATGCTGATTTCATCAAGCCCAGTTACATACTCAGAATCTGTACTACTGCGCAAATAGGCATGTCTCTTTAGGCAAAAAACTCATTTCTGACAAAGTTGCCCAAATGCATCTCAGAAGTGTGCAACTTGTTCCCTGAGTTAGAAACGTCGAGAAACGGTCGTTTTTGCTAGCGCTGTGCTTCTACACATGTATTTGCTGAACGGTGAAAGCGCACAGTAATGCACTTTTCTCCCAGCAAATACACTGTTTATAAGGAAATGGGAACACACTGAGGAGACACTTGTGGGAGCTACTGTGACTAAAACTGAGCTTCCCTACACACAGGGAAGCAAGAGAAATGCTGATTTCATCAAGCCCAGTTACATACTCAGAATCTGTACTACTGCGCAAATAGGCATGTCTCTTTAGGCAAAAAACTCATTTCTGACAAAGTTGCCCAAATGCATCTCAGAAGTGTGCAACTTGTTCTCTGAGTTAGAAAACGTCGAGAAACGGTCGTTTCTGCTAGCGCTGTGCTTCTACACATGTATTTGCTGAACGTTGAAAGCGCACAGTAATGCACTTTTCTCCCAGCAAATACTCTTTTTCTAAGGAAATGGGAATATACTGAGGAGAAATTTGTGGGAGCTACTGTGACTAAAACTGAGCTTCCCTACGCACAGAGAAGCAAGAGGAATGCTGATTTCATCAAGCCCAGTTACATACTCAGAATCTGTACTACTGCGCAAATAGGCATGTCTCTTTAGGCAAAAAACTCATTTCTGACAAAGTTGCCCAAATGCATCTCAGAAGTGTGCAACTTGTTCCCTGAGTTAGAAAACGTTGAGAAACGGTCGTTTCTGCTAGTGCTGTGCTTCTACACATGTATTTGCTGAACGGTGAAATCACACAGTAATGCACTTTTCTCCCAACAAATACACTTTTTCTAAGGAAATGGGAACACACTGAGGAGACACTTGTGGGAGCTACTGTGACTAAAACTGAACTTCCCTATGAACAGGGAAGCAAAAGAAATGCTGATTTCATCAAGCCCAGTTACATACTCAGAATCTGTACTACTGCGCAAATAGGCATGTCTCTTTAGGCAAAAAACTCATTTCTGACAAAGTTGCCCAAATGCATCTCAGAAGTGTGCATCTTGTTCCCTGAGTTAGAAAACGTTGAGAAATGGTCGTTTCTGCTAGCGCTGTGCTTCTACACATGTATTTGATGAACGGTGAAAGCGCACAGTAATGCACTTTTCTCCCAGCAAATACACTGTTTCTAAGGAAATGGGAACACACTGAGGAGACACTTGTGGGAGCTACTGTGACTAAAACTGAGCTTCCCTATGCAAAGGGAAGCAAGAGAAATGCTGATTTCATCAAGCCCAGTTACATACTCAGAATCTGTACTACTGCGCAAATAGGCATGTCTCTGTAGGCAAACAACTCATTTTTGACAAAGTTGCCCAAATGCATTTCAGAAGTGTGCAACTTGTTCCCTGAGTTAGAAAACGTCGAGAAACGGTCGTTTCTGCTAGCGCTGTGCTTCTACACATGTATTTGCTGAACGTTGAAAGCGCACAGTAATGCACTTTTCTCCCAGCAAATACTCTTTTTCTAAGGAAATGGGAATATACTGAGGAGAAATTTGTGGGAGCTACTGTGACTAAAACTGAGCTTCCCTACGCACAGAGAAGCAAGAGGAATGCTGATTTCATCAAGCCCAGTTACATACTCAGAATCTGTACTACTGCGCAAATAGGCATGTCTCTTTAGGCAAAAAACTCATTTCTGACAAAGTTGCCCAAATGCATCTCAGAAGTGTGCAACTTGTTCCCTGAGTTAGAAAACGTTGAGAAACGGTCGTTTCTGCTAGTGCTGTGCTTCCACACATGTATTTGCTGAACGGTGAAATCACACAGTAATGCACTTTTCTCCCAACAAATACACTTTTTCTAAGGAAATGGGAACACACTGAGGAGACACTTGTGGGAGCTACTGTGACTAAAACTGAACTTCCCTATGAACAGGGAAGCAAAAGAAATGCTGATTTCATCAAGCCCAGTTACATACTCAGAATCTGTACTACTGCGCAAATAGGCATGTCTCTTTAGGCAAAAAACTCATTTCTGACAAAGTTGCCCAAATGCATCTCAGAAGTGTGCATCTTGTTCCCTGAGTTAGAAAACGTTGAGAAATGGTCGTTTCTGCTAGCGCTGTGCTTCTACACATGTATTTGATGAACGGTGAAAGCGCACAGTAATGCACTTTTCTCCCAGCAAATACACTGTTTCTAAGGAAATGGGAACACACTGAGGAGACACTTGTGGGAGCTACTGTGACTAAAACTGAGCTTCCCTATGCACAGGGAAGCAAGAGAAATGCTGATTTCATCAAGCCCAGTTACATACTCAGAATCTGTACTACTGCGCAAATAGGCATGTCTCTGTAGGCAAAAAACTCATTTCTGACAAAGTTGCCCAAATGCATCTCAGAAGTGTGCAACTTGTTTCCTGAGTTAGAAAACGTCGAGAAACGTTCGTTTCTGCTAGCGCTGTGCTTCTACACATGTATTTGCTGAACGGTGAAAGCACACAGTAATGCACTTTTCTCCCAGCAAATACAGTGTTTCTAAGGAAATGGGAACACACTGAGGAGACACTTGTGGGAGCTACAGTGACTAAAACTAAGCTTCCCTACGCACAGGGAAGCAAGAGAAATGCTGATTTCATCAAGCCCAGTTACATACTCAGAATCTGTACTATTGCGCAAATAGGCATGTCTCTTTAGGCAAAAAACTCATTTCTGACAAAATTGCCCAAATGCATCTCAGAAGTGTGCATCTTTTTCCGTGAGTTAGAAAACATCGAAAAAAGGTCGTTTCTGCTAGCGCTGTGCTTCTACACATGTATTTGCTGAACGTTTAAAGCGCACAGTAATGCACTTTTCTCCCAGGAAAAACACTGTTTCTAAGGAAATGGGAACACACTGAGGAGACACTTGTGGGAGCTACTGTGACTAAAACTGAGCTTCCCTACGCACAGGGAAGCAAGAGAAATGCTGATTTCATCAAGCCCAGTTACATACTCAGAATCTGTACTACTGCGCAAATAGGCATGTCTCTTTAGGCAAAAAACTCATTTCTGACAATGTTGCCCAAATGCATCTCAGAAGTGTACAACTAGTTCCCTGAGTTAGAAAACGTCGAGAAACGGTCGTTTCTGCGAGCGCTGTGCTTCTACACATGTATTTGCTGAACGGTGAAAGCGCACAGTAATGCACTTTTCTCCCAGCAAATACACTGTTTCTAAGGAAATGGGAACACACTGAGGAGACATTTGTGGGAGCTACTGTGACTAAAACTGAGCTTCCCTACGCACAGGGAAGCAAGAGAAATGCGGATTTCGTCAAGCCCAGTTACATACTCAAAATCTGTACTACTGCGCAAATAGGCATGTCTCTTTAGGCAAAAAACTCATTTCTGACAAAGTTGCCCAAATGCATCTCAGAAGTGTGCAACTTGTTCCCTGAGTTAGAAAACGTCGAGAAACGGTCGTTTCTGCCATCGCTGTGCTT
Source organism: Acomys minous (assembly GCF_964271855.1). Taxonomy (NCBI): domain Eukaryota; kingdom Metazoa; phylum Chordata; class Mammalia; order Rodentia; family Muridae; genus Acomys; species Acomys minous. Next base: position 4,129,856 of record NW_028182181.1, read on the forward strand.
CTACACATGTATTTGCTGAACGGTGAAAGCGCACAGTAATGCACTTGTCTCCCAGCAAATACACTGTTTCTAAGGAAATGGGAACACACTGAGGAGACACTTGTGGGAGCTACAGTGACTAAAACTGAGCTTCCCTACGCACAGGGAAGCAAGAGAAATGCTGATTTCATCAAGCCCAGTTACATACTCAGAATCTGTACTACTGCGCAAATAGGCATGTCTCTTTAGGCAAAAAACTCATTTCTGACAAAGTTGCCCAAATGCATCTCAGAAGTGTGCAACTTGTTCCCTGAGTTAGAAACGTCGAGAAACGGTCGTTTTTGCTAGCGCTGTGCTTCTACACATGTATTTGCTGAACGGTGAAAGCGCACAGTAATGCACTTTTCTCCCAGCAAATACACTGTTTCTAAGGAAATGGGAACACACTGAGGAGACACTTGTGGGAGCTACAGTGACTAAAACTGAGCTTCCCTACGCACAGGGAAGCAAGAGAAATGCTGATTTCATCAAGCCCAGTTACATACTCAGAATCCTTACTACTGCGCAAATAGGCATGAATCTGTAGGCAAAAAACTCATTTCTGACAAAGTTGCCCAAATGCATCTCAGAAGTGTGCAACTTGTTCCCTGAGTTAGAAAACGTCGAGAAACGGTTGTTTCTGCTAGCGCTGTGCTTCTACACATGTATTTGCTGAACGGTGAAAGCGCACAGTAATGCACTTTTCTCCCAGCAAATACACTGTTTCTAAGGAAATGGGAACACACTGAGGAGACACTTGTGGGAGCTACTGTGACTAAAACTGAGCTTCCCTACGCACAGGGAAGCAAGAGAAATGCTGATTTCATCAAGCCAAGTTACATACTCATAATCTGTACTACTGCGCAAATAGGCATGTCTCTTTAGGCAAAAAACTCATTTCTGACAAAGTTGCCCAAATGCATCTCAGAAGTGTGCAACTTGTTCCCTGAGTTAGAAAACGTCGAGAAACGTTCGTTTCAGCTAGCACTGTGCTTCTACACATGTATTTGCTGAACGGTGAAAGCGCACAGTAATGCACTTTTCTCCCAGCAAATACACTGTTTCTAAGGAAATGGGAACACACTGAGGAGACACTTGTGGGAGCTACTGTGACTAAAACTGAGCTTCCCTACGCACAGGGAAGCAAGAGAAATGCTGATTTCATCAAGCCCAGTTACATACTCAGAATCTGTACTACTGCGCAAATCGGCATGTCTCTTTAGGCAAAAAACTCATTTCTGACAAAGTTGCCCAAATGCATCTCAGAAGTGTGCAACTTGTTCCCTGAGTTAGAAAACGTCGAGAAACGTTCGTTTCAGCTAGCACTGTGCTTCTACACATGTATTTTCTGAACGGTGAAAGCGCACAGTAATGCACTTTTCTCCCAGCAAATACACTGTTTCTAAGGAAATGGGAACACACTGAGGAGACACTTGTGGGAGCTACTGTGACTAAAACTGAGCTTCCCTACGCACAGGGAAGCAAGAGAAATGCTGATTTCATCAAGCCCAGTTACATACTCAGAATCTGTACTACTGCGCAAATAGGCATGTCTCTTTAGGCAAAAAACTCATTTCTGACAAAGTTGCCCAAATGCATCTCAGAAGTGTGCAACTTGTTCTCTGAGTTAGAAAACGTCGAGAAACGGTCGTTTCTGCTAGCGCTGTGCTTCTACACATGTATTTGCTGAACGGTGAAAGCGCACAGTAATGCACTTTTCTCCCAGCAAATACACTGTTTCTAAGGAAATGGGAACACACTGAGGAGACACTTGTGGGAGCTACAGTGACGAAAACTGAGCTTCCCTACGCACAGGGAAGCAAGAGAAATGCTGATTTCATCAAGCCCAGTTACATACTCAGAATCTGTACTACTGCGCAAATAGGCATGTCTCTTTAGGCAAAAAACTCATTTCTGACAAAGTTGCCCAAATGCATCTCAGAAGTGTGCAACTTGTTCCCTGAGTTAGAAAACGTTGAGAAACGGTCTTTTCTGCTAGCGCTGTGCTTCTACACATGTATTTGCTGAACGGTGAAAGCGCACAGTAATGCACTTTTCTCCCAGCAAATACACTGTTTCTAAGGAAATGGGAACACACTGAGGAGACACTTGTGGGAGCTACCGTGACGAAAACTGAGCTTCCCTACGCACAGGGAAGCAAGAGAAATGCTGATTTCATCCAGCCCAGTTACATACTCAGAATCTGTACTACTGCGCAAATAGGCATGTCTCTTTAGGCAAAAAACTCATTTCTGACAAAGTTGCCCAAATGCATCTCAGAAGTGTGCAACTTGTTCCCTGAGTTAGAAAACGCCGAGAAACGGTCTTTTCTGCTAGCGCTGTGCTTCTACACATGTATTTGCTGAATGGTGAAAGCGCACAGTAATGCACTTTTCTCCCAGCAAATACACTGTTTCTAAGGAAATGGGAACACACTGAGGAGACACTTGTGGGAGCTACTGTGACTAAAACTGAGCTTCCCTATGCACAGGGAAGCAAGAGAAATGCTGATTTCATCAAGCCCAGTTACATACTCAGAATCTGTACTACTGCGCAAATAGGCATGTCTCTTTAGGCAAAAAACTCATTTCTGACAAAGTTGCCCAAATGCATCTCAGAAGTGTGCAACTTGTTTCCTGAGTTAGAAAACGTCGAGAAACGTTCGTTTCTGCTAGCGCTGTGCTTCTACACATGTATTTGCTGAACGGTGAAAGCACACAGTAATGCACTTTTCTCCCAGCAAATACAGTGTTTCTAAGGAAATGGGAACACACTGAGGAGACACTTGTGGGAGCTACAGTGACTAAAACTAAGCTTCCCTACGCACAGGGAAGCAAGAGAAATGCTGATTTCATCAAGCCCAGTTACATACTCAGAATCTGTACTATTGCGCAAATAGGCATGTCTCTTTAGGCAAAAAACTCATTTCTGACAAAATTGCCCAAATGCATCTCAGAAGTGTGCATCTTTTTCCGTGTGTTAGAAAACATCGAAAAAAGGTCGTTTCTGCTAGCGCTGTGCTTCTACACATGTATTTGCTGAACGTTTAAAGCGCACAGTAATGCACTTTTCTCCCAGGAAAAACACTGTTTCTAAGGAAATGGGAACACACTGAGGAGACACTTGTGGGAGCTACTGTGCCTAAAACTGAGCTTCCCTACGCACAGGGAAGCAAGAGAAATGCTGATTTCATCAAGCCCAGTTACATACTCAGAATCTGTACTACTGCGCAAATAGGCATGTCTCTTTAGGCAAAAAACTCATTTCTGACAATGTTGCCCAAATGCATCTCAGAAGTGTACAACTAGTTCCCTGAGTTAGAAAACGTCGAGAAACGGTCGTTTCTGCGAGCGCTGTGCTTCTACACATGTATTTGCTGAACGGTGAAAGCGCACAGTAATGCACTTTTCTCCCAGCAAATACACTGTTTCTAAGGAAATGGGAACACACTGAGGAGACATTTGTGGGAGCTACTGTGACTAAAACTGAGCTTCCCTACGCACAGGGAAGCAAGAGAAATGCGGATTTCGTCAAGCCCAGTTACATACTCAAAATCTGTACTACTGCGCAAATAGGCATGTCTCTGTAGGCAAAAAACTCATTTCTGACAAAGTTGCCCAAATGCATCTCAGAAGTGTGCAACTTGTTCCCTGAGTTAGAAAACGTCGAGAAACGGTCGTTTCTGCTAGCGCTGTGCTTCTACACATGTATTTGCTGAACGGTGAAAGCGCACAGTAATGCACTTGTCTCCCAGCAAATACACTGTTTCTAAGGAAATGGGAACACACTGAGGAGACACTTGTGGGAGCTACAGTGACTAAAACTGAGCTTCCCTACGCACAGGGAAGCAAGAAAAATGCTGATTTCATCAAGCCCAGTTACATACTCAGAATCTGTACTACTGCGCAAATAGGCATGTCTCTTTAGGCAAAAAACTCATTTCTGACAAAGTTGCCCAAATGCATCTCAGAAGTGTGCAACTTGTTCCCTGAGTTAGAAACGTCGAGAAACGGTCGTTTTTGCTAGCGCTGTGCTTCTACACATGTATTTGCTGAACGGTGAAAGCGCACAGTAATGCACTTTTCTCCCAGCAAATACACTGTTTCTAAGGAAATGGGAACACACTGAGGAGACACTTGTGGGAGCTACAGTGACTAAAACTGAGCTTCCCTACGCACAGGGAAGCAAGAGAAATGCTGATTTCATCAAGCCCAGTTACATACTCAGAATCCTTACTACTGCGCAAATAGGCATGAATCTGTAGGCAAAAAACTCATTTCTGACAAAGTTGCCCAAAAGCATCTCAGAAGTGTGCAACTTGTTCCCTGAGTTAGAAAACGTCGAGAAACGGTTGTTTCTGCTAGCGCTGTGCTTCTACACATGTATTTGCTGAACGGTGAAAGCGCACAGTAATGCACTTTTCTCCCAGCAAATACACTGTTTCTAAGGAAATGGGAACACACTGAGGAGACACTTGTGGGAGCTACTGTGACTAAAACTGAGCTTCCCTACGCACAGGGAAGCAAGAGAAATGCTGATTTCATCAAGCCCAGTTACATACTCAGAATCTGTACTACTGCGCAAATAGGCATGTCTCTTTAGGCAAAAAACTCATTTCTGACAAAGTTGCCCAAATGCATCTCAGAAGTGTGCAACTTGTTCTCTGAGTTAGAAAACGTCGAGAAACGGTTGTTTCTGCTAGCGCTGTGCTTCTACACATGTATTTGCTGAACGGTGAAAGCGCACAGTAATGCACTTTTCTCCCAGCAAATACACTGTTTCTAAGGAAATGGGAACACACTGAGGAGACACTTGTGGGAGCTACAGTGACGAAAACTGAGCTTCCCTACGCACAGGGAAGCAAGAGAAATGCTGATTTCATCAAGCCCAGTTACATACTCAGAATCTGTACTACTGCGCAAATAGGCATGTCTCTTTAGGCAAAAAACTCATTTCTGACAAAGTTGCCCAAATGCATCTCAGAAGTGTGCAACTTGTTCCCTGAGTTAGAAAACGTTGAGAAACGGTCGTTTCTGCTAGTGCTGTGCTTCTACACATGTATTTGCTGAACGGTGAAATCACACAGTAATGCACTTTTCTCCCAGCAAATACACTTTTTCTAAGGAAATGGGAACACACTGAGGAGACACTTGTGGGAGCTACTGTGACTAAAAGTGAGCTTCCCTACGGACAGGGAAGCAAAAGAAATGCTGATTTCATCAAGCCCAGTTACATACTCAGAATCTGTACTACTGCGCAAATAGGCATGTCTCTTTAGGCAAAAAACTCATTTCTGACAAAGTTGCCCAAATGAATCTCAGAAGTGTGCATCTTGTTCCCTGAGTTAGAAAACGTTGAGAAATGGTCGTTTCTGCGAGCGCTGTGCTTCTACACATGTATTTGCTGAACGGTGAAAGCGCACAGTAATGCACTTTTCTCCCAGAAAATACACTGTTTCTAAGGAAATGGGAACACACTGAGGAGACATTTGTGGGAGCTACTGTGACTAAAACTGAGCTTCCCTACGCACAGGGAAGCAAGAGAAATGCGGATTTCGTCAAGCCCAGTTACATACTCAAAATCTGTACTACTGCGCAAATAGGCATGTCTCTGTAGGCAAAAAACTCATTTCTGACAAAGTTGCCCAAATGCATCTCAGAAGTGTGCAACTTGTTCCCTGAGTTAGAAAACGTCGAGAAACGGTCGTTTCTGCTAGCGCTGTGCTTCTACACATGTATTTGCTGAACGGTGAAAGCGCACAGTAATGCACTTGTCTCCCAGCAAATACACTGTTTCTAAGGAAATGGGAACACACTGAGGAGACACTTGTGGGAGCTACAGTGACTAAAACTGAGCTTCCCTACGCACAGGGAAGCAAGAGAAATGCTGATTTCATCAAGCCCAGTTACATACTCAGAATCTGTACTACTGCGCAAATAGGCATGTCTCTTTAGGCAAAAAACTCATTTCTGACAAAGTTGCCCAAATGCATCTCAGAAGTGTGCAACTTGTTCCCTGAGTTAGACACGTCGAGAAACGGTCGTTTTTGCTAGCGCTGTGCTTCTACACATGTATTTGCTGAACGGTGAAAGCGCACAGTAATGCACATTTCTCCCAGCAAATACACTGTTTCTAAGGAAATGGGAACACACTGAGGAGACACTTGTGGGAGCTACAGTGACTAAAACTGAGCTTCCCTACGCACAGGGAAGCAAGAGAAATGCTGATTTCATCAAGCCCAGTTACATACTCAGAATCCTTACTACTGCGCAAGTAGGCATGAATCTGTAGGCAAAAAACTCATTTCTGACAAAGTTGCCCAAAAGCATCTCAGAAGTGTGCAACTTGTTCCCTGAGTTAGAAAACGTCGAGAAACGGTTGTTTCTGCTAGCGCTGTGCTTCTACACATGTATTTGCTGAAAGGTGAAAGCGCACAGTAATGCACTTTTCTCCGAGCAAATACACTGTTTCTAAGGAAATGGGAACACACTGAGGAGACACTTGTGGAAGCTACTGTGACTAAAACTGAGCTTCCCTACGCACAGGGAAGCAAGAGAAATGCTGATTTCATCAAGCCAAGTTACATACTCATAATCTGTACTACTGCGCAAATAGGCATGTCTCTTTAGGCAAAAAACTCATTTCTGACAAAGTTGCCCAAATGCATCTCAGAAGTGTGCAACTTGTTCCCTGAGTTAGAAAACGTTGAGAAACGGTCGTTTCTGCTAGTGCTGTGCTTCTACACATGTATTTGCTGAACGGTGAAATCACACAGTAATGCACTTTTCTCCCAGCAAATACACTTTTTCTAAGGAAATGGGAACACACTGAGGAGACACTTGTGGGAGCTACTGTGACTAAAAGTGAGCTTCCCTACGGACAGGGAAGCAAAAGAAATGCTGATTTCATCAAGCCCAGTTACATACTCAGAATCTGTACTACTGCGCAAATAGGCATGTCTCTTTAGGCAAAAAACTCATTTCTGACAAAGTTGCCCAAATGAATCTCAGAAGTGTGCATCTTGTTCCCTGAGTTAGAAAACGTTGAGAAATGGTCGTTTCTGCGAGCGCTGTGCTTCTACACATGTATTTGCTGAACGGTGAAAGCGCACAGTAATGCACTTTTCTCCCAGAAAATACACTGTTTCTAAGGAAATGGGAACACACTGAGGAGACATTTGTGGGAGCTACTGTGACTAAAACTGAGCTTCCCTACGCACAGGGAAGCAAGAGAAATGCGGATTTCGTCAAGCCCAGTTACATACTCAAAATCTGTACTACTGCGCAAATAGGCATGTCTCTGTAGGCAAAAAACTCATTTCTGACAAAGTTGCCCAAATGCATCTCAGAAGTGTGCAACTTGTTCCCTGAGTTAGAAAACGTCGAGAAACGGTCGTTTCTGCTAGCGCTGTGCTTCTACACATGTATTTGCTGAACGGTGAAAGCGCACAGTAATGCACTTGTCTCCCAGCAAATACACTGTTTCTAAGGAAATGGGAACACACTGAGGAGACACTTGTGGGAGCTACAGTGACTAAAACTGAGCTTCCCTACGCACAGGGAAGCAAGAGAAATGCTGATTTCATCAAGCCCAGTTACATACTCAGAATCTGTACTACTGCGCAAATAGGCATGTCTCTTTAGGCAAAAAACTCATTTCTGACAAAGTTGCCCAAATGCATCTCAGAAGTGTGCAACTTGTTCCCTGAGTTAGAAACGTCGAGAAACGGTCGTTTTTGCTAGCGCTGTGCTTCTACACATGTATTTGCTGAACGGTGAAAGCGCACAGTAATGCACTTTTCTCCCAGCAAATACACTGTTTCTAAGGAAATGGGAACACACTGAGGAGACACTTGTGGGAGCTACAGTGACTAAAACTGAGCTTCCCTACGCACAGGGAAGCAAGAGAAATGCTGATTTCATCAAGCCCAGTTACATACTCAGAATCCTTACTACTGCGCAAGTAGGCATGAATCTGTAGGCAAAAAACTCATTTCTGACAAAGTTGCCCAAAAGCATCTCAGAAGTGTGCAACTTGTTCCCTGAGTTAGAAAACGTCGAGAAACAGTTGTTTCTGCTAGCGCTGTGCTTCTACACATGTATTTGCTGAACGGTGAAAGCGCACAGTAATGCACTTTTCTCCGAGCAAATACACTGTTTCTAAGGAAATGGGAACACACTGAGGAGACACTTGTGGAAGCTACTGTGACTAAAACTGAGCTTCCCTACGCACAGGGAAGCAAGAGAAATGCTGATTTCATCAAGCCAAGTTACATACTCATAATCTGTACTACTGCGCAAATAGGCATGTCTCTTTAGGCAAAAAACTCATTTCTGACAAAGTTGCCCAAATGCATCTCAGAAGTGTGCAACTTGTTCCCTGAGTTAGAAAACGTCGAGAAACGGTCGTTTCTGCTAGCACTGTGCTTCTACACATGTATTTTCTGAACGGTGAAAGCACACAGTAATTCACTTTTCTCCCTGCAAATACACTGTTTCTAAGGAAATGGGAACACACTGAGGAGACACTTGTGGGAGCTACTGTGACTAAAACTGAGCTTCCCTACGCACAGGGAAGCAAGAGAAATGCTGATTTCATCAAGCCCAGTTACATACTCAGAATCTGTACTACTGCGCAAATAGGCATGTCTCTTTAGGCAAAAAACTCATTTCTGACAAAGTTGCCCAAATGCATCTCAGAAGTGTGCAACTTGTTCTCTGAGTTAGAAAACGTCGAGAAACGGTCGTTTCTGCTAGCGCTGTGCTTCTACACATGTATTTGCTGAACGGTGAAAGCGCACAGTAATGCACTTTTCTCCCAGCAAATACACTGTTTCTAAGGAAATGGGAACACACTGAGGAGACACTTGTGGGAGCTACAGTGACGAAAACTGAGCTTCCCTACGCACAGGGAAGCAAGAGAAATGCTGATTTCATCAAGCCCAGTTACATACTCAGAATCTGTACTACTGCGCAAATAGGCATGTCTCTTTAGGCAAAAAACTCATTTCTGACAAAGTTGCCCAAATGCATCTCAGAAGTGTGCAACTTGTTCCCTGAGTTAGAAAACGTTGAGAAACGGTCTTTTCTGCTAGCGCTGTGCTTCTACACATGTATTTGCTGAACGGTGAAAGCGCACAGTAATGCACTTTTCTCCCAGCTAATACACTGTTTCTAAGGAAATGGGAACACACTGAGGAGACACTTGTGGGAGCTACAGTGACGAAAACTGAGCTTCCCTACGCACAGGGAAGCAAGAGAAATGCTGATTTCATCAAGCCCAGTTACATACTCAGAATCTGTACTACTGCGCAAATAGGCATGTCTCTTTAGGCAAAAAACTCATTTCTGACAAAGTTGCCCAAATGCATCTCAGAAGTGTGCAACTTGTTCCCTGAGTTAGAAAACGTCGAGAAACGGTCGTTTCTGCTAGCGCTGTGCTTCTACACATGTATTTGCTGAACGGTGAAAGCGCACAGTAATGCACTTGTCTCCCAGCAAATACACTGTTTCTAAGGAAATGGGAACACACTGAGGAGACACTTGTGGGAGCTACAGTGACTAAAACTGAGCTTCCCTACGCACAGGGAAGCAAGAGAAATGCTGATTTCATCAAGCCCAGTTACATACTCAGAATCTGTACTACTGCGCAAATAGGCATGTCTCTTTAGGCAAAAAACTCATTTCTGACAAAGTTGCCCAAATGCATCTCAGAAGTGTGCAACTTGTTCCCTGAGTTAGAAACGTCGAGAAACGGTCGTTTTTGCTAGCGCTGTGCTTCTACACATGTATTTGCTGAACGGTGAAAGCGCACAGTAATGCACTTTTCTCCCAGCAAATACACTGTTTCTAAGGAAATGGGAACACACTGAGGAGACACTTGTGGGAGCTACAGTGACTAAAACTGAGCTTCCCTACGCACAGGGAAGCAAGAGAAATGCTGATTTCATCAAGCCCAGTTACATACTCAGAATCCTTACTACTGCGCAAGTAGGCATGAATCTGTAGGCAAAAAACTCATTTCTGACAAAGTTGCCCAAAAGCATCTCAGAAGTGTGCAACTTGTTCCCTGAGTTAGAAAACGTCGAGAAACGGTTGTTTCTGCTAGCGCTGTGCTTCTACACATGTATTTGCTGAACGGTGAAAGCGCACAGTAATGCACTTTTCTCCCAGCAAATACACTGTTTCTAAGGAAATGGGAACACACTGAGGAGACACTTGTGGAAGCTACTGTGACTAAAACTGAGCTTCCCTACGCACAGGGAAGCAAGAGAAATGCTGATTTCATCAAGCCAAGTTACATACTCATAATCTGTACTACTGCGCAAATAGGCATGTCTCTTTAGGCAAAAAACTCATTTCTGACAAAGTTGCCCAAATGCATCTCAGAAGTGTGCAACTTGTTCCCTGAGTTAGAAAACGTCGAGAAACGTTCGTTTCTGCTAGCACTGTGCTTCTACACATGTATTTTCTGAACGGTGAAAGCACACAGTAATTCACTTTTCTCCCTGCAAATACACTGTTTCTAAGGAAATGGGAACACACTGAGGAGACACTTGTGGGAGCTACTGTGACTAAAACTGAGCTTCCCTACGCACAGGGAAGCAAGAGAAATGCTGATTTCATCAAGCCCAGTTACATACTCAGAATCTGTACTACTGCGCAAATAGGCATGTCTCTTTGGGCAAAAAACTCATTTCTGACAAAGTTGCCCAAATGCATCTCAGAAGTGTGCAACTTGTTCTCTGAGTTAGAAAACGTCGAGAAACGGTCGTTTCTGCTAGCGCTGTGCTTCTACACATGTATTTGCTGAACGGTGAAAGCGCACAGTAATGCACTTTTCTCCCAGCAAATACACTGTTTCTAAGGAAATGGGAACACACTGAGGAGACACTTGTGGGAGCTACAGTGACGAAAACTGAGCTTCCCTACGCACAGGGAAGCAAGAGAAATGCTGATTTCATCAAGCCCAGTTACATACTCAGAATCTGTACTACTGCGCAAATAGGCATGTCTCTTTAGGCAAAAAACTCATTTCTGACAAAGTTGCCCAAATGCATCTCAGAAGTGTGCAACTTGTTCCCTGAGTTAGAAAACGTTGAGAAACGGTCTTTTCTGCTAGCGCTGTGCTTCTACACATGTATTTGCTGAACGGTGAAAGCGCACAGTAATGCACTTTTCTCCCAGCTAATACACTGTTTCTAAGGAAATGGGAACACACTGAGGAGACACTTGTGGGAGCTACAGTGACGAAAACTGAGCTTCCCTACGCACAGGGAAGCAAGAGAAATGCTGATTTCATCAAGCCCAGTTACATACTCAGAATCTGTACTACTGCGCAAATAGGCATGTCTCTTTAGGCAAAAAACTCATTTCTGACAAAGTTGCCCAAATGCATCTCAGAAGTGTGCAACTTGTTCCCTGAGTTAGAAAACGTCGAGAAACGGTCTTTTCTGCTAGCGCTGTGCTTCTACACATGTATTTGCTGAACGGTGAAAGCGCACAGTAATGCACTTTTCTCCCAGCAAATAGACTGTTTCTAAGGAAATGGAAAAACACTGAGGAGACACTTGTGGGAGCTACAGTGACGAAAACTGAGCTTCCCTACGCACAGGGAAGCAAGAGAAATGCTGATTTCATCAAGCCCAGTTATATACTCAGAATCTGTACTACTGCGCAAATAGGCATGTCTCTTTAGGCAAAAAACTCATTTCTGACAAAGTTGCCCAAATGCATCTCAGAAGTGTGCAACTTGTTCCCTGAGTTAGAAAACGTCGAGAAACGGTTTTTTCTGCTAGCGCTGTGCTTCTACACATGTATTTGCTGAACGGTGAATGCGCACAGTAATGCACTTTTCTCCCAGCAAATACACTGTTTCTAAGGAAATGGGAACACACGGAGGAGACACTTGTGGGAGCTACTGTGACTAAAACTGAGCTTCCCTACGCACATGAAAGCAAGAGAAATGCTGATTTCATCAAGCCCTGTTACATACTCAGAATCTGTACTACTGCGCAAATAGGCATGTCTCTTTAGGCAAAAAACTCATTTTTGACAAAGTTGCCCAAATGCATTTCAGAAGTGTGCAACTTGTTCCCTGAGTTAGAAAACGTCGAGAAACGGTCGTTTCTGCTAGCGGTGTGCTTCTACACATGTATTTGCTGAACGTTGAAATCGCACAGTAATGCACTTTTCTCCCAGCATATACACTTTTTCTAAGGAAATGGGAACATACTGAGGGGACACTTGTGGGAGCTACTGTGACTAAAACCGAGCTTCCCTACGCACAGGGAAGCAAGAGAAATGCTGATTTCATCAAGCCCAGTTACATACTCAGAATCTGTACTACGGCGCAAATAGGCATGTCTCTTTAGGCAAAAAACTCATTTCTGACAAAGTTGCCCAAATGCATCTCAGAAGTGTGCAACTTGTTCCCTGAGTTAGAAAACGTTGAGAAACGGTCGTTTCTGCTAGTGCTGTGCTTCTACACATGTATTTGCTGAACGGTGAAATCACACAGTAATGCACTTTTCTCCCAGCAAATACACTTTTCCTAAGGAAATGGGAACACACTGAGGAGACACTTGTGGGAGCTACTGTGACTAAAAGTGAGCTTCCCTACGGACAGGGAAGCAAAAGAAATGCTGATTTCATCAAGCCCAGTTACATACTCAGAATCTGTACTACTGCGCAAATAGGCATGTCTCTTTAGGCAAAAAACTCATTTCTGACAAAGTTGCCCAAATGAATCTCAGAAGTGTGCATCTTGTTCCCTGAGTTAGAAAACGTTGAGAAATGGTCGTTTCTGCTAGCGCTGTGCTTCTACACATGTATTTGGTGAACGGTGAAAGCGCACAGTAATGCACTTTTCTCCCAGCAAATACACTGTTTCTAAGGAAATGGGAACACACTGAGGAGACACTTGTGGGAGCTACCGTGACTAAAACTGAGCTTCCCTACGCACAGGGAAGCAAGAGAAATGCTGATTTCATCAAGCCCAGTTATATACTCAGAATCTGTACTACTGCGCAAATAGGCATGTCTCTTTAGGCAAAAAACTCATTTCTGACAAAGTTGCCCAAATGCATCTCAGAAGTGTGCAACTTGTTCCCTGAGTTAGAAAACGTCGAGAAACGGTTTTTTCTGCTAGCGCTGTGCTTCTACACATGTATTTGCTGAACGGTGAATGCGCACAGTAATGCACTTTTCTCCCAGCAAATACACTGTTTCTAAGGAAATGGGAACACACGGAGGAGACACTTGTGGGAGCTACTGTGACTAAAACTGAGCTTCCCTACGCACATGAAAGCAAGAGAAATGCTGATTTCATCAAGCCCTGTTACATACTCAGAATCTGTACTACTGCGCAAATAGGCATGTCTCTTTAGGCAAAAAACTCATTTTTGACAAAGTAGCCCAAATGCATTTCAGAAGTGTGCAACTTGTTCCCTGAGTTAGAAAACGTCGAGAAACGGTCGTTTCTGCTAGCGGTGTGCTTCTACACATGTATTTGCTGAACGTTGAAAGCGCACAGTAATGCACTTTTCTCCCAGCATATACACTTTTTCTAAGGAAATGGGAACATACTGAGGGGACACTTGTGGGAGCTACTGTGACTAAAACTGAGCTTCCCTACGCACAGGGAAGCAAGAGAAATGCTGATTTCATCAAGCCCAGTTACATACTCAGAATCTGTACTACTGCGCAAATAGGCATGTCTCTTTAGGCAAAAAACTCATTTCCGACAAAGTTGCCCAAATGCATCTCAGAAGTGTGCAACTTGTTCCCTGAGTTAGAAAACGTTGAGAAACGGTCGTTTCTGCTAGTGCTGTGCTTCTACACATGTATTTGCTGAACGGTGAAATCACACAGTAATGCACTTTTCTCCCAGCAAATACACTTTTCCTAAGGAAATGGGAACACACTGAGGAGACACTTGTGGGAGCTACTGTGACTAAAAGTGAGCTTCCCTACGGACAGGGAAGCAAAAGAAATGCTGATTTCATCAAGCCCAGTTACATACTCAGAATCTGTACTACTGCGCAAATAGGCATGTCTCTTTAGGCAAAAAACTCATTTCTGACAAAGTTGCCCAAATGAATCTCAGAAGTGTGCATCTTGTTCCCTGAGTTAGAAAACGTTGAGAAATGGTCGTTTCTGCTAGCGCTGTGCTTCTACACATGTATTTGGTGAACGGTGAAAGCGCACAGTAATGCACTTTTCTCCCAGCAAATACACTGTTTCTAAGGAAATGGGAACACACTGAGGAGACACTTGTGGGAGCTACCGTGACTAAAACTGAGCTTCCCTACGCACAGGGAAGCAAGAGAAATGCTGATTTCATCCAGCCCAGTTACATACTCAGAATCTGTACTACTGCGCAAATTGGCATGTCTCTTTAGGCAAAAAACTCATTTCTGACAAAGTTGCCCAAATGCATCTCAGAAGTGTGCAACTTGTTCCCTGAGTTAGAAAACGTCGAGAAACGGTCGTTTCTGCGAGCGCTGTGCTTCTACACATGTATTTGCTGAACGGTGAAAGCACACAGTAATGCACTTTTCTCCCAGCAAATACACTGTTTCTAAGGAAATGGGAACACACTGAGGAGACACTTGTGGGAGCTACTGTGACTAAAACTGAGCTTCCCTACGCACAGGGAAGCAAGAGAAATGCTGATTTCATCAAGCCCAGTTACATACTCAGAATCTGTACTACTGCGCAAATAGGCATATCTCTTTAGGCAAAAAACTCATTTTTGACAAAGTTGCCCAAATGCATCTCAGAAGTGTGCAACTTGTTCCCTGAGTTAGAAAAGGTCGAGAAACGGTCGTTTCTGCTAGCGCTGTGCTTCTACACATGTATTTACTGAACGGTGAAAGCGCAGAGTAATGCACTTTTCTCCCAGCAAATACACTGTTTCTAAGGAAATGGGAACACACTGAGGAGACATTTGTGGGAGCTACTGTGACTAAAACTGAGCTTCCCTACGCACAGGGAAGCAAGAGAAATGCTGATTTCATCAAGCCCAGTTACATACTCAGAATCTGTACTACTGCGCAAATAGGCATGTCTCTTTAGGCAAAAAACTCATTTCTGACAAAGTTGCCCAAATGCATCTCAGAAGTGTGCAACTTGTTCCCTGAGTTAGAAAACGTCGAGAAACGGTCGTTTCTGCGAGCGCTGTGCTTCTACACATGTATTTGCTGAACGGTGAAAGCGCACAGTAATGCACTTTTCTCCCAGCAAATACACTGTTTCTAAGGAAATGGGAACACACTGAGGAGACACTTGTGGGAGCTACTGTGACTAAAACTGAGCTTCCCTACGCACACGGAAGCAAGAGAAATGCTGATTTCATCAAGCCCAGTTACATACTCAGAATCTGTACTACTGCGCAAATAGGCATATCTCTTTAGGCAAAAAACTCATTTTTGACAAAGTTGCCCAAATGCATCTCAGAAGTGTGCAACTTGTTCCCTGAGTTAGAAAAGGTCGAGAAACGGTCGTTTCTGCTAGCGCTGTGCTTCTACACATGTATTTACTGAACGGTGAAAGCGCACAGTAATGCACTTTTCTCCCAGCAAATACACTGTTTCTAAGGAAATGGGAACACACTGAGGAGACATTTGTGGGAGCTACTGTGACTAAAACTGAGCTTCCCTACGCACAGGGAAGCAAGAGAAATGCTGATTTCATCAAGCCCAGTTACATACTCAGAATCTGTACTACTGCGCAAATAGGCATGTCTCTTTAGGCAAAAAACTCATTTCTGACAAAGTTGCCCAAATGCATCTCAGAAGTGTGCAACTTGTTCCCTGAGTTAGAAAACGTCGAGAAACGGTCGTTTCTGCTAGCGCTGTGCTTCTACACATGTATTTGCTGAATGGTGAAAGCGCACAGTAATGCACTTTTCTCCCAGCAAATACACTTTTTCTAAGGAAATGGGAACACACTGAGGAGACACTTGTGGGAGCTACTGTGACTAAAAGTGAGCTTCCCTACGGACAGGGAAGCAAAAGAAATGCTGATTTCATCAAGCCCAGTTACATACTCAGAATCTGTACTACTGCGCAAATAGGCATGTCTCTTTAGGCAAAAAACTCATTTCTGACAAAGTTGCCCAAATGCATCTCAGAAGTGTGCATCTTGTTCCCTGAGTTAGAAAACGTTGAGAAATGGTCGTTTCTGCTAGCGCTGTGCTTCTACACATGTATTTGGTGAACGGTGAAAGCGCACAGTAATGCACTTTTCTCCCAGCAAATACACTGTTTCTAAGGAAATGGGAACACACTGAGGAGACACTTGTGGGAGCTACTGTGACTAAAACTGAGCTTCCCTACGCACAGGGAAGCAAGAGAAATGCTGATTTCATCCAGCCCAGTTACATACTCAGAATCTGTACTACTGCGCAAATAGGCATGTCTCTTTAGGCAAAAAACTCATTTCTGACAAAGTTGCCCAAATGCATCTCAGAAGTGTGCAACTTGTTCCCTGAGTTAGAAAACGTCGAGAAACGGTCTTTTCTGCTAGCGCTGTGCTTCTACACATGTATTCGCTGAACGGTGAAAGCACACAGTAATGCACTTTTCTCCCAGCAAATACAGTGTTTCTAAGGAAATGGGAACACACTGAGGAGACACTTGTGGGAGCTACTGTGACTAAAACTGAGCTTCCCTACACACAGGAAGCAAGAGAAATGCTGATTTCATCAAGCCCAGTTACATACTCAGAATCTGTGCTACTGCGCAAATAGGCATGTCTCTTTAGGCAAAAAACTCATTTCTGACAAAATTGCCCAAATGCATCTCA
This sequence comes from Acomys minous, assembly GCF_964271855.1. Classification (NCBI taxonomy): domain Eukaryota; kingdom Metazoa; phylum Chordata; class Mammalia; order Rodentia; family Muridae; genus Acomys; species Acomys minous. The sequence goes on from NW_028182181.1 coordinate 4,146,682, forward strand.
GAAGTGTGCATCTTTTTCCGTGAGTTAGAAAACATCGAGAAAAGGTCATTTCTGCTAGCGCTGTGCTTCTACACATGTATTTGCTGAACGCTGAAAGCGCACAGTAATGCACTTTTCTCCCAGGAAAAACACTGTTTCTAAGGAAATGGGAACACACTGAGGAGACACTTGTGGGAGCTACTGTGACTAAAACTGAGCTTCCCTACGCACAGGGAAGCAAGAGAAATGCTGATTTCATCATGCACAGTTACATACTCAGAATCTGTACTACTGCCAAATAGGCATGTCTCTGTAGGCAAAAAACTCATTTCTGACAATGTTGCCCAAATGCATCTTAGAAGTGTGCAACTTGTTCCCTGAGTTAGAAAACGTCGAGAAACGGTTGTTTCTGCTAGCGCTGTGCTTCTACACATGTATTTGCTGAACGGTGAAAGCGCACAGTAATGCACTTTTCTCCCAGCAAATACACTGTTTCTAAGGAAATGGGAACACACTGAGGAGACACTTGTGGGAGCTACTGTGACTAAAACTGAGCTTCCCTACGCACAGGGAAGCAAGAGAAATGCTGATTTCATCAAGCCCTGTTACATACTCAGAATCTGTACTACTGCGCAAATAGGCATGTCTCTTTAGGCAAAAAACTCATTTTTGACAAAGTTGCCCAAATGCATTTCAGAAGTGTGCAACTTGTTCCATGAGTTAGAAAACGTCGAGAAACGGTCGTTTCTGCTAGCGCTGCGCTTCTACACATGTATTTGCTGAACGTTGAAAGCGCACAGTAATGCACTTTTCTCCCAGCAAATATACTTTTTCTAAGGAAATGGGAACACACTGAGGAGACACTTGTGGGAGCTACTGTGACTACAACTGAGCTTCCCTAAGCACAGGGAAGCAAGAGAAATGCTGATTTCATCAAGCCCAGTTACATACTCAGAATCTGTACTACTGCGCAAATAGGCATGTCTCTGTAGGCAAAAAACTCATTTCTGACAAAGTTGCCCAAATGCATCTCAGAAGTGTGCAACTTGTTCCCTGAGTTAGAAAACGTCGAGAAACGGTCGTTTCTGCTAGCGTTGTGCTTCTACACATGTATTTGCTGAACGGTGAAAGCGCACAGTAATGTACTTTTCTCCCAGCAAATACACTGTTTCTAAGGAAATGGGAACACACTGAGGAGACACTTGTGGGAGATACTGTGACTAAAACTGAGCTTCCCTACGCACAGGGAAGCAAGAGAAATGCTGATTTCATCAAGCCCAGTTACATACTCAGAATCTGTACTACTGCGCAAATAGGCATGTCTCTGTAGGCAAAAAACTCATTTCTGACAACGTTGCCCTAATGCATCTCAGAAGTGTGCAACTTTTTTCCTGAGTTAGAAAAAGTCGAGAAACGGTCGTTTCTGCTAGCGCTGTGCTTCTACACATGTATTTGCTGAACGGTGAAAGCGCACAGTAATGCACTTTTCTCCCAGCAAATACACTGTTTCTAAGGAAATGGGAAAACACTGAGGAGACACATGTGGGAGCTACTGTGACTAAAACTGAGCTTTCCTACGCACAGGGAAGCAAGAGAAATGCTGATTTCATCAAGCCCAGTTACATACTCAGAATCTGTACTACTGCGCAAATAGGCATGTCTCTGTAGGCAAAAAACTCATTTCTGACAAAGTTGCCCAAATGCATCTCAGATGTGTGCAACTTGTTCCCTGAGTTAGAAAACGTCGAGAAACGTTCGTTTCTGCTAGCGCTGTGCTTCTACACATGTATTTGCTGAACGGTGAAAGCGCACAGTAATGCACTTTTCTCCCAGCAAATACACTGTTTCTAACGAAATGGGAACACACTGAGGAGACACTTGTGGGAGCTACTGTGACTAAAACTGAGCTTCCCTACGCACAGGGAAGCAAGAGAAATGCTGATTTCATCAAGCCCATGTACATAATCAGAATCTGTACTACTGTGCAAATAGGCATGTCTCTGTAGGCAAAAAACTCATTTCTGACAAATTTGCCCAAATGCATCTCAGAAGTGTGCAACTTGTTCCCTGAGTTAGAAAACGTCGAGAAACGTTCGTTTCTGCTAGCGCTGTGCTTCTACACATGTATTTGCTGAATGGTGAAAGCGCACAGTAATGCACTTTTCTCCCAGCAAATACACTGTTTCTAAGGAAATGGGAACACACTGAGGAGACACTTGTGGGAGCTACTGTGACTAAAACTGAGCTTCCCTACGCACAGGGAAGCAAGAGAAATGCTGATTTCATCAAGCCCAGTTACATACTCAGAATCTGTACTACTGCGCAAATAGGCATGTCTCTTTAGGCAAAAAACTCATTTCTGACAAAGTTGCCCAAATGCATCTCAGAAGTGTGCAACTTGTTCCCTGAGTTAGAAAACGTCGAGAAACGGTCGTTTCTGCTAGCGTTGTGCTTCTACACATGTGTTTGCTGAACGGTGAAAGCGCACAGTAATGCACTTTTCTCCCAGCAAATACACTGTTTCTAAGGAAATGGGAACACACGGAGGAGACACTTGTGGGAGCTACTGTGACTAAAACTGAGCTTCCCTACGCACAGGGAAGCAAGAGAAATGCTGATTTCATCAAGCCCAGTTACATACTCAGAATCTGTACTACTGCGCAAATAGGCATGTCTATGTAGGCAAAAAACTCATTTCTGACAAAGTTGTCCAAATGCATCTCAGAAGTGTGCAACTTCTTCCCTGAGTTAGAAAACGTTGAGAAACGGTCGTTTCTTCTAGGGCTGTGCTTCTACACATGTATTTGCTGAACGGTGAAAGCGCACAGTAATGCACTTTTCTCCCAGCAAATACACTGTTTCTAAGGAAATGGGAACACACTGAGGAGACACTTGTGGGAGCTACTGTGACTAAAACTGAGCTTCCCTACACACAGGGAAGCAAGAGAAATGCTGATTTCATCAAGCCCAGTTACATACTCAGAATCTGTACTACTGCGCAAATAGGCATGTCTCTGTAGGCAAAAAACTCATTTCTGACAAAGTTGCCCAAATGCATCTCAGATGTGTGCAACTTGTTCCCTGAGTTAGAAAACGTCGAGAAACGTTCGTTTCTGCTAGCGCTGTGCTTCTACACATGTATTTGCTGAACGGTGAAAGCGCACAGTAATGCACTTTTCTCCCAGCAAATACACTGTTTCTAACGAAATGGGAACACACTGAGGAGACACTTGTGGGAGCTACTGTGACTAAAACTGAGCTTCCCTACGCACAGGGAAGCAAGAGAAATGCTGATTTCATCAAGCCCATGTACATAATCAGAATCTGTACTACTGTGCAAATAGGCATGTCTCTGTAGGCAAAAAACTCATTTCTGACAAATTTGCCCAAATGCATCTCAGAAGTGTGCAACTTGTTCCCTGAGTTAGAAAACGTCGAGAAACGTTCGTTTCTGCTAGCGCTGTGCTTCTACACATGTATTTGCTGAATGGTGAAAGCGCACAGTAATGCACTTTTCTCCCAGCAAATACACTGTTTCTAAGGAAATGGGAACACACTGAGGAGACACTTGTGGGAGCTACTGTGACTAAAACTGAGCTTCCCTAAGCACAGGGAAGCAAGAGAAATGCTGATTTCATCAAGCCCAGTTACATACTCAGAATCTGTACTACTGCGCAAATAGGCATGTCTCTGTAGGCAAAAAACTCATTTCTGACAAAGTTGCCCAAATGCATCTCAGAAGTGTGCAACTTGTTCCCTGAGTTAGAAAACCTCGAGAAACGGTCGTTTCTGCTAGCGTTGTGCTTCTACACATGTGTTTGCTGAACGGTGAAAGCGCACAGTAATGCACTTTTCTCCCAGCAAATACACTGTTTCTAAGGAAATGGGAACACACGGAGGAGACACTTGTGGGAGCTACTGTGACTAAAACTGAGCTTCCCTACGCACAGGGAAGCAAGAGAAATGCTGATTTCATCAAGCCCAGTTACATACTCAGAATCTGTACTACTGCGCAAATAGGCATGTCTATGTAGGCAAAAAACTCATTTCTGACAAAGTTGTCCAAATGCATCTCAGAAGTGTGCAACTTGTTCCCTGAGTTAGAAAACGTTGAGAAACGCTCGTTTCTGCTAGGGCTGTGCTTCAACACATGTATTTGCTGAACGGTGAAAGCGCAGAGTAATGCACTTTTCTCCCAGCAAATACACTGTTTCTAAGGAAATGGGAACACACTGAGGAGACACTTGTGGGAGCTACTGTGACTAAAACTGAGCTTCCCTACACACAGGGAAGCAAGAGAAATGCTGATTTCATCAAGCCCAGTTACATACTCAGAATCTGTACTACTGCGCAAATAGGCATGTCTCTTTAGGCAAAAAACTCATTTCTGACAAAGTTGCCCAAATGCATCTCAGAAGTGTGCAACTAGTTCCCTGAGTTAGAAAACGTCGAGAAACGGTCGTTTCTGCTAGCGCTGTGCTTCTACACATGTATTTGCTGAACGGTGAAAGCGCACAGGAATGCACTTTTCTCCCAGCAAATACACTGTTTCTAAGGAAATGGGAACACACTGAGGAGACACTTGTGGGAGCTACTGTGACTAAAACTGAACCTCCCTACGCACAGGGAAGCAAGAGAATGCTGATTTCATCAAGCCCAGTTACCTACTCAGAATCTGTACTACTGCGCAAATAGGCTTGTCTCTGTAGGCAAAAAACTCATTTCTGACAAAGTTGCCCAAATGCATCTCAGAAGTGTGCAACTTGTTCCCTGAGTTAGAAAACTTCGAGAAACGTTCGTTTCTGCTAGCGCTGTGCTTCTACACATGAATTTGCTGAACGGTGAAAGCGCACAGTAATGCACTTTTCTCCCAGCAAATACACTGTTTCTAAGGAAATGGGAACACACTGAGGAGACACTTGTGGGAGCTACTGTGACTAAAACTGAGCTTCCCTACGCACAGGGAAGCAAGAGAAATGCTGATTTCATCAAGCCCAGTTACATACTCAGAATCTGTACTACTGCGCAAATAGGCATGTCTCTGTAGGCAAAAAACTCATTTCTGACAAAGTTGCCCAAATGCATCTCAGAAGTGTGCCACTTGTTCCCTGAGTTAGAAAACGTCGAGAAACGGTCGTTTCAGCTAGCGCTGTGCTTCTACACATGTATTTGCTGAACGGTGAAAGCGCACAGTAATGCAATTTTCTCCCAGCAAATACACTGTTTCTAAGGAAATGGGAACACACTGAGGAGACACTTGTGGGAGCTACTGTGACTAAAACTGAGCTTTCCTACGCACAGGGAAGCAAGAGAAATGCTGATTTCAGCAAACCGAGTTACATACTCAGAATCTGTACTACTGCGCAAATAGGCATGTCTCTGTAGGCAAAAAACTCATTTCTGACAAAGTTGCCCAAATGCATCTCAGAAGAGTGCAACTTGTTCCCTGAGTTAGAAAACGTCGAGAAACGGTCGTTTCTGCTAGCGCTGTGCTTCTACACATGTATTTGCTGAACGGTGAAAGCGCACAGTAATGCACTTTTCTCCCAGCAAATACACTGTTTCTAAGGAAATGGGAACAAACTGAGGAGACACTTGTGGGAGCTACTGTGACTAAAAGTGTGCTTCCCTACGCACAGGGAAGCAAGAGAAATGCTGATTTCATCCAGCCCAGTTACATACTCAGAATCTGTACTATTGCGCAAATAGGCATGTCTCTTTAGGCAAAAAACTCATTTCTGACAAAGTTGCCCAAATGCATCTCAGAAGTGTGCAACTTGTTCCCTGAGTTAGAAAACGTCGAGAAATGGTCGTTTCTGCTAGCGCTGTGCTTCTACACATGTATTTGCTGAACGGTGAAAGCGCACAGTAATGCACTTTTCTCCCAGCAAATACACTGTTTCTAAGGAACTGGGAACACACTGAGGAGACACTTGTGGGAGCTACTGTGACTAAAACTGAGCTTCCCTACGCACAGGGAAGCAAGAGAAATGCTGATTTCATCACGCCCAGTTACATACTCAGAATCTGTACTACTGCGCAAATAGGCATGTCTCTTTAGGCAAAAAACTCATTTCTGACAAAGTTGCCCAAATGCATCTCAGAAGTGTGCAACTTGTTCCCTGAGTTAGAAAATGTCGAGAAACGGTCGTTTCTGCTAGCGCTGTGCTTCTACACATGTATTTGCTGAACGGTGAAAGCGCACAGTAATGCACTTTTCTCAGAGCAAATACACTGTTTCTAAGGAAATGGGAACAAACTGAGGAGACACTTGTGGGAGCTACTGTGACTAAAAGTGTGCTTCCCTACGCACAGGGAAGCAAGAGAAATGCTGATTTCATCCAGCCCAGTTACATACTCAGAATCTGTACTATTGCGCAAATAGGCATGTCTCTTTAGGCAAAAAACTCATTTCTGACAAAGTTGCCCAAATGCATCTCAGAAGTGTGCAACTTGTTCCCTGAGTTAGAAAACGTCGAGAAACGGTCGTTTCTGCTAGCGCTGTGCTTCTACACATGTATTTGCTGAACGGTGAAAGCGCACAGTAATGCACTTTTCTCCCAGCAAATACACTGTTTCTAAGGAACTGGGAACACACTGAGGAGACACTTGTGGGAGCTACTGTGACTAAAACTGAGCTTCCCTACGCACAGGGAAGCAAGAGAAATGCTGATTTCATCACGCCCAGTTACATACTCAGAATCTGTACTACTGCGCAAATAGGCATGTCTCTTTAGGCAAAAAACTCATTTCTGACAAAGTTGCCCAAATGCATCTCAGAAGTGTGCAACTTGTTCCCTGAGTTAGAAAACGTCGAGAAACGGTCGTTTCTGCTAGCGCTGTGCTTCTACACATGTATTTGCTGAACGGTGAAAGCGCACAGTAATGCACTTTTCTCCCAGCAAATACACTGTTTCTAAGGAAATGGGAACACACTGAGGAGACACTTGTGGGAGCTACTGTGACTAAAACTGAGCTTCCCTACACACAGGGAAGCAAGAGAAATGCTGATTTCATCCAGCCCAGTTACATACTCAGAATCTGTACTACTGCGCAAATAGGCATGTCTCTGTAGGCAAAAAACTCATTTCTGACAAAGTTGCCCAAATGCATCTCAGAAGTGTGCAACTTGTTCCCTGAGTTAGAAAACGTCGAGAAACGGTCGTTTCTGCTAGCGCTGTGCTTCTACACATGTATTTGCTGTACGGTGAAAGTGCACAGTAATGCACTTTTCTCCCAGCAAATACACTGTTTCAAAGGAAATGGGAACACATTGAGGAGACACTTGTGGGAGCTACTGTGATTAAAACTGAGCTTTCCTACGCACAGGGAAGCAAGAGAAATGCTGATTTCATCCAGCCCAGTTACATACTCAGAATCTGTACTACTGCGCAAATAGGCATGTCTCTATAGGCAAAAAGCTCATTTCTGACAAAGTTGCCCAAATGCATCTCAGAAGTGTGCAACTTGTTCCCTGAGTTAGAAAACGTCGAGAAACGGTCGTTTCTGCTAGCGCTGTGCTTCTACACATGTATTTGCTGAACGGTGAAAGCGCACAGTAATGCACTTTTCTCCCAGCAAATACACTGTTTCTAAGGAAATGGGAACACACTGAGGAGACACTTGTGGGAGCTACTGTGATTAAAACTGAGCTTCCCTACGCACAGGGAAGCAAGAGAAATGCTGATTTCATCAAGCCCAGTTACATACTCAGAATCTGTACTACTGCGCAAATAGGCATGTCTCTGTAGGCAAAAAACTCATTTCTGACAAAGTTGCCCAAATGCATCTCAGAAGTGTGCCACTTGTTCCCTGAGTTAGAAAATGTCGAGAAACGGTCGTTCCAGCTAGCGCTGTGCTTCTACACATGTATTTGCTGAACGATGAAAGCGCACAGTAATGCACATTTCTCCCATCAAAAACACTGTTTCTAAGGAAATGGGAACACACTGAGGAGACACTTGTGGGAGCTACTGTGACTAAAACTGAGCTTCCCTACGCACAGGGAAGCAAGAGAAATGCTGATTTCATCAAGCCCAGTTACATACTCAGAATCTGTACTACTGCGCAAATAGGCATGTCTCTGTAGGCAAACAACTCATTTCTGACAAAGTTGCCCAAATGCATCTCAGAAGTGTGCAACTTGTTCCCTGATTTAGAAAACGTCGAGAAACGGTCGTTTCTGCTGGCGCTGTGCTTCTACACATGTATTTGCTGCACGGTGAAAGCACACAGTGATGCACTTTTCTCCCAGCAAATACACTGTTTCTAAGGAAATGGGAACACACTGAGGAGACACTTGTGGGAGCTACTGTGACTAAAACTGAGCTTCCCTACGCACAGGGAAGCAAGAGAAATGCTGATTTCATCAAGCCCAGTTACATACTCAGAATCTGTACTACTGCGCAAATAGGCATGTCTCTGTAGGCAAAAAACTCATTTCTAACAACGTTGCCCAAATGCATCTCAGAAGTGTGCAACTTGTTCCCTGAGTTAGAAAACGTCGAGAAACGGTCGTTTCTGCTAGCGCTGTGCTTCTACACATGTATTGGCTGAACGGTGAAAGCGCACAGTAATGCACTTTTCTCCCAGCAAATACACTGTTTCTAAGGAACTGGGAACACACTGAGGAGACACTTGTGGGAGCTACTGTGACTAAAACTGAGCTTCCCTACGCACAGGGAAGCAAGAGAAATGCTGATTTCATCAAGCCCAGGTACATACTCAGAATCTGTACTACTGCGCAAATAGGCATGTCTCTTTAGGCAAAAAACTCATTTCTGACAAAGTTGCCCAAATGCATCTCAGAAGTGTGCAACTTGTTCTCTGATTTAGAAAACGTCGAGAAACGTTCGTTTCTGCTAGCGCTGTGCTTCTACACATGTATTTGCTGAACGGTGAAAGTGCACAGTAATGCACTTTTCTTCCAGCAAATACACTGTTTCTAACGAAATGGGAACACACTGAGGAGAGACTTGTGGGAGCTACAGTGACTAAAACTGAGCTTCCCTACGCACAGGGAAGCAAGAGAAATGCTGATTTCATCAAGCCCAGGTACATACTCAGAATCTGTACTACTGCGCAAATAGGCATGTCTTTTTAGGCAAAAAACTCATTTCTGACAAAGTTGCCCACATGCATCTCAGTAGTGTGCAACTTGTTCCCTGAGTTAGAAAACGTCGAAAAACGGTCGTGTCTGCAGGCTCTGTGCTTCTACACATGTATTTGCTGAACGGTGAAAACGCACAGTAATGCACTTTTCTCCCAGCAAATACACTGTTCCTAAGGAAATGGGAACACACTGAGGAGACACTTGTGCGAGCTACAGAGACTAAAACTGAGCTTCCCTACGCACAGGGAAGCAAGAGAAATGCTGATTTCATCAAGCCCAGTTACAAACTCAGAATCTGTACTACTGCGCAAGTAGGCATGTCTCTTTAGGCAAAAAACTCATTTCTGACAAAGTTGCCCAAATGCATCTCAGAAGTGTGCAACTTGTTTCCTGAGTTAGAAAATGTCGAGAAACTGTCGTTTCTGCTAGCGCTGTGCTTCTACACATGTATTTGCTGAACGGTGAAAGCGCACAGTAATGCACTTTTCTCCCAGCAAATACACTGTTTCTAAGGAAATGGGAACACACTGAGGAGACACATGTGGGAGATATAGTGACTAAAACTGAGCTTCCGTATGCACAGGGAAGCAAGAGAAATGCTGATTTCATCAAGCCCAGTTACATACTCAGAATCTGTACTACTGCGCAAATAGGCATGTCTCTTTAGGCAAAAAACTCATTTCTGACACAGTTGCCCAAATGCATCTCAGAAGTGTGCAACTTGTTCCCTGAGTTAGAAAACGTCGAGAAACGGTCGTTTCTGCTAGCGCTGTGCTTCTACACAGGTATTTGCTGAACGGTGAAAGCGCACAGTAATGCACTTTTCTCCCAGCAATTACACTGTTTCTAACGAAATGGGAACACACTGAGGAGACACTTGTGGGAGCTACAGTGACTAAAACTGAGCTTCCCTACGCACAGGGAAGCAAGAGAAATGCTGATTTTATCAAGCCCAGTTACATACTCAGAATCTGTACTACTGCGCAAATAGGCATGTCTCTTTAGGCAAAAAACTCATTTCTGACAAAGTTGCCCACATGCATCTCAGAAGTGTGCAACTTGTTCCCTGAGTTAGAAAACGTCGAGAAACGGTCGTGTCTGCTAGCTCTGTGCTTCTACACATGTATTTGCTGAACGGTGAAAACGCACAGTAATGCACTTTTTCTCCCAGCAAATACACTGTTCCTAAGGAAATGGGAACACACTGAGGAGACACTTGTGCGAGCTACAGAGACTAAAACTGAGCTTCCCTACGCACAGGGAAGCAAGAGAAATGCTGATTTCATCAAGCCCAGTTACAAACTCAGAATCTGTACTACTGCGCAAGTAGGCATGTCTCTTTAGGCAAAAAACTCATTTCTGACAAAGTTGCCCAAATGCATCTCAGAAGTGTGCAACTTGTTTCCTGAGTTAGAAAATGTCGAGAAACTGTCGTTTCTGCTAGCGCTGTGCTTCTACACATGTATTTGCTGAACGGTGAAAGCGCACAGTAATGCACTTTTCTCCCAGCAAATACACTGTTTCTAAGGAAATGGGAACACACTGAGGAGACACATGTGGGAGATATAGTGACTAAAACTGAGCTTCCGTATGCACAGGGAAGCAAGAGAAATGCTGATTTCATCAAGCCCAGTTACATACTCAGAATCTGTACTACTGCGCAAATAGGCATGTCTCTTTAGGCAAAAAACTCATTTCTGACACAGTTGCCCAAATGCATCTCAGAAGTGTGCAACTTGTTCCCTGAGTTAGAAAACGTCGAGAAACGGTCGTTTCTGCTAGCGCTGTGCTTCTACACAGGTATTTGCTGAACGGTGAAAGCGCACAGTAATGCACTTTTCTCCCAGCAATTACACTGTTTCTAACGAAATGGGAACACACTGAGGAGACACTTGTGGGAGCTACAGTGACTAAAACTGAGCTTCCCTACGCACAGGGAAGCAAGAGAAATGCTGATTTTATCAAGCCCAGTTACATACTCAGAATCTGTACTACTGCGCAAATAGGCATGTCTCTTTAGGCAAAAAACTCATTTCTGACAAAGTTGCCCACATGCATCTCAGAAGTGTGCAACTTGTTCCCTGAGTTAGAAAACGTCGAGAAACGGTCGTGTCTGCTAGCTCTGTGCTTCTACACATGTATTTGCTGAACGGTGAAAGCGCACAGTAATGCAATTTTCTCCCAGCAAATACACTGTTTCTAAGGAAATGGGAACACACTGAGGAGACACTTGTGCGAGCTACAGAGACTAAAACTGAGCTTCCCTACGCACAGGGAAGCAAGAGAAATGCTGATTTCATCAAGCCCAGTTACAAACTCAGAATCTGTACTACTGCGCAAGTAGGCATGTCTCTTTAGGTAAAAAACTCATTTCTGACAAAGTTGCCCAAATGCATCTCAGAAGTGTGCAACTTGTTTCCTGAGTTAGAAAATGTCGAGAAACTGTCGTTTCTGCTAGCGCTGTGCTTCTACACATGTATTTGCTGAACGGTGAAAGCGCACAGTAATGCACTTTTCTCCCAGCAAATACACTGTTTCTAAGGAAATGGGAACACACTGAGGAGACACATGTGGGAGCTATAGTGACTAAAACTGAGCTTCCCTACGCACAGGGAAGCAAGAGAAATGCTGATTTCATCAAGCCCAGTTACATACTCAGAATCTGTACTACTGCGCAAATAGGCATGTCTCTTTAGGCAAAAAACTCATTTCTGACACAGTTGCCCAAATGCATCTCAGAAGTGTGCAACTTGTTCCCTGAGTTAGAAAACGTCGAGAAATGGTCGTTTCTGCTAGCGCTGTGCTTCTACACAGGTATTTGCTGAACGGTGAAAGCGCACAATAATGCACTTTTCTCCCAGCAAATACACTGTTTCTAAGGAAATGGGAACACACAGAGGAGACACTTGTGGGAGCTACAGTGACTAAAACTGAGCTTCCCTATGCACAGGGAAGCAAGAGAAATGCTGATTTCATCAAGCCCAGTTACATACTCAGAATCTGTACTACTGCGCAAATAGGCATGTCTCTTTAGGGAAAAAACTCATTTCTGACAAAGTTGCCCAAATGCATCTCAGAAGTGTGCAACTTGTTCCCTGAGTTAGAAAACGTCGAGAAACGGTCGTTTCTGCTAGCGCTGTCCTTCTACACATGTATTTGCTGAACGTTGAATGCGCAGAATAATGCACTTTCCTCCCAGCAAATACACTGTTTCTAAGGAAATGGGAACACACTGAGGAGACACTTGTGGGAGCTATAGTGACTACACTGAGCTTCCCTACGCAAAGGGAAGCAAGAGTAATGCTGATTTAATCAAGCCCAGTTACATGCTCAGAATCTGTACTACTGCTTAAATAGGCATGTCTCTTTAGGCAAAAAACTCATTTCTGACAAAGTTGCCCAAATGCATCTGAGAAGTGTGCAACTTGTTCTCTGATTTAGAAAACGTCGAGAAACGTTCGTTTCTGCTAGCGGTGTGCTTCTACACATGTATTTGCTGAACTGTGAAAGCGCACAGTAATGCACTTTTCTCCCAGCAAATACACTGTTTCTAAGGAAATGGGAACACACTGAGGAGACACTTGTGGGAGCTACTGTGACTAAAACTGAGCTTCGCTACGCACAGGGAAGCAAGAGAAATGCTGATTTCATCAAGCCCAGTTACATACTCAGAATCTGTACTACTGCGCAAATAGGCATGTCTCTGTAGGCAAAAAACTCATTTCTGACAAAGTTGCCCAAATGCATCTCAGAAGTGTGCAACTTGTTTCCTGAGTTAGAAAACGTCGAGAAATGTTCGTTTCTGCTAGCGCTGTGCTTCTACACATGTATTTGCTGAACGGTGAAAGCGCACAGTAATGCACTTTTCTCCCAGCAAATACACTGTTTCTAAGGAAATGGGAACACACTGAGGAGACACTTGTGGTAGCTACAGTGACTAAAACTGAGCTTCCCTACGCACAGGGAAGCAAGAGAAATGCTGATTTCATCAAGCCCAGTTACATACTCAGAATCTGTACTACTGCGCAAATAGGCATGTCTCTTTAGGCAAAAAACTCATTTCTGACAAAGTTGCCCAAATGCATCTCAGAAGTGTGCAACTTGTTCCCTGAGTTAGAAAACGTCGAGAAACGGTCGTGTCTGCTAGCGCTGTGCTTCTACACTTGTATTTGCTGAACGGTGAAAGCGCACAGTAATGCACTTTTCTCCCAGCAAATACACTGTTTCTAAGGAAATGGGAACACACTGAGGAGACACTTGTGGTAGCTACTGTGACTAAAACTGAGCTTCTCTACGCACAGGGAAGCAAGATAAATGCTGATTTCATCAAGCCCAGTTACATACTCAGAATCTGTACTACTGCGCAAATAGGCATGTCTCTTTAGGCAAAAAACTCATTTCTGACAAAGTTGCCCAAATGCATCTCAGAAGTGTGCAACTTGTTCCCTGAGTTAGAAAACGTCGAGAACGGTCGTATCTGCTAGCGCTGTGCTTCTACACATGTATTTGCTGAACGGTGAAAGCGCACAGTAATGCACTTTTCTCCCAGCAAATACACTGTTTCTAAGGAAATGGGAACACACTGAGGAGACACTTGTGGGAGCTACTGTGACTAAAACTGAGCTTCCCTACGCACATGGAAGCAAGAGAAATGCTGATTTCATCAAGCCCAGTTATATACTCAGAATCTATACTACTGCGCAAATAGGCATGTCTCTTTAGGCAAAAAACTCATTTCTGACAAAGTTGCCCAAATGCATCTCAGAAGTGTGCAACTTGTTCCCTGAGTTAGAAAACGTCGAGAAACGGTCGTTTCTGCTAGCGCTGTGCTTCTACACATGTATTTGCTGAACGGTGAAAGCGCACAGTAATGCACTTTTCTCCCAGCAAATACACTGTTTCTAAGGAAATGGGAACACACTGAGGAGACACTTGTGGGAGCTACTGTGACTAAAACTGAGCTTCCCTTCGCACAGGGAAGCAAGAGAAATGCTGATTTCATCAAGCCCAGTTACATACTCAGAATCTGTACTACTGCGCAAATAGGCATGTCTCTTTAGGCAAAAAACTCATTTCTGACAAAGTTGCCCAAATGCATCTCAGAAGTGTGCAACTTGTTCCCTGAGTTAGAAAACGTCGAGAACGGTCGTATCTGCTAGCGCTGGGCTTCTACACATGTATTTGCTGAATGGTGAAAGCACACAGTAATGCACTTTTCTCCCAGCAAATGCACTGTTTCTAAGGAAATGGGAACACACTGAGGAGACACTTGTGGGAGCTACTGTGACTAAAACTGAGCTTCCCTACGCACAGGGAAGCAAGAGAAATGCTGATTTGATCAAGCCCAGTTACATACTCAGAATCTGTACTACTGCGCAAATAGGCATGTCTCTTTAGGCAAAAAACTCATTTCTGACAAAGTTGCCCACATGCATCTCAGAAGTGTGCAACTTGTTCCCTGAGTTAGAAAATGTTGAGAAACGTTCGTTTCTGCTAGCGCTGTGCTTCTACACATGTATTTGCTGAACAGTGAAATCGCACAGTAATGCACTTTTCTCCCAGCAAATACACTGTTTCTAAGGAAATGGGAACACACTGAGGAGACACTTGTGGGAGCTACTGTGACTAAAACTGAGCTTCCCTTCGCACAGGGAAGCAAGAGAAATGCTGATTTCATCAAGCCCAGTTACATACTCAGAATCTGTACTACTGCGCAAATACGAATGTCTCTGTAGGCAAAAAACTCATTTCTGACAAAGTTGCCCAAATGCATCTCAGAAGTGTGCAACTTGTTCCCTCAGTTAGAAAACGTCGAGAAACGGTCGTTTCTGCTAGCGCTGTGCTTCTACACATGTATTTGCTGAACGGTGAAAGCGCACAGTAATGCACTTTTCTCCCAGCAAATACACTGTTTCTAAGGAAATGGGAACACACTGTGGAGACACTTGTGGGAGCTACTGTGACTAAAACTGAGCTTCCCTACGCACAGGGAAGCAAGAGAAATGCTGATTTCATCAAGCCCAGTTACATACTCAGAATCTGTACTACTGCGCAAATAGGCATGTCTCTTTAGGCAAAAAACTCATTTCTGACAAAGTTGCCCAAATGCATCTCAGAAGTGTGCAACTTGTTCCCTGAGTTAGAAAACGTCGAGAAACGTTCGTTTCTGCTAGCGCTGTGCTTCTACACATGTTTTTGCTGAACGGTGAAAGCGCACAGTAATGCACTTTTCTCCCAGCAAATACACTGTTTCTATAGGAACTGGGAACACACTGAGGAGACACTTGTGGGAGCTACTGTGACTAAAACTGAGCTTCCCTACGCACAGGGAATCAAGAGAAATGCTGATTTCATCAAGCCCAGTTACATACTCAGAATCTGTACTACTGCGCAAATAGGCATGTCTCTGTAGGCAAAAAACTCATTTCTGACAAAGTTGCCCAAATGCATCTCAGAAGTGTGCATTTTGTTCTCTGAGTTAGAAAACGTCGAGAAACGGTCGCATCTGCTAGCGCTGTGCTTCTACACTTGTATTTGCTGAATGGTCAAAGCGCACAGTAATGCACTTTTCTCCCAGCAAATACACTGTTTCTAAGGAAATGGGAACACACTGAGGAGACACTTGTGCGAGCTACTGTGACTAAAAGTGAGCTTCCCTACGCACAGGGAAGCAAGAGAAATGCTGATTTCATCAAGCCCAATTACATACTCAGAATCTGTACTACTGCACAAATAGGCATGTCTCTTTAGGCAAAAAACTCATTTCTGACAAAGTTGCCCAAATGCATCTCAGAAGTGTGCATTTTGTTCTCTGAGTTAGAAAACGTCGAGAAACGTTCGTTTCTGCTAGCGCTGTGCTTCTACACATGTATTTGCTGAACGGTGAAAGCGCACTGTAATGCACTTTTCTCCCAGCAAATACACTGTTTCTAAGGAAATAGGAACACACTGAGGAGACACTTGTGGGAGCTACTGTGACTAAAACTGAGCTTCCCTACGCACAGGGAAGCAAGAGAAATGCTGATTTCATCAAGCCCAGTTACATACTCAGAATCTGTACTACTGCGCAAGTAGGCATGTCTCTTTAGGCAAAAAACACTTTTCTGACAAAGTTGCCCAAATGCATCTCAGAAGTGTGCAACTTGTTCCCTCAGTTAGAAAACGTCGAGAAACGGTCGTTTCTGCTAGCGCTGTGCTTCTACACATGTATTTGATGAACGGTGAAAGCGCACAGTAATGCACTTTTCTCCCAGCAAATACACTGTTTCTAAGGAAATGGGAACACACTGAGGAGACACTTGTGGGAGCTACTGTGACTAAAACTGAGCTTCCCTACGCACAGGGAAGCAAGAGAAATGCTGATTTCATCCAGCCCAGTTACATACTCAGAATCTGTACTACTGCACAAATAGGCATGTCTCTTTAGGCAAAAAACTCATTTCTGACAAAGTTGCCCAAATGCATCTCAGAAGTGTGCAACTTGTTCCCTGAGTTAGAAAACGTCGAGAAACGGTCGTTTCTGCTAGCGCTGTGCTTCTACACATGTATTTGCTGAACGGTGAAAGCGCACAGTAATGCACTTTTCTCCCAGCAAATAAACTGTTTCTAAGGAAATGGGAACACACTGAGGAGACACTTGTGGGAGCTACTGTGACTAAAACTGAGCTTCCCTACGCACAGGGAAGCAAGAGAAATGCTGATTTCATCCAGCCCAGTTACATACTCAGAATCTGTACTACTGCGCAAATACGCATGTCTCTTTAGGCAAAAAACTCATTTCTGACAAAGTTGCCCAAATGCATCTCAGAAGTGTGCAACTTGTTCCCTGAGTTAGAAAACGTCGAGAAACGGTCGTTTCTGCTAGCGCTGTGCTTCTACACATGTATTTGATGAACGGTGAAAGCGCACAGTAATGCACTTTTCTCCCAGCAAATACACTGTTTCTAAGGAAATGGGATCACTCTGAGGATACACATGTGGGAGCTACAGAGACTAAAACTGAGCTTCCCTACGCACAGGGAAGCAAGAGAAATGCTGATTTCATCAACTCAGTTACATATTCAGAATCTGTACTACTGCGCAAATAGGCATGTCTCTTTAGGCAAAAAACTCATTTCTGACAAAGTTGCCCAAATGCATCTCAGAAGTGTGCAACTTGTTCCCTGAGTTAGAAAACGTGGAGAAACGATCGTTTCTGCTAGCGCTGTGCTTCTACACATGTATTTGATGAACGGTGAAAGCGCACAGTAATGCACTTTTCTCCCAGCAAATACACTGTTTCTAAGGAAATGGGAACACACTGAGGAGACACTTGTGGGAGCTACTGTGACTAAAACTGAGCTTCCCTACGCACAGGGAAGCAAGAGAAATGCTGATTTCATTAAGCCCAGTTACATACTCAGAATCTGTACTACTGCGCAAATAGGCATGTCTCTTTAGGCAAAAAACTCATTTCTGACAAAGTTGCCCAAATGCATCTCAGAAGTGTGCAACTTGTTACCTGAGTTAGAAAACGTCGAGAACGGTCGTATCTGCTAGCGCTGGGCTTCTACACATGTATTTCCTGAATGGTGAAAGCACTCAGTAATGCACTTTTCTCCCAGCAAATACACTGTTTCTAAGGAAATGGGAACACACTGAGGAGACACTTGTGCGAGCTACTGTGACTAAAACTGAGCTTCCCTATGCACAGGGAAGCAAGAGAAATGCTGATTTCATCCAGCCCAGTTATATACTCAGAATCTGTACTACTGCGCAAATAGGCATGTCTCTTTAGGCAAAAAACTCATTTCTGACAAAGTTGCCCAAATGCATCTCAGAAGTGTGCAACTTGTTCCCTGAGTTAGAAAACGTCGAGAAACGGTCGTTTCTGCTAGCGCTGTGCTTTTACACATGTATTTGCTGAACGGTGAAAGCGCACAGTAATGCACTTTTCTCCCAGCAAATACACTGTTTCTAAGGAAATGGGAACACACTGAGGAGACACTTGTGGGAGCTACTGTGACTAAAACTGAGCTTCCCTTCGCACAGGGAAGCAAGAGAAATGCTGATTTCATCAAGCCCAGTTACATAGTCAGAATCTGTACTACTGCGCAAATAGGCATGTCTCTTTAGGCAAAAAACTCATTTCTGACAAAGTTGCCTAAATGCATCTCAGAAGTGTGCAACTTGTTCCCTGAGTTAGAAAACGTCGAGAACGGTCGTATCTGCTAGCGCTGGGCTTCTACACATGTATTTGCTGAATGGTGAAAGCGCACAGTAATGCACTTTTCTCCCAGCAAATGCACTGTTTCTAAGGAAATGGGAACACACTGAGGAGACACTTGTGGGAGCTACTGTGACTAAAACTGAGCTTCCCTACGCACAGGGAAGCAAGAGAAATGCTGATTTCATCAAGCCCAGTTACATACTCAGAATCTGTACTACTGCGCAAATAGGCATGTCTCTTTAGGCAAAAAACTCATTTCTGACAAAGTTGCCCAAATGCATCTCAGAAGTGTGCAACTTGTTCCCTGAGTTAGAAAATGTCGAGAAACGTTCGTTTCTGCTAGCGCTGTGCTTCTACACATGTATTTGCTGAACGGTGAAATCGCACAGTAATGCACTTTTCTCCCAGCAAATACACTGTTTCTAAGGAAATGGGAACACACTGAGGAGACACTTGTGGGAGCTACTGTGACTAAAACTGAGCTTCCCTACGCACAGGGAAGCAAGAGAAATGCTGATTTCATCAAGCCCAGTTACATACTCAGAATCTGTACTACTGCGCAAATAGGCATGTCTCTTTAGGCAAAAAACTCATTTCTGACAAAGTTGCCCAAATGCATCTCAGAAGTGTGCAACTTGTTCCCTGAGTTAGAAAACGTCGAGAACGGTCGTATCTGCTAGCGCTGGGCTTCTACACATGTATTTGCTGAATGGTGAAAGCACACAGTAATGCACTTTTCTCCCAGCAAATGCACTGTTTCTAAGGAAATGGGAACACACTGAGGAGACACTTGTGGGAGCTACTGTGACTAAAACTGAGCTTCCCTACGCACAGGGAAGCAAGAGAAATGCTGATTTGATCAAGCCCAGTTACATACTCAGAATCTGTACTACTGCGCAAATAGGCATGTCTCTTTAGGCAAAAAACTCATTTCTGACAAAGTTGCACAAATGCATCTCAGAAGTGTGCAACTTGTTCCCTGAGTTAGAAAATGTTGAGAAACGTTCGTTTCTGCTAGCGCTGTGCTTCTACACATGTATTTGCTGAACGGTGAAATCGCACAGTAATGCACTTTTCTCCCAGCAAATACACTGTTTCTAAGGAAATGGGAACACACTGAGGAGACACTTGTGGGAGCTACTCTGACTAAAACTGAGCTTCCCTACGCACAGGGAAGCAAGAGAAATGCTGATTTCATCAAGCCCAGTTACATACTCAGAATCTGTACTACTGCACAAATACGCATGTCTCTTTAGGCAAAAAACTCATTTCTGACAAAGTTGCCCAAATGCATCTCAGAAGTGTGCAACTTGTTCCCTGAGTTAGAAAACGTCGAGAAACGGTCGTTTCTGCTAGCGCTGTGCTTCTACACATGTATTTGCTGAACGGTGAAAGCGCACAGTAATGCACTTTTCTCCCAGCAAATACACTGTTTCTAAGGAAATGGGAACACACTGTGGAGACACTTGTGGGAGCTACTGTGACTAAAACTGAGCTTCCCTACGCACAGGGAAGCAAGAGAAATGCTGATTTCATCAAGCCCAGTTACATACTCAGAATCTGTACTACTGCGCAAATAGGCATGTCTCTTTAGGCAAAAAACTCATTTCTGACAAAGTTGCCCAAATGCATCTCAGAAGTGTGCAACTTGTTCCCTGAGTTAGAAAACGTCGAGAAACGTTCGTTTCTGCTAGCGCTGTGCTTCTACACATGTATTTGCTGAACGGTGAAAGCGCACAGTAATGCACTTTTCTCCCAGCAAATACACTGTTTCTAAGGAAATGGGAACACACTGAGGAGACACTTGTGGGAGCTTCTGTGACTAAAACTGAGCTTCCCTACGCACAGGGAAGCAAGAGAAATGCTGATTTCATCAAGCCCAGTTACATACTCAGAATCTGTACTACTGCGCAAATAGGCATGTCTCTGTAGGCAAAAAACTCATTTCTGACAAAGTTGCCCAAATGCATCTCAGAAGTGTGCATTTTCTTCTCTGAGTTAGAAAACGTCGAGAAACGTTCGTTTCTGCTAGCGCTGTGCTTCTACACTTGTATTTGCTGAATGCTGAAAGCGCACAGTAATGCACTTTTCTCCCAGCAAATACACTGTTTCTAAGGAAATGGGAACACACTGAGGAGACACTTGTGCGAGCTACTGTGACTAAAAGTGAGCTTCCCTACGCACAGGGAAGCAAGAGAAATGCTGATTTCATCAAGCCCAATTACATACTCAGAATCTGTACTACTGCACAAATAGGCATGTCTCTTTAGGCAAAAAACTCATTTCTGACAAAGTTGCCCAAATGCATCTCAGAAGTGTGCAACTTGTTCCCTGAGTTAGAAAACGTCGAGAAACGTTCGTTTCTGCTAGCGCTGTGCTTCTACACATGTATTTGCTGAACGGTGAAAGCGCACAGTAATGCACTTTTCTCCCAGCAAATACACTGTTTCTAAGGAAATGGGAACACACTGAGGAGACACTTGTGGGAGCTACTGTGACTAAAACTGAGCTTCCCTACGCACAGGGAAGCAAGAGAAATGCTGATTTCATCAAGCCCAGTTACATACTCAGAATCTGTACTACTGCGCAAATAGGCATGTCTCTGTAGGCAAAAAACTCATTTCTGACAAAGTTGCCCAAATGCATCTCAGAAGTGTGCATTTTGTTCTCTGAGTTAGAAAACGTCGAGAAACGTTCGTTTCTGCTAGCGCTGTGCTTCTACACTTGTATTTGCTGAATGGTGAAAGCGCACAGTAATGCACTTTTCTCCCAGCAAATACACTGTTTCTAAGGAAATGGGAACACACTGAGGAGACACTTGTGCGAGCTACTGTGACTAAAAGTGAGCTTCCCTACGCACAGGGAAGCAAGAGAAATGCTGATTTCATCAAGCCCAATTACATACTCAGAATCTGTACTACTTCACAAATAGGCATGTCTCTTTAGGCAAAAAACTCATTTCTGACAAAGTTGCCCAAATGCATCTCAGAAGTGTGCAACTTGTTCCCTGAGTTAGAAAACGTCGAGAAACGGTCGTTTCTGCTAGCGCTGTGCTTCTACACATGTATTTGATGAACGGTGAAAGCGCACAGTAATGCACTTTTCTCCCAGCAAATACACTGTTTCTAAGGAAATGGGAACACACTGAGGAGACACTTGTGGGAGCTACTGTGACTAAAACTGAGCTTCCCTACGCACAGGGAAGCAAGAGAAATGCTGATTTCATCAAGCCCAGTTACATACTCAGAATCTGTACTACTGCGCAAATAGGCATGTCTCTTTAGGCAAAAAACTCATTTCTGACAAAGTTGCCCAAATGCATCTCAGAAGTGTGCAACTTGTTCCCTGAGTTAGAAAACGTCGAGAAACGGTCGTTTCTGCTAGCGCTGTGCTTCTACACATGTATTTGCTGAACGGTGAAAGCGCACAGTAATGCACTTTTCTCCCAGCAAATAAACTGTTTCTAAGGAAATGGGAACACACTGAGGAGACACTTGTGGGAGCTACTGTGACTAAAACTGAGCTTCCCTACGCACAGGGAAGCAAGAGAAATGCTGATTTCATCCAGCCCAGTTACATACTCAGAATCTGTACTACTGCGCAAATACGCATGTCTCTTTAGGCAAAAAACTCATTTCTGACAAAGTTGCCCAAATGCATCTCAGAAGTGTGCAACTTGTTCCCTGAGTTAGAAAACGTCGAGAAACGGTCGTTTCTGCTAGCGCTGTGCTTCTACACATGTATTTGATGAACGGTGAAAGCGCACAGTAATGCACTTTTCTCCCAGCAAATACACTGTTTCTAAGGAAATGGGATCACTCTGAGGATACACATGTGGGAGCTACAGAGACTAAAACTGAGCTTCCCTACGCACAGGGAAGCAAGAGAAATGCTGATTTCATCAACTCAGTTACATATTCAGAATCTGTACTACTGCGCAAATAGGCATGTCTCTTTAGGCAAAAAACTCATTTCTGACAAAGTTGCCCAAATGCATCTCAGAAGTGTGCAACTTGTTCCCTGAGTTAGAAAACGTGGAGAAACGATCGTTTCTGCTAGCGCTGTGCTTCTACACATGTATTTGATGAACGGTGAAAGCGCACAGTAATGCACTTTTCTCCCAGCAAATACACTGTTTCTAAGGAAATGGGAACACACTGAGGAGACACTTGTGGGAGCTACTGTGACTAAAACTGAGCTTCCCTACGCACAGGGAAGCAAGAGAAATGCTGATTTCATTAAGCCCAGTTACATACTCAGAATCTGTACTACTGCGCAAATAGGCATGTCTCTTTAGGCAAAAAACTCATTTCTGACAAAGTTGCCCAAATGCATCTCAGAAGTGTGCAACTTGTTACCTGAGTTAGAAAACGTCGAGAACGGTCGTATCTGCTAGCGCTGGGCTTCTACACATGTATTTCCTGAATGGTGAAAGCACTCAGTAATGCACTTTTCTCCCAGCAAATACACTGTTTCTAAGGAAATGGGAACACACTGAGGAGACACTTGTGCGAGCTACTGTGACTAAAACTGAGCTTCCCTATGCACAGGGAAGCAAGAGAAATGCTGATTTCATCCAGCCCAGTTATATACTCAGAATCTGTACTACTGCGCAAATAGGCATGTCTCTTTAGGCAAAAAACTCATTTCTGACAAAGTTGCCCAAATGCATCTCAGAAGTGTGCAACTTGTTCCCTGAGTTAGAAAACGTCGAGAAACGGTCGTTTCTGCTAGCGCTGTGCTTTTACACATGTATTTGCTGAACGGTGAAAGCGCACAGTAATGCACTTTTCTCCCAGCAAATACACTGTTTCTAAGGAAATGGGAACACACTGAGGAGACACTTGTGGGAGCTACTGTGACTAAAACTGAGCTTCCCTTCGCACAGGGAAGCAAGAGAAATGCTGATTTCATCAAGCCCAGTTACATAGTCAGAATCTGTACTACTGCGCAAATAGGCATGTCTCTTTAGGCAAAAAACTCATTTCTGACAAAGTTGCCTAAATGCATCTCAGAAGTGTGCAACTTGTTCCCTGAGTTAGAAAACGTCGAGAACGGTCGTATCTGCTAGCGCTGGGCTTCTACACATGTATTTGCTGAATGGTGAAAGCGCACAGTAATGCACTTTTCTCCCAGCAAATGCACTGTTTCTAAGGAAATGGGAACACACTGAGGAGACACTTGTGGGAGCTACTGTGACTAAAACTGAGCTTCCCTACGCACAGGGAAGCAAGAGAAATGCTGATTTCATCAAGCCCAGTTACATACTCAGAATCTGTACTACTGCGCAAATAGGCATGTCTCTTTAGGCAAAAAACTCATTTCTGACAAAGTTGCCCAAATGCATCTCAGAAGTGTGCAACTTGTTCCCTGAGTTAGAAAATGTCGAGAAACGTTCGTTTCTGCTAGCGCTGTGCTTCTACACATGTATTTGCTGAACGGTGAAATCGCACAGTAATGCACTTTTCTCCCAGCAAATACACTGTTTCTAAGGAAATGGGAACACACTGAGGAGACACTTGTGGGAGCTACTGTGACTAAAACTGAGCTTCCCTACGCACAGGGAAGCAAGAGAAATGCTGATTTCATCAAGCCCAGTTACATACTCAGAATCTGTACTACTGCGCAAATAGGCATGTCTCTTTAGGCAAAAAACTCATTTCTGACAAAGTTGCCCAAATGCATCTCAGAAGTGTGCAACTTGTTCCCTGAGTTAGAAAACGTCGAGAACGGTCGTATCTGCTAGCGCTGGGCTTCTACACATGTATTTGCTGAATGGTGAAAGCACACAGTAATGCACTTTTCTCCCAGCAAATGCACTGTTTCTAAGGAAATGGGAACACACTGAGGAGACACTTGTGGGAGCTACTGTGACTAAAACTGAGCTTCCCTACGCACAGGGAAGCAAGAGAAATGCTGATTTGATCAAGCCCAGTTACATACTCAGAATCTGTACTACTGCGCAAATAGGCATGTCTCTTTAGGCAAAAAACTCATTTCTGACAAAGTTGCACAAATGCATCTCAGAAGTGTGCAACTTGTTCCCTGAGTTAGAAAATGTTGAGAAACGTTCGTTTCTGCTAGCGCTGTGCTTCTACACATGTATTTGCTGAACGGTGAAATCGCACAGTAATGCACTTTTCTCCCAGCAAATACACTGTTTCTAAGGAAATGGGAACACACTGAGGAGACACTTGTGGGAGCTACTCTGACTAAAACTGAGCTTCCCTACGCACAGGGAAGCAAGAGAAATGCTGATTTCATCAAGCCCAGTTACATACTCAGAATCTGTACTACTGCACAAATACGCATGTCTCTTTAGGCAAAAAACTCATTTCTGACAAAGTTGCCCAAATGCATCTCAGAAGTGTGCAACTTGTTCCCTGAGTTAGAAAACGTCGAGAAACGGTCGTTTCTGCTAGCGCTGTGCTTCTACACATGTATTTGCTGAACGGTGAAAGCGCACAGTAATGCACTTTTCTCCCAGCAAATACACTGTTTCTAAGGAAATGGGAACACACTGTGGAGACACTTGTGGGAGCTACTGTGACTAAAACTGAGCTTCCCTACGCACAGGGAAGCAAGAGAAATGCTGATTTCATCAAGCCCAGTTACATACTCAGAATCTGTACTACTGCGCAAATAGGCATGTCTCTTTAGGCAAAAAACTCATTTCTGACAAAGTTGCCCAAATGCATCTCAGAAGTGTGCAACTTGTTCCCTGAGTTAGAAAACGTCGAGAAACGTTCGTTTCTGCTAGCGCTGTGCTTCTACACATGTATTTGCTGAACGGTGAAAGCGCACAGTAATGCACTTTTCTCCCAGCAAATACACTGTTTCTAAGGAAATGGGAACACACTGAGGAGACACTTGTGGGAGCTTCTGTGACTAAAACTGAGCTTCCCTACGCACAGGGAAGCAAGAGAAATGCTGATTTCATCAAGCCCAGTTACATACTCAGAATCTGTACTACTGCGCAAATAGGCATGTCTCTGTAGGCAAAAAACTCATTTCTGACAAAGTTGCCCAAATGCATCTCAGAAGTGTGCATTTTCTTCTCTGAGTTAGAAAACGTCGAGAAACGTTCGTTTCTGCTAGCGCTGTGCTTCTACACTTGTATTTGCTGAATGCTGAAAGCGCACAGTAATGCACTTTTCTCCCAGCAAATACACTGTTTCTAAGGAAATGGGAACACACTGAGGAGACACTTGTGCGAGCTACTGTGACTAAAAGTGAGCTTCCCTACGCACAGGGAAGCAAGAGAAATGCTGATTTCATCAAGCCCAATTACATACTCAGAATCTGTACTACTGCACAAATAGGCATGTCTCTTTAGGCAAAAAACTCATTTCTGACAAAGTTGCCCAAATGCATCTCAGAAGTGTGCAACTTGTTCCCTGAGTTAGAAAACGTCGAGAAACGTTCGTTTCTGCTAGCGCTGTGCTTCTACACATGTATTTGCTGAACGGTGAAAGCGCACAGTAATGCACTTTTCTCCCAGCAAATACACTGTTTCTAAGGAAATGGGAACACACTGAGGAGACACTTGTGGGAGCTACTGTGACTAAAACTGAGCTTCCCTACGCACAGGGAAGCAAGAGAAATGCTGATTTCATCAAGCCCAGTTACATACTCAGAATCTGTACTACTGCGCAAATAGGCATGTCTCTGTAGGCAAAAAACTCATTTCTGACAAAGTTGCCCAAATGCATCTCAGAAGTGTGCATTTTGTTCTCTGAGTTAGAAAACGTCGAGAAACGTTCGTTTCTGCTAGCGCTGTGCTTCTACACTTGTATTTGCTGAATGGTGAAAGCGCACAGTAATGCACTTTTCTCCCAGCAAATACACTGTTTCTAAGGAAATGGGAACACACTGAGGAGACACTTGTGCGAGCTACTGTGACTAAAAGTGAGCTTCCCTACGCACAGGGAAGCAAGAGAAATGCTGATTTCATCAAGCCCAATTACATACTCAGAATCTGTACTACTTCACAAATAGGCATGTCTCTTTAGGCAAAAAACTCATTTCTGACAAAGTTGCCCAAATGCATCTCAGAAGTGTGCAACTTGTTCCCTGAGTTAGAAAACGTCGAGAAACGGTCGTTTCTGCTAGCGCTGTGCTTCTACACATGTATTTGATGAACGGTGAAAGCGCACAGTAATGCACTTTTCTCCCAGCAAATACACTGTTTCTAAGGAAATGGGAACACACTGAGGAGACACTTGTGGGAGCTACTGTGACTAAAACTGAGCTTCCCTACGCACAGGGAAGCAAGAGAAATGCTGATTTCATCAAGCCCAGTTACATACTCAGAATCTGTACTACTGCGCAAATAGGCATGTCTCTTTAGGCAAAAAACTCATTTCTGACAAAGTTGCCCAAATGCATCTCAGAAGTGTGCAACTTGTTCCCTGAGTTAGAAAACGTCGAGAAACGGTCGTTTCTGCTAGCGCTGTGCTTCTACACATGTATTTGCTGAACGGTGAAAGCGCACAGTAATGCACTTTTCTCCCAGCAAATACACTGTTTCTAAGGAAATGGGAACACACTGAGGAGACACTTGTGGGAGCACTGTGACTAAAACTGAGCTTCCCTACGCACAGGGAAGCAAGAGAAATGCTGATTTCATCAAGCCCAGTTACATACTCAGAATCTGTACTACTGTGCAAATAGGCATGTCTCTGTAGGCAAAAAACTCATTTCTGACAAAGTTGCCCAAATGCATCTCAGAAGTGTGCATTTTGTTCTCTGAGTTAGAAAACGTCGAGAAACGGTCGCATCTGCTAGCGCTGTGCTTCTACACTTGTATTTGCTGAATGGTCAAAGCGCACAGTAATGCACTTTTCTCCCAGCAAATACACTGTTTCTAAGGAAATGGGAACACACTGAGGAGACACTTGTGCGAGCTACTGTGACTAAAAGTGAGCTTCCCTACGCACAGGGAAGCAAGAGAAATGCTGATTTCATCAAGCCCAATTACATACTCAGAATCTGTACTACTGCACAAATAGGCATGTCTCTTTAGGCAAAAAACTCATTTCTGACAAAGTTGCCCAAATGCATCTCAGAAGTGTGCAACTTGTTCCCTGAGTTAGAAAACGTCGAGAAACGTTCGTTTCTGCTAGCGCTGTGCTTCTACACATGTATTTGCTGAACGGTGAAAGCGCACTGTAATGCACTTTTCTCCCAGCAAATACACTGTTTCTAAGGAAATAGGAACACACTGAGGAGACACTTGTGGGAGCTACTGTGACTAAAACTGAGCTTCCCTACGCACAGGGAAGCAAGAGAAATGCGGATTTCATCAAGCCCAGTTACATACTCAGAATCTGTACTACTGCGCAAGTAGGCATGTCTCTTTAGGCAAAAAACACTTTTCTGACAAAGTTGCCCAAATGCATCTCAGAAGTGTGCAACTTGTTCCCTCAGTTAGAAAACGTCGAGAAACGGTCGTTTCTGCTAGCGCTGTGCTTCTACACATGTATTTGATGAACGGTGAAAGCGCACAGTAATGCACTTTTCTCCCAGCAAATACACTGTTTCTAAGGAAATGGGAACACACTGAGGAGACACTTGTGGGAGCTACTGTGACTAAAACTGAGCTTCCCTACGCACAGGGACGCAAGAGAAATGCTGATTTCATCAAGCCCAGTTACATACTCAGAATCTGTACTACTGCGCAAATAGGCCTGTCTCTTTAGGCAAAAAACTCATTTCTGACAAAGTTGCCCAAATGCATCTCAGAAGTGTGCATTTTGTTCTCTGAGTTAGAAAACATCGAGAAACGGTCGCATCTGCTAGCGCTGTGCTTCTACACTTGTATTTGCTGAATGGTCAAAGCGCACAGTAATGCACTTTTCTCCCAGCAAATACACTGTTTCTAAGGAAATGGGAACACACTGAGGAGACACTTGTGCGAGCTACTGTGACTAAAACTGAGCTTCCCTACGCACAGGGAAGCAAGAGAAATGCTGATTTCATCAAGCCCAGTTACATACTCAGAATCTGTACTACTGCGCAAATAGGCATGTCTCTTTAGGCAAAAAACTCATTTCTGACAAAGTTGCCCAAATGCATCTCAGAAGTGTGCAACTTGTTCCCTGAGTTAGAAAACGTCGAGAAACGGTCGTTTCTGCTAGCGCTGTGCTTCTACACATGTATTTGCTGAACGGTGAAAGCGCACAGTAATGCAGTTTTCTCCCAGCAAATACACTGTTTCTAAGGAAATGGGAACACACTGAGGAGACACTTGTGCGAGCTACTGTGACTAAAAGTGAGCTTCCCTACGCACAGGGAAGCAAGAGAAATGCTGATTTCATCAAGCCCAATTACATACTCAGAATCTGTACTACTGCACAAATAGGCATGTCTCTTTAGGCAAAAAACTCATTTCTGACAAAGTTGCCCAAATGCATCTCAGAAGTGTGCAACCTGTTCCCTGAGTTAGAAAACGTCGAGAAACGTTCGTTTCTGCTAGCGCTGTGCTTCTACACATGTATTTGCTGAACGGTGAAAGCGCACTGTAATGCACTTTTCTCCCAGCAAATACACTGTTTCTAAGGAAATAGGAACACACTGAGGAGACACTTGTGGGAGCTACTGTGACTAAAACTGAGCTTCCCTACGCACAGGGAAGCAAGAGAAATGCGGATTTCATCAAGCCCAGTTACATACTCAGAATCTGTACTACTGCGCAAGTAGGCATGTCTCTTTAGGCAAAAAACACTTTTCTGACAAAGTTGCCCAAATGCATCTCAGAAGTGTGCAACTTGTTCCCTCAGTTAGAAAACGTCGAGAAACGGTCGTTTCTGCTAGCGCTGTGCTTCTACACATGTATTTGATGAACGGTGAAAGCGCACAGTAATGCACTTTTCTCTCAGCAAATACACTGTTTATAAGGAAATGGGAACACACTGAGGAGACACTTGTGGAAGCTACTGTGACTAAAACTGAGCTTCCCTACGCACAGGGAAGCAAGAGAAATGCTGATTTCATCAAGCCCAGTTACATACTCAGAATCTGTACTACTGCGCAAATAGGCATGTCTCTTTAGGCAAAAAACTCATTTCTGACAAAGTTGCCCAAATGCATCTCAGAAGTGTGCAACTTGTTCCCTGAGTTAGAAAACGTCGAGAACGGTCGTTTCTGCTAGCGCTGTGCTTCTACACATGTATTTGCTGAACGGTGAAAGCGCACAGTAATGCACTTTTCTCCCAGCAAATACACTGTTTCTAAGGAAATGGGAACACACTGAGGAGACACTTGTGGGAGCTACTGTGACTAAAACTGAGCTTCCCTACGCACAGGGAAGCAAGAGAAATGCTGATTTCATCAAGCCCAGTTACATACTCAGAATCTGTACTACTGCGCAAATAGGCATGTCTCTGTAGGCAAAAAACTCATTTCTGACAAAGTTGCCCAAATGCATCTCAGAAGTGTGCATTTTGTTCTCTGAGTTAGAAAACGTCGAGAAACGGTCGCATCTGCTAGCGCTGTGCTTCTACACTTGTATTTGCTGAATGGTCAAAGCGCACAGTAATGCACTTTTCTCCCAGCAAATACACTGTTTCTAAGGAAATGGGAACACACTGAGGAGACACTTGTGCGAGCTACTGTGACTAAAAGTGAGCTTCCCTACGCACAGGGAAGCAAGAGAAATGCTGATTTCATCAAGCCCAGTTACATACTCAGAATCTGT
Source organism: Acomys minous (assembly GCF_964271855.1). Lineage (NCBI taxonomy): Eukaryota > Metazoa > Chordata > Mammalia > Rodentia > Muridae > Acomys > Acomys minous. The sequence continues at coordinate 4,176,679 of NW_028182181.1, forward strand.
ACTACTGCACAAATAGGCATGTCTCTTTAGGCAAAAAACTCATTTCTGACAAAGTTGCCCAAATGCATCTCAGAAGTGTGCAACTTGTTCTTTGAGTTAGAAAACGTCGAGAAACGTTCGTTTCTGCTAGCGCTGTGCTTCTACACATGTATTTGCTGAACGGTGAAAGCGCACTGTAATGCACTTTTCTCCCAGCAAATACACTGTTTCTAAGGAAATAGGAACACACTGAGGAGACACTTGTGGGAGCTACTGTGACTAAAACTGAGCTTCCCTACGCACAGGGAAGCAAGAGAAATGCTGATTTCATCAAGCCCAGTTACATACTCAGAATCTGTACTACTGCGCAAGTAGGCATGTCTCTTTAGGCAAAAAACACTTTTCTGACAAAGTTGCCCAAATGCATCTCAGAAGTGTGCAACTTGTTCCCTCAGTTAGAAAACGTCGAGAAACGGTCGTTTCTGCTAGCGCTGTGCTTCTACACATGTATTTGCTGAACGGTGAAAGCGCACAGTAATGCACTTTTCTCTCAGCAAATACACTGTTTATAAGGAAATGGGAACACACTGAGGAGACACTTGTGGGAGCTACTGTGACTAAAACTGAGCTTCCCTACGCACAGGGAAGCAAGAGAAATGCTGATTTCATCAAGCCCAGTTACATACTCAGAATCTGTACTACTGCGCAAGTAGGCATGTCTCTTTAGGCAAAAAACTCATTTCTGACAAAGTTGCCCAAATGCATCTCAGAAGTGTGCAACTTGTTCCCTGAGTTAGAAAACGTCGAGAAACGGTCGTTTCTGCTAGCGCTGTGCTTCTACACATGTATTTGCTGAACGGTGAAAGCGCACAGTAATGCACTTTTCTCCCAACAAATACACTGTTTCTAAGGAAATGGGAACACACTGAGGAGACACTTGTGGGAGCTACTGTGACTAAAACTGAGCTTCCCTACGCACAGGGAAGCAAGAGAAATGCTGATTTCATCAAGCCCAGTTACATACTCAGAATCTGTACTACTGCGCAAATAGGCATGTCTCTTTAGGCAAAAAACTCATTTCTGACAAAGTTGCCCAAATGCATCTCAGAAGTGTGCAACTTGTTCCCTGAGTTAGAAAACGTCGAGAACGGTCGTTTCTGCTAGCGCTGTGCTTCTACACATGTATTTGCTGAACGGTGAAAGCGCACAGTAATGCACTTTTCTCCCAGCAAATACACTGTTTCTAAGGAAATGGGAACACACTGAGGAGACACTTGTGGGAGCTACTGTGACTAAAACTGAGCTTCCCTACGCACAGGGAAGCAAGAGAAATGCTGATTTCATCAAGCCCAGTTACATACTCAGAATCTGTACTACTGCGCAAATAGGCATGTCTCTGTAGGCAAAAAACTCATTTCTGACAAAGTTGCCCAAATGCATCTCAGAAGTGTGCATTTTGTTCTCTGAGTTAGAAAACGTCGAGAAACGGTCGCATCTGCTAGCGCTGTGCTTCTACACTTGTATTTGCTGAATGGTCAAAGCGCACAGTAATGCACTTTTCTCCCAGCAAATACACTGTTTCTAAGGAAATGGGAACACACTGAGGAGACACTTGTGCGAGCTACTGTGACTAAAAGTGAGCTTCCCTACGCACAGGGAAGCAAGAGAAATGCTGATTTCATCAAGCCCAGTTACATACTCAGAATCTGTACTACTGCACAAATAGGCATGTCTCTTTAGGCAAATAACTCATTTCTGACAAAGTTGCCCAAATGCATCTCAGAAGTGTGCAACTTGTTCTTTGAGTTAGAAAACGTCGAGAAACGTTCGTTTCTGCTAGCGCTGTGCTTCTACACATGTATTTGCTGAACGGTGAAAGCGCACTGTAATGCACTTTTCTCCCAGCAAATACACTGTTTCTAAGGAAATAGGAACACACTGAGGAGACACTTGTGGGAGCTACTGTGACTAAAACTGAGCTTCCCTACGCACAGGGAAGCAAGAGAAATGCTGATTTCATCAAGCCCAGTTACATACTCAGAATCTGTACTACTGCGCAAGTAGGCATGTCTCTTTAGGCAAAAAACACTTTTCTGACAAAGTTGCCCAAATGCATCTCAGAAGTGTGCAACTTGTTCCCTCAGTTAGAAAACGTCGAGAAACGGTCGTTTCTGCTAGCGCTGTGCTTCTACACATGTATTTGCTGAACGGTGAAAGCGCACAGTAATGCACTTTTCTCTCAGCAAATACACTGTTTATAAGGAAATGGGAACACACTGAGGAGACACTTGTGGGAGCTACTGTGACTAAAACTGAGCTTCCCTACGCACAGGGAAGCAAGAGAAATGCTGATTTCATCAAGCCCAGTTACATACTCAGAATCTGTACTACTGCGCAAGTAGGCATGTCTCTTTAGGCAAAAAACTCATTTCTGACAAAGTTGCCCAAATGCATCTCAGAAGTGTGCAACTTGTTCCCTGAGTTAGAAAACGTCGAGAAACGGTCGTTTCTGCTAGCGCTGTGCTTCTACACATGTATTTGCTGAACGGTGAAAGCGCACAGTAATGCACTTTTCTCCCAACAAATACACTGTTTCTAAGGAAATGGGAACACACTGAGGAGACACTTGTGGGAGCTACTGTGACTAAAACTGAGCTTCCCTACGCACAGGGAAGCAAGAGAAATGCTGATTTAATCAAGCCCAGTTACATACTCAGAATCTGTACTACTGTGCAAGTAGGCATGTCTCTTTAGGCAAAAAACTCATTTCTGACAAAGTTGCCCAAATGCATCTCAGAAGTGTGCAACTTGTTCCCTGAGTTAGAAAACGTCGAGAAACGGTCATTTCTGCTAGCGCTGTGCTTCTACACATGTATTTGATGAACGGTGAAAGTGCACAGTAATGCACTTTTCTCTCAGCAAATACACTGTTTATAAGGAAATGGGAACACACTGAGGAGACACTTGTGGGAGCTACTGTGACTAAAACTGAGCTTCACTACGCACAGGGAAGCAAGAGAAATGCTGATTTCATCAAGCCCAGTTACATACTCAGAATCTGTACTACTGCGCAAATAGGCATGTCTCTTTAGGCAAAAAACTCATTTCTGACAAAGTTGCCCAAATGCATCTCAGAAGTGTGCAACTTGTTCCCTGAGTTAGAAAACGTCGAGAAACGGTCGTTTCTGCTAGCGCTGTGCTTCTACACATGTATTTGCTGAATGGTGAAAGCGCACAGTAATGCACTTTTCTCCCAGCAAATACACTGTTTCTAAGGAAATGGGAACACACTGAGGAGACACTTGTGGGAGCTACTGTGACTAAAACTGAGCTTCCCTACGCACAGGGAAGCAAGAGAAATGCTGATTTCATCAAGCCCAGTTACATACTCAGAATCTGTACTACTGCGCAAATAGGCATGTCTCTTTAGGCAAAAAACTCATTTCTGACAAAGTTGCCCAAATGCATCTCAGAAGTGTGAAACTTGTTCCCTGAGTTAGAAAACGTCGAGAAACGTTCGTTTCTGCTAGCGCTGTGCTTCTACACATGTATTTGCTGAACGGTGAAAGCGCACAGTAATGCACTTTTCTCCCAGCAAATACACTGTTTTTTAAGGAAATGGGAACACACTGAGGAGACACTTGTGGGAGCTACAGAGACTAAAACTGAGCTTCCCTACGCACAGGGAAGCAAGAGAAATGCTGATTTCATCAAGCCCAGTTACATACTCAGAATTTGTACTACTTCGCAAATAGGCATGTCTCTTTAGGCAAAAAACTCATTTCTGACAAAGTTGCCCAAATGCATCTCAGAAGTGTGCAACTTGTTCCCTGAGTTAGAAAACGTCGAGAACGGTCGTATCTGCTAGCGCTGTGCTTCTACACATGTATTTGCTGAACGGTGAAAGCGCACAGTAATGCACTTTTCTCCCAGCAAATACACTGTTTCTAAGGAAATGGGAACACACTGAGGAGACACTTGTGGGAGCTACTGTGACTAAAACTGAGCTTCCCTACGCACATGGAAGCAAGAGAAATGCTGATTTCATCAAGCCCAGTTATATACTCAGAATCTGTACTACTGCGCAAATAGGCATGTCTCTTTAGGCAAAAAACTCATTTCTGACAAAGTTGCCCAAATGCATCTCAGAAGTGTGCAACTTGTTCCCTGAGTTAGAAAACGTCGAGAAACGGTCGTTTCTGCTAGCGCTGTGCTTCTACACATGTATTTGATGAACGGTGAAAGCGCACAGTAATGCACTTTTCTCCCAGCAAATACACTGTTTCTAAGGAAATGGGATCACTCTGAGGAGACACATGTGGGAGCTACAGAGACTAAAACTGAGCTTCCCTACGCACAGGGAAGCAAGAGAAATGCTGATTTCATCAACTCAGTTACATATTCAGAATCTGTACTACTGCGCAAATAGGCATGTCTCTTTAGGCAAAAAACTCATTTCTGACAAAGTTGCCCAAATGCATCTCAGAAGTGTGCAACTTGTTCCCTGAGTTAGAAAACGTGGAGAAACGATCGTTTCTGCTAGCGCTGTGCTTCTACACATGTATTTGATGAACGGTGAAAGCGCACAGTAATGCACTTTTCTCCCAGCAAATACACTGTTTCTAAGGAAATGGGAACACACTGAGGAGACACTTGTGGGAGCTACTGTGACTAAAACTGAGCTTCCCTACGCACAGGGAAGCAAGAGAAATGCTGATTTCATCAAGCCCAGTTACATACTCAGAATCTGTACTACTGCACAAATAGGCATGTCTCTTTAGGCAAAAAACTCATTTCTGACAAAGTTGCCCAAATGCATCTCAGAAGTGTGCAACTTGTTCCCTGAGTTAGAAAACGTCGAGAAACGTTCGTTTCTGCTAGCGCTGTGCTTCTACACATGTATTTGCTGAACGGTGAAAGCGCACTGTAATGCACTTTTCTCCCAGCAAATACACTGTTTCTAAGGAAATAGGAACACACTGAGGAGACACTTGTTGGAGCTACTGTGACTAAAACTGAGCTTCCCTACGCACAGGGAAGCAAGAGAAATGCTGATTTCATCAAGCCCAGTTACATACTCAGAATCTGTACTACTGCGCAAGTAGGCATGTCTCTTTAGGCAAAAAACACTTTTCTGACAAAGTTGCCCAAATGCATCTCAGAAGTGTGCAACTTGTTCCCTCAGTAGGAAAACGTCGAGAAACGGTCGTTTCTGCTAGCGCTGTGCTTCTACACATGTATTTGATGAACGGTGAAAGCGCACAGTAATGCACTTTTCTCTCAGCAAATACACTGTTTATAAGGAAATGGGAACACACTGAGGAGACACTTGTGGGAGCTACTGTGACTAAAACTGAGCTTCCCTACGCACAGGGAAGCAAGAGAAATGCTGATTTCATCAAGCCCAGTTACATACTCAGAATCTGTACTACTGCGCAAATAGGCATGTCTCTTTAGGCAAAAAACTCATTTCTGACAAAGTTGCCCAAATGCATCTCAGAAGTGTGCAACTTGATCCCTGAGTTAGAAAACGTCGAGAAATGGTCGTTTATGCTAGCGCTGTGCTTCTACACATGTATTTGATGAATGGTGAAAGCGCACAGTAATGCACTTTTCTCCCAGCAAATACATTGTTTCTAAGGAAATGGGAAACACTGAGGAGACACTTGTGGGAGCTACTGTGACTAAAACTGAGCTTCCCTACGCACAGGGAAGCAAGAGAAATGCTGATTTCATCAAGCCCAGTTACATACTCAGAATCTGTACTACTGCGCAAGTAGGCATGTCTCTTTAGGCAAAAAACTCATTTCTGACAAAGTTGCCCAAATGCATCTCAGAAGTGTGCAACTTGTTCCCTGAGTTAGAAAACGTCGAGAAACGGTCGTTTCTGCTAGCGCTGTGCTTCTACACATGTATTTGATGAACGGTGAAAGCGCACAGTAATGCACTTTTCTCTCAGCAAATACACTGTTTCTAAGGAAATGGGAACACACTGAGGAGACACTTGTGGGAGCTACTGTGACTAAAACTGAGCTTCCCTATGCACAGGGAAGCCAGAGAAATGCTGGTTTCATCAAGCCCAGTTACATACTCAGAATCTATACTACTGCGCAAATAGGCATGTCTCTTTAGGCAAAAAACTCATTTCTGACAAAGTTGCCCAAATGCATCTCAGAAGTGTGCAACTTGTTCCCTGAGTTAGAAAACGTCGAGAAACGGTCGTTCCTGCTAGCGCTGTGCTTCTACACATGTATTTGCTGAACGGTGAAAGCGCACAGTAATGCACTTTTCTCCCAACAAATACACTGTTTCTAAGGAAATGGGAACACACTGAGGAGACACTTGTGAGAGCTACTGTGACTAAAACTGAGCTTCCCTACGCACAGGGAAGCAAGAGAAATGCTGATTTCATCAAGCCCAGTTACATACTCAGAATCTGTACTACTGTGCAAGTAGGCATGTCTCTTTAGGCAAAAAACTCATTTCTGACAAAGTTGCCCAAATGCATCTCAGAAGTGTGCAACTTGTTCCCTGAGTTAGAAAACGTCGAGAAACGGTCGTTTCTGCTAGCGCTGTAATTCTACACATGTATTTGATGAACGGTGAAAGTGCACAGTAATGCACTTTTCTCTCAGCAAATACACTGTTTATAAGGAAATGGGAACACACTGAGGAGACACTTGTGGGAGCTACTGTGACTAAAACTGAGCTTCCCTACGCACAGGGAAGCAAGAGAAATGCTGATTTCATCAAGCCCAGTTACATACTCAGAATCTGTACTACTGCGCAAATAGGCATGTCTCTTTAGGCAAAAAACTCATTTCTGACAAAGTTGCCCAAATGCATCTCAGAAGTGTGCAACTTGTTCCCTGAGTTAGAAAACGTCGAGAAACGGTCGTTTCTGCTAGCGCTGTGCTTCTACACATGTATTTGCTGAATGGTGAAAGCGCACAGTAATGCACTTTTCTCCCAGCAAATACACTGTTTCTAAGGAAATGGGAACACACTGAGGAGACACTTGTGGGAGCTACTGTGACTAAAACTGAGCTTCCCTACGCACAGGGAAGCAAGAGAAATGCTGATTTCATCAAGCCCAGTTACATACTCAGAATCTGTACTACTGCGCAAATAGGCATGTCTCTTTAGGCAAAAAACTCATTTCTGACAAAGTTGCCCAAATGCATCTCAGAAGTGTGAAACTTGTTCCCTGAGTTAGAAAACGTCGAGAAACGTTCGTTTCTGCTAGCGCTATGCTTCTACACATGTATTTGCTGAACGGTGAAAGCGCACAGTAATGCACTTTTCTCCCAGCAAATACACTGTTTTTTAAGGAAATGGGAACACACTGAGGAGACACTTGTGGGCGCTACAGAGACTAAAGCTGAGCTTCCCTACGCACAGGGAAGCAAGAGAAATGCTGATTTCATCAAGCCCAGTTACATACTCAGAATTTGTACTACTTCGCAAATAGGCATGTCTCTTTAGGCAAAAAACTCATTTCTGACAAAGTTGCCCAAATGCATCTCAGAAGTGTGCAACTTGTTCCCTGAGTTAGAAAACGTCGAGAACGGTCGTATCTGCTAGCGCTGTGCTTCTACACTTGTATTTGCTGAATGGTGAAAGCGCACAGTAATGCACTTTTCTCCCAGCAAATACACTGTTTCTAAGGAAATGGGAACACACTGAGGAGACACTTGTGCGAGCTACTGTGACTAAAAGTGAGCTTCCCTACGCACAGGGAAGCAAGAGAAATGCTGATTTCATCAAGCCCAATTACATACTCAGAATCTGTACTACTGCACAAATAGGCATGTCTCTGTAGGCAAAAAACTCATTTCTGACAAAGTTGCCCAAATGCATCTCAGAAGTGTGCAACTTGTTCCCTGAGTTAGAAAACGTCGAGAAACGGTCGTTTCTGCTAGCGCTGTGCTTCTACACATGTATTTGATGAACGGTGAAAGCGCACAGTAATGCACTTTTCTCCCAGCAAATACACTGTTTCTAAGGAAATGGGAACACACTGAGGAGACACTTGTGCGAGCTACTGTGACTAAAACTGAGCTTCCCTACGCACAGGGAAGCAAGAGAAATGCTGATTTCATCAAGCCCAGTTACATACTCAGAATCTGTACTACTGCGCAAATAGGCATGTCTCTTTAGGCAAAAAACTCATTTCTGACAAAGTTGCCCAAATGCATCTCAGAAGTGTGCAACTTGTACCCTGAGTTAGAAAACGTCGAGAAACGGTCGTTTCTGCTAGCGCTGTGCTTCTACACATGTATTTGCTGAACGGTGAAAGCGCACAGTAATGCACTTTTCTCCCAGCAAATACACTGTTTCTAAGGAAATGGGAACACACTGAGGAGACACTTGTGGGAGCTACTGTGACTAAAACTGAGCTTCCCTACGCACAGGGAAGCCAGAGAAATGCTGATTTCATCAAGCCCAGTTACATACTCAGAATCTATACTACTGCGCAAATAGGCATGTCTTTTTAGGCAAAAAACTCATTTCTGACAAAGTTGCCCAAATGCATCTCAGAAGTGTGCAACTTGTTCCCTGAGTTAGAAAACGTCGAGAAACGGTCGTTTCTGCTAGCGCTGTGCTTCTACACATGTATTTGCTGAACGGTGAAAGCGCACAGTAATGCACTTTTCTCTCAGCAAATACACTGTTTCTAAGGAAATGGGAACACACTGAGGAGACACTTGTGGGAGCTACTGTGACTAAAACTGAGCTTCCCTACGCACAGGGAAGCAAGAGAAATGCTGATTTCATCAAGCCCAGTTACATACTCAGAATCTGTACTACTGCGCAAGTAGGCATGTCTTTTTAGGCAAAAAACTCATTTCTGACAAAGTTGCCCAAATGCATCTCAGAAGTGTGCAACTTGTTCCCTGAGTTAGAAAACGTCGAGAAACGGTCGTTTCTGCTAGCGCTGTGCTTCTACACATGTATTTGATGAACGGTGAAAGCGCACAGTAATGCACTTTTCTCTCAGCAAATACACTGTTTATAAGGAAATGGGAACACACTGAGGAGACACTTGTGGGAGCTACTGTGACTAAAACTGAGCTTCCCTAAGCACAGGGAAGCCAGAGAAATGCTGATTTCATCAAGCCCAGTTACATACTCAGAATCTATACTACTGCGCAAATAGGCATGTCTCTTTAGGCAAAAAACTCATTTCTGACAAAGTTGCCCAAATGCATCTCAGAAGTGTGCAACTTGTTCCCTGAGTTAGAAAATGTCGAGAAACGGTCGTTTCTGCTAGCGCTGTGCTTCTACACATGTATTTGCTGAACGGTGAAAGCGCACAGTAATGCACTTTTCTCCCAGCAAATACACTGTTTCTAAGGAAATGGGAACACACTGAGGAGACACTTGTGGGAGCTACTGTCACTAAAACTGAGCTTCCATACGCACAGGGAAGCAAGAGAAATGCTGATTTCATCAAGCCCAGTTACATACTCAGAATCTGTACTACTGTGCAAGTAGGCATGTCTCTTTAGGCAAAAAACTCATTTCTGACAAAGTTGCCCAAATGCATCTCAGAAGTGTGCAACTTGTTCCCTGAGTTAGAAAACGTCGAGAAACGGTCGTTTCTGCTAGCGCTGTGCTTCTACACATGTATTTGATGAACAGTGAAAGTGCACAGTAATGCACTTTTCTCTCAGCAAATACACTGTTTATAAGGAAATGGGAACACACTGAGGAGACACTTGTGGGAGCTACTGTGACTAAAACTGAGCTTCCCTACGCACAGGGAAGCAAGAGAAATGCTGATATCATCAAGCCCAGTTACATACTCAGAATCTGTACTACTGCGCAAATAGGCATGTCTCTTTAGGCAAAAAACTCATTTCTGACAAAGTTGCCCAAATGCATCTCAGAAGTGTGCAACTTGTTCCCTGAGTTAGAAAACGTCGAGAAACGGTCGTTTCTGCTAGCGCTGTGCTTCTACACATGTATTTGCTGAACGGTGAAAGCGCACAGTAATGCACTTTTCTCCCAGCAAATACACTGTTTCTAAGGAAATGGGAACACACTGAGGAGACACTTGTGGGAGCTACTGTGACTAAAACTGAGCTTCTCTACGCACAGGGAAGCAAGAGAAATGCTGATTTCATCAAGCCCAGTTACATACTCAGAATCTGTACTACTGCGCAAATAGGCATGTCTCTTTAGGCAAAAAACTCATTTCTGACAAAGTTGCCCAAATGCATCTCAGAAGTGTGCAACTTGTTCCCTGAGTTAGAAAACGTCGAGAAACGGTCGTTTCTGCTAGCGCTGTGCTTCTACACATGTATTTGCTGAACGGTGAAAGCGCACAGTAATGCACTTTTCTCCCAGCAAATACACTGTTTCTAAGGAAATGGGAACACACTGAGGAGACACTTGTGGGAGTTACTGTGACTAAAACTGAGCTTCCCTACGCACAGGGAAGCAAGAGAAATGCTGATTTCATCAAGCCCAGTTACATACTCAGAATCTGTACTACTGCGCAAATAGGCATGTCTCTGTAGGCAAAAAACTCATTTCTGACAAAGTTGCCCAAATTCATCTCAGAAGTGTGCCACTTGTTCCCTGAGTTAGAAAACGTCGAGAAACGGTCGTTTCAGCTAGCGCTGTGCTTCTACACATGTATTTGCTGAACGGTGAAAGCGCACCGTGATGCACTTTTCTCCCAGCAAATACACTGCTTCTAAGTAACTGGGAACACACTGAAGAGACACTTGTGGGAGCTACTGTGACTCTAACTGAGCTTCCCTACGCACAGGGAAGCAAGAGAAATGCTGATTTCATCAAGCCCAGTTACATCCTCAGAATCTGTACTACTGCGCAAATAGGCATGTCTCTGTAGGCAAAAAACTCATTTCTGACAAAGTTACCCAAATGCATCTCAGAAGTGTGCCACTTGTTCCCTGAGTTAGAAAACGTCGAGAAACGGTCGTTTCAGCTAGCGCTGTGCTTCTACACATGTATTTGCTGAACGGTGAAAGCGCACCGTGATGCACTTTTCTCCCAGCAAATACACTGCTTCTAAGTAACTGGGAACACACTGAAGAGACACTTGTGGGAGCTACTGTGACTCTAACTGAGCTTCCCTACGCACAGGGAAGCAAGAGAAATGCTGATTTCATCAAGCCCAGTTACATCCTCAGAATCTGTACTACTGCGCAAATAGGCATGTCTCTGTAGGCAAAAAACTCATTTCTGACAAAGTTGCCCAAATGCATCTCAGAAGTGTGCAACCTGTTCCCTGGGTTAGAAAACGTTGAGAAACATTCGTTTCTGCTAGCGCTGTGCTTCTACACATGTATTTGCTGAACGGTGAAAGCGCACAGTAATGCACTTTTCTCCCAGCAAATACACTGTTTCTAACGAAATGGGAACACACTGAGCAGACACTTGTGGGAGCTACAGTGACTAAAACTGACCTTCCCTACGCACAGGGAAGCAAGAGAAATGCTGATTTCATCAAGCCATTTACAGACTCAGAATCTGTACTACTGCGCAAATAGGCATGTCTCTTTAGGCAAAAAACTCATTTCTGACAAAGTTGCCCAAATGCATCTCAGAAGTGTGCAACTTGTTCCCTGAGTTAGAAAACGTCGAGAAACGGTCGTTTCTGCTACCGCTGTGCTTCTACACATGTATTTGCTGAACGGTGAAAGCGCACAGTAATGCACTTTTCTCCCAGCAAATACACTGTTTCCAAGGAAATGGGAACACACTGAGGAGACACATGTGGGAGTTACTGTGACTAAAACTGAGCTTCCCTACGCACAGGGAAGCAAGAGAAATGCTGATTTCATCAAGCCCAGTTACATACAAAGAATCTGTACTACTGCGCAAATAGGCATGTCTCTGTAGGCAAAAAACTCATTTCTGACAAAGTTACCCAAATGCATCTCAGAAGTGTGCCACTTGTTCCCTGAGTTAGAAAACGTCGAGAAACGGTCGTTTCAGCTAGCGCTGTGCTTCTACACATGTATTTGCTGAACGGTGAAAGCGCACCGTGATGCACTTTTCTCCCAGCAAATACACTGCTTCTAAGTAACTGGGAACACACTGAAGAGACACTTGTGGGAGCTACTGTGACTCTAACTGAGCTTCCCTACGCACAGGGAAGCAAGAGAAATGCTGATTTCATCAAGCCCAGTTACATCCTCAGAATCTGTACTACTGCGCAAATAGGCATGTCTCTGTAGGCAAAAAACTCATTTCTGACAAAGTTGCCCAAATGCATCTCAGAAGTGTGCAACCTGTTCCCTGGGTTAGAAAACGTTGAGAAACATTCGTTTCTGCTAGCGCTGTGCTTCTACACATGTATTTGCTGAACGGTGAAAGCGCACAGTAATGCACTTTTCTCCCAGCAAATACACTGTTTCTAAGGAAATGGAAACACACTGAGGAGACACTTGTGGGAGCTACTGTGACTAAAACTGAGCTTCCCTACGCACAGGGAAGCAAGAGAAATGCTGATTTCATCAAGCCCAGTTACATACTCAGAATCTGTACTACTGCGCAAATAGGCATGTCTCTGTAGGCAAAAAACTCATTTCTGACGAAGTTGCCCAAATGCATCTCAGAAGTGTGCCACTTGTTCCCTGAGTTAGAAAACGTCGAGAAACGGTCATTTCAGCTAGCGCTGTGCTTCTACACATGTATTTGCTGAACGGTGAAAGCGCACCGTGATGCACTTTTCTCCCAGCAAATACACTGCTTCTAAGTAACTGGGAACACACTGAAGAGACACTTGTGGGAGCTACTGTGACTAAAACTGAGCTTCCCTACGCACAGGGAAGCAAGAGAAATGCTGATTTCATCAAGCCCAGTTACATCCTCAGAATCTGTACTACTGCGCAAATAGGCATGTCTCTGTAGGCAAAAAACTCATTTCTGACAAAGTTGCCCAAATGCATCTCAGAAGTGTGCAACTTGTTCCCTGAGTTAGAAGACGTCGAGAAACGTTCGTTTCTGCTAGCGCTGTGCTTGTACACATGTATTTGTTGAACGGTGAAAGCGCACAGTAATGCACTTTTCTCCCAGCAAATACACTGTTTCTAAGGAAATGGGAACACACTGAGGAGACACTTGTGGGAGCTACTGTGACTAAAACTGAGCTTCCCTACGCACAGGGAAGCAAGAGAAATGCTGATTTCATCAAGCCCAGTTACATACTCAGAATCTGTACTACTGCGCAAATAGGCATGTCTCTGTAGGCAAAAAACTCATTTCTGACAAAGTTGCCCAAATGCATCTCAGAAGTGTGCAACTTGTTCCCTGAGTTAGAAAACGTCGAGAAACGGTCGTTTCTGCTAGCGCTGTGCTTCTACTCATGTATTTGCTGAACGGTGAAAGCGCAAGGTAATGCACTTTTCTCCCAGCAAATACACTGTTTCTAAGGAAATGGGAACACACTGAGGAGACACTTGTGGGAGCTACTGTGACTAAAACTGAGCTTCCCTACGCACAGGGAAGCAAGAGAAATGCTGATTTCATCAAGCCCTGTTACATACTCAGAATCTGTACTACTGTGCAAATAGGCATGTCTCTTTAGGCAAAAAACTCATTTCTGACAACGTTGCCCAAATGCATCTCAGAAGTGTGCCACTTGTTCCCTGAGTTAGAAAACGTCGAGAAACGTTCGTTTGTGCTAGCGCTGTGCTTCTACACATGTATTTGCTGAACGGTGAAAGCGCACAGTGATGCACTTTTCTCCCAGCAAATACACTGTTTCTAAGGAAATGGGAACACACTGAGGAGACACTTGTGGGAGCTACTGTGACTAAAACTGAGCTTCCCTATGCATAGGGAAGCAAGAGAAATGCTGATTTCATCAAGCCCAGTTACATACTCAGAATCTGTACTACTGCGCAAATAGGCATGTCTCTGTAGGCAAAAAACTCATTTCTGACAAAGTTGCCCAAATGCATCTCAGAAATGTGCAACTTGTTCCATGAGTTCGAAAACGTCGAGAAACGTTCGTTTCTGCCAGCGCTGTGCTTCTACACATGTATTTACTGAACGGTGAAAGCGCACAGTAATGCACTTTTCTCCCAGCAAATACACTGTTTCTAAGGAACTGGGAACACACTGAGGAGACACTTGTGGGAGCTACTGTGACTAAAACTGAGCTTCCCTACGCACAGGGAAGCAAGAGAAATGCTGATTTCATCAAGCCCAGTTACATACTCAGAATCTGTACTACTGCGCAAATAGGCATGTCTCTGTAGGCAAAAAACTCATTTCTGACAAAGTTGCCCAAATGCATCTCTGAAGTGTGCAACTTGTTCCCTGAGTTAGAAAACATTGAGAAACGTTCGTTTCTGCTAGCGCTGTGCTTCTACACATGTATTTGCTGAACGGTGAAAGCGCACAGTGATGCACTTTTCTCCCAGAAATACACTGTTTCTAAGGAAATGGGAACACACTGAGGAGACACTTGTGGGAGCTTCTGTGACTAAAATTGAGCTTCCCTACGCACAGGGAAGGAAGAGAAATGCTGATTTCATCAAGCCCAGGGACGTACTCAGAATCTGTACTACTGCGCAAATAGGCATGTCTCTGTAGGCAAAAAACTCATTTCTGACAAAGTTGCCCAAATGCATCTCAGAAGTGTGCAACTTGTTCCCTGAGTTAGAAAACGTCGAGAAACGTTCGTTTATGCTAGCGCTGTGCTTCTACACATGTATTTGCTGAACGGTGAAAGCGCACAGTAATGCACTTTTCTCCCAGCAAATACACTGTTTCTAAGTAACTGGGAACACACTGAGGAGACACTTGTGGGAGCTACTGTGACTAAAACTGAGCTTCCCTACGCACAGGGAAGCAAGAGAAATGCTGATTTCATCAAGCCCAGTTACATACTCAGAATCTGTACTACTGCGCAAATAGGCATGTCTCTGTAGGCAAAAACCTCAATTTTGACAAAGTTGCCCAAATACATCTCAGAAGTTTGCAACTTGTTCCCTGAGTTAGAAAACGTCGAGAAACGTTTGTTTCTGCTAGCGCTGTGCTTCTACACATGTATTTGCTGAACGGTGAAAGCGCACAGTAATGCACTTTTCTCCCAGCAAATACACTGTTTCTAAGGAAATGGGAACACACTGAGGAGACACTTTTGGGAGCTACTGTGACTAAAACTGAGCTTCCCTACGCACAGGGAAGCAAGAGAAATGCTGATTTCATCAAGCCCAGTTACATACTCAGAATCTGTACTACTGCGCAAATAGGCATGTCTCTGTAGGCAAAAAACTCATTTCTGACAAAGTTGCCCAAATGCATCTCAGAAGTGTGCCACTTGTTCCCTGAGTTAGAAAACGTTGAGAAAGGGTCGTTTCAGCTAGCGCTGTGCTTCTACACATGTATTTGCTGAACGGTGAAAGCGCACAGTGATGCACTTTTCTCCCAGCAAATACACTGTTTCTAAGGAAATGGGAACACACTGAGGAGACACTTGTGGGAGCTACTGTGACTAAAACTGAGCTTCCCTACGCACAGGGAAGCAAGAGAAATGCTGATTTCATCAAGCCCAGTTACATACTCAGAATCTGTACTACTGCGCAAATAAGCATGTCTCTGTAGGCAAAAAACTCATTTTTGAGAAAGTTACCCAAATGCATCTCAGAAGTGTGCAACTTGTTCCCTGAGTTAGATAACGTCGAGAAACGGTCGTTTCTGCTAGCGCTGTGCTTCTACACATGTATTTGCTGAACGGTGAAAGCGCACAGTAATGCACTTTTCTCCCAGCAAATACACTGTTTCTAAGGAAATGGGAACACACTGAGGAGACACTTGTGGGAGCTACTGTGACTAAAACTGAGCTTCCCTACGCACAGGGAAGCAAGAGAAATGCTGATTTCATCAAGCCCAGTTACATAGTCACAATCTGTACTACTGCGCAAATAGGCATGTGTCTGTAGGCAAAAAACTCATTTCTGACAAAGTTGCCCAAATGCATCTCAGAAGTGTGCCACTTGTTCCCTGAGTTAGAAAACATCGAGAAACGTTCGTTTCTGCTAGCGCTGTGCGTCTACACATGTATTTGCTGAACGGTGAAAGCGTACAGTGATGCACTTTTCTCCCAGCAAATACACTGTTTCTAAGGAAATGGGAACACAGTGAGGAGACACTTGTGGGAGCTACTGTGACTAAAACTGAGCTTCCCTACGCACAGGGAAGCAAGAGAAATGCTGATTTCATCAAGCCAGTTACATACTCAGAATCTGTACTACTGCGCAAATAGGCATGTCTCTTTAGGCAAAAAACTCATTTCTGACAAAGTTGCCCAAATGCATCTGAGAAGTGTGCAACTTGTTCCCTGAGTTAGAAAACGTCGAGAAACGTTCGTTTCTGCTAGCGCTGTGCTTCTACACATGTATTTGCTGAACGGTGAAAGCGCACAGTAATGCACTTTTCTCCCAGCAAATACACTGTTTCTAAGGAAATGGGAACACACTGAGGAGACACTTGTGGGAGCTACTGTGACTAAAACTGAGCTTCCCTACGCACAGGGAAGCAAGAGAAATGCTGATTTCATCAAGCCCAGTTACATACTCAGAATCTGTACTACTGCGCAAATAGGCATGTCTCTGTAGGCAAAAAACTCATTTCTGACAAAGTTGCCCAAATGCATCTCAGAAGTGTGCAACTTGTTCCCTGAGTTAGAAAACGTTGAGAAACGGTCGTTTCTACTAGCGTTGTGCTTCTACACATGTATTTGCTGAACGGTGAAAGCGCACAGTAATGCACTTTTCTCCCAGGAAATACACTGTTTCTAAGGAAATGGGAACACACTGAGGAGACACTTGTGGGAGCTACTGTGACTAAAACTGAGCTTCCCTACGCACAGGAAGCAAGAGAAATGCTGATTTCATCAAGCCCAGTTACATACTCAGAATCTGTACTACTGCGCAAATAGGCATGTCTCTGTAGGCAAAAAACTCATTTCTGACAATGTTGCCCAAATGCATCTCAGAAGTGTGCAACTTGTTCCCTGAGTTAGAAAACGTCGAGAAACGGTCGTTTCTGCTAGTGCTGTGCTTCTACACATGTATTTGCTGAACGGTGACAGCGCACAGTAATGCACTTTTCTCCCAGCAAATACACTGTTTCTAAGGAAATGGGAACACACTGAGGGGACACTTGTGGGAGCTACTGTGACTAAAACTGAGCTTCCCTACGCACAGGGAAGCAAGAGAAATGCTGATTTCATCCAGCCCAGTTACCTACTCAGAATCTGTACTACTGCGCAAATAGGCATGTCTCTGTAGGCAAAAAACTCATTTCTGACAAAGTTGCCCAAATGCATCTCAGAAGTGTGCAACTTGTTCCCTGAGTTAGAAAACGTCGAGAAACGGTCGTTTCTGCTAGCGCTGTGCTTCTACACATGTATTTGCTGAACGGTGAAAGCGCACAGTAATGCACTTTTCTCCCAGCAAATACACTGTTTCTAAGGAAATGGGAACACACTGAGGAGACATTTGTGGGAGCTACTGTGACTAAAACTGAGCTTTCCTACGCACAGGGAAGCAAGAGAAATGCTGATTTCATCAAACCGAGTTACATACTCAGAATCTGTACTACTGCGCAAATAGGCATGTCTCTGTAGGCAAAAATCTCATTTCTGACAAAGTTGCCCAAATGCATCTCAGAAGTGTGCAACTTGTTCCCTGAGTTAGAGAACGTCGAGAAACGGTCGTTTCTGCTAGCGCTGTGCTTCTACACATGTATTTGCTGAACGGTGAAAGCGCACAGTAATGCACTTTTCTCCCAGCAAATACACTGTTTCTAAGGAAATGGGAACACACTGAGGAGAGACTTGTGGGAGCTACTGTGACTAAAACTGAGCTTCCCTTCGCACAGGGAAGCAAGAGAAATGCTGATTTCATCAAGCCCAGTTACATACTCAGAATCTCTACTACTGCGCAAATAGGCATGTCTCTGTAGGCAAAAAACTAATTTCTGACAAAGTTGCCCAAATGCATCTCAGAAGTGTGCTACTTGTTCCCTGAGTTAGAAAACGTCGAGAAACGGTCGTTTCTGCTAGCGCTGTGCTTCTACACATATATTTGCTGAACGGTGAAAGCGCACAGTAATGCACTTTTCTCCCAGCAAATACACTGTTTCTAAGGAAATGGGAACACACTGAGGAGACACTTGTGGGAGCTACTGTGACTAAAACTGAGCTTCCCTACGCACAGGGAAGCAAGAGAAATGCTGATTTCATCAAGCCCAGTTACATACTCAGAATCTGTACTACTGCGCAAATAGGCATGTCTCTGTAGGCAAAAAACTCATTTCTGACAAAGTTGCCCAAATGCAACTCAGAAGTGTGCAACTTGTTCCCTGAGTTAGAAAACGTCGAGAAAGGGTCATATCTGCTAACGCTGTGCTTCTAAACATGTATTTGCTGAACGGTGAAAGCGCACAGTAATGCACTTTTCTCCCAGCAAATACACTGTTTCTAAGGAAATGGGAACACACTGAGGAGACACTTGTGGGAGCTACTGTGACTAAAAGTGAGCTTCCCTACGCACAGGGAAGCAAGAGAAATGCTGATTTCATCAAGCCCAGTTACATACTCAGAATCTGTACTACTGTGCAAATAGGCATGTCTCTGTAGGCAAAAAACTCATTTCTGACAAAGTTGCCCAAATGCATCTCAGAAGTGTGCAACTTGTTCCCTGAGTTAGAAAACTTTGAGAAACGGTCTTTTCTGCTAGCGCTGTGCTTCTACACATGTATTTGCTGAACGGTGAAAGCGCACAGTAATGCACTTTTCTCCCAGCAAATACACTGTTTCTAAGGAAATGGGAACACACTGAGGAGACACTTGTGGGAGCTACTGTGACTAAAACTGAGCTTCCCTACGCACAGGGAAGCAAGAGAAATGCTGATTTCACCCAGCCCAGTTACATACTCAGAATCTGTACTACTGCGCAAATAGGCATGTCTCTGTAGGCAAAAAACTCATTTCTGACAAAGTTGCCCAAATGAATCTCAGAAGTGTGCAACTTGTTCCCTGAGTTAGAAAACGTCGAGAAACGGTCATATCTGCTAACGCTGTGCTTCTACACATGTATTTGCTGAACGGTGAAAGCGCACAGTAATGCACTTCTCTCCCAGCAAATACACTGTTTCTTAGGAAAAGGGAACACACTGAGGAGAGACTTGTTGGAGCTACTGTGACTAAAACTGAGCTTCCCTTCGCACAGGGAAGCAAGAGAAATGCTGATTTCATCAAGCCCAGTTACATACTCAGAATCTGTACTACTGCGCAAATAGGCATGTCTCTGTAGGCAAAAAACTCATTTCTGACAAAGTTGCCCAAATGCAACTCAGAAGTGTGCAACTTGTTCCCTGAGTTAGAAAACGTCGAGAAAGGGTCATATCTGCTAACGCTGTGTTTCTACACATGTATTTGCTGAACGGTGAAAGCGCACAGTAATGCACTTTTCTCCCAGCAAATACACTGTTTCTAAGGAAATGGGAACACACTGAGGAGACACTTGTGGGAGCTACTGTGACTAAAACTGAGCTTCCCTACGCACAGGGAAGCAAGAGAAATGCTGATTTCATCAAGCCCAGTTACATACTCAGAATCTGTACTACTATGCAAATAGGCATGTCTCTGTAGGCAAAAAACTCATTTCTGACAAAGTTGCCCAAATGCATCTCAGAAGTTTGCAACTTGTTCCCTGAATTAGAAAACGTTGAGAAACGGTCGTTTCTGCTAGCGCTGTGCTTCTACACATGTATTTGCTGAACGGTGAAAGCGCACAGTAATGCACTTTTCTCCCAGCAAATACACTGTTTCTAAGGAAATGGGAACACACTGAGGAGACACTTGTGGGAGCTACTGTGACTAAAACTGAGCTTCCCTACGCACAGGGAAGCAAGAGAAATGCTGATTTCATCAAGCCCAGTTACATACACAGAATCTGTACTACTGCGCAAATAGGCATGTCTCTGTAGGCAAAAAACTCATTTCTGACAAAGTTGCCCAAATGCATCTCAGAAGTGTGCAACTTGTTCCCTGAGTTAGAAAACATCGGGAAACGTTCGTTTCTGCTAGCGCTGTGCTTCTACACATGAATTTGCTGAACGGTGAAAGCGCACAGTAATGCACTTTTCTCCCAGCAAATACACTGTTTCTAAGGAACTGGGAACACACTGAGGAGACACTTGTGGGAGCTACTGTGACTAAAACTGAGCTTCCCTACGCACAGGGAAGCAAGAGAAATGCTGATTTCATCAAGCCCAGTTACATACTCAGAATCTGTACTACTGCTCAAATAGGCATGTCTCCGTAGGCAAAAAACTCATTTCTGACAAAGTTGCCCAAATGCATCTCAGAAGTGTGCAACTTGTTCCCTGAGTTAGAAAACGTTGAGAAACGGTCGTTTCTACTAGCGTTGTGCTTCTACACATGTATTTGCTGAACGGTGAAAGCGCACAGTAATGCACTTTTCTCCCAGGAAATACACTGTTTCTAAGGAAATGGGAACACACTGAGGAGACACTTGTGGGAGCTACTGTGACTAAAACTGAGCTTCCCTACGCACAGGAAGCAAGAGAAATGCTGATTTCATCACGCCCAGTTACATACTCAGAATCTGTACTACTGCGCAAATAGGCATGTCTCTGTAGGCAAAAAACTCATTTCTGACAATGTTGCCCAAATGCATCTCAGAAGTGTGCAACTTGTTCCCTGAGTTAGAAAACGTCGAGAAACGGTCGTTTCTGCTAGTGCTGTGCTTCTACACATGTATTTGCTGAACGGTGACAGCGCACAGTAATGCACTTTTCTCCCAGCAAATACACTGTTTCTAAGGAAATGGGAACACACTGAGGGGACACTTTTGGGAGCTACTGTGACTAAAACTGAGCTTCCCTACGCACAGGGAAGCAAGAGAAATGCTGATTTCATCCAGCCCAGTTACCTACTCAGAATCTGTACTACTGCGCAAATAGGCATGTCTCTGTAGGCAAAAAACTCATTTCTGACAAAGTTGCCCAAATGCATCTCAGAAGTGTGCAACTTGTTCCCTGAGTTAGAAAACGTCGAGAAACGGTCGTTTCTGCTAGCGCTGTGCTTCTACACATGTATTTGCTGAACGGTGAAAGCGCACAGTAATGCACTTTTCTCCCAGCAAATACACTGTTTCTAAGGAAATGGGAACACACTGAGGAGACATTTGTGGGAGCTACTGTGACTAAAACTGAGCTTTCCTACGAACAGGGAAGCAAGAGAAATGCTGATTTCATCAAACCGAGTTACATACTCAGAATCTGTACTACTGCGCAAATAGGCATGTCTCTGTAGGCAAAAATCTCATTTCTGACAAAGTTGCCCAAATGCATCTCAGAAGTGTGCAACTTGTTCCCTGAGTTAGAAAACGTCGAGAAACGGTCGTTTCTGCTAGCGCTGTGCTTCTACACATGTATTTGCTGAACGGTGAAAGCGCACAGTAATGCACTTTTCTCCCAGCAAATACACTGTTTCTAAGGAAATGGGAACACACTGAGGAGAGATTTGTGGGAGCTACTGTGACTAAAACTGAGCTTCCCTTCGCACAGGGAAGCAAGAGAAATGCTGATTTCATCAAGCCCAGTTACATACTCAGAATCTGTACTACTGCGCAAATAGGCATGTCTCTGTAGGCAAAAAACTCATTTCTGACAAAGTTGCCCAAATGCATCTCAGAAGTGTGCTACTTGTTCCCTGAGTTAGAAAACGTCGAGAAACGGTCGTTTCTGCTAGCGCTGTGCTTCTACACATATATTTGCTGAACGGTGAAAGCGCACAGTAATGCACTTTTCTCCCAGCAAATACACTGTTTCTAAGGAAATGGGAACACACTGAGGAGACACTTGTGGGAGCTACTGTGACTAAAACTGAGCTTCCCTACGCACAGGGAAGCAAGAGAAATGCTGATTTCATCAAGCCCAGTTACATACTCAGAATCTGTACTACTGCGCAAATAGGCATGTCTCTGTAGGCAAAAAACTCATTTCTGACAAAGTTGCCCAAATGCAACTCAGAAGTTTGCAACTTGTTCCCTGAGTTAGAAAACGTCGAGAAGGGGTCATATCTGCTAACGCTGTGCTTCTAAACATGTATTTGCTGAACGGTGAAAGCGCACAGTAATGCACTTTTCTCCCAGCAAATACACTGTTTCTAAGGAAATGGGAACACACTGAGGAGACACTTGTGGGAGCTACTGTGACTAAAAGTGAGCTTCCCTACGCACAGGGAAGCAAGAGAAATGCTGATTTCATCAAGCCCAGTTACATACTCAGAATCTGTACTACTGTGCAAATAGGCATGTCTCTGTAGGCAAAAAACTCATTTCTGACAAAGTTGCCCAAATGCATCTCAGAAGTGTGCAACTTGTTCCCTGAGTTAGAAAACTTTGAGAAACGGTCTTTTCTGCTAGCGCTGTGCTTCTACACATGTATTTGCTGAACGGTGAAAGCGCACAGTAATGCACTTTTCTCCCAGCAAATACATTGTTTCTAAGGAAATGGGAACACACTGAGGAGACACTTGTGGGAGCTACTGTGACTAAAACTGAGCTTCCCTACGCACAGGGAAGCAAGAGAAATGCTGATTTCACCCAGCCAAGTTACATACTCAGAATATGTACTACTGCGCAAATAGGCATGTCTCTGTAGGCAAAAAGCTCATTTCTGACAAAGTTGCCCAAAAACATCTCAGAAGTGTGCAACTTGTTCCCTGAGTTAGAAAACGTCGAGAAACGGTCATATCTGCTAACGCTGTGCTTCTACACATGTATTTGCTGAACGGTGAAAGCGCACAGTAATGCACTTTTCTCCCAGCAAATACACTGTTTCTAAGGAAATGGGAACACACTGAGGAGACACTTGTGGGAGCTACTGTGACTAAAACTGAGCTTCCCTACGCACAGGGAAGCAAGAGAAATGCTGATTTCACCCAGCCAAGTTACATACTCAGAATATGTACTACTGCGCAAATAGGCATGTCTCTGTAGGCAAAAAGCTCATTTCTGACAAAGTTGCCCAAAAACATCTCAGAAGTGTGCAACTTGTTCCCTGAGTTAGAAAACGTCGAGAAACGGTCATATCTGCTAACGCTGTGCTTCTACACATGTATTTGCTGAACGGTGAAAGCGCACAGTAATGCACTTTTCTCCCAGCAAATACACTGTTTCTAAGGAAATGGGAACACACTGAGGAGAGACTTGTTGGAGCTACTGTGACTAAAACTGAGCTTCCCTTCGCACAGGGAAGCAAGAGAAATGCTGATTTCATCAAGCCCAGTTACATACTCAGAATCTGTACTACTGCGCAAATAGGCATGTCTCTGTAGGCAAAAAACTCATTTCTGACAAAGTTGCCCAAATGCAACTCAGAAGTGTGCAACTTGTTCCCTGAGTTAGAAAACGTCGAGAAAGGGTCATATCTGCTAACGCTGTGTTTCTACACATGTATTTGCTGAACGGTGAAAGCGCACAGTAATGCACTTTTCTCCCAGCAAATACACTGTTTCTAAGGAAATGGGAACACAGAGGAGACACTTGTGGGAGCTACTGTGACTAAAACTGAGCTTCCCTACGCACAGGGAAGCAAGAGAAATGCTGATTTCATCAAGCCCAGTTACATACTCAGAATCTGTACTACTGCGCAAATAGGCATATATATGTAGGCAAAAAAATCATTTCTGACAAAGTTGCCCAAATGCATCTCAGAAGTGTGCAACTTGTTCCCTGAGTTAGAAAACGTCGAGAAACGGTCGTTTCTGCTAGCGCTGTGCTTCTACACATGTATTTGCTGAACGGTGAAAGCACACAGTAATGCACTTTTCTCCCAGCAAATACACTGTTTCTAAGGAAATGGGAACACACTGAGGAGACACTTGTGGGAGCTACTGTGACTAAAACTGAGCTTCCCTACGCACAGGGAAGCAAGAGAAATGCTGATTTCATCAAGCCCAGTTATATACTCAGAATCTGTACTACTGCGCAAATAGGCATGTCTCTGTAGGCAAAAAACTCATTTCTGACAAAGTTGCCCAAATGCATCTCAGAAGTGTGCAACTTGTTCCCTGAGTTAGAAAACGTCGAGAAACGTTCGTTTCTGCTAGCGCTGTGCTTCTACACATGTATTTGCTGAACGGTGAAAGCGCACAGTAATGCACTTTTCTCCCAGCAAATACACTGTTTCTAAGGAAATGGGAACACACTGAGGAGACACTTGTGGGAGCTACTGGGACTAAAACTGAGCTTCCCTACGCACAGGGAAGCAAGAGAAATGCTGATTTCATCAAGCCCAGTAACATACTCAGAATCTCTACTACTGCGCAAATAGGCATGTCTCTGTACGCAAAAAACTCATTTTTGAGAAAGTTACCCAAATGCATCTCAGAAGTGTGCAACTTGTTCCCTGAGTTAGAAAACGTCGAGAAATGGTCTTTTCTGCTAGCGCTGTGCTTCTACACATGTATTTGCTGAACGGTGAAAGCGCAGTAATGCAGTTTTCTCCCAGCAAATACACTGTTTCTACGGAAATGAAAACACTGTGGAGACACTTGTGGGAGCTACTGTGACTAAAACTGAGCTTCCCTACGCACAGGGAAGCAAGAGAAATGCTGATTTCACCCAGCCAAGTTACATACTCAGAATATGTACTACTGCGCAAATAGGCATGTCTCTGTAGGCAAAAAGCTCATTTCTGACAAAGTTGCCCAAAAACATCTCAGAAGTGTGCAACTTGTTCCCTGAGTTAGAAAACGTCGAGAAACGGTCATATCTGCTAACGCTGTGCTTCTACACATGTATTTGCTGAACGGTGAAAGCGCACAGTAATGCACTTTTCTCCCAGCAAATACACTGTTTCTAAGGAAATGGGAACACACTGAGGAGAGACTTGTTGGAGCTACTGTGACTAAAACTGAGCTTCCCTTCGCACAGGGAAGCAAGAGAAATGCTGATTTCATCAAGCCCAGTTACATACTCAGAATCTGTACTACTGCGCAAATAGGCATGTCTCTGTAGGCAAAAAACTCATTTCTGACAAAGTTGCCCAAATGCAACTCAGAAGTGTGCAACTTGTTCCCTGAGTTAGAAAACGTCGAGAAAGGGTCATATCTGCTAACGCTGTGTTTCTACACATGTATTTGCTGAACGGTGAAAGCGCACAGTAATGCACTTTTCTCCCAGCAAATACACTGTTTCTAAGGAAATGGGAACACAGAGGAGACACTTGTGGGAGCTACTGTGACTAAAACTGAGCTTCCCTACGCACAGGGAAGCAAGAGAAATGCTGATTTCATCAAGCCCAGTTACATACTCAGAATCTGTACTACTGCGCAAATAGGCATATATATGTAGGCAAAAAAATCATTTCTGACAAAGTTGCCCAAATGCATCTCAGAAGTGTGCAACTTGTTCCCTGAGTTAGAAAACGTCGAGAAACGGTCGTTTCTGCTAGCGCTGTGCTTCTACACATGTATTTGCTGAACGGTGAAAGCACACAGTAATGCACTTTTCTCCCAGCAAATACACTGTTTCTAAGGAAATGGGAACACACTGAGGAGACACTTGTGGGAGCTACTGTGACTAAAACTGAGCTTCCCTACGCACAGGGAAGCAAGAGAAATGCTGATTTCATCAAGCCCAGTTATATACTCAGAATCTGTACTACTGCGCAAATAGGCATGTCTCTGTAGGCAAAAAACTCATTTCTGACAAAGTTGCCCAAATGCATCTCAGAAGTGTGCAACTTGTTCCCTGAGTTAGAAAACGTCGAGAAACGTTCGTTTCTGCTAGCGCTGTGCTTCTACACATGTATTTGCTGAACGGTGAAAGCGCACAGTAATGCACTTTTCTCCCAGCAAATACACTGTTTCTAAGGAAATGGGAACACACTGAGGAGACACTTGTGGGAGCTACTGGGACTAAAACTGAGCTTCCCTACGCACAGGGAAGCAAGAGAAATGCTGATTTCATCAAGCCCAGTAACATACTCAGAATCTCTACTACTGCGCAAATAGGCATGTCTCTGTACGCAAAAAACTCATTTTTGAGAAAGTTACCCAAATGCATCTCAGAAGTGTGCAACTTGTTCCCTGAGTTAGAAAACGTCGAGAAATGGTCTTTTCTGCTAGCGCTGTGCTTCTACACATGTATTTGCTGAACGGTGAAAGCGCAGTAATGCAGTTTTCTCCCAGCAAATACACTGTTTCTACGGAAATGAAAACACTGTGGAGACACTTGTGGGAGCTACTGTGACTAAAACTGAGCTTCCCTACGCACAGGGAAGCAAGAGAAATGCTGATTTCATCAAGCCCAGTTACATACTCAGAATCTGTACTACTGCGCAAACAGGCATGTCTCTGTAGGCAAAAAACTCATTTCTGACAAAGTTGCCCAAATGCATCTCAGAAGTGTGCAACTTGTTCCCTGAGTTAGAAAATGTCGAGAAACGTTCGTTTCTGCTAGCGCTGTGCTTCTACACATGTATTTGCTGAACGGTGAAAGCGCTCAGTAATGCACTTTTCTCCCAGCAAATACACTGTTTCTAAGGAAATGGGAACACACTGAGGAGAGACTTGTGGGAGCTACTGTGACTAAAACTGAGCTTCCCTACGCACAGGGAAGCAAGAGAAATGCTGATTTCATCAAGCCCAGTTACATACTCAGAATCTGTACTACTGCGCAAATAGGCATATATATGTAGGCAAAAAACTCATTTCTGACAAAGTTGCCCAAATGCATCTCAGAAGTGTGCAACTTGTTCCCTGAGTTAGAAAACGTCGAGAAACGGTCGTTTCTGCTAGCGCTGTGCTTCTACACATGTATTTGCTCAACGGTGAAAGCACACAGTAATGCACTTTTCTCCCAGCAAATACACTGTTTCTAAGGAAATGGGAACACACTGAGGAGACACCTGTGGGAGCTACTGTGACTAAAACTGAGCTTCCCTACGCACAGGGAAGCAAGAGAAATGCTGATTTCATCAAGCCCAGTTACATACTCAGAATCTGTATTACTGCGCAAATAGGCATGTCTCTGTAGGCAAAAAACTCATTTCGGACAAAGTTGCCCAAATGCATCTCAGAAGTGTGCAACTTGTCCCCTGAGTTAGAAAACGTCGAGAAATGGTCTTTTCTGCTAGCGCTGTGCTTCTACACATGTATTTGCTGAACGGTGAAAGCGCACAGTAATGCAGTTTTCTCCCAGCAAATACACTGTTTCTATGGAAATGAAAACACTGTGGAGACACTTGTGGGAGCTACTGTGACTAAAACTGAGCTTCCCTACGCACAGGGAAGCAAGAGGAATGCTGATTTCATCAAGCCCAGTTACATACTCAGAATCCATACTACTGCGAAAATAGGCATGTCTCTGTAGGCAAAAAACTCATTTCTGACAAAGTTGCCCAAATGCATCTCAGAAGTGTGCAACTTGTTCCCTGAGTTAGAAAATGTCGAGAAACGTTCGTTTCTGCTAGCGCTGTGCTTCTACACATGTATTTGCTGAACGGTGAAAGCGCACAGTAATGCACTTTTCTCCCAGCAAATACACTGTTTCTAAGGAAATGGGAACACACTGAGGAGAGACTTGTGGGAGCTACTGTGACTAAAACTGAGCTTCCCTACGCACAGGGAAGCAAGAGAAATGCTGATTTCATCAAGCCCAGTTACATACTCAGAATCTGTACTACTGCGCAAATAGGCATATCTCTGTAGGCAAAAAACTCATTTTTGACAAAGTTGCCCAAATGCATCTCAGAAGTGTGCAACTTGTTCCCTGAGTTAGAAAACGTCGAAAACGTTCGTTTCTGCTAGCGCTGTGCTTCTACAAGTGTATTTGCTGAACGGTGAAAGCGCACAGTAATGCACTTTTCTCCCAGCAAATACACTGTTTCTAAGGAAATGGGAACACACTGAGGAGACACTTGTGGGAGCTACTGGGACTAAAACTGAGCTTCCCTACGCACAGGGAAGCAAGAGAAATGCTGATTTCATCAAGCCCAGTAACATTCTCAGAATCTCTACTACTGCGCAAATAGGCATGTCACTGTACGCACAAAACTCATTTTTGAGAAAGTTACCCAAATGCATCTCAGAAGTGTGCAACTTGTTCCCTGAGTTAGAAAACGTCGAGAAACGTTCGTTTCTGCTAGCGCTGTGCTTCTACACATGTATTTGCTGAACGGTGAAAGCACACAGTAATGCACTTTTCTCCCAGCAAATACACTGTTTCTACGGAAATGAAAACACTGTGGAGAGACTTGTGGGAGTTACTGTGACTAAAACTGAGCTTCCCTACGCACAGGGAAGCAAGAGAAATGCTGATTTCATCAAGCCCAGTTACATACTCAGAATCTGTACTACTGCGCAAATAGGCATATATATGTAGGCAAAAAACTCATTTCTGACAAAGTTGCCCAAATGCATCTCAGAAGTGTGCAACTTGTTCCCTGAGTTAGAAAACGTCGAGAAACGGTCGTTTCTGCTAGCGCTGTGCTTCTACACATGTATTTGCTGAACGGTGAAAGCACACAGTAATGCACTTTTCTCCCAGCAAATACACTGTTTCTAAGGAAATGGGAACACACTGAGGAGACACTTGTGGGAGCTACTGTGACTAAAACTGAGCTTCCCTACGCACAGGGAAGCAAGAGAAATGCTGATTTCATCAAGCCCAGTTACATACTCAGAATCTGTACTACTGCGCAAATAGGCATGTCTCTGTAGGCAAAAAACTCATTTCTGACAAAGTTGCCCAAATGCATCTCAGAAGTGTGCAACTTGTCCCCTGAGTTAGAAAACGTCGAGAAATGGTCTTTTCTGCTAGCGCTGTGCTTCTACACATGTATTTGCTGAACGGTGAAAGCGCACAGTAATGCAGTTTTCTCCCAGCAAATACACTGTTTCTATGGAAATGAAAACACTGTGGAGACACTTGTGGGAGCTACTGTGACTAAAACTGAGCTTCCCTACGCACAGGGAAGCAAGAGGAATGCTGATTTCATCAAGCCCAGTTACATACTCAGAATCTGTACTACTGCGCAAAGAGGCATGTCTCTGTAGGCAAAAAACTCATTTCTGACAAAGTTGCCCAAATGCATCTCAGAAGTGTGCAACTTGTTCCCTGAGTTAGAAAATGTCGAGAAACGTTCGTTTCTGCTAGCGCTGTGCTTCTACACATGTATTTGCTGAACGGTGAAAGCGCACAGTAATACACTTTTCTCCCAGCAAATACACTGTTTCTAAGGAAATGGGAACACACTGAGGAGAGACTTGTGGGAGCTACTGTGACTAAAACTGAGCTTCCCTACGCACAGGGAAGCAAGAGAAATGCTGATTTCATCAAGCCCAGTTACATCCTCAGAATCTGTACTACTGCGCAAATAGGCATATCTCTGTAGGCAAAAAACTCATTTTTGACAAAGTTGCCCAAATGCATCTCAGAAGTGTGCAACTTGTTCCCTGAGTTAGAAAACGTCGAAAACGTTCGTTTCTGCTAGCGCTGTGCTTCTACAAATGTATTTGCTGAACGGTGAAAGCGCACAGTAATGCACTTTTCTCCCAGCAAATACACTGTTTCTAAGGAAATGGGAACACACTGAGGAGACACTTGTGGGAGCTACTGGGACTAAAACTGAGCTTCCCTACGCACAGGGAAGCAAGAGAAATGCTGATTTCATCAAGCCCAGTAACATTCTCAGAATCTCTACTACTGCGCAAATAGGCATGTCACTGTACGCAAAAAACTCATTTTTGAGAAAGTTACCCAAATGCATCTCAGAAGTGTGCAACTTGTTCCCTGAGTTAGAAAACGTCGAGAAACGTTCGTTGCTGCTAGCGCTGTGCTTCTACACATGTATTTGCTGAACGGTGAAAGCACACAGTAATGCACTTTTCTCCCAGCAAATACACTGTTTCTAAGGAAATGGGAACACACTGAGGAGACACTTGTGGGAGCTACTGTGACTAAAACTGAGCTTCCCTACGCACAGGGAAGCAAGAGAAATGCTGATTCATCAAGCCCAGTTACATACTCAGAATCTGTACTACTGCGCAAATAGGCATGTCTCTGTAGGCAAAAAACTCATTTCTGACAAAGTTGCCCAAATGCATCTCAGAAGTGTGCAACTTGTTCCCTGAGTTAGAAAACGTCGAGAAACGTTCGTTTCTGCTAGCGCTGTGCTTCTACACATGTATTTGCTGAGCGGTGAAAGCGCACAGTAATGCACTTTTCTCCCAGCAATTACACTGTTTCTAAGGAAATGGGAACACACTGAGGAGACACTTGTGGGAGCTACATTGACTAAAAATGAGCTTCCCTACGCACAGGGAAGCAAGAGAAATGCTGATTTTATCAAGCCCAGTTACATACTCAGAATCTGTTCTACTGCGCAAATAGGCATGTCTCTTTAGGCAAAAACTCATTTCTGACAAAGTTGCCCAAATGCATCTCAGAAGTGTGCAACTTGTTCCCTGAGTTAGAAAACGTCGAGAAACGGTAGTGTCTGCTAGCTCTGTGCTTCTACACTTGTATTTGCTGAACGGTGAAAGCGCACAGTAATGCACTTTTCTCCCAGCAAATACACTGTTTCTAAGGAAATGGGAACACACTGAGGAGACACTTATGGGAGCTACTGGGACTAAAACTGAGCTTCCCTACGCTCAGGGAAGCAAGAGAAATGCTGATTTCATCAAGCACAGTTACATACTCAGAATCTGTACTACTGCGCAAATAGGCATGTCTCTTTAGGCAAAAAACTCATTTCTGACAAAGTTGCCCAAATGCATCTCAGAAGTGTGCAACTTGTTCCCTGAGTTAGAAAACGTCGAGAAACGGTCGTTTCTGCTAGCGCTGTGCTCTACACATGTATTTGCTGAACGGTGAAAGCGCACAGTAATGCACTTTTCTCCCAGCAAATACACTGTTTCTAAGGAAATGGGAACACACTGAGGAGACACTTGTGGGAGTTACTGTGACTAAAACTGAGCTTCCCTACGCACAGGGAAGCAAGAGAAATGCTGATTTCATCAAGCCCAGTTACATACTCAGAATCTGTACTACTGCGCAAATAGGCATGTCTCTGTAGGCAAAAAACTCATTTCTGACAAAGTTGCCCAAATTCATCTCAGAAGTGTGCAACTTGTTCCCTGAGTTAGAAAACGTCGAGAAACGGTCGTTTCTGCTAGCGCTGTGCTTCTACTCATGTATTTGCTGAACGGTGAAAGTGCAAGGTAATGCACTTTTCTCCCAGCAAATACACTGTTTCTAAGGAACTGGGAACACACTGAGGAGACACTTGTGGGAGCTACTGTGACTAAAACTGAGCTTCCCTACGCACAGGGAAGCAAGAGAAATGCTGATTTCATCAAGCCCAGTTACATACTCAGAATCTGTACTACTGCGCAAATAGGCATGTCTCTGTAGGCAAAAAACTCATTTCTGACAAAGTTGCCCAAATGCATCTCAGAAGTGTGCAACCTGTTCCCTGGGTTAGAAAACGTTGAGAAACGTTCATTTCTGCTAGCGCTGTGCTTCTACACATGTATTTGCTGAACGGTGAAAGCGCACAGTAATGCACTTTTCTCCCAGCAAATACACTGTTTCTAAGGAAATGGGAACACACTGAGGAGACACTTGTGGGAGCTACTGTGACTAAAACTGAGCTTCACTACGCACAGGGAAGCAAGAGAAATGCTGATTTCATCAAGCCCAGTTACATACTCAGAATCTGTACTACTGCCCAAATAGGCATGTCTCTTTAGGCAAAAAACTCATTTCTGACAAAGTTGCCCAAATGCATCTCAGAAGTGTGCAACTTGTTCCCTGAGTTAGAAAATGTCGAGAAACGTTCGTTTCTGCTAGCGCTGTGCTTCTACACATGTATTTTCTGAACGGTGAAAGCGCACAGTAATGCACTTTTCTCCCAGCAAATACACTGTTTCTAACGAAATGGGAACACACTGAGGAGACACTTGTTGGAGCTACTGTGACTAAAACTGAGCTTCCCTACGCACAGGGAAGCAAGAGAAATGCTGATTTCATCAAGCCCAGTTACATACTCAGAATCTGTACTACTGCGCAAATAGGCATGTCTCTGTAGGCAAAAAACTCATTTCTGACAAAGTTGCCCTAATGCATCTCAGAAGTGTGCAACTTGTTCCCTCAGTTAGAAAACGTCGAGAAACGGTCGTTTCTGCTAGCGCTGTGCTTCTACACATGTATTTGCTGAACGGTGAAAGCGCACAGTAATGCACTTTTCTCCCAGCAAATACACTGTTTCTAAGGAAATGGGAACACACTGAGGAGACATTTGTGGGAGCTACAGTGACTAAAACTGAGCTTCCCTAAGCACAGGGAAGCAAGAGAAATGCTGATTTCATCAAGTCCAGTTACATACTCAGAATCTGTACTACTGCGCAAATAGGCATGTCTCTTTAGGCAAAAAACTCATTTCTGACAAAGTTGCCCAAATGCATCTCAGAAGTGTGCAACTTGTTCCCTGAGTTAGAAAACGTCGAGAAACGGTCGTGTCTGCCAGCACTGTGCTTCTACACTTGTATTTGCTGAAAGGTGAAAGCGCACAGTAATGCACTTTTCTCCCAGCAAATACACTGTTTCTAAGGAAATGGGAACACACTGAGGAGACACTTGTGGGAGCTACTGTGACTAAAACTGAGCTTCTCTACGCACAGGGAAGCAAGAGAAATGCTGATTTCATCAAGCCCAGTTACATACTCAGAATCTGTACTACTGCGCAAATAGGCATGTCTCTTTAGGCAAAAAACTCATTTCTGACAAAGTTGCCCAAATGCATCTCAGAAGTGTGCAACTTGTTCCCTGAGTTAGAAAACGTCGAGAAACGGTCGTTTCTGCTAGCGCTGTGCTTCTACACATGTATTTGCTGAACGGTGAAAGCGCACAGTAATGCACTTTTCTCCCAGCAAATACACTGTTTCTAAGGAAATGGGAACACACTGAGGAGACACTTGTGGGAGTTACTGTGACTAAAACTGAGCTTCCCTACGCACAGGGAAGCAAGAGAAATGCTGATTTCATCAAGCCCAGTTACATACTCAGAATCTGTACTACTGCGCAAATAGGCATGTCTCTGTAGGCAAAAAACTCATTTCTGACAAAGTTGCCCAAATTCATCTCAGAAGTGTGCAACTTGTTCCCTGAGTTAGAAAACGTCGAGAAACGGTCGTTTCTGCTAGCGCTGTGCTTCTACTCATGTATTTGCTGAACGGTGAAAGTGCAAGGTAATGCACTTTTCTCCCAGCAAATACACTGTTTCTAAGGAACTGGGAACACACTGAGGAGACACTTGTGGGAGCTACTGTGACTAAAACTGAGCTTCCCTACGCACAGGGAAGCAAGAGAAATGCTGATTTCATCAAGCCCAGTTACATACTCAGAATCTGTACTACTGCGCAAATAGGCATGTCTCTGTAGGCAAAAAACTCATTTCTGACAAAGTTGCCCAAATGCATCTCAGAAGTGTGCAACCTGTTCCCTGGGTTAGAAAACGTTGAGAAACGTTCATTTCTGCTAGCGCTGTGCTTCTACACATGTATTTGCTGAACGGTGAAAGCGCACAGTAATGCACTTTTCTCCCAGCAAATACACTGTTTCTAAGGAAATGGGAACACACTGAGGAGACACTTGTGGGAGCTACTGTGACTAAAACTGAGCTTCCCTACGCACAGGGAAGCAAGAGAAATGCTGATTTCATCAAGCCCAGTTACATACTCAGAATCTGTACTACTGCGCAAATAGGCATGTCTCTGTAGTCAAAAAACTCATTTCTGACAAAGTTGCCCAAATGCATCTCAGAAGTGTGCCACTTGTTCCCTGAGTTAGAAAACGTCGAGAAACGGACGTTTCAGCTAGCGCTGTGCTTCTACACATGTATTTGTTGAACGGTGAAAGCGCACCGTGATGCACTTTTCTCCCAGCAAATACACTGCTTCTAAGTAACTGGGAACACACTGAAGAGACACTTGTGGGAGCTACTGTGACTCTAACTGAGCTTCCCTACGCACAGGGAAGCAAGAGAAATGCTGATTTCATCAAGCCCAGTTACATCCTCAGAATCTGTACTACTGCGCAAATAGGCATGTCTCTGTAGGCAAAAAACTCATTTCTGACAAAGTTGCCCAAATGCATCTCAGAAGTGTGCAACTTGTTCCCTGAGTTAGAAAACGTCGAGAAACGGTCGTTTCTGCTAGCGCTGTGCTTGTACACATGTATTTGTTGAACAGTGAAAGCGCACAGTAATGCACTTTTCTCCCAGCAAATACACTGTTTCTAAGGAAATGGGAACACACTGAGGAGACACTTGTGGGAGCTACTGTGACTAAAACTGAGCTTCCCTACGCACAGGGAAGCAAGAGAAATGCTGATTTCATCAAGCCCAGTTACATACTCAGAATCTGTACTACTGCGCAAATAGGCATGTCTCTGTAGGCAAAAAACTCATTTTTGACAAAGTTGCCCAAATGCATCTCAGAAGTGTGCAACTTGTTCCCTGAGTTAGAAAACGTCGAGAAACGGTCGTTTCTGCTAGCGCTGTGCTTCTACTCATGTATTTGCTGAACGGTGAAAGCGCACAGTAATGCACTTTTCTCCCAGCAAATACACTGTTTCTAAGGAAATGGGAACACACTGAGGAGACACTTGTGGGAGCTACTGTGACTAAAACTGAGCTTCCCTACGCACAGGGAAGCAAGAGAAATGCTGATTTCATCAAGCCCAGTTACATACTCAGAATCTGTACTACTGCGCAAATAGGCATGTCTCTTTAGGGAAAAAACTCATTTCTGACAAAGTTGCCCTAATGCATCTCAGAAGTGTGCAACTTGTTCTCTGATTTAAAAAACGTCGAGAAACGTTCGTTTCTGCTAGCGCTGTGCTTCTACACATGTATTTGCTGAACGGTGAAAGCGCACAGTAATGCACTTTTCTCCCAGCAAATACACTGTTTCTAACGAAATGGGAACACACTGAGGAGACACTTGTGGGAGCTACAGTGACTAAAACTGACCTTCCCTACGCACAGGGAAGCAAGAGAAATGCTGATTTCATCAAGCCATTTACAGACTCAGAATCTGTACTACTGCGCAAATAGGCATGTCTCTTTAGGCAAAAAACTCATTTCTGACAAAGTTGCCCAAATGCATCTCAGAAGTGTGCAACTTGTTCCCTGAGTTAGAAAACGTCGAGAAACGGTCGTTTCTGCTACCGCTGTGCTTCTACACATGTATTTGCTGAACGGTGAAAGCGCACAGTAATGCACTTTTCTCCCAGCAAATACACTGTTTCCAAGGAAATGGGAACACACTGAGGAGACACATGTGGGAGTTACTGTGACTAAAACTGAGCTTCCCTACGCACAGGGAAGCAAGAGAAATGCTGATTTCATCAAGCCCAGTTACATACAAAGAATCTGTACTACTGCGCAAATAGGCATGTCTCTGTAGGCAAAAAACTCATTTCTGACAAAGTTACCCAAATGCATCTCAGAAGTGTGCCACTTGTTCCCTGAGTTAGAAAACGTCGAGAAACGGTCGTTTCAGCTAGCGCTGTGCTTCTACACATGTATTTGCTGAACGGTGAAAGCGCACCGTGATGCACTTTTCTCCCAGCAAATACACTGCTTCTAAGTAACTGGGAACACACGGAAGAGACACTTGTGGGAGCTACTGTGACTCTAACTGAGCTTCCCTACGCACAGGGAAGCAAGAGAAATGCTGATTTCATCAAGCCCAGTTACATCCTCAGAATCTGTACTACTGCGCAAATAGGCATGTCTCTGTAGGCAAAAAACTCATTTCTGACAAAGTTACCCAAATGCATCTCAGAAGTGTGCCACTTGTTCCCTGAGTTAGAAAACGTCGAGAAACGGTCGTTTCAGCTAGCGCTGTGCTTCTACACATGTATTTGCTGAACGGTGAAAGCGCACCGTGATGCACTTTTCTCCCAGCAAATACACTGCTTCTAAGTAACTGGGAACACACTGAAGAGACACTTGTGGGAGCTACTGTGACTCTAACTGAGCTTCCCTACGCACAGGGAAGCAAGAGAAATGCTGATTTCATCAAGCCCAGTTACATCCTCAGAATCTGTACTACTGCGCAAATAGGCATGTCTCTGTAGGCAAAAAACTCATTTCTGACAAAGTTGCCCAAATGCATCTCAGAAGTGTGCAACCTGTTCCCTGGGTTAGAAAACGTTGAGAAACATTCGTTTCTGCTAGCGCTGTGCTTCTACACATGTATTTGCTGAACGGTGAAAGCGCACAGTAATGCACTTTTCTCCCAGCAAATACACTGTTTCTAAGGAAATGGAAACACACTGAGGAGACACTTGTGGGAGCTACTGTGACTAAAACTGAGCTTCCCTACGCACAGGGAAGCAAGAGAAATGCTGATTTCATCAAGCCCAGTTACATACTCAGAATCTGTACTACTGCGCAAATAGGCATGTCTCTGTAGGCAAAAAACTCATTTCTGACGAAGTTGCCCAAATGCATCTCAGAAGTGTGCCACTTGTTCCCTGAGTTAGAAAACGTCGAGAAACGGTCATTTCAGCTAGCGCTGTGCTTCTACACATGTATTTGCTGAACGGTGAAAGCGCACCGTGATGCACTTTTCTCCCAGCAAATACACTGCTTCTAAGTAACTGGGAACACACTGAAGAGACACTTGTGGGAGCTACTGTGACTAAAACTGAGCTTCCCTACGCACAGGGAAGCAAGAGAAATGCTGATTTCATCAAGCCCAGTTACATCCTCAGAATCTGTACTACTGCGCAAATAGGCATGTCTCTGTAGGCAAAAAACTCATTTCTGACAAAGTTGCCCAAATGCATCTCAGAAGTGTGCAACTTGTTCCCTGAGTTAGAAGACGTCGAGAAACGTTCGTTTCTGCTAGCGCTGTGCTTGTACACATGTATTTGTTGAACGGTGAAAGCGCACAGTAATGCACTTTTCTCCCAGCAAATACACTGTTTCTAAGGAAATGGGAACACACTGAGGAGACACTTGTGGGAGCTACTGTGACTAAAACTGAGCTTCCCTACGCACAGGGAAGCAAGAGAAATGCTGATTTCATCAAGCCCAGTTACATACTCAGAATCTGTACTACTGCGCAAATAGGCATGTCTCTGTAGGCAAAAAACTCATTTCTGACAAAGTTGCCCAAATGCATCTCAGAAGTGTGCAACTTGTTCCCTGAGTTAGAAAACGTCGAGAAACGGTCGTTTCTGCTAGCGCTGTGCTTCTACTCATGTATTTGCTGAACGGTGAAAGCGCAAGGTAATGCACTTTTCTCCCAGCAAATACACTGTTTCTAAGGAAATGGGAACACACTGAGGAGACACTTGTGGGAGCTACTGTGACTAAAACTGAGCTTCCCTACGCACAGGGAAGCAAGAGAAATGCTGATTTCATCAAGCCCTGTTACATACTCAGAATCTGTACTACTGTGCAAATAGGCATGTCTCTTTAGGCAAAAAACTCATTTCTGACAACGTTGCCCAAATGCATCTCAGAAGTGTGCCACTTGTTCCCTGAGTTAGAAAACGTCGAGAAACGTTCGTTTGTGCTAGCGCTGTGCTTCTACACATGTATTTGCTGAACGGTGAAAGCGCACAGTGATGCACTTTTCTCCCAGCAAATACACTGTTTCTAAGGAAATGGGAACACACTGAGGAGACACTTGTGGGAGCTACTGTGACTAAAACTGAGCTTCCCTATGCATAGGGAAGCAAGAGAAATGCTGATTTCATCAAGCCCAGTTACATACTCAGAATCTGTACTACTGCGCAAATAGGCATGTCTCTGTAGGCAAAAAACTCATTTCTGACAAAGTTGCCCAAATGCATCTCAGAAATGTGCAACTTGTTCCATGAGTTCGAAAACGTCGAGAAACGTTCGTTTCTGCCAGCGCTGTGCTTCTACACATGTATTTACTGAACGGTGAAAGCGCACAGTAATGCACTTTTCTCCCAGCAAATACACTGTTTCTAAGGAACTGGGAACACCGAGGAGACACTTGTGGGAGCTACTGTGACTAAAACTGAGCTTCCCTACGCACAGGGAAGCAAGAGAAATGCTGATTTCATCAAGCCCAGTTACATACTCAGAATCTGTACTACTGCGCAAATAGGCATGTCTCTGTAGGCAAAAAACTCATTTCTGACAAAGTTGCCCAAATGCATCTCTGAAGTGTGCAACTTGTTCCCTGAGTTAGAAAACATTGAGAAACGTTCGTTTCTGCTAGCGCTGTGCTTCTACACATGTATTTGCTGAACGGTGAAAGCGCACAGTGATGCACTTTTCTCCCAGAAATACACTGTTTCTAAGGAAATGGGAACACACTGAGGAGACACTTGTGGGAGCTTCTGTGACTAAAATTGAGCTTCCCTACGCACAGGGAAGGAAGAGAAATGCTGATTTCATCAAGCCCAGGGACGTACTCAGAATCTGTACTACTGCGCAAATAGGCATGTCTCTGTAGGCAAAAAACTCATTTCTGACAAAGTTGCCCAAATGCATCTCAGAAGTGTGCAACTTGTTCCCTGAGTTAGAAAACGTCGAGAAACGTTCGTTTATGCTAGCGCTGTGCTTCTACACATGTATTTGCTGAACGGTGAAAGCGCACAGTAATGCACTTTTCTCCCAGCAAATACACTGTTTCTAAGTAACTGGGAACACACTGAGGAGACACTTGTGGGAGCTACTGTGACTAAAACTGAGCTTCCCTACGCACAGGGAAGCAAGAGAAATGCTGATTTCATCAAGCCCAGTTACATACTCAGAATCTGTACTACTGCGCAAATAGGCATGTCTCTGTAGGCAAAAACCTCAATTTTGACAAAGTTGCCCAAATACATCTCAGAAGTTTGCAACTTGTTCCCTGAGTTAGAAAACGTCGAGAAACGTTCGTTTCTGCTAGCGCTGTGCTTCTACACATGTATTTGCTGAACGGTGAAAGCGCACAGTAATGCACTTTTCTCCCAGCAAATACACTGTTTCTAAGGAAATGGGAACACACTGAGGAGACACTTTTGGGAGCTACTGTGACTAAAACTGAGCTTCCCTACGCACAGGGAAGCAAGAGAAATGCTGATTTCATCAAGCCCAGTTACATACTCAGAATCTGTACTACTGCGCAAATAGGCATGTCTCTGTAGGCAAAAAACTCATTTCTGACAAAGTTGCCCAAATGCATCTCAGAAGTGTGCCACTTGTTCCCTGAGTTAGAAAACGTTGAGAAAGGGTCGTTTCAGCTAGCGCTGTGCTTCTACACATGTATTTGCTGAACGGTGAAAGCGCACAGTGATGCACTTTTCTCCCAGCAAATACACTGTTTCTAAGGAAATGGGAACACACTGAGGAGACACTTGTGGGAGCTACTGTGACTAAAACTGAGCTTCCCTACGCACAGGGAAGCAAGAGAAATGCTGATTTCATCAAGCCCAGTTACATACTCAGAATCTGTACTACTGCGCAAATAAGCATGTCTCTGTAGGCAAAAAACTCATTTTTGAGAAAGTTACCCAAATGCATCTCAGAAGTGTGCAACTTGTTCCCTGAGTTAGATAACGTCGAGAAACGGTTGTTTCTGCTAGCGCTGTGCTTCTACACATGTATTTGCTGAACGGTGAAAGCGCACAGTAATGCACTTTTCTCCCAGCAAATACACTGTTTCTAAGGAAATGGGAACACACTGAGGAGACACTTGTGGGAGCTACTGTGACTAAAACTGAGCTTCCCTACGCACAGGGAAGCAAGAGAAATGCTGATTTCATCAAGCCCAGTTACATAGTCACAATCTGTACTACTGCGCAAATAGGCATGTGTCTGTAGGCAAAAAACTCATTTCTGACAAAGTTGCCCAAATGCATCTCAGAAGTGTGCCACTTGTTCCCTGAGTTAGAAAACATCGAGAAACGTTCGTTTCTGCTAGCGCTGTGCGTCTACACATGTATTTGCTGAACGGTGAAAGCGTACAGTGATGCACTTTTCTCCCAGCAAATACACTGTTTCTAAGGAAATGGGAACACAGTGAGGAGACACTTGTGGGAGCTACTGTGACTAAAACTGAGCTTCCCTACGCACAGGGAAGCAAGAGAAATGCTGATTTCATCAAGCCAGTTACATACTCAGAATCTGTACTACTGCGCAAATAGGCATGTCTCTTTAGGCAAAAAACTCATTTCTGACAAAGTTGCCCAAATGCATCTGAGAAGTGTGCAACTTGTTCCCTGAGTTAGAAAACGTCGAGAAACGTTCGTTTCTGCTAGCGCTGTGCTTCTACACATGTATTTGCTGAACGGTGAAAGCGCACAGTAATGCACTTTTCTCCCAGCAA
The DNA here is from genome assembly GCF_964271855.1 of Acomys minous. NCBI lineage: Eukaryota > Metazoa > Chordata > Mammalia > Rodentia > Muridae > Acomys > Acomys minous. The sequence continues at coordinate 4,217,063 of NW_028182181.1, forward strand.
ATACACTGTTTCTAAGGAAATGGGAACACACTGAGGAGACACTTGTGGGAGCTACTGTGACTAAAACTGAGCTTCCCTACGCACAGGGAAGCAAGAGAAATGCTGATTTCATCAAGCCCAGTTACATACTCAGAATCTGTACTACTGCGCAAATAGGCATGTCTCTGTAGGCAAAAAACTCATTTCTGACAAAGTTGCCCAAATGCATCTCAGAAGTGTGCAACTTGTTCCCTGAGTTAGAAAACGTTGAGAAACGGTCGTTTCTACTAGCGTTGTGCTTCTACACATGTATTTGCTGAACGGTGAAAGCGCACAGTAATGCACTTTTCTCCCAGGAAATACACTGTTTCTAAGGAAATGGGAACACACTGAGGAGACACTTGTGGGAGCTACTGTGACTAAAACTGAGCTTCCCTACGCACAGGAAGCAAGAGAAATGCTGATTTCATCAAGCCCAGTTACATACTCAGAATCTGTACTACTGCGCAAATAGGCATGTCTCTGTAGGCAAAAAACTCATTTCTGACAATGTTGCCCAAATGCATCTCAGAAGTGTGCAACTTGTTCCCTGAGTTAGAAAACGTCGAGAAACGGTCGTTTCTGCTAGTGCTGTGCTTCTACACATGTATTTGCTGAACGGTGACAGCGCACAGTAATGCACTTTTCTCCCAGCAAATACACTGTTTCTAAGGAAATGGGAACACACTGAGGGGACACTTGTGGGAGCTACTGTGACTAAAACTGAGCTTCCCTACGCACAGGGAAGCAAGAGAAATGCTGATTTCATCCAGCCCAGTTACCTACTCAGAATCTGTACTACTGCGCAAATAGGCATGTCTCTGTAGGCAAAAAACTCATTTCTGACAAAGTTGCCCAAATGCATCTCAGAAGTGTGCAACTTGTTCCCTGAGTTAGAAAACGTCGAGAAACGGTCGTTTCTGCTAGCGCTGTGCTTCTACACATGTATTTGCTGAACGGTGAAAGCGCACAGTAATGCACTTTTCTCCCAGCAAATACACTGTTTCTAAGGAAATGGGAACACACTGAGGAGACATTTGTGGGAGCTACTGTGACTAAAACTGAGCTTTCCTACGCACAGGGAAGCAAGAGAAATGCTGATTTCATCAAACCGAGTTACATACTCAGAATCTGTACTACTGCGCAAATAGGCATGTCTCTGTAGGCAAAAATCTCATTTCTGACAAAGTTGCCCAAATGCATCTCAGAAGTGTGCAACTTGTTCCCTGAGTTAGAGAACGTCGAGAAACGGTCGTTTCTGCTAGCGCTGTGCTTCTACACATGTATTTGCTGAACGGTGAAAGCGCACAGTAATGCACTTTTCTCCCAGCAAATACACTGTTTCTAAGGAAATGGGAACACACTGAGGAGAGACTTGTGGGAGCTACTGTGACTAAAACTGAGCTTCCCTTCGCACAGGGAAGCAAGAGAAATGCTGATTTCATCAAGCCCAGTTACATACTCAGAATCTGTACTACTGCGCAAATAGGCATGTCTCTGTAGGCAAAAAACTAATTTCTGACAAAGTTGCCCAAATGCATCTCAGAAGTGTGCTACTTGTTCCCTGAGTTAGAAAACGTCGAGAAACGGTCGTTTCTGCTAGCGCTGTGCTTCTACACATATATTTGCTGAACGGTGAAAGCGCACAGTAATGCACTTTTCTCCCAGCAAATACACTGTTTCTAAGGAAATGGGAACACACTGAGGAGACACTTGTGGGAGCTACTGTGACTAAAACTGAGCTTCCCTACGCACAGGGAAGCAAGAGAAATGCTGATTTCATCAAGCCCAGTTACATACTCAGAATCTGTACTACTGCGCAAATAGGCATGTCTCTGTAGGCAAAAAACTCATTTCTGACAAAGTTGCCCAAATGCAACTCAGAAGTGTGCAACTTGTTCCCTGAGTTAGAAAACGTCGAGAAAGGGTCATATCTGCTAACGCTGTGCTTCTAAACATGTATTTGCTGAACGGTGAAAGCGCACAGTAATGCACTTTTCTCCCAGCAAATACACTGTTTCTAAGGAAATGGGAACACACTGAGGAGACACTTGTGGGAGCTACTGTGACTAAAAGTGAGCTTCCCTACGCACAGGGAAGCAAGAGAAATGCTGATTTCATCAAGCCCAGTTACATACTCAGAATCTGTACTACTGTGCAAATAGGCATGTCTCTGTAGGCAAAAAACTCATTTCTGACAAAGTTGCCCAAATGCATCTCAGAAGTGTGCAACTTGTTCCCTGAGTTAGAAAACTTTGAGAAACGGTCTTTTCTGCTAGCGCTGTGCTTCTACACATGTATTTGCTGAACGGTGAAAGCGCACAGTAATGCACTTTTCTCCCAGCAAATACACTGTTTCTAAGGAAATGGGAACACACTGAGGAGACACTTGTGGGAGCTACTGTGACTAAAACTGAGCTTCCCTACGCACAGGGAAGCAAGAGAAATGCTGATTTCACCCAGCCCAGTTACATACTCAGAATCTGTACTACTGCGCAAATAGGCATGTCTCTGTAGGCAAAAAACTCATTTCTGACAAAGTTGCCCAAATGAATCTCAGAAGTGTGCAACTTGTTCCCTGAGTTAGAAAACGTCGAGAAACGGTCATATCTGCTAACGCTGTGCTTCTACACATGTATTTGCTGAACGGTGAAAGCGCACAGTAATGCACTTCTCTCCCAGCAAATACACTGTTTCTTAGGAAAAGGGAACACACTGAGGAGAGACTTGTTGGAGCTACTGTGACTAAAACTGAGCTTCCCTTCGCACAGGGAAGCAAGAGAAATGCTGATTTCATCAAGCCCAGTTACATACTCAGAATCTGTACTACTGCGCAAATAGGCATGTCTCTGTAGGCAAAAAACTCATTTCTGACAAAGTTGCCCAAATGCAACTCAGAAGTGTGCAACTTGTTCCCTGAGTTAGAAAACGTCGAGAAAGGGTCATATCTGCTAACGCTGTGTTTCTACACATGTATTTGCTGAACGGTGAAAGCGCACAGTAATGCACTTTTCTCCCAGCAAATACACTGTTTCTAAGGAAATGGGAACAAACTGAGGAGACACTTGTGGGAGCTACTGTGACTAAAACTGAGCTTCCCTACGCACAGGGAAGCAAGAGAAATGCTGATTTCATCAAGCCCAGTTACATACTCAGAATCTGTACTACTATGCAAATAGGCATGTCTCTGTAGGCAAAAAACTCATTTCTGACAAAGTTGCCCAAATGCATCTCAGAAGTTTGCAACTTGTTCCCTGAATTAGAAAACGTTGAGAAACGGTCGTTTCTGCTAGCGCTGTGCTTCTACACATGTATTTGCTGAACGGTGAAAGCGCACAGTAATGCACTTTTCTCCCAGCAAATACACTGTTTCTAAGGAAATGGGAACACACTGAGGAGACACTTGTGGGAGCTACTGTGACTAAAACTGAGCTTCCCTACGCACAGGGAAGCAAGAGAAATGCTGATTTCATCAAGCCCAGTTACATACACAGAATCTGTACTGCTGCGCAAATAGGCATGTCTCTGTAGGCAAAAAACTCATTTCTGACAAAGTTGCCCAAATGCATCTCAGAAGTGTGCAACTTGTTCCCTGAGTTAGAAAACATCGGGAAACGTTCGTTTCTGCTAGCGCTATGCTTCTACACATGAATTTGCTGAACGGTGAAAGCGCACAGTAATGCACTTTTCTCCCAGCAAATACACTGTTTCTAAGGAACTGGGAACACACTGAGGAGACACTTGTGGGAGCTACTGTGACTAAAACTGAGCTTCCCTACGCACAGGGAAGCAAGAGAAATGCTGATTTCATCAAGCCCAGTTACATACTCAGAATCTGTACTACTGCTCAAATAGGCATGTCTCCGTAGGCAAAAAACTCATTTCTGACAAAGTTGCCCAAATGCATCTCAGAAGTGTGCAACTTGTTCCCTGAGTTAGAAAACGTTGAGAAACGGTCGTTTCTACTAGCGTTGTGCTTCTACACATGTATTTGCTGAACGGTGAAAGCGCACAGTAATGCACTTTTCTCCCAGGAAATACACTGTTTCTAAGGAAATGGGAACACACTGAGGAGACACTTGTGGGAGCTACTGTGACTAAAACTGAGCTTCCCTACGCACAGGAAGCAAGAGAAATGCTGATTTCATCACGCCCAGTTACATACTCAGAATCTGTACTACTGCGCAAATAGGCATGTCTCTGTAGGCAAAAAACTCATTTCTGACAATGTTGCCCAAATGCATCTCAGAAGTGTGCAACTTGTTCCCTGAGTTAGAAAACGTCGAGAAACGGTCGTTTCTGCTAGTGCTGTGCTTCTACACATGTATTTGCTGAACGGTGACAGCGCACAGTAATGCACTTTTCTCCCAGCAAATACACTGTTTCTAAGGAAATGGGAACACACTGAGGGGACACTTTTGGGAGCTACTGTGACTAAAACTGAGCTTCCCTACGCACAGGGAAGCAAGAGAAATGCTGATTTCATCCAGCCCAGTTACCTACTCAGAATCTGTACTACTGCGCAAATAGGCATGTCTCTGTAGGCAAAAAACTCATTTCTGACAAAGTTGCCCAAATGCATCTCAGAAGTGTGCAACTTGTTCCCTGAGTTAGAAAACGTCGAGAAACGGTCGTTTCTGCTAGCGCTGTGCTTCTACACATGTATTTGCTGAACGGTGAAAGCGCACAGTAATGCACTTTTCTCCCAGCAAATACACTGTTTCTAAGGAAATGGGAACACACTGAGGAGACATTTGTGGGAGCTACTGTGACTAAAACTGAGCTTTCCTACGAACAGGGAAGCAAGAGAAATGCTGATTTCATCAAACCGAGTTACATACTCAGAATCTGTACTACTGCGCAAATAGGCATGTCTCTGTAGGCAAAAATCTCATTTCTGACAAAGTTGCCCAAATGCATCTCAGAAGTGTGCAACTTGTTCCCTGAGTTAGAAAACGTCGAGAAACGGTCGTTTCTGCTAGCGCTGTGCTTCTACACATGTATTTGCTGAACGGTGAAAGCGCACAGTAATGCACTTTTCTCCCAGCAAATACACTGTTTCTAAGGAAATGGGAACACACTGAGGAGAGATTTGTGGGAGCTACTGTGACTAAAACTGAGCTTCCCTTCGCACAGGGAAGCAAGAGAAATGCTGATTTCATCAAGCCCAGTTACATACTCAGAATCTGTACTACTGCGCAAATAGGCATGTCTCTGTAGGCAAAAAACTCATTTCTGACAAAGTTGCCCAAATGCATCTCAGAAGTGTGCTACTTGTTCCCTGAGTTAGAAAACGTCGAGAAACGGTCGTTTCTGCTAGCGCTGTGCTTCTACACATATATTTGCTGAACGGTGAAAGCGCACAGTAATGCACTTTTCTCCCAGCAAATACACTGTTTCTAAGGAAATGGGAACACACTGAGGAGACACTTGTGGGAGCTACTGTGACTAAAACTGAGCTTCCCTACGCACAGGGAAGCAAGAGAAATGCTGATTTCATCAAGCCCAGTTACATACTCAGAATCTGTACTACTGCGCAAATAGGCATGTCTCTGTAGGCAAAAAACTCATTTCTGACAAAGTTGCCCAAATGCAACTCAGAAGTTTGCAACTTGTTCCCTGAGTTAGAAAACGTCGAGAAGGGGTCATATCTGCTAACGCTGTGCTTCTAAACATGTATTTGCTGAACGGTGAAAGCGCACAGTAATGCACTTTTCTCCCAGCAAATACACTGTTTCTAAGGAAATGGGAACACACTGAGGAGACACTTGTGGGAGCTACTGTGACTAAAAGTGAGCTTCCCTACGCACAGGGAAGCAAGAGAAATGCTGATTTCATCAAGCCCAGTTACATACTCAGAATCTGTACTACTGTGCAAATAGGCATGTCTCTGTAGGCAAAAAACTCATTTCTGACAAAGTTGCCCAAATGCATCTCAGAAGTGTGCAACTTGTTCCCTGAGTTAGAAAACTTTGAGAAACGGTCTTTTCTGCTAGCGCTGTGCTTCTACACATGTATTTGCTGAACGGTGAAAGCGCACAGTAATGCACTTTTCTCCCAGCAAATACACTGTTTCTAAGGAAATGGGAACACACTGAGGAGACACTTGTGGGAGCTACTGTGACTAAAACTGAGCTTCCCTACGCACAGGGAAGCAAGAGAAATGCTGATTTCACCCAGCCAAGTTACATACTCAGAATATGTACTACTGCGCAAATAGGCATGTCTCTGTAGGCAAAAAGCTCATTTCTGACAAAGTTGCCCAAAAACATCTCAGAAGTGTGCAACTTGTTCCCTGAGTTAGAAAACGTCGAGAAACGGTCATATCTGCTAACGCTGTGCTTCTACACATGTATTTGCTGAACGGTGAAAGCGCACAGTAATGCACTTTTCTCCCAGCAAATACACTGTTTCTAAGGAAATGGGAACACACTGAGGAGACACTTGTGGGAGCTACTGTGACTAAAACTGAGCTTCCCTACGCACAGGGAAGCAAGAGAAATGCTGATTTCATCAAGCCCAGTTACATACTCAGAATCTGTACTACTGCGCAAATAGGCATGTCTCTGTAGGCAAAAAACTCATTTCTGACAAAGTTGCCCAAATGCAACTCAGAAGTTTGCAACTTGTTCCCTGAGTTAGAAAACGTCGAGAAGGGGTCATATCTGCTAACGCTGTGCTTCTAAACATGTATTTGCTGAACGGTGAAAGCGCACAGTAATGCACTTTTCTCCCAGCAAATACACTGTTTCTAAGGAAATGGGAACACACTGAGGAGACACTTGTGGGAGCTACTGTGACTAAAAGTGAGCTTCCCTACGCACAGGGAAGCAAGAGAAATGCTGATTTCATCAAGCCCAGTTACATACTCAGAATCTGTACTACTGTGCAAATAGGCATGTCTCTGTAGGCAAAAAACTCATTTCTGACAAAGTTGCCCAAATGCATCTCAGAAGTGTGCAACTTGTTCCCTGAGTTAGAAAACTTTGAGAAACGGTCTTTTCTGCTAGCGCTGTGCTTCTACACATGTATTTGCTGAACGGTGAAAGCGCACAGTAATGCACTTTTCTCCCAGCAAATACACTGTTTCTAAGGAAATGGGAACACACTGAGGAGACACTTGTGGGAGCTACTGTGACTAAAACTGAGCTTCCCTACGCACAGGGAAGCAAGAGAAATGCTGATTTCACCCAGCCAAGTTACATACTCAGAATATGTACTACTGCGCAAATAGGCATGTCTCTGTAGGCAAAAAGCTCATTTCTGACAAAGTTGCCCAAAAACATCTCAGAAGTGTGCAACTTGTTCCCTGAGTTAGAAAACGTCGAGAAACGGTCATATCTGCTAACGCTGTGCTTCTACACATGTATTTGCTGAACGGTGAAAGCGCACAGTAATGCACTTTTCTCCCAGCAAATACACTGTTTCTAAGGAAATGGGAACACACTGAGGAGACACTTGTGGGAGCTACTGTGACTAAAACTGAGCTTCCCTACGCACAGGGAAGCAAGAGAAATGCTGATTTCACCCAGCCAAGTTACATACTCAGAATATGTACTACTGCGCAAATAGGCATGTCTCTGTAGGCAAAAAGCTCATTTCTGACAAAGTTGCCCAAAAACATCTCAGAAGTGTGCAACTTGTTCCCTGAGTTAGAAAACGTCGAGAAACGGTCATATCTGCTAACGCTGTGCTTCTACACATGTATTTGCTGAACGGTGAAAGCGCACAGTAATGCACTTTTCTCCCAGCAAATACACTGTTTCTAAGGAAATGGGAACACACTGAGGAGAGACTTGTTGGAGCTACTGTGACTAAAACTGAGCTTCCCTTCGCACAGGGAAGCAAGAGAAATGCTGATTTCATCAAGCCCAGTTACATACTCAGAATCTGTACTACTGCGCAAATAGGCATGTCTCTGTAGGCAAAAAACTCATTTCTGACAAAGTTGCCCAAATGCAACTCAGAAGTGTGCAACTTGTTCCCTGAGTTAGAAAACGTCGAGAAAGGGTCATATCTGCTAACGCTGTGTTTCTACACATGTATTTGCTGAACGGTGAAAGCGCACAGTAATGCACTTTTCTCCCAGCAAATACACTGTTTCTAAGGAAATGGGAACACAGAGGAGACACTTGTGGGAGCTACTGTGACTAAAACTGAGCTTCCCTACGCACAGGGAAGCAAGAGAAATGCTGATTTCATCAAGCCCAGTTACATACTCAGAATCTGTACTACTGCGCAAATAGGCATATATATGTAGGCAAAAAAATCATTTCTGACAAAGTTGCCCAAATGCATCTCAGAAGTGTGCAACTTGTTCCCTGAGTTAGAAAACGTCGAGAAATGGTCTTTTCTGCTAGCGCTGTGCTTCTACACATGTATTTGCTGAACGGTGAAAGCGCAGTAATGCAGTTTTCTCCCAGCAAATACACTGTTTCTACGGAAATGAAAACACTGTGGAGACACTTGTGGGAGCTACTGTGACTAAAACTGAGCTTCCCTACGCACAGGGAAGCAAGAGAAATGCTGATTTCATCAAGCCCAGTTACAAACTCAGAATCTGTACTACTGCGCAAACAGGCATGTCTCTGTAGGCAAAAAACTCATTTCTGACAAAGTTGCCCAAATGCATCTCAGAAGTGTGCAACTTGTTCCCTGAGTTAGAAAATGTCGAGAAACGTTCGTTTCTGCTAGCGCTGTGCTTCTACACATGTATTTGCTGAACGGTGAAAGCGCTCAGTAATGCACTTTTCTCCCAGCAAATACACTGTTTCTAAGGAAATGGGAACACACTGAGGAGAGACTTGTGGGAGCTACTGTGACTAAAACTGAGCTTCCCTACGCACAGGGAAGCAAGAGAAATGCTGATTTCATCAAGCCCAGTTACATACTCAGAATCTGTACTACTGCGCAAATAGGCATATATATGTAGGCAAAAAACTCATTTCTGACAAAGTTGCCCAAATGCATCTCAGAAGTGTGCAACTTGTTCCCTGAGTTAGAAAACGTCGAGAAACGGTCGTTTCTGCTAGCGCTGTGCTTCTACACATGTATTTGCTCAACGGTGAAAGCACACAGTAATGCACTTTTCTCCCAGCAAATACACTGTTTCTAAGGAAATGGGAACACACTGAGGAGACACCTGTGGGAGCTACTGTGACTAAAACTGAGCTTCCCTACGCACAGGGAAGCAAGAGAAATGCTGATTTCATCAAGCCCAGTTACATACTCAGAATCTGTATTACTGCGCAAATAGGCATGTCTCTGTAGGCAAAAAACTCATTTCGGACAAAGTTGCCCAAATGCATCTCAGAAGTGTGCAACTTGTCCCCTGAGTTAGAAAACGTCGAGAAATGGTCTTTTCTGCTAGCGCTGTGCTTCTACACATGTATTTGCTGAACGGTGAAAGCGCACAGTAATGCAGTTTTCTCCCAGCAAATACACTGTTTCTATGGAAATGAAAACACTGTGGAGACACTTGTGGGAGCTACTGTGACTAAAACTGAGCTTCCCTACGCACAGGGAAGCAAGAGGAATGCTGATTTCATCAAGCCCAGTTACATACTCAGAATCCATACTACTGCGAAAATAGGCATGTCTCTGTAGGCAAAAAACTCATTTCTGACAAAGTTGCCCAAATGCATCTCAGAAGTGTGCAACTTGTTCCCTGAGTTAGAAAATGTCGAGAAACGTTCGTTTCTGCTAGCGCTGTGCTTCTACACATGTATTTGCTGAACGGTGAAAGCGCACAGTAATGCACTTTTCTCCCAGCAAATACACTGTTTCTAAGGAAATGGGAACACACTGAGGAGAGACTTGTGGGAGCTACTGTGACTAAAACTGAGCTTCCCTACGCACAGGGAAGCAAGAGAAATGCTGATTTCATCAAGCCCAGTTACATACTCAGAATCTGTACTACTGCGCAAATAGGCATATCTCTGTAGGCAAAAAACTCATTTTTGACAAAGTTGCCCAAATGCATCTCAGAAGTGTGCAACTTGTTCCCTGAGTTAGAAAACGTCGAAAACGTTCGTTTCTGCTAGCGCTGTGCTTCTACAAGTGTATTTGCTGAACGGTGAAAGCGCACAGTAATGCACTTTTCTCCCAGCAAATACACTGTTTCTAAGGAAATGGGAACACACTGAGGAGACACTTGTGGGAGCTACTGGGACTAAAACTGAGCTTCCCTACGCACAGGGAAGCAAGAGAAATGCTGATTTCATCAAGCCCAGTAACATTCTCAGAATCTCTACTACTGCGCAAATAGGCATGTCACTGTACGCACAAAACTCATTTTTGAGAAAGTTACCCAAATGCATCTCAGAAGTGTGCAACTTGTTCCCTGAGTTAGAAAACGTCGAGAAACGTTCGTTTCTGCTAGCGCTGTGCTTCTACACATGTATTTGCTGAACGGTGAAAGCACACAGTAATGCACTTTTCTCCCAGCAAATACACTGTTTCTACGGAAATGAAAACACTGTGGAGAGACTTGTGGGAGTTACTGTGACTAAAACTGAGCTTCCCTACGCACAGGGAAGCAAGAGAAATGCTGATTTCATCAAGCCCAGTTACATACTCAGAATCTGTACTACTGCGCAAATAGGCATATATATGTAGGCAAAAAACTCATTTCTGACAAAGTTGCCCAAATGCATCTCAGAAGTGTGCAACTTGTTCCCTGAGTTAGAAAACGTCGAGAAACGGTCGTTTCTGCTAGCGCTGTGCTTCTACACATGTATTTGCTGAACGGTGAAAGCACACAGTAATGCACTTTTCTCCCAGCAAATACACTGTTTCTAAGGAAATGGGAACACACTGAGGAGACACTTGTGGGAGCTACTGTGACTAAAACTGAGCTTCCCTACGCACAGGGAAGCAAGAGAAATGCTGATTTCATCAAGCCCAGTTACATACTCAGAATCTGTACTACTGCGCAAATAGGCATGTCTCTGTAGGCAAAAAACTCATTTCTGACAAAGTTGCCCAAATGCATCTCAGAAGTGTGCAACTTGTCCCCTGAGTTAGAAAACGTCGAGAAATGGTCTTTTCTGCTAGCGCTGTGCTTCTACACATGTATTTGCTGAACGGTGAAAGCGCACAGTAATGCAGTTTTCTCCCAGCAAATACACTGTTTCTATGGAAATGAAAACACTGTGGAGACACTTGTGGGAGCTACTGTGACTAAAACTGAGCTTCCCTACGCACAGGGAAGCAAGAGGAATGCTGATTTCATCAAGCCCAGTTACATACTCAGAATCTGTACTACTGCGCAAAGAGGCATGTCTCTGTAGGCAAAAAACTCATTTCTGACAAAGTTGCCCAAATGCATCTCAGAAGTGTGCAACTTGTTCCCTGAGTTAGAAAATGTCGAGAAACGTTCGTTTCTGCTAGCGCTGTGCTTCTACACATGTATTTGCTGAACGGTGAAAGCGCACAGTAATACACTTTTCTCCCAGCAAATACACTGTTTCTAAGGAAATGGGAACACACTGAGGAGAGACTTGTGGGAGCTACTGTGACTAAAACTGAGCTTCCCTACGCACAGGGAAGCAAGAGAAATGCTGATTTCATCAAGCCCAGTTACATACTCAGAATCTGTACTACTGCGCAAATAGGCATATATATGTAGGCAAAAAACTCATTTCTGACAAAGTTGCCCAAATGCATCTCAGAAGTGTGCAACTTGTTCCCTGAGTTAGAAAACGTCGAGAAACGGTCGTTTCTGCTAGCGCTGTGCTTCTACACATGTATTTGCTCAACGGTGAAAGCACACAGTAATGCACTTTTCTCCCAGCAAATACACTGTTTCTAAGGAAATGGGAACACACTGAGGAGACACCTGTGGGAGCTACTGTGACTAAAACTGAGCTTCCCTACGCACAGGGAAGCAAGAGAAATGCTGATTTCATCAAGCCCAGTTACATACTCAGAATCTGTATTACTGCGCAAATAGGCATGTCTCTGTAGGCAAAAAACTCATTTCGGACAAAGTTGCCCAAATGCATCTCAGAAGTGTGCAACTTGTCCCCTGAGTTAGAAAACGTCGAGAAATGGTCTTTTCTGCTAGCGCTGTGCTTCTACACATGTATTTGCTGAACGGTGAAAGCGCACAGTAATGCAGTTTTCTCCCAGCAAATACACTGTTTCTATGGAAATGAAAACACTGTGGAGACACTTGTGGGAGCTACTGTGACTAAAACTGAGCTTCCCTACGCACAGGGAAGCAAGAGGAATGCTGATTTCATCAAGCCCAGTTACATACTCAGAATCCATACTACTGCGAAAATAGGCATGTCTCTGTAGGCAAAAAACTCATTTCTGACAAAGTTGCCCAAATGCATCTCAGAAGTGTGCAACTTGTTCCCTGAGTTAGAAAATGTCGAGAAACGTTCGTTTCTGCTAGCGCTGTGCTTCTACACATGTATTTGCTGAACGGTGAAAGCGCACAGTAATGCACTTTTCTCCCAGCAAATACACTGTTTCTAAGGAAATGGGAACACACTGAGGAGAGACTTGTGGGAGCTACTGTGACTAAAACTGAGCTTCCCTACGCACAGGGAAGCAAGAGAAATGCTGATTTCATCAAGCCCAGTTACATACTCAGAATCTGTACTACTGCGCAAATAGGCATATCTCTGTAGGCAAAAAACTCATTTTTGACAAAGTTGCCCAAATGCATCTCAGAAGTGTGCAACTTGTTCCCTGAGTTAGAAAACGTCGAAAACGTTCGTTTCTGCTAGCGCTGTGCTTCTACAAGTGTATTTGCTGAACGGTGAAAGCGCACAGTAATGCACTTTTCTCCCAGCAAATACACTGTTTCTAAGGAAATGGGAACACACTGAGGAGACACTTGTGGGAGCTACTGGGACTAAAACTGAGCTTCCCTACGCACAGGGAAGCAAGAGAAATGCTGATTTCATCAAGCCCAGTAACATTCTCAGAATCTCTACTACTGCGCAAATAGGCATGTCACTGTACGCACAAAACTCATTTTTGAGAAAGTTACCCAAATGCATCTCAGAAGTGTGCAACTTGTTCCCTGAGTTAGAAAACGTCGAGAAACGTTCGTTTCTGCTAGCGCTGTGCTTCTACACATGTATTTGCTGAACGGTGAAAGCACAAAGTAATGCACTTTTCTCCCAGCAAATACACTGTTTCTACGGAAATGAAAACACTGTGGAGAGACTTGTGGGAGTTACTGTGACTAAAACTGAGCTTCCCTACGCACAGGGAAGCAAGAGAAATGCTGATTTCATCAAGCCCAGTTACATACTCAGAATCTGTACTACTGCGCAAATAGGCATATATATGTAGGCAAAAAACTCATTTCTGACAAAGTTGCCCAAATGCATCTCAGAAGTGTGCAACTTGTTCCCTGAGTTAGAAAACGTCGAGAAACGGTCGTTTCTGCTAGCGCTGTGCTTCTACACATGTATTTGCTGAACGGTGAAAGCACACAGTAATGCACTTTTCTCCCAGCAAATACACTGTTTCTAAGGAAATGGGAACACACTGAGGAGACACTTGTGGGAGCTACTGTGACTAAAACTGAGCTTCCCTACGCACAGGGAAGCAAGAGAAATGCTGATTTCATCAAGCCCAGTTACATACTCAGAATCTGTACTACTGCGCAAATAGGCATGTCTCTGTAGGCAAAAAACTCATTTCTGACAAAGTTGCCCAAATGCATCTCAGAAGTGTGCAACTTGTCCCCTGAGTTAGAAAACGTCGAGAAATGGTCTTTTCTGCTAGCGCTGTGCTTCTACACATGTATTTGCTGAACGGTGAAAGCGCACAGTAATGCAGTTTTCTCCCAGCAAATACACTGTTTCTATGGAAATGAAAACACTGTGGAGACACTTGTGGGAGCTACTGTGACTAAAACTGAGCTTCCCTACGCACAGGGAAGCAAGAGGAATGCTGATTTCATCAAGCCCAGTTACATACTCAGAATCTGTACTACTGCGCAAAGAGGCATGTCTCTGTAGGCAAAAAACTCATTTCTGACAAAGTTGCCCAAATGCATCTCAGAAGTGTGCAACTTGTTCCCTGAGTTAGAAAATGTCGAGAAACGTTCGTTTCTGCTAGCGCTGTGCTTCTACACATGTATTTGCTGAACGGTGAAAGCGCACAGTAATACACTTTTCTCCCAGCAAATACACTGTTTCTAAGGAAATGGGAACACACTGAGGAGAGACTTGTGGGAGCTACTGTGACTAAAACTGAGCTTCCCTACGCACAGGGAAGCAAGAGAAATGCTGATTTCATCAAGCCCAGTTACATCCTCAGAATCTGTACTACTGCGCAAATAGGCATATCTCTGTAGGCAAAAAACTCATTTTTGACAAAGTTGCCCAAATGCATCTCAGAAGTGTGCAACTTGTTCCCTGAGTTAGAAAACGTCGAAAACGTTCGTTTCTGCTAGCGCTGTGCTTCTACAAATGTATTTGCTGAACGGTGAAAGCGCACAGTAATGCACTTTTCTCCCAGCAAATACACTGTTTCTAAGGAAATGGGAACACACTGAGGAGACACTTGTGGGAGCTACTGGGACTAAAACTGAGCTTCCCTACGCACAGGGAAGCAAGAGAAATGCTGATTTCATCAAGCCCAGTAACATTCTCAGAATCTCTACTACTGCGCAAATAGGCATGTCACTGTACGCAAAAAACTCATTTTTGAGAAAGTTACCCAAATGCATCTCAGAAGTGTGCAACTTGTTCCCTGAGTTAGAAAACGTCGAGAAACGTTCGTTGCTGCTAGCGCTGTGCTTCTACACATGTATTTGCTGAACGGTGAAAGCACACAGTAATGCACTTTTCTCCCAGCAAATACACTGTTTCTAAGGAAATGGGAACACACTGAGGAGACACTTGTGGGAGCTACTGTGACTAAAACTGAGCTTCCCTACGCACAGGGAAGCAAGAGAAATGCTGATTTCATCAAGCCCAGTTACATACTCAGAATCTGTACTACTGCGCAAATAGGCATGTCTCTGTAGGCAAAAAACTCATTTCTGACAAAGTTGCCCAAATGCATCTCAGAAGTGTGCAACTTGTTCTCTGAGTTAGAAAACTTCGAGAAACGGTCGTTTCTGCTAGCGCTGTGCTTCTACACATGTACTTGCTGAACGGTGAAAGTGCACAGTAATGCACTTTTCTCCCAGCAAATACACTGTTTCTAAGTAAATGGGAACACACTGAGGAGACACTTGTGGGAGGTACTGTGACTAAAACTGAGCTTCCCTACGCACAGGGAAGCAAGAGAAATGCTGATTTCATCAAGCCCAGTTACATACTCAGAATCTGTACTACTGCGCAAATAGGCATGTCTCTGTAGGCAAAAAACTCATTTCTGACAAAGTTGCCCAAATGCATCTCAGAAGTGTGCAACTTGCTCCCTGAGTTAGAAAACGTCGAGAAACGGTCGTTTCTGCTAGCGCTGTGCTTCTACCCATGTATTTGCTGAACGGTGAAAGCGCACAGTAATGCACTTTTCTCCCAGCAAATACACTCTTTCTAAGGAAATGGGAACACACTGAGGAGACACTTGTGGGAGATACTGGGACTAAAACTGAGCTTCCCTACGCACAGGGAAGCAAGAGAAATGCTGATTTCATCAAGCCCAGTTACATACTCAGAATCTCTACTACTGCGCAAATAGGCATATATATGTAGGCAAAAAACTCATTTCTGACAAAGTTGCCCAAATGCATCTCAGAAGTGTGCAACTTGTTCCCTGAGTTAGAAAACGTCGAGAAACGGTCGTTTCTGCTAGCGCTGTGCTTCTACACATGTACTTGCTGAACGGTGAAAGCGCACAGTAATGCACTTTTCTCCCAGCAAATACACTGTTTCTAAGGAAATGGGAACACACTGAGGAGACACTTGTGTGAGCTACTGTGACTAAAACTGAGCTTCCCTACGCACAGGGAAGCAAGAGAAATGCTGATTTCATCAAGCCCAGTTACATACTGAGAATATGTACTACGGCACAAATAGGCATGTCTCTGTAGGCAAAAAACTCATTTCTGACAAAGTTGCCCAAATTCATCTCAGAAGTGTGCAACTTGTTCCCTGAGTTAGAAAACGTCGAGAAACGTTCGTTTCTGCTAGCGCTGTGCTTCTACACATGTATTTGCTGAACGGTGAAAGCGCACAGTAATGCACTTTTCTCCCAGCAAATACACTGTTTCTAAGGAAATGGGAACACACTGAGGAGACACTTGTGGGAGCTACTGTGACTAAAACTGAGCTTCCCTACGCACAGGGAAGCAAGAGAAATGCTGATTTCATCAAGCCCAGTTACATACTCAGAATCTGTACTACAGCGCAAATAGGCATGTCTCTGTAGGCAAAAAACTCCTTTATGACAAAGTTGCCCAAATGCATCTCAGAAGTGTGCAACTTGTTCCCTGTGTTAGAAACCGTCGAGAAACGTTCGTTTCTGCTAGCGCTGTGCTTCTACACATGTATTTGCTGAACGGTGAAAGCGCACAGTAATGCACTTTTCTCCCAGCAAATACACTGTTTCTAAGGAAATGGGAACACACTGAGGAGACACTTGTGGGAGCTACTGGGACTAAAACTGAGCTTCCCTACGCACAGGGAAGCAAGAGAAATGCTGATTTCATCAAGCCCAGTTACATACTCAGAATCTGTACTACTGCGCAAATAGGCATGTCTCTTTAGGCAAAAAACTCATTTCTGACAAAGTTGCCCAAATGCATCTCAGAAGTGTGCAACTTGTTCCCTGAGTTAGAAAACGTCGAGAAACGGTTGTTTCTGCTAGCGCTGTGCTTCTACAAATGTATTTGCTGAACGGTGAAAGCGCACAGTAATGCACTTTTCTCCTAGCAAATACACTGTTTCTACGGAAATGGGAACACACTAAGGAGACACTTGTGGGAGCTACTGTGACTAAAACTGAGCTTCCCTACGCACAAGGAAGCAAGAGAAATGCTGATTTCATCAAGCCCAGTTATATACTCAGAATCTGTACTACTGCGCAAATAGGCATGTCTCTGTAGGCAAAAAACTCATTTCTGACAAAGTTGCCCAAATGCATCTCAGAAGTGTGCAACTTGTTCCCTGAGTTAGAAAACGTCGAGAAACGTTCGTTTCTGCTAGCGCTGTGCTTCTACACATGTATTTGCTGAACGGTGAAAGCGCACAGTAATGCAGTTTTCTCCCAGCAAATACACTGTTTCTAAGGAAATGGGAACACACTGAGGAGACACTTGTGGGAGCTACTGGGACTAAAACTGAGCTTCCCTACGCACAGGGAAGCAAGAGAAATGCTGATTTCATCAAGCCCAGTAACATACTCAGAATCTCTACTACTGCGCAAATAGGCATGTCTCTGTACGCAAAAAACTCATTTTTGAGAAAGTTACCCAAATGCATCTCAGAAGTGTGCAACTTGTTCCCTGAGTTAGAAAACGTCGAGAAACGTTCGTTTCTGCTAGCGCTGTGCTTCTACACATGTATTTGCTGAACGGTGAAAGCACACAGTAATGCACTTTTCTCCCAGCAAATACACTGTTTCTAAGGAAATGGGAACACACTGAGGAGACACTTGTGGGAGCTACTGTGACTAAAAGTGAGCTTCCCTACGCACAGGGAAGCAAGAGAAATGCTGATTTCAAAAAGCCCAGTTACATACTCAGAATCTTTACTACTGCGCAAATAGGCATGTCTCTGTAGGCAAAAAACTCATTTCTGACAAAGTTGCCCAAATGCATCTCAGAAGTGTGCAACTTGTTCCCTGAGTTAGAAAACATCGAGAAACGGTCGTTTCTGCTAGCGCTGTGCTTCTACACATGTACTTGCTGAACGGTGAAAGCGCACAGTAATGCACTTTTCTCCCAGCAAATACACTGTTTCTAAGAAAATGGGAACACACTGAGGAGACACTTGTGGGAGCTACTGTGACTAAAACTGAGCTTCCCTACGCACAGGGAAGCAAGAGAAATGCTGATTTCATCAAGCCCAGTTACATACTGAGAATATGTACTACGGCACAAATAGGCATGTCTCTGTAGTCAAAAAACTCATTTCTGACAAAGTTGCCCAAATGCATCTCAGAAGTGTGCAACTTGTTCCCTGAGTTAGAAAACGTCGAGAAACGTTCGTTTCTGCTAGCGCTGTGCTTCTACACATGTATTTGCTGAACGGTGAAAGCGCACAGTAATGCACTTTTCTCCCAGCAAATACACTGTTTCTAAGGAAATGGGAACACACTGAGGAGACACTTGTGGGAGCTACTGTGACTAAAACTGAGCTTCCCTACGCACAGGGAAGCAAGAGAAATGCTGATTTCATCAAGCCCAGTTACATACTCAGAATCTGTACTACTGCGCAAATAGGCATGTCTCTGTAGGCAAAAAACTCATTTCTGACAAAGTTGCCCAAATGTATCTCAGAAGTGTGCAACTTGTTCTCTGAGTTAGAAAACGTCGAGAAACGGTCTTTTCTGCTAGCGCTGTGCTTCTACACATGTACTTGCTGAACGGTGAAAGCACAGAGTAATGCACTTTTATCCCAGCAAATACACTCTTTCTAAGGAAATGGGAACACACTGAGGAGACACTTGTGGGAGCTACTGTGACTAAAACTGAGCTTCCCTATGCACAGGGAAGCAAGAGAAATGCTAATTTCATCAAGCCCAGTTACATACACAGAATATGTACTACGGCACAAATAGGCATGTCTCTGTAGGCAAAAAACTCCTTTCTGACAAAGTTGCCCAAATGCATCTCAGAAGTGTGCAACTTGTTCCCTGTGTTAGAAACCGTCGATAAACGTTCGTTTCTGCTAGCGCTGTGCTTCTACACATGTATTTGCTGAACGGTGAAAGCGCACAGTAATGCACTTTTCTCCCAGCAAATACACTGTTTCTAAGGAAATGGGAACACACTGAGGAGACACTTGTGGGAGCTACTGTGACTAAAACTGAGCTTCCCTACGCACAGGGAAGCAAGAGAAATGCTGATTTCATCAAGCCCAGTTACATACTCAGAATCTGTACTACTGCGCAAATAGGCATGTCTCTGTAGGCAAAAAACTCATTTCTGACAAAGTTGCCCAAATGCATCTCAGAAGTGTGCAACTTGTTCCCTGAGTTAGAAAACGTCGAGAAACGGTTGTTTCTGCTAGCGCTGTGCTTCTACAAATGTATTTGCTGAACGGTGAAAGCGCACAGTAATGCACTTTTCTCCTAGCAAATACACTGTTTCTACGGAAATGGGAACACACTAAGGAGACACTTGTGGGAGCTACTGTGACTAAAACTGAGCTTCCCTACGCACAGGGAAGCAAGAGAAATGCTGATTTCATCAAGCCCAGTTACATACTCAGAATCTGTACTACTGCGCAAATAGGCATGTCTCTTTAGGCAAAAAACTCATTTCTGACAAAGTTGCCCAAATGCATCTCAGAAGTGTGCAACTTGTCCCCTGAGTTAGAAAACGTCGAGAAATGGTCTTTTCTGCTAGCGCTGTGCTTCTACACATGTATTTGCTGAACGGTGAAAGCGCAGTAATGCAGTTTTCTCCCAGCAAATACACTGTTTCTACGGAAATGAAAACACTGTGGAGACACTTGTGGGAGCTACTGTGACTAAAACTGAGCTTCCCTACGCACAGGGAAGCAAGAGAAATGCTGATTTCATCAAGCCCAGTTACATACTCAGAATCTGTACTACTGCGCAAACAGGCATGTCTCTGTAGGCAAAAAACTCATTTCTGACAAAGTTGCCCAAATGCATCTCAGAAGTGTGCAACTTGTTCCCTGAGTTAGAAAATGTCGAGAAACGTTCGTTTCTGCTAGCGCTGTGCTTCTACACATGTATTTGCTGAACGGTGAAAGCGCTCAGTAATGCACTTTTCTCCCAGCAAATACACTGTTTCTAAGGAAATGGGAACACACTGAGGAGAGACTTGTGGGAGCTACTGTGACTAAAACTGAGCTTCCCTACGCACAGGGAAGCAAGAGAAATGCTGATTTCATCAAGCCCAGTTACATACTCAGAATCTGTACTACTGCGCAAATAGGCATATATATGAAGGCAAAAAACTCATTTCTGACAAAGTTGCCCAAATGCATCTCAGAAGTGTGCAACTTGTTCCCTGAGTTAGAAAACGTCGAGAAACGGTCGTTTCTGCTAGCGCTGTGCTTCTACACATGTATTTGCTCAACGGTGAAAGCACACAGTAATGCACTTTTCTCCCAGCAAATACACTGTTTCTAAGGAAATGGGAACACACTGAGGAGACACTTGTGGGAGCTACTGTGACTAAAACTGAGCTTCACTACGCACAGGGAAGCAAGAGAAAGGCTGATTTCATCAAGCCCAGTTACATACTCAGAATCTGTACTACTGCGCAAATAGGCATGTCTCTGTAGGCAAAAAACTCATTTCGGACAAAGTTGCCCAAATGCATCTCAGAAGTGTGCAACTTGTTCCCTGAGTTAGAAAACGTCGAGAAACGGTTGTTTCTGCTAGCGCTGTGCTTCTACAAATGTATTTGCTGAACGGTGAAAGCGCACAGTAATGCACTTTTCTCCTAGCAAATACACTGTTTCTACGAAAATGGGAACACACTAAGAAGACACTTGTGGGAGCTACTGTGACTAAAACTGAGCTTCCCTACGCACAGGGAAGCAAGAGAAATGCTGATTTCATCAAGCCCAGTTACATACTCAGAATCTGTACTACTGCGCAAATAGGCATGTCTCTGTAGGCAAAAAACTCATTTCGGACAAAGTTGCCCAAATGCATCTCAGTAGTGTGCAACTTGCTCCCTGAGTTAGAAAACGTCGAGAAACGGTCGTTTCTGCTAGCGCTGTGCTTCTACACATGTATTTGCTGAACGGTGAAAGCTCACAGTAATGCACTTTTCTCCCAGCAAATACACTCTTTCTAAGGAAATGGGAACACACTGAGGAGACACTTGTGGGAGCTACTGGGACTAAAACTGAGCTTCCCTACGCACAGGGAAGCAAGAGAAATGCTGATTTCATAAAGCCCAGTTACATACTCAGAATCTGTACTACTGCGCAAATAGGCATGAATCTGTAGGCAAAAAACTCATTTCTGACAAAGTTGCCCAAATGCATCTCAGAAGTGTGCAACTTGTTCCCTGAGTTAGAAAACGTCGAGAAACATTCGTTTCTGCTAGCGCTGTGCTTCTCCACATGTATTTGCTGAACGGTGAAAGCGCACAGTAATGCACTTTTCTCCCAGCAAATACACTGTTTCTAAGGAAATGGGAACACACTGAGGAGACACTTGTGGGAGCTACTGTGACTAAAACTGAGCTTCCCTACGCACAGGGAAGCAAGAGAAATGCTGATTTCATAAAGCCCTGTTACATACTCAGAATCTGTACTACTGCGCGAATAGGCATGTCTCTATAGGCAAAAAACTCATTTCTGACAAAGTTGCCCAAATGCATCTCAGAAGTGGGCAACTTGTTCTCTGAGTTAGAAAACGTGGAGAAACGTTCGTTTCTGCTAGCGCTGTTCTTCTACACATGTATTTGCTGAACGGTGAATGCGTACAGTGAGGCACTTTTCTCCCAGCAAATACACTATTTCTAAGGAAATGGGAACACACTGAGGAGACACTTGTGGGAGCTACTGTGACTAAAACTGAGCTTCCCTACGCACAGGGAAGCAAGAGAAATGCTGATTTCATCAAGCCCAGTTACATACTCAGAATCTGTACTACTGCGCAAATAGGCATGAATCTGTAGGCAAAAAACTCATTTCTGACAAAGTTGCCCAAATGCATCTCAGAAGTGTGCAACTTGTTCCCTGAGTTAGAAAACGTCGAGAAACGTTCGTTTCTGCTAGCGCTGTGCTTCTACAGATGCATTTGCTGAACGGTGAAAGCGCACAGTAATGCACTTTTGTCCCAGCAAATACACTGTTTCTAAGGAAATGGGAACACACTGAGGAGACACTTGTGGGAGCTACTGTGACTAAAACTGAGCTTCCCTACGCACAGGGAAGCAAGAGAAATGCTGATTTCATCAAGCCCAGTTACATACTCAGAATCTGTACTACTGCGCAAATAGGCATGTCTCTGTAGGCAAAAAACTCCTTTCTGACAAAGTTGCCCAAATGCATCTCAGAAGTGTGCAACTTGTTCCCTGTGTTAGAAACCGTCGAGAAACGTTCGTTTCTGCTAGCGCTGTGCTTCTACACATGTATTTGCTGAACGGTGAAAGCGCACAGTAATGCACTTTTCTCCCAGCAAATACACTGTTTCTAAGGAAATGGGAACACACTGAGGAGACACTTGTGGGAGCTACTGGGACTAAAACTGAGCTTCCCTACGCACAGGGAAGCAAGAGAAATGCTGATTTCATCAAGCCCAGTTACATACTCAGAATCTGTACTACTGCGCAAATAGGCATGTCTCTGTAGGCAAAAAACTCATTTCTGACAAAGTTGCCCAAATGCATCTCAGAAGTGTGCAACTTGTTCCCTGAGTTAGAAAACGTCGAGAAACGGTTGTTTCTGCTAGCGCTGTGCTTCTACAAATGTATTTGCTGAACGGTGAAAGCGCACAGTAATGCACTTTTCTCCTAGCAAATACACTGTTTCTACGGAAATGGGAACACACTAAGGAGACACTTGTGGGAGCTACTGTGACTAAAACTGAGCTTCCCTACGCACAGGGAAGCAAGAGAAATGCTGATTTCATCAAGCCCAGTTACATACTCAGAATCTGTACTACTGAGCAAACAGGCATGTCTCTGTAGGCAAAAAACTCATTTCTGACAAAGTTGCCCAAATGCATCTCAGAAGTGTGCAACTTGTCCCCTGAGTTAGAAAACGTCGAGAAATGGTCTTTTCTGCTAGCGCTGTGCTTCTACACATGTATTTGCTGAACGGTGAAAGCGCACAGTAATGCAGTTTTCTCACAACAAATACACTGTTTCTACGGAAATGAAAACACTGTGGAGACACTTGTGGGAGCTACTGTGACTAAAACTGAGCTTCCCTACGCACAGGGAAGCAAGAGAAATGCTGATTTCATCAAGCCCAGTTACATACTCAGAATCTGTACTACTGCGCAAACAGGCATGTCTCTGTAGGCAAAAAACTCATTTCTGACAAAGTTGCCCAAATGCATCTCAGAAGTGTGCAACTTGTTCCCTGAGTTAGAAAATGTCGAGAAACGTTCGTTTCTGCTAGTGCTGTGCTTCTACACATGTATTTGCTGAACAGTGAAAGCGCACAGTAATGCACTTTTCTCCCAGCAAATACACTGTTTCTAAGGAAATGGGAACACACTGAGGAGAGACTTGTGGGAGCTACTGTGACTAAAACTGAGCTTCCCTACGCACAGGGAAGCAAGAGAAATGCTGATTTCATCAAGCCCAGTTACATACTCAGAATCTGTACTACTGCGCAAATAGGCATGTCTCTGTAGGCAAAAAACTCATTTCGGACAAAGTTGCCCAAATGCATCTCAGAAGTGTGCAACTTGTTCCCTGAGTTAGAAAACGTCGAGAAACGGTTGTTTCTGCTAGCGCTGTGCTTCTACAAATGTATTTGCTGAACGGTGAAAGCGCACAGTAATGCACTTTTCTCCTAGCAAATACACTGTTTCTACGGAAATGGGAACACACTAAGGAGACACTTGTGGGAGCTACTGTGACTAAAACTGAGCTTCCCTACGCACAGGGAAGCAAGAGAAATGCTGATTTCATCAAGCCCAGTTACATACTCAGAATCTGTACTACTGCGCAAATAGGCATGTCTCTTTAGGCAAAAAACTCATTTCTGACAAAGTTGCCCAAATGCATCTCAGAAGTGTGCAACTTGTCCCCTGAGTTAGAAAACGTCGAGAAATGGTCTTTTCTGCTAGCGCTGTGCTTCTACACATGTATTTGCTGAACGGTGAAAGCGCACAGTAATGCAGTTTTCTCCCATCAAATACACTGTTTCTACGGAAATGAAAACACTGTGGAGACACTTGTGGGAGCTACTGTGACTAAAACTGAGCTTCCCTACGCACAGGGAAGCAAGAGAAATGCTGATTTCATCAAGCCCAGTTACATACTCAGAATCTGTACTACTGCGCAAATAGGCATGTCTCTGTAGGCAAAAAACTCATTTCTGACAAAGTTGCCCAAATGCATCTCAGAAGTGTGCAACTTGTTCCCTGAGTTAGAAAACGTCGAGAAACGTTCGTTTCTGCTAGCGCTGTGCTTCTACACATGTATTTGCTGAACGGTGAAAGCGCACAGTAATGCACTTTTCTCCCAGCAAATACACTGTTTCTAAGGAAATGGGAACACACTGAGGAGACACTTGTGGGAGCTACTGGGACTAAAACTGAGCTTCCCTACGCACAGGGAAGCAAGAGAAATGCTGATTTCATCAAGCCCAGTAACATACTCAGAATCTGTACTACTGCGCAAATAGGCATGTCTCTTTAGGCAAAAAACTCATTTCTGACAATGTTGCCCAAATGCATCTCAGAAGTGTGCAACTTGTTCCCTGTGTTAGAAACCGTCGAGAAACGTTCGTTTCTGCTAGCGCTGTGCTTCTACACATGTATTTGCTGAACGGTGAAAGCGCACAGTAATGCACTTTTCTCCCAGCAAATACACTGTTTCTAAGGAAATGGGAACATACTGAGGAGACACTTGTGGGAGCTACTGTGACTAAAACTGAGCTTCCCTACGCACAGGGAAGCAAGAGAAATGCTGATTTCATCAAGCCCAGTTACATACTCAGAATCTGTACTACTGCGCAAATAGGCATGTCTCTGTAGGCAAAAAACTCATTTCTGACAAAGTTGCCCAAATGCATCTCAGAAGTGTGCAACTTGTCCCCTGAGTTAGAAAACGTCGAGAAACGTTCATTTCTGCTAGCGCTGTGCTTCTACACATGTATTTGCTGAACGGTGAAAGCGCACAGTAATGCAGTTTTCTCCCAACAAATACACTGTTTCTACGGAAATGAAAACACTGTGGAGACACTTGTGGGAGCTACTGTGACTAAAACTGAGCTTCCCTACGCACAGGGAAGCAAGAGAAATGCTGATTTCATCAAGCCCAGTTACATACTCAGAATCTGTACTACTGCGCAAACAGGCATGTCTCTGTAGGCAAAAAACTCATTTCTGACAAAGTTGCCCAAATGCATCTCAGAAGTGTGCAACTTGTTTCCTGAGTTAGAAAATGTCGAGAAACGTTCGTTTCTGCTAGCGCTGTGCTTCTACACATGTATTTGCTGAACGGTGAAAGCGCACAGTAATGCACTTTTCTCCCAGCAAATACACTGTTTCTAAGGAAATGGGAACACACTGAGGAGACACTTGTGGGAGCTACTGTGACTAAAATTGAGCTTCCCTACGCACAGGGAAGCAAGAGAAATGCTGATTTCATCAAGCCCAGTTACATACTCAGAATCTGTACTACTGCGCAAATAGGCATGTCTCTGTAGGCAAAAAACTCATTTCTGACAAAGTTGCCCAAATGCATCTCAGAAGTGTGCAACTTGTTCTCTGAGTTAGAAAACGTCGAGAAACGGTCGTTTCTGCTAGCGCTGTGCTTCTACACATGTACTTGCTGAACGGTGAAAGCGCACAGTAATGCACTTTTCTCCCAGCAAATACACTGTTTCTAAGACAATGGGAACACACTGAGGAGACACTAGTGGGAGCTACTGTGACTAAAACTGAGCTTCCCTACGCACAGGGAAGCAAGAGAAATGCTGATTTCATCAAGCCCAGTTACATACTGAGAATATGTACTACGGCACAAATAGGCATGTCTCTGTAGGCAAAAAACTCATTTCTGACAAAGTTGCCCAAATGCATCTCAGAAGTGTGCAACTCGTTCCCTGAGTTAGAAAACGTCGAGAAACGTTCGTTTCTGCTAGCGCTGTGCTTCTACACATGTATTTGCTGAACGGTGATAGCGCACAGTAATGCACTTTTCTCCCAGCAAATACACTGTTTCTAAGGAAATGGGAACACACTGAGGAGACACTTGTGGGAGCTACTGTGACTAAAACTGAGCTTCCCTACGCACAGGGAAGCAAGAGAAATGCTGATTTCATCAAGCCCAGTTACATACTCAGAATCTGTACTACTGCGCAAATAGGCATGTCTCTGTAGGCAAAAAACTCATTTCTGACAAAGTTGCCCAGTTGTATCTCAGAAGTGTGCAACTTGTTCTCAGAGTTAGAAAACGTCGAGAAACGGTCTTTTCTGCTAGCGCTGTGCTTCTACACATGTACTTGCTGAACGGTGAAAGCACAGAGTAATGCACTTTTATCCCAGCAAATACACTGTTTCTAAGGAAATGGGAACACACTGAGGAGACACTTGTGGGAGCTACTGTGACTAAAACTGAGCTTCCCTACGCACAGGGAAGCAAGAGAAATGCTAATTTCATCAAGCCCAGTTACATACTCAGAATATGTACTACGGCACAAATAGGCATGTCTCTGTAGGCAAAAAAATCCTTTCTGACAAAGTTGCCCAAATGCATCTCAGAAGTGTGCAACTTGTTCCCTGTGTTAGAAACTGTCGAGAAACGGTTGTTTCTGCTAGCGCTGTGCTTCTACAAATGTATTTGCTGAACGGTGAAAGCGCACAGTAATGCACTTTTCTCCTAGCAAATACAATGTTTCTACGGAAATGGGAACACACTAAGGAGACACTTGTGGGAGCTACTGTGACTAAAACTGAGCTTCCCTACGCACAGGGAAGCAAGAGAAATGCTGATTTCATCAAGCCCAGTTACATACTCAGAATCTGTACTACTGCGCAAATAGGCATGTCTCTTTAGGCAAAAAACTCATTTCTGACAAAGTTGCCCAAATGCATCTCAGAAGTGTGCAACTTGTCCCCTGAGTTAGAAAACGTCGAGAAATGGTCTTTTCTGCTAGCGCTGTGCTTCTACACATGTATTTGCTGAACGGTGAAAGCGCACAGTAATGCAGTTTTCTCCCAGCAAATACACTGTTTCTACGGAAATGAAAACACTGTGGAGACACTTGTGGGAGCTACTGTGACTAAAACTGAGCTTCCCTACGCAAAGGGAAGCAAGAGAAATGCTGATTTCATCAAGCCCAGTTACATACTCAGAATCTGTACTACTGCGCAAATAGGCATGTCTCTGTAGGCAAAAAACTCATTTCTGACAAAGTTGCCCAAATGCATCTCAGAAGTGTGCAACTTGTTCCCTGAGTTAGAAAACGTCGAGAAACAGTCGTTTCTGCTAGCGCTGTGCTTCTACACATGTATTTGCTGAACGGTGAAAGCGCACAGTAATGCACTTTTCTCCCAGCAAATACACTGTTTCTAAGGAAATGGGAACACACTGAGGAGACACTTGTGGGAGCTACTGGGACTAAAACTGAGCTTCCCTACGCACAGGGAAGCAAGAGAAATGCTGATTTCATCAAGCCCAGTTACATACTGAGAATATGTACTACGGCACAAATAGGCATGTCTCTGTAGGCAAAAAACTCATTTCTGACAAAGTTGCACAAATGCATCTCAGAAGTGTGCAACTTGTTCCCTGAGTTAGAAAACGTCGAGACACGTTCGTTTCTGCTAGCGCTGTGCTTCTACACATGTATTTGCTGAACGGTGAAAGCGCACAGTGATGCACTTGTCTCCCAGCAAATACACTGTTTCTAAGGAACTGGGAACACACTGAGGAGACACTTGTGGGAGCTACTGTGACTAAAACTGAGCTTCCCTACGCACAGGGAAGCAAGAGAAATGCTGATGTCATCAAGCCCAGTTACATATTCAGAATCTGTACTACTGCGCAAATAGGCGTGTCTCTGTAGGCAAAAAACTCATTTCTGACAAAGTTGCCCAAATACATCTCAGAAGTGTGCAACTTGTTCCCTGAGTTAGAAAACGTCGAGAAACGTTCGTTTCTGCTAGTGCTGTGCTTCTACACATGTATTTGCTGAACGGTGAAAGCGCACAGTAATGCACTTTTCTCCCAGCAAATACACTGTTTCTAAGGAAATTGGAACACACTGAGGAGACACTTGTGGGAGCTACTGTGACCAAAACTGAGCTTCCCTACACACAGGGAAGCAAGAGAAATGCTGATTTCATCAAGCCCAGTTACATACTCAGAATCTGTACTACTGCGCAAATAGGCATGTCTCTTTAGGCAAAAAACTCATTTCTGACAAAGTTGCCCAAATGCATCTCAGAAGGGTGCAACTTGTTCCCTGAGTTAGAAAACGTCGAGAAACGGTCTTATCTGCTAACGCTGTGCTTCTACACATGTATTTGCTGAACGGTGAAAGCGAACAGTAATGTACTTTTCTCCCAGCAAATACACGGTTTCTAAGGAAATGGGATCACACTGAGGAGACACTTGTGGGAGCTACTGTGACTAAAACTGTGCTTCCCTACGCACAGGGAAGCAAGAGAAATGCTGATTTCATGAAGCCCAGTTACATACTCAGAATCTGTACTACTGCGCAAATAGGCATGTCTCTTTAGGAAAAAACTCATTTCTGACAAAGTTGCCCAAATGCATCTCAGAAGTGTGCAACTTGTTCCCTGAGTTAGAAAACGTCGAGAAACGGTCGTTTCTGCTAGCGCTGTGCTTCTACACATGTATTTGCTGAACGGTGAAAGCACACAGTAATGCACTTTTCTCCCAGCAAATACACTGTTTCTAAGGAAATGGGAACACACTGAGGAGACACTTGTGGGAGCTACTGTGACTAAAACTGAGCTTCCCTACGCACAGGGAAGCAAGAGAAATGCTGATTTCATCAAGCCCAGTTACATACTCAGAATCTGTACTACTTCGCAAATAGGCATGTCTCTGTAGGAAAAAAACTCATTTCTGACAAAGTTGCCCAAATGCATCTCAGAAGTGTGCAACTTGTTCCTTGAGTCAGAAAACTTCGAGAAACGTTCGTTTCTGCTAGCGCTGTGCTTCTACACATGTATTTGCTGAACGGTGAAAGCGCACAGTAATGCACTTTTCTCCCAGCAAATACACTGTTTCTAAGGAAATGGGAACACACTGAGGAGACACTTGTGGGAGCTACTGTGACTAAAACTGAGCTTCCCTACGCACAGGGAAGCAAGAGAAATGATTATTTCATCAAGCCCAGTTACATACTCAGAATCTGTACTACTGCGCAAATACGCATGTCTCTTTAGGCAAATAACTCATTTCTGACAAAGTTGCCCAAATGCATCTCAGAAGTGTGCAACTTGTTCTCTGAGTTAGAAAACGTCGAGAAACGGTCTTTTCTGCTGGCGCTGTGCTTCTACACATGTACTTGCTGAACGGTGAAAGCGCACAGTAATGCACTTTTCTCCCAGCAAATACACTGTTTCTAAGGAAATGGGAACACACTGAGGAGACACTTGTGGGAGCTACTGTGACTAAAACTGAGCTTCCCTACGCAAGGGGAAGCAAGAGAAATGATTATTTCATCAAGCCCAGTTACATACTCAGAATGTGTATTACTGCGCAAATAGGCATGTCTCTGTAGGCAAATAACTCATTTCTGACAAAGTTGCCCAAATGCATCTCAGAAGTGTGTAACTTGTTCTCTGAGTTAGAAAACGTCGAGAAACGTTCGTTTCTGCTAGCGCTGTGCTTCTACACATGTATTTGCTGAACGGTGAAAGCGCACAGTAATGCACTTTTCTCCCAGCAAATACACTGTTTCTAAGGAAATGGGAACACACTGAGGAGACACTTGTGGGAGCTACTGTGACTAAAACTGACCTTCCCTACGCACAGGGAAGCAAGAGAAATGCTGATTTCATCCAGCCCAGGTACATACTCAGAATCTGTACTACTGCGCAAATAGGCATGTCTCTGTAGAAAAAAAACTCATTTCTGACAAAGTTGCCCAAATGCATCTCAGAAGTGTGCAACTTGTTCCCTGAGTTAGAAAACGTCGAGAAACGGTCGTTTCTGCTAGCGCTGTGCTTCTACACATGTATTTGCTGAACGGTGAAAGCGCACAGTAATGCACTTTTCTCCCAGCAAATACACTGTTTCTAAGGAAATGGGAACACACTAAGGAGACACTTGTGGGAGCTACTGTGACTAAAACTGAGCTTCCCTACGCACAGGGAAGCAAGAGAAATGCTGATTTCATCAAGCCCAGTTACATACTCAGAATCTGTACTACTGGGCAAATAGGCATGTCTCTGTAGGCAAAAAACTCATTTCTGACAAGGATGCCAAAATGCATCTCAAAAGTGTGCAACTTGTTCCCTGAGTTAGAAAACGTAGAGAAACGTTCGTTTCTGCTAGCGCTGTGCTTCTACACATGTATTTGCTGAACGGTGAAAGCGCACAGTAATGCACTTTTCTCCCAGCAAATACACTGTTTCTAAGGAAATGGGAACACACTGAGGAGACACTTGTGGGAGCTACTGTGACTAAAACTGAGCTTCCCTACGCACAGGGAAGCAAGAGAAATGCTGATTCCATCAAGCCCAGTTACATACTCAGAATCTGTACTACTGCGCAAATAGGCATGTCTCTGTAGGCAAATAACGCATTTCTGACAAAGTTGCCCAAATGCAACTCAGAAGTGTGCAACTTGTTCCCTGAGTTAGAAAACGTCGAGAAACGGTCATTTCTGCTAGCGCTGTGCTTCTACACATGAATTTGCTGAACGGTGAAAGCGCACAGTAATGCACTTTTCTCCCAGCAATTACACTGTTTCTAAGGAAATGGGAACACACTGAGGAGACACTTGTGGGACCTACTGTGACTAAAACTGAGCTTCCCTACTCACAGGGAAGCAAGAGAAATGCTGATTTCATCAAGCCCAGTTACATACTCAGAATCTGTACTACTGCGCAAATAGGCATGAATCTGTAGGCAAAAAACTCATTTCTGACAAGGATGCCCAAATGCATCTCAAAAGTGTGCAACTTGTTCCCTGAGTTAGAAAACGTAGAGAAACGTTCGTTTCTGCTAGCGCTGTGCTTCTACACATGTATTTGCTGAACGGTGAAAGCGCACAGTAATGCACTTTTCTCCCAGCAAATACACTGTTTCTAAGGAAATGGGAACACACTGAGGAGACACTTGTGGGAGCTACTGTGACTAAAACTGAGCTTCTCTACGCACAGGGAAGCAAGAGAAATGCTGATTTCATCAAGCCCAGTTACATACTCAGAATCTGTACTACTGCGCAAATAGGCATGTCTCTGTAGGCAAAAAACTCATTTCTGACAAAGTTGCCCAAATGCATCTCAGAAGTGTGCCACTTGTTCCCTGAGTTAGAAAACGTCGAGAAACGGTCGTTTCAGCCAGCGCTGTGCTTCTACACATGTATTTGCTGAACGGTGAAAGCGCACAGTAATGCACTTTTCTCCCAGCAAATACACTGTTTCTAAGGAACTGGGAACACACTGAGGAGACACTTGTGGGAGCTACTGTGACTAAAACTGAGCTTCCCTACGCACAGGGAAGCAAGAGAAATGCTGATTTCATCAAGCCCAGTTACATACTCAGAATCTGTACTACTGCGCAAATAGGCATGAATCTGTAGGCAAAAAACTCATTTCTGACAAGGATGCCCAAATGCATCTCAAAAGTGTGCAACTTGTTCCCTGAGTTAGAAAACGTAGAGAAACGTTCGTTTCTGCTAGCGCTGTGCTTCTACACATGCATTTGCTGAACGGTGAAAGCGCACAGTAATGCACTTTTCTCCCAGCAAATACACTGTTTCTAAGGAAATGGGAACACACTGAGGAGACACTTGTGGGAGCTACTGTGACTAAAACTGAGCTTCTCTACGCACAGGGAAGCAAGAGAAATGCTGATTTCATCAAGCCCAGTTACATACTCAGAATCTGTACTACTGCGCAAATAGGCATGTCTCTGTAGGCAAAAAACTCATTTCTGACAAAGTTGCCCAAATGCATCTCAGAAGTGTGCCACTTGTTCCTTGAGTTAGAAAACATCGAGAAACGGTCGTTTCTGCTAGCGCTGTGCTTCTACACATGTATTTGCTGAACGGTGAAAGCGCACAGTAATGCACTTTTCTCCCAGCAAATACACTGTTTCTAAGGAAATGGGAACACACTAAGGAGACACTTGTGGGAGCTACTGTGACTAAAACTGAGCTTCCCTACGCACAGGGAAGCAAGAGAAATGCTGATTTCATCAAGCCCAGTTACATACTCAGAATCTGTACTACTGCGCAAATAGGCATGAATCTGTAGGCAAAAAACTCATTTCTGACAAGGATGCCCAAATGCATCTCAAAAGTGTGCAACTTGTTCCCTGAGTTAGACAACGTAGAGAAACGTTCGTTTCTGCTAGCGCTGTGCTTCTACACATGTATTTGCTAAACGGTGAAAGCGCACAGTAATGCACTTTTCTCCCAGCAAATACACTGTTTCTAAGGAAATGGGAACACACTGAGGAGACACTTGTGGGAGCTACTGTGACTAAAACTGAGCTTCTCTACGCACAGGGAAGCAAGAGAAATGCTGATTTCATCAAGCCCAGTTACATACTCAGAATCTGTACTACTGCGCAAATAGGCATGTCTCTGTAGGCAAAAAACTCATTTCTGACAAAGTTGCCCAAATGCATCTCAGAAGTGTGCCACTTGTTCCTTGAGTTAGAAAACATCGAGAAACGGTCGTTTCTGCTAGCGCTGTGCTTCTACACATGTATTTGCTGAACGGTGAAAGCGCACAGTAATGCACATTTCTCCCAGCAAAAACACTGTTTCTAAGGAAATGGGAACACACTGAGGAGACACTTGTGGGAGCTACTGTGACTAAAAGTGAGCTTCCCTACGCACAGGGAAGCAAGAGAAATGCTGATTTCATCAAGCCCAGTTACATACTCAGAATCTGTACTACTGCGCAAATAGGCATGTATCTTTAGGCAAAAAACTCATTTCTGACAAAGTTGCCCAAATGCATCTCAGAAGTGTGCAACTTGTTCCCTGAGTTAGAAAACGTCGAGAAACATTCGTTTCTGCTAGCGCTGTGCTTCTACAAGTGTACTTGCTGAACGGTGAAAGCGCACAGTAATGCACTTTTCTCCCAGCAAATACACTGTTTCTAAGGAAATGGGAACACACTGAGGAGACACTTGTGGGAGATACTGGGACTAAAACTGAGCTTCCCTACGCACAGGGAAGCAAGAGAAATGCTGATTTCATCAAGCCCAGTTACATACTCAGAATCTGTACTACTGCGCAAATAGGCATGTCTCTGTAGGCAAAAAACTCATTTCTGACAAAGTTGCCCAAATGCATCTCAGAAGTGTGCCACTTGTTCCTTGAGTTAGAAAACGTCGAGAAACGTGCGTTTCTGCTAGCGCTGTGCTTCTACACATGTATTTGCTGAACGGTGAAAGCGCACAGTATTGCACTTTTCTCCCAGCAAATACACTGTTTCTAAGGAAATGGGAACACACTGAGGAGACACTTGTGGGAGCTACTGTGACTAAAACTGAGCTTCCCTATGCACAGGGAAGCAAGAGAAATGCTGATTTCATCAAGCCCAGTTACATACTCAGAATCTGTACTACTGCGCAAATAGGCATGTCTCTGTAGGCAAAAAACTCATTTCTGACAAAGTTGCGCTAATGCATCTCAGAAGTGTGCAACTTGTTCCCTGAGTTAGAAAATGTCGAGAAACGGTCGTTTCTGCTAGCGCTGTGCTTCTACACATGTATTTGCTGAACGGTGAAAGCGCAAAGTAATGCACTTTTCTCCCAGCATATACACTGTTTCTAAGGAAATGGGAACACACTGAGGAGACACTTGTGGGAGCTACTGTAACTAAAACTGAGCTTCCCTACGCAAGGGGAAGCAAGAGAAATGAATATTTCATCAAGCCCAGTTACATACTCAGAATCTGTATTACTGCGCAAAAAGGCATGTCTCTTTAGGCAAATATCTCATTTCTGACAAAGTTGCCCAAATGCATCTCAGAAGTTTGCAACTTGTTCCCTGAGTTAGAAAACGTCGAGAAACGTGCGTTTCTGTTAGCGCTGTGCTTCTACACATGTATTTGCTGAACGGTGAAAGCGCACAGTAATGCACTTTTCTCCCAGCAAATACACTGTTTCTAAGGAAATGGGAACACACTGAGGAGACACTTGTGGGAGCTACTGGGACTAAAACTGAGCTTCCCTACGCACAGGGAAGCAAGAGAAATGCTGATTTCATCAAGCCCAGTTACATACTCAGAATCTGTACTACTGCGCAAATAGGCATGTCTCTGTAGGCAAAAAACTCATTTCTGACAAAGTTGCCCAAATGCATCTCAGAAGTGTGCAACTTGTTCCCTGAGTTAGAAAACGTCGAGAAACGGTCGTTTCTGCTAGCGCTGTGCTTCTACACATGTATTTGCTGAACGGTGAAAGCGCACAGTAATGCACTTTTCTCCCAGCAAATACACTGTTTCTAAGGAAATGGGAACACACTAAGGAGACACTTGTGGGAGCTACTGTGACTAAAACTGAGCTTCCCTACGCACAGGGAAGCAAGAGAAATGCTGATTTCATCAAGCCCAGTTACATACTCAGAATCTGTACTACTGCGCAAATAGGCATGAATCTGTAGGCAAAAAACTCATTTCTGACAAGGATGCCCAAATGCATCTCAAAAGTGTGCAACTTGTTCCCTGAGTTAGACAACGTAGAGAAACGTTCGTTTCTGCTAGCGCTGTGCTTCTACACATGTATTTGCTGAACGGTGAAAGCGCACAGTAATGCACTTTTCTCCCAGCAAATACACTGTTTCTAAGGAAATGGGAACACACTGAGGAGACACTTGTGGGAGCTACTGTGACTAAAACTGAGCTTCTCTACGCACAGGGAAGCAAGAGAAATGCTGATTTCATCAAGCCCAGTTACATACTCAGAATCTGTACTACTGCGCAAATAGGCATGTCTCTGTAGGCAAAAAACTCATTTCTGACAAAGTTGCCCAAATGCATCTCAGAAGTGTGCCACTTGTTCCTTGAGTTAGAAAACATCGAGAAACGGTCGTTTCTGCTAGCGCTGTGCTTCTACACATGTATTTGCTGAACGGTGAAAGCGCACAGTAATGCACATTTCTCCCAGCAAAAACACTGTTTCTAAGGAAATGGGAACACACTGAGGAGACACTTGTGTGAGCTACTGTGACTAAAACTGAGCTTCCCTACGCACAGGGAAGCAAGAGAAATGCTGATTTCATCAAGCTCAGTTACATACTCAGAATCTGTACTACTGCGCAAATAGGCATGTATCTTTAGGCAAAAAACTCATTTCTGACAAAGTTGCCCAAATGCATCTCAGAAGTTTGCAACTTGTTCCCTGAGTTAGAAAACGTCGAGAAACATTCGTTTCTGCTAGCGCTGTGCTTCTACAAGTGTATTTGCTGAACGGTGAAAGCGCACAGTAATGCACTTTTCTCCCAGCAAATACACTGTTTCTAAGGAAATGGGAACACACTGAGGAGACACTTGTGGGAGCTACAGTGACTAAAACTGAGCTTCCCTACGCACAGGGAAGCAAGAGAAATGCTGATTTCATCAAGCCCAGTTACATACTCAGAATCTGTACTACTGCGCAAATAGGCATGTCTCTGTAGGCAAAAAACTAATTTCTGACAAAGTTGCCCAAATGCATCTCAGAAGTGTGCCACTTGTTCCTTGAGTTAGAAAACGTCGAGAAACGTGCGTTTCTGCTAGCGCTGTGCTTCTACACATGTATTTGCTGAACGGTGAAAGCGCACAGTAATGCACTTTTCTCCCAGCAAATACACTGTTTCTAAGGAAATTGGAACACACTGAGGAGACACTTGTGGGAGCTACTGTGACTAAAACTGAGCTTCCCTACGCACAGGGAAGCAAGAGAAATGCTGATTTCATCAAGCCCAGTTACATACTCAGAATCTGTACTACTGCGCAAATAGGCATGTCTCTGTAGGCAAAAAACTCATTTCTGACAAAGTTGCCCTAATGCATCTCAGAAGTGTGCAACTTGTTCCCTGAGTTAGAAAATGTCGAGAAACGGTCGTTTCTGCTAGCGCTGTGCTTCTACACATGTATTTGCTGAACGGTGAAAGCGCACAGTAATGCACTTTTCTCCCAGCATATACACTGTTTCTAAGGAAATGGGACCACACTGAGGAGACACTTGTGGGAGCTACTGTAACTAAAACTGAGCTT
The DNA here is from genome assembly GCF_964271855.1 of Acomys minous. Taxonomy (NCBI): domain Eukaryota; kingdom Metazoa; phylum Chordata; class Mammalia; order Rodentia; family Muridae; genus Acomys; species Acomys minous. Next base: position 4,253,267 of record NW_028182181.1, read on the forward strand.
CCCTACGCAAGGGGAAGCAAGAGAAATGAATATTTCATCAAGCCCAGTAACATACTCAGAATCTGTATTACTTCGCAAATAGGCATGTCTCTTAAGGCAAATATCTCATTTCTGACAAAGTTGCCCAAATGCATCTCAGAAGTTTGCAACTTGTTCTCTGAGTTAGAAAACGTCGAGAAACGTTCTTTTCTGCTAGCGCTGTGCTTCTCCACATGTACTTGCTGAACGGTGAAAGCGCACAGTAATGCACTTTTCTCCCAGCAAATACACTGTTTCTAAGGAAATGGGAACACACTGAGGAGAAACTTTTGGGAGCGAGTGTGACTAAAACTGAGCTTCCCTACGCACAGGGAAGCAAGAGAAATGCTGATTTCATCAAGCCCAGTTACATACTCAGAATCAGAACTACTGCGCAAATAGGCATGTCTCTGTAGGCAAAAAAACTCATTTCTGACAAAGTTGCCCAAATGCACCTCAGAAGTTTGCAACTTGTTCCCTGAGTTAGAAAACGTCGAGAAACGTTCGTTTCTGCTAGCGCTGTGCTTCTACACATGTATTTGCTGAACGGTGAAAGCGCACAGTAATGCACTTTTCTCCCAGCAAATACACTGTTTCTAACGAAATGGGTACACACTAAGGAGACACTTGTGGGAGCTACTGTGACTAAAACTGAGCTTCCCTACGCACAGGGAAGCAAGAGAAATGCTGATTTCATCAAGCCCAGTTACATACTCAGAATCTGTACTACTGCGCAAATAGGCATGAATCTGTAGGCAAAAAACTCATTTCTGACAAGGATGCCCAAATGCATCTCAAAAGTGTGCAACTTGTTCCCTGAGTTAGAAAACGTAGAGAAAGGTTCGTTTCTGCTAGCACTGTGCTTCTACACATGTATTTGCTGAACGGTCAAAGCGCACAGTAATGCACTTTTCTCCCAGCAAATACACTGTTTCTTAGGAACTGGGAACACACTGAGGAGACACTTGTGGGAGCTACTGTGACTAAAACTGAGCTTCCCTACGCACAGGGAAGCAAGAGAAATGCTGATTTCATCAAGCCCAGTTACATACTCAGAATCTGTACTACTGCGCAAATAGGCATGTCTCTGTAGGCAAAAAACTCATTTCTGACAAAGTTGCCCAAATGCATCTCAGAAGTGTGCAACTTGTTCCCTGAGTTAGAAAACGTCGAGAAACGGTCGTTTCTGCTAGCGCTGTGCTTCTACACATGTATTTGCTGAACGGTGAAAATGCACAGTAATGCACTTTTCTCCCAGCAAATACACTGTTTCTAAGGAAATGGGAACACACTGAGCAGACACTTGTGGGAGCTACTGTGACTAAAAGTGAGCTTCCCTACACACAGGGAAGCAAGAGAAATGCTGATTTCATCAAGCCCAGTTACATACTCAGAATCTGTACTACTGCGCAAATAGGCATGTCTCTGTAGGCAAAAAACTCATTTCTGACAAAGTTGCCCAAATGCATCTCAGAAGTGTGCAACTTGTTCCCTAGTTAGAAAACGTTGAGAAACGGTCGTTTCTGCTAGCGCTGTGCTTCTACACATGTATTTGCTGAACGGTGAAAGCGCACAGTAATGCACTTTTCTCCCAGCAAATACACTGTTTCTAAGGAAATGGGAACACACTGAGGAGACACTTGTGGGAGCTACTGTGACTAAAACTGAGCTTCCCTACGCACAGGGAAGCAAGAGAAATGCTGATTTCATCAAGCCCAGTTACATACTCAGAATCTGTACTACTGCGCAAACAGGCATGTCTCTGTAGGCAAAAAACTCATTTCTGACAAAGTTGCCCAAATGCATCTCAGAAGTGTGCAACTTGTTCCCTGAGTTAGAAAATGTCGAGAAACGTTCTTTTCTGCTAGCGCTGTGCTTCTACACATGTATTTGCTGAACGGTGAAAGCGCACAGTAATGCACTTTTCTCCCAGCATATACACTGTTTCTAAGGAAATGGGACCACACTGAGGAGACACTTGTGGGAGCTACTGTAACTAAAACTGAGCTTCCCTACGCAAGGGGAAGCAAGAGAAATGAATCTTTCATCAAGCCCAGTTACATACTCAGAATCTGTATTACTGCGCAAATAGGCATGTCTCTAAGGCAAATATCTCATTTCTGACAAAGTTGCCCAAATGCATCTCAGAAGTTTGCAACTTGTTCTCTGAGTTAGAAAACGTCGAGAAACGGTCTTTTCTGCTAGCGCTGTGCTTCTACACATGTACTTGCTGAACGGTGAAAGCGCACAGTAATGCACTTTTCTCCCAGCAAATACACTGTTTCTAACGAAAAGGGTACACACTAAGGAGACACTTGTGGGAGCTACTGTGACTAAAACTGAGCTTCCCTACGCACAGGGAAGCAAGAGAAATGCTGATTTCATCAAGCCCAGTTACATACTCAGAATCTGTACTACTGCGCAAATAGGCATGAATCTGTAGGCAAAAAACTCATTTCTGACAAGGATGCCCAAATGCATCTCAAAAGTGTGCAACTTGTTCCCTGAGTTAGAAAACGTAGAGAAAGGTTCGTTTCTGCTAGCACTGTGCTTCTACACATGTATTTGCTGAACGGTCAAAGCGCACAGTAATGCACTTTTCTCCCAGCAAATACACTGTTTCTTAGGAACTGGGAACACACTGAGGAGACACTTGTGGGAGCTACTGTGACTAAAACTGAGCTTCCCTACGCACAGGGAAGCAAGAGAAATGCTGATTTCATCAAGCCCAGTTACATACTCAGAATCTGTACTACTGCGCAAATAGGCATGTCTCTGTAGGCAAAAAACTCATTTCTGACAAAGTTGCCCAAATGCATCTCAGAAGTGTGCAACTTGTTCCCTGAGTTAGAAAACGTCGAGAAACGGTCGTTTCTGCTAGCGCTGTGCTTCTACACATGTATTTGCTGAACGGTGAAAGCGCACAGTAATTCACTTTTCTCCCAGCAAATACACTGTTTCTAAGGAAATGGGAACACACTGAGGAGACACTTGTGGGAGCTACTGTGACTAAAACTGAGCTTCCCTACGCACAGGGAAGCAAGAGAAATGCTGATTTCATCAAGCCCAGTTACATACTCAGAATCTGTACTACTGCGCAAATAGGCATGTCTCTGTAGGCAAAAAACTCATTTCTGACAAAGTTGCCCAAATGCATCTCAGAAGTGTGCAACTTGTTCCTTGAGTTAGAAAACTTTGAGAAACGGTCGTTTCAGCTAGCGCTGTGCTTCTACACATGTATTTGCTGAACGGTGAAAGCGCACAGTAATGCACTTTTCTCCCAGCAAATACACTGTTTCTAAGGAAATGGGAACACACTGAGGAGACACTTGTGGGAGCTACTGTGACTAAATCTGAGCTTCCCTACACACAGGGAAGCAAGAGAAATGCTGATTTCATCAAGCCCAGTTACATACTCAGAATCTGTACTACTGCGCAAATAGGCATGTCTCTGTAGGCAAAAAACTCATTTCTGACAAAGTTGCCCAAATGCATCTCAGAAGTGTGCAACTTGTTCCCTGAGTTAGAAAACGTCGAGAAACGGTCGTTTCAGCTAGCGCTGTGCTTCTACACATGTATTTGCTGAACGGTGAAAGCGCACAGTGATGCACTTTTCTCCCAGCAAATACACTGTTTCTAAGGAAATGGGAACACACTGAGGAGACACTTGTGGGAGCTACTGTGATTAAAACTGAGCTTCTCTACGCACAGGGAAGCAAGAGAAATGCTGATTTCATCAAGCCCAGTTACATACTCAGAATCTGTACTACTGCGCAAATAGGCATGTCTCTGTAGGCAAAAAACTCATTTCCGACAACGTTGCCCAAATGCATCTCAGAAGTGTGCAACTTGTTCCCTGAGTTAGAAAGCGTTGAGAAACGGTCGTTTCAGCTAGCGCTGTGCTTCTACACATGTATTTGCTGAACGGTGAAAGCGCACAGTAATGCACTTTTCTCCCAGCAAATACACTGTTTCTAAGGAAATGGGAAAACACTGAGCAGACACTTGTGGGAGCTACTGTGACTAAAACTGAGCTTCCCTCCACACAGGGAAGCAAGAGAAATGCTGATTTTATCAAACCCAGTTACATACTCAGAATCTGTACTACTGCGCAAATAGACATGTCTCTGTAGGCAAAAAACTCATTTCTGACAAAGTTGCACAAATGCATCTCAGAAGTGTGCCACTTGTTCCCTGAGTTAGAAAACGTCGAGAAACGGTCGTTTCAGCTAGCGCTGTGCTTCTACACATGTATTTGCTGAACGGTGAAAGCGCACAGTGATGCACTTTTCTCCCAGCAAATACACTGTTTCTAAGGAAATGGGAACACACTGAGGAGACACTTGTGGGAGCTACTGTGACTAAAACTGAGCTTCGCTACGCACAGGGAAGCAAGAGAAATGCTGATTTCATCAAGCCCAGTTACATACTCAGAATCTGTACTACTGCGCAAATAGGCATGTCTCTGTAGGCAAAAAACTCATTTCTGACAAAGTTGCCCAAATGCATCTCAGAAGTGTGCAACTTGTTCCTTGAGTTAGAAAACGTTGAGAAACGGTCATTTCAGCTAGCGCTGTGCTTCTACACATGTATTTGCTGAACGTTGAAAGCGCACAGTAATGCACTTTTCTCCCAGCAAATACACTGTTTCTAAGGAAATGGGAACACACTGAGGAGACACTTGTGGGAGCTACTGTGACTAAAACTGAGCTTCCCTACGCACAGGGAAGCAAGAGAAATGCTGATTTCATCAAGCCCAGTTACATACTCAGAATCTGTACTACTGCGCAAATAGGCATGTCTCTGTAGGCAAAAAACTCATTTCTGACAAAGTTGCCCAAATGCATCTCAGAAGTGTGCAACTTGTTCCCTGAGTTAGAAAACGTTGAGAAACGTTCGTTTCTGCTAGCGCTGTGCTTCTACACATGTATTTGCTGAACGGTGAAAGCGCACAGTAATGCACTTTTCTCCCAGCAAATACACTGTTTCTAAGGAACTGGGAACACACTGAGGAGACACTTGTGGGAGCTACTGTGACTAAAACTGAACTTCCCTACGCACAGGGAAGCAAGAGAAATGCTGACTTCATCAAGCCCAGGTACATACTCAGAATCTGTACAACTGCGCAAATAGGCATGTCTCTGTAGGCAAAAAACTCATTTCTGACAAAGTTGCCCAAATGCATCTCAGAAGTGTGCAACTTGTTCCCTGAGTCAGAAAATGTCGAGAAACGGTTGTTTCAGCTAGTGCTGTGCTTCTAAACATGTATTTGCTGAACGGTGAAAGCGCACAGTGATGCACTTTTCTCCCAGCAAATACACTGTTTATAAGGAAATGGGAACACACTGAGGAGACACTTGTGGGTGCTACTGTGACTAAAACTGAGCTTCACTACGCACAGGGAAGCAAGAGAAATGCTGATTTCATCAAGCCCAGTTACATACTCAGAATCTGTACTACTGTGCAAATAGGCATGTCTCTGTAGGCAAAAAACTCATTTCTGACAAAGTTGCCCAAATGCATCTCAGAAGTGTGCAACTTGTTCCCTGAGTCAGAAAATGTCGAGAAACGGTTGTTTCAGCTAGTGCTGTGCTTCTAAACATGTATTTGCTGAACGGTGAAAGCGCACAGTGATGCACTTTTCTCCCAGCAAATACACTGTTTATAAGGAAATGGGAACACACTGAGGAGACACTTGTGGGTGCTACTGTGACTAAAACTGAGCTTCACTACGCACAGGGAAGCAAGAGAAATGCTGATTTCATCAAGCCCAGTTACATACTCAGAATCTGTACTACTGTGCAAATAGGCATGTCTCTGTAGGCAAAAAACTCATTTCTGACAAAGTTGCCTAAATGCATCTCAGAAGTGTGCAACTTGTTCCCTGAGTTAGAAAACGTCGAGAAACGTTCGTTTCTGCTAGCGCTGTGCTTCTACACATGTATTTGCTATACGGTGAAAGCGCACAGTAATGCACTTTTCTCCCAGCAAATACACTGTTTCTAAGGAACTGGGAACACACTGAGGAGACACTTGTGGGAGCTACTGTGACTAAAACTGAGCTTCCCTTCGCACAGGGAAGCAAGAGAAATGCTGATTTCATCAAGCCCAGGTACATACTCAGAATCTGTACTACTGCGCAAATAGGCATGTCTCTGTAGGCAAAAAACTCATTTCTGACAAAGTTGCCCAAATGCATCTCAGAAGTGTGCAACTTGTTCCCTGAGTTAGAAAACGTCGAGAAACGGTCGTTTCTGCTAGCGCTGTGCTTCTACACATGTATTTGCTGAACGGTGAAAGCGCACAGTAATGCACTTTTCTCCCAGCAAATACACTGTTTCTAAGGACATGGGAACACACTGAGGAGACACTTGTGGGAGCTACTGTGACTAAAACTGAGCTTCCCTACGCACAGGGAAGCAAGAGAAATGCTGATTTCATCAAGCCCAGTTACATACTCAGAATCTGTACTACTGCGCAAATAGGCATATCTCTGTAGGCAAAAAACTCATTTTTGACAAAGTTGCCCAAATGCATCTCAGAAGTGTGCAACTTGTTCCCTGAGTTAGAAAACGTTGAGACACGGTCGTTTCTGCTAGAGCTGTGCTTCTACACAAGTATTTGCTGAACGGTGAAAGCGCACAGTAATGCACTTTTCTCCCAGCAAATACACTGTTTCTAAGGAAATGGGAACACACTGAGGAGACACTTGTGGGAGCTACTGTGACTAAAACTGAGCTTCCCTACGCACAGGGAAGCAAGAGAAATGCTGATTTCATCATGCCCAGTTACATACTCAGAATCTGTACTACTGCGCAAATAGGCATGTCTCTGTAGGCAAATAACTCATTTCTGACAAAGTTGCCCAAATGCATCTCAGAAGTGTGCAACTTGTTCCCTGAGTTAGAAAACGTCGAGAAACGGTCGTTTCTGCTAGCGCTGTGCTTCTACACATGTATTTGCTGAACGGTGAAAGCGCACAGTAATGCACTTTTCTCCCAGCAAATACACTGTTTCTAAGAAAATGGGAACACTTTGAGGAGACACTTGTGGGAGCTACTGTGACTAAAACTGAGCTTCCCTACGCACAGGGAAGCAAGAGAAAGGCTGATTTCATCAAGCCCAGTTACATACGCAGAATCTGTACTACTGCGCAAATAGGCATGTCTCTTTAGGCAAAAAACTCAATTCGGACAAAGTTGCCCAAATGCATCTCAGAAGTGTGCAACTTGTTCCCTGAGTTAGAAAACGTCGAGAAACGGTCGTTTCTGCTAGCGCTGTGCTTCTACACATGTATTTGCTGAACGGTGAAAGTGCACAGTAATGCACTTTTCTCCCAGCAAATACACTGTTTCTAAGGAAATGGGAACACACTGAGGAGACACTTGTGGGAGCTACTGTGACTAAAACTGAGCTTCCCTACGCACAGGGAAGCAAGAGAAATGCTGATTTCATCAAGCCCAGTTACATACTCAGAATCTGTACTACTGCGCAAATAGGCAGGTCTCTGTAGGCAAAAAAGTCATTTCTGACAAAGTTGCCCAAATGCATCTCAGAAGTGTGCAACTTGTTCCCTGAGTTAGAAAACGTCGAGAAACGGTCGTTTCTGCTAGCGCTGTGCTTCTACACATGTATTTGCTGAACGGTGAAAGCGCACAGTAATGCACTTTTCTCCCAGCAAATACACTGTTTCTAAGGACATGGGAACACACTGAGGAGACACTTGTGGGAGCTACTGTGACTAAAACTGAGCTTCCCTACGCACAGGGAAGCAAGAGAAATGCTGATTTCATCAAACCGAGTTACATACTCAGAATCTGTACTACTGTGCAAATAGGCATGTCTCTGTAGGCAAAAAACTCATTTCTGACAAAGTTGCCCAAATGCATCTCAGAAGTGTGCAACTTGTTCCCTGAGTTAGAAAACGTTTAGAAACGGTCGTTTCTGCTAGAGCTGTGCTTCTACACAAGTATTTGCTGAACGGTGAAAGCGCACAGTAATGCACTTTTCTCCCAGCAAATACACTGTTTCTAAGGAAATGGGAACACACTGAGGAGACACTTGTGGGAGCTACAGTGACTAAAACTGAGCTTCCCTACGCACAGGGAAGCAAGAGAAATGCTGATTTCATCAAGCCCAGTTACATACTCAGAATCTGTACTACTGCGCAAATAGGCATGTCTCTGTAGGCAAAAAACTCATTTCTGACAAAGTTGCCCAAATGCATCTCAGAAGTGTGCAACTAGTTCCCTGAGTTAGAAAACGTCGAGAAACGGTCGTTTCTGCTAGCGCTGTGCTTCTACACATGTATTTGCTGAACGGTGAAAGCGCACAGTAATGCACTTTTCTCCCAGCAAATACATGTTTCTAAGGAAATGGGAACACACTGAGGAGACACTTCTGGGAGCTACTGTGACTAAAACTGAGCTTCCCTACGCACATGGAAGCAAGAGAAATGCTGATTTCATCAAGCCCAGTTACATACTCAGAATCTGTACTCCTGCGCAAATAGGCATGTCTATGTAGGCAAAAAACTCATTTCTGACAAAGTTGCCCAAATGCATCTCAGAAGTGTGCAACTTGTTCCCTGAGTTAGAAAACGTCGAGAAACCGTCGTTTCTGCTAGCGCTGTGCTTCTACACATGTATTTGCTGAACGGTGAAAGCGCACAGTAATGCACTTTTCTCCCAGCAAATACACTGTTTCTAAGGAAATGGGAACACACTGAGAAGACACTTGTGGGAGCTACTGTGACTAAAACTGAGCTTCCCTACACACAGGGAAGCAAGAGAAAGGCTGATTTCATCAACCCCAGTTACATACTCAGAATCTGTACTACTGCGCAAATAGGCATGTCTCTTTAGGCAAAAAACTCATTTCTGACAAAGTTGCCCAAATGCATCTCAGAAGTGTGCAACTTGTTCCCTGAGTTAGAAAACGTCGAGAAACGGTCGTTTCTGCTAGCGCTGTGCTTCTACACATGTATTTGCTGAACGGTGAAAGCGCACAGTAATGCACTTTTCTCCCAGCAAATACACTGTTTCTAAGGAAATGGGAACACTTTGAGGAGACACTTGTGGGAGCTACTGTGACTAAAACTGAGCTTCGCTTCACACAGGGAAGCAAGAGAAAGGCTGATTTCATCAAGCCCAGTTACATACTCAGAATCTGTACTACTGCGCAAATAGGCATGTCTCTTTAGGCAAAAAACTCATTTCGGACAAAGTTGCCCAAATGCATCTCAGAAGTGTGCAACTTGTTCCCGGAGTTAGAAAACGTCGAGAAACGGTCGTTTCTGCTAGCGCTGTGCTTCTACACATGTATTTGCTGAACAGTGAAAGCGCAGAGTAATGCACTTTTCTCCCAGCAAATACACTGTTTCTAAGGAAATGGGAACACACTGAGGAGACACTTGTGGGAGCTACTGTGACTAAAACTGAGCTTCCCTACGCACAGGAAAGCAAGAGAAATGCTGATTTCATCAAGCCCAGTTACATACTCAGAATCTGTACTACTGCGCAAATAGGCATGTCTCTGTAGGCAAAAAACTCATTTCTGACACAGTTGCCCAAATGCATCTCAGAAGTGTGCAACTTGTTCCCTGAGTTAGAAAACGTCGAGAAACGGTCGTATCTGCTAGCGCTGTGCTTCTACACATGTATTTGCTGAACGGTGAAAGCCCACAGTAACGCACTTTTCTCCCAGCAAATACACTGTTTCTATGGAAATGGGAACACACTGAGGAGACACTTGTGGGAGCTACTGTGACTAAAACTGAGCTTCCCTACGCACAGGGAAGCAAGAGAAATGCTGATTTCATCAAGCCCAGTTACATACTCAGAATCTGTACTACTGCGCAAATAGGCATGTCTCTGTAGGCAAAAAAGTCATTTCTGACAAAGTTTCCCAAATGCATCTCAGAGGTGTGCAACTTGTTCCCTGAGTTACAAAACGTCGAGAAACGGTCGTTTCTGCTAGCGCTGTGCTTCTACACATGTATTTGCTGAACGGTGAAAGCGCACAGAAATGCACTTTTCTCCCAGCAAATACACTGTTTCTAAGGAAATGGGAACACACTGAGGAGACACTTGTGGGAGCTACTGTGACTAAAACTGAGCTTCCCTACGCACAGGGAAGCAAGAGAAAGGCTGATTTCATCAAGCCCAGTTACATACTCAGAATCTGTACTACTGCACAAATAGGCATGTCTCTGTAGGCAAAAAACTCATTTCTGACAAAGTTGCCCAAATGCATCTCAGAAATGTGCAACTTGTTCCCTGAGTTAGAAAACGTCGAGAAACATTCGTTTCTGCTAGCGCTGTGCTTCTACACATGTATTTGCTGAACGGTGAAAGCGCACAGTAATGCACTTTTCTCCAAGCAAATACACTGTTTCTAAGGACATGGGAACACACTGAGGAGACACGTGTGGGAGTACTGTGACTAAAACTGAGCTTCCCTACGCACATGGAAGCAAGAGAAATGCTGATTTCTTCAAGCCCTGTTACATACTCAGAATCTGTACTACTGCGCAAATAGGCATGTCTATGTAGGCAAAAAACTCATTTCTGACAAAGTTGCCCAAATGCATCTCAGAAGTGTGCAACTTGTTCCCGGAGTTAGAAAACGTCGAGAAACGTTCGTTTCTGCTAGCGCTGTGCTTCTACACATGTATTTGCTGAACGGTGAAAGCGCACAGTAATGCACTTTTCTCCCAGCAAATACACTGTTTCTAAGGAAATGGGAACACATTGAGGAGACACTTGTGGGAGCTACTGTGATTAAAACTGAGCTTCCCTACGCACAGGGAAGCAAGAGAAATGCTGATTTCATCCAGCCCAGTTACATACTCAGAATCTGTACTATTGCGCAAATAGGCATGTCTCTGTAGGCAAAAAACTCATTTCTGACAAAGTTGCCCAAATGCATCTCAGAAGTGTGCAACTTGTTCCCTGAGTTAGAAAACGTCGAGAAACGGTCGTATCTGCTAGCGCTGTGCTTCTACACATGTATTTGCTGAACGGTGAAAGCGCACAGTAATGCACTTTTCTCCCAGCAAATACACTGTTTCTAAGGACATGGGAACACACTGAGGAGACACGTGTGGGAGTACTGTGACTAAAACTGAGCTTCCCTACGCACATGGAAGCAAGAGAAATGCTGATTTCATCAAGCCCAGTTACATACTCAGAATCTGTACTACTGCGCAAATAGGCATGTCTCTGTAGGCAAAAAACTCATTTCTGACAAAGTTTCCCAAATGCATCTCAGAGGTGTGCAACTTGTTCCCTGAGTTACAAAACGTCGAGAAACGGTCGTTTCTGCTAGCGCTGTGCTTCTACACATGTATTTGCTGAACGGTGAAAGCGCACAGAAATGCACTTTTCTCCCAGCAAATACACTGTTTCTAAGGAAATGGGAACACACTGAGGAGACACTTGTGGGAGCTACTGTGACTAAAACTGAGCTTCCCTACGCACAGGGAAGCAAGAGAAAGGCTGATTTCATCAAGCCCAGTTACATACTCAGAATCTGTACTACTGCGAAAATAGGCATGTCTCTGTAGGCAAAAAACTCATTTCTGACAAAGTTGCCCAAATGCATCTCAGAAGTGTGCAACTTGTTCCCTGAGTTAGAAAACGTCGAGAAACGGTCGTTTCTGCTAGCGCTGTGCTTCTACACATGTATTTGCTGAACGGTGAAAGCGCACAGTAATGCACTTTTCACCCAGCAAATACACTGTTTCTAAGGAAATGGGAACACACTGAGGAGACACTTGTGGGAGCTACTGTGACTAAAACTGAGCTTCCCTACGCACAGGGAAGCAAGAGAAATGAGGATTTCATCAAGCCCAGTTACATACTCAGAATCTGTACTACTGCGCAAATAGGCATGTCTCTTTAGGCAAAAAACTCATTTCTGACAAAGTTGCCCAAATGCATCTCAGAAGTGTGCAACTTGTTCCCGGAGTTAGAAAACGTCGAGAAACGTTCGTTTCTGCTAGCGCTGTGCTTCTACACATGTATTTGCTGAACGGTGAAAGCGCACAGTAATGCACTTTTCTCCCAGCAAATACACTGTTTCTAAGGAAATGGGAACACACTGAGGAGACACGTGTGGGAGCTACTGTGACTAAAACTGAGCTTCCCTACGCACAGGGAAGCAAGAGAAATGCTGATTTCATCAAACCGAGTTACATACTCAGAATCTGTACTACTGCACAAATAGGCATGTCTCTGTAGGCAAAAAACTCATTTCTGACACAGTCGCCCAAATGCATCTCAGAAGTGTGCAACTTGTTCCCTGAGTTAGAAAACGTCGAGAAACGTTCGTTTCTGCTAGCGCTGTGCTTCTACACATGTATTTGCTGAACGGTGAAAGCGCACAGTAATGCACTTTTATCCCAGCAAATACACTGTTTCTAAGGAAATGGGAACACACTGAGGAGACACTTGTGGGAGCTACTGTGACTAAAACTGAGCTTCCCTACGCACAGGGAAGCAAGAGAAATGCTGATTTCATCAAGCCCAGTTACATACTCAGAATCTGTACTACTGCGCAAATAGGCATGTCTATGTAGGCAAAAAACTCATTTCTGACAAAGTTTCCCAAATGCATCTCAGAGGTGTGCAACTTGTTCCCTGAGTTAGAAAACGTCGAGAAACGTTCGTTTCTGCTAGCGCTGTGCTTCTACACATGTATTTGCTGAACGGTGAAAGCGCACAGTAATGTACTTTTCTCCCAGCAAATACAATGTTTCTAAGGAAATGGGAGCACACTGAGGAGACACTTGTGGGAGCTACTGTGACTAAAACTGAGCTTCGCTACGCACAGGGAAGCAAGAGAAATGCTGATTTCATCAAGCCCAGTTACATACTCAGAATCTGTACTACTGCGCAAATAGGCATGTCTCTGTAGGCAAAAAACTCATTTCTGACAAAGTTGCCCAAATGAATCTCAGAAGTGTGCAACTTGTTCCCTGAGTTACAAAACGTCGAGAAACGGTCGTTTCTGCTAGCGCTGTGCTTCTACACATGTATTTGCTGAACGGTGAAAGCACACAGAAATGCACTTTTCTCCCAGCAAATACACTGTTTCTAAGGAAATGGGAACACACTGAGGAGACACTTTTGGGAGCTACTGTGACTAAAACTGAGCTTCCCTACGCACAGGGAAGCAAGAGAAATGCTGATTTCATCAAGCCCAGTTACATACTCAGAATCTGTACTACTGCGCAAATAGGCATGTCTCTTTAGGCAAAAAACTCATTTCTGACAAAGTTGCCCAAATGCATCTCAGAAGTGTGCCACTTGTTCCCGGAGTTAGAAAACGTCGAGAAACGGTCGTTTCTGCTAGCGCTGTGCTTCTACACATGTATTTGCTGAACGGTGAAAGAGCACAGTAATGCACTCTTCTCCCAGCAAATACACTGTTTCTAAGGATATGGGAACACACTGAGGAGACACGTGTGGGAGCTACTGTGACTAAAACTGAGCTTCCCTATGCACAGGGAAGCAAGAGAAATGCTGATTTCATCCAGCCCAGTTACATACTCAGAATCTGTACTACTGCACAAATAGGCATGTCTCTGTAGGCAAAAAACTCATTTCGGACAAAGTTGCCCAAATGCATCTCAGAAGTGTGCAACTTGTTCCCTGAGTTAGAAAACGTCGAGAAACGGTCGTTTCTGCTAGCGCTGTGCTTCTACACATGTATTTGCTGAACCGTGAAAGCGCACAGTAATGCACTTTTCTCCCAGCAAATACACTGTTTCTAAGGAAATGGGAACACACTGAGGAGACACTTGTGGGAGCTACTGTGACTAAAACTGAGCTTCCCTACGCACAGGGAAGAAAGAGAATGCTGATTTCATCAAGCCCAGTTACATACTCAGAATCTGTACTACTGCGCAAATAGGCATGTCTCTGTAGGCAAAAAACTCATTTCTGACAAAGTTGCCCAAATGCATCTCAGAAGTGTGCAACTTGTTCCCTGAGTTAGAAAACGTCGAGAAAGGGTCGTTTCTGCTAGCGCTGTGCTTCTACACATGTAATAGCTGAACGGTGAAAGCGCAAAGTAATGCACTTTTCTCCCAGCAAATACACTGTTTCTAAGGAACAGGGAACACACTGAGGAGACACTGGTGGGAGCTACTGTGACAAAAACTGAGCTTCCCTACGCAAAGGGAAGCAAGAGAAATGCTGATTTCATCAAGCCCAGTTACATACTCAGAATCTGTACTACTGCGCAAATAGGCATGTCTCTGTAGGCAAAAAACTCATTTCTGACAAAGTTGCCCAAATGCATCTCAGAAGTGTGCAACTTGTTCCCTGAGTTAGAAAACGTCGAGAAACGGTCGTTTCTGCTAGCGCTGTGCTTCTACACATGTATTTGCTGAACGGTGAAAGCGCACAGTAATACACTTTTCTCCCAGCAAATACACTGTTTCTAAGGAAATGGGAACACACTGAGGAGACACTTGTGGGAGCTACTGTGACAAAAACTGAGCTTCCCTACGCACAGGGAAGCTAGAGAAATGCTGATTTCATCCAGCCCAGTTACATACTCAGAATCTGTACTACTGCGCAAATAGGCATGTCTCTGTAGGCAAAAAACTCATTTCTGACAAAGTTGCCCAAATGCATCTCAGAAGTGTGCAACTTGTTCCCTGAGTTAGAAAACGTCGAGAAAGGGTCGTTTCTGCTAGCGCTGTGCTTCTACACATGTAATAGCTGAACGGTGAAAGCGCAAAGTAATGCACTTTTCTCCCAGCAAATACACTGTGTCTAAGGAAATGGGAACACACTGAGGAGAGACTTGTGGGAGCTACTGTGACTAAAACTGAGCTTCTCTACACACAGGGAAGCAAGAGAAATGCTGATTTCATCAAGCCCAGTTACATACTCAGAATTTGTACTACTGCGCAAATAGGCATGTCTCTTTAGGCAAAAAATTCATTTCTGACAAAGTTGCCCAAATGCATCTCAGAAGTGTGCAACTTGTTCCCTGAGTTAGAAAACATCGAGAAACGGTCGTTTCTGCTAGCGCTGTGCTTCTACAAATGAATTGCTGAACGGTGAAAGCGCACAGTAAGGCACTTTTCTCCCAGCATATACACTGTCTCTAAGGAACTGGGAACACACTGAGGAGACACTTGTGGGAGCTACTGTGACTAAAACTGAGCTTCCCTACGCACAGGGAAGCAAGAGAAATGCTGATATCATCAAGCCCAGTTACCTACTCAGAATCTGTACTAGTGCGCAAATAGGCATGTCTCTTTAGGCAAAACACTCATTTCTGACAATGTTGCCCAAATGCATCTCAGAAGTGTGCAACTTGTTCCCTGAGTTAGAAAACGTCGAGAAACGGTCGTTTCTGCTAGCGCTGTGCTTCTACACATGTATTTGCTGAACGGTGAAAGCGCACAGTAATGCACTTTTCTCCCAGCAAATACACTGTTTCTAAGGAACTGGGAACACACTGAGGAGACACTTGTGGGAGCTACTGTGACTAAAACTGAGCTTCCCTACGCACAGGGAAGCAAGAGAAATGCTGATTTCATCCAGCCCAGTTACATACTCAGAACCTGTACTACTGCGCAAATAGGCATGTCTCTGTAGGCAAAAAACTCATTTCTGACAAAGTTGCCCAAATGCATCTCAGAAGTGTGCAACTTGTTCCCTGAGTTAGAAAACGTCGAGAAAGGGTCGTTTCTGCTAGCGCTGTGCTTCTACACATGTACTAGCTGAACGGTGAAAGCGCACAGTAATGCACTTTTCTCCCAGCAAATACACTGTGTCTAAGGAAATGGGAACACACTGAGGAGACACTTGTGGGAGCTACTGTGACTAAAACTGAGCTTCTCTACGCACAGGGAAGCAAGAGAAATGCTGATTTCATCAAGCCCAGTTACATACTCAGAATCTGTACTACTGCGCAAATAGGCATGTCTATTTAGGCAAAAAACTCATTTCTGACAAAGTTGCCCAAATGCATCTCAGAAGTGTGCAACTTGTTCCCTGAGTTAGAAAACATCGAGAAAGGGTCGTTTCTGCTAGCGCTGTGCTTCTACACATGAATTTCTGAACGGTGAAAGCGCACAGTAAGGCACTTTTCTCCCAGCATATACACTGTCTCTAAGGAACTGGGAACACACTGAGGAGACACTTGTGGGAGCTACTGTGACTAAAACTGAGCTTCCCTACGCACAGGGAAGCAAGAGAAATGCTGATATCATCAAGCCCAGTTACCTACTCAGAATCTGTACTAGTGCGGAAATAGGCATGTCTCTTTAGGCAAAAAACTCATTTCTGACAAAGTTGCCCAAATGCATCTCAGAAGTGTGCAACTTGTTCCCGGAGTTAGAAAACGTCGAGAAACGGTCGTTTCTGCTAGCGTTGTGCTTCTACACATGTATTTGCTGAACGGTGAAAGCGCACAGTAATGCACTTTTATCCCAGCAAATACACTGTTTCTAAGGAAATGGGAACACACTGAGGAGACACTTGTGGGAGCTACTGTGACTAAAACTGAGCTTCCCTACGCACAGGGAAGCAAGAGAAATGCTGATTTCATCAAGCCCAGTTACATACTCAGAATCTGTACTACTGCGCAAATAGGCATGTCTCTGTTGGCAAAAAACTCATTTCTGACAAAGTTGCCCAAATGCATCTCAGAAGTGTGCAACTTGTTCCCTGAGTTAGAAACCGTCGAGAAACGGTCGTTTCTGCTAGCGCTGTGCTTCTACACATGTATTTGCTGAACGGTGAAAGCACACAGTAATGCACTTTTCTCCCAGCAAATACACTGTTTCTAAGGAAATGGGAACACACTGAGGAGACACTTGTGGGAGCTACTGTGACTAAAACTGAGCTTCCCTACGCACAGGGAAGCAAGAGAAATGCTGATTTCATCCAGCCCAGTTACATACTCAGAATCTGTACTACTGCGCAAATAGGCATGTCTCTGTAGGCAAAAAACTCATTTCGGACAAAGTTGCCCAAATGCATCTCAGAAGTGTGCAACTTGTTCCCTGAGTTAGAAAACGTCGAGAAACGGTCGTTTCTGCTAGCGCTGTGCTTCTACACATGTATTTGCTGAACGGTGAAAGCGCACAGTAATGCACTTTTATCCCAGCAAATACACTGTTTCTAAGGAAATGGGAACACACTGAGGAGACACTTGTGGGAGCTACTGTGACTAAAACTGAGCTTCCCTACGCACAGGGAAGCAAGAGAAATGCTGATTTCATCAAGCCCAGTTACATACTCAGAATCTGTACTACTGCGCAAATAGGCATGTCTCTGTTGGCAAAAAACTCATTTCAGACAAAGTTGCCCAAATGCATCTGAGAAGTGTGCAACTTGTTCCCTGAGCTAGAAAACGTCGAGAAACGGTCGTTTCTGCTAGCGCTGTGCTTCTACACATGTATTTGCTGAACGGTGAAAGCGCACAGTAATGCACTTTTCTCCCAGCAAATACACTGTTTCTAAGGAAATGGGAACACACTGAGGAGACACTTGTGGGAGCTACTGTGACTAAAACTGAGCTTCCCTACGCACAGGGAAGCAAGAGAAATGCTGATTTCATCAAGCCCAGTTACATACTCAGAATCTGTACTACTGCGCAAATAGGCATGTCTCTGTAGGCAAAAAACTCATTTCGGACAAAGTTGCCCAAATGCATCTCAGAAGTGTGCAACTTGTTCCCTGAGTTAGAAAACGTCGAGAAACGGTCGTTTCTGCTAGCGCTGTGCTTCTACACATGTATTTGCTGAACGGTGAAAGCGCACAGTAATGCACTTTTCTCCCAGCAAATACACTGTTTCTAAGGAACTAGGAACACACTGAGGAGACACTTGTGGGAGCTACTGTGACTAAAACTGAGCTTCCCTACGCACAGGGAAGCAAGAGAAATGCTGATGTTATCCAGCCCAGTTACATACTCAGAATCTGTACTACTGCCCAAATAGGCATGTCTCTGTAGGCAAAAAACTCATTTCTGACAAAGTTGCCCAAATGCATCTCAGAAGTGTGCAACTTGTTCCCTGAGTTAGAATACGTCAAGAAACGGTCGTTTCTGCTAGCGCTGTGCTTCTACACATGTATTTGCTGGACGGTGAAAGCGCACAGTAATGCACTTTTCTCCCAGCAAATACACTGTTTCTAAGGAACTGGGAACACACTGAGGAGACACTTGGGGGAGCTACTGTGATTAAAACTGAGCTTCCCTACGCACAGGGAAGCAAGAGAAATGCTGATTTCATCCAGCCCAGTTACATACTCAGAATCTGTACTACTGCGCAAATAGGCATGTCTCTGTAGGCAAAAAACTCATTTCTGACAAAGTTGCCCAAATGCATCTCAGAAGTGTGCAACTTGTTCCCTGAGTTAGAAAACATCGAGAAACGTTCGTTTCTGCTAGCGCTGTGCTTCTACACATGTATTTGCTGAACGGTGAAAGCGCACAGTAATGCACTTTTCTCCCAGCAAATACACTGTTTCTAAGGAAATGGGAACACACTGAGGAGACACTTGTGGGAGCTACTGTGACTAAAACTGAGCTTCCCTACGCACAGGAAAGCAAGAGAAATGCTGATTTCATCAAGCCCAGGTACATACTCAGAATCTGTACTACTGCGCAAATAGGCATGTCTCTGTAGGCAAACAACTCATTTCTGACAAAGTTGCCCAAATGCATCTCAGAAGTGTGCAACTTGTTCCCTGAGTTACAAAAGGTCGAGAAACGGTCGTTTCTCCTAGCGCTGTGCTTCTACACATGTATTTGCTGAACGGTGAAAGCGCACAGTAATGCACTTTTCTCCCAGCAAATACACTGTTTCTAAGGAAATGGGAACACACTGAGGAGACACTTGTGGGAGCTACTGTGACTAAAACTGAGCTTCCCTACGCACAGGGAAGCAAGAGAAATGCTGATTTCATCCAGCCCAGTTACATACTCAGAATCTGTACTACTGCGCAAATAGGCATGTCTCTGTAGGCAAAAAAACTCATTTCTGACAAAGTTGCCCAAATGCATCTCAGAAGTGTGCAACTTGTTCCCTGAGTTAGAAAAGGTCGAGAAACGGTCGTTTCTGCTAGCGCTGTGCTTCTACACATGTATTTGCTGGACGGTGAAAGCGCACGGTAATGCACTTTTCTCCCAGCAAATACACTGTTTCTAAGGAACTGGGAACACACTGAGGAGACACTTGTGGGAGCTACTGTGACTAAAACTGAGCTTCCCTACGCACAGGGAAGCAAGAGAAATGCTGATTTCATCCAGCCCAGTTACCTACTCAGAATCTGTACTACTGCGCAAATAGGCATGTCTCTGTAGGCAAAAAACTCATTTCTGACAAAGTTGCCCAAATGCATCTCAGAAGTGTGCAACTTGTTCCCTGAGTTAGAAAACATCGAGAAACGTTCGTTTCTGCTAGCGCTGTGCTTCTACACATGTATTTGCTGAACGGTGAAAGCGCACAGTAATGCACTTTTCTCCCAGCAAATACACTGTTTCTAAGGAAATGGGAACACACTGAGGAGACACTTGTGGGAGCTACTGTGACTAAAACTGAGCTTCCCTACGCACAGGGAAGCAAGAGAAATGCTGATTTCATCAAGCCCAGGTACATACTCAGAATCTGTACTACTGCGCAAATAGGCATGTCTCTGTAGGCAAACAACTCATTTCTGACAAAGTTGCCCAAATGCATCTCAGAAGTGTGCAACTTGTTCCCTGAGTTAGAATACGTCGAGAAACGGTCGTTTCTGCTAGCGCTGTGCTTCTACACATGTATTTGCTGGACGGTGAAAGCGCACGGTAATGCACTTTTCTCCCAGCAAATACACTGTTTCTAAGGAACTGGGAACACACTGAGGAGACACTTGGGGGAGCTACTGTGATTAAAACTGAGCTTCCCTACGCACAGGGAAGCAAGAGAAATGCTGATTTCATCCAGCCCAGTTACATACTCAGAATCTGTACTACTGCGCAAATAGGCATGTCTCTGTAGGCAAAAAACTCATTTCTGACAAAGTTGCCCAAATGCATCTCAGAAGTGTGCAACTTGTTCCCTGAGTTAGAAAACATCGAGAAACGTTCGTTTCTGCTAGCGCTGTGCTTCTACACATGTATTTGCTGAAAGGTGAAAGCGCACAGTAATGCACTTTTCTCCCAGCAAATACACTGTTTCTAAGGAAATGGGAACACACTGAGGAGACACTTGTGGGAGCTACTGTGACTAAAACTGAGCTTCCCTACGCACAGGAAAGCAAGAGAAATGCTGATTTCATCAAGCCCAGGTACATACTCAGAATCTGTACTACTGCGCAAATAGGCATGTCTCTGTAGGCAAACAACTCATTTCTGACAAAGTTGCCCAAATGCATCTCAGAAGTGTGCAACTTGTTCCCTGAGTTACAAAAGGTCGAGAAACGGTCGTTTCTCCTAGCGCTGTGCTTCTACACATGTATTTGCTGAACGGTGAAAGCGCACAGTAATGCACTTTTCTCCCAGCAAATACACTGTTTCTAAGGAAATGGGAACACACTGAGGAGACACTTGTGGGAGCTACTGTGACTAAAACTGAGCTTCCCTACGCACAGGGAAGCAAGAGAAATGCTGATTTCATCAAGCCCAGTTACATACTCAGAATCTGTACTACTGCGCAAATAGGCATGTCTCTGTAGGCAAAAAAACTCATTTCTGACAAAGTTGCCCAAATGCATCTCAGAAGTGAGCAACTTGTTCCCTGAGTTAGAAAACGTCGAGAAACGGTCGTTTCTGCTAGCGCTGTGCTTCTACACATGTATTTGCTGGACGGTGAAAGCGCACGGTAATGCACTTTTCTCCCAGCAAATACACTGTTTCTAAGGAACTGGGAACACACTGAGGAGACACTTGTGGGAGCTACTGTGACTAAAACTGAGCTTCCCTACGCACAGGGAAGCAAGAGAAATGCTGATTTCATCCAGCCCAGTTACCTACTCAGAATCTGTACTACTGCGCAAATAGGCATGTCTCTGTAGGCAAAAAACTCATTTCTGCCAAAGTTGCCCAAATGCATCTCAGAAGTGTGCAACTTGTTCCCTGAGTTAGAAAACATCGAGAAACGTTCGTTTCTGCTAGCGCTGTGCTTCTACACATGTATTTGCTGAACGGTGAATGCGCACAGTAATGCACTTTTCTCCCAGCAAATACACTGTTTCTAAGGAAATGGGAACACACTGAGGAGACACTTGTGGGAGCTACTGTGACTAAAACTGAGCTTCCCTACGCACAGGGAAGCAAGAGAAATGCTGATTTCATCAAGCCCAGGTACATACTCAGAATCTGTACTACTGCGCAAATAGGCATGTCTCTGTAGGCAAACAACTCATTTCTGACAAAGTTGCCCAAATGCATCTCAGAAGTGTGCAACTTGTTCCCTGAGTTACAAAAGGTCGAGAAACGGTCGTTTCTGCTAGCACTGTGCTTCTACACATGTATTTGCTGAACGGTGAAAGCGCACAGTAATGCACATTTCTCCCAGCAAATACACTGTTTCTAAGGAAATGGGAACACACTGAGGAGACACTTGTGGGAGCTACTGTGACTAAAACTGAGCTTCCCTACGCACAGGGAAGCAAGAGAAATGCTGATTTCATCCAGCCCAGTTACATACTCAGAATCTGTACTACTGCGCAAATAGGCATGTCTCTGTAGGCAAAAAACTCATTTCTGACAAAGTTGCCCAAATGCATCTCAGAAGTGTGCAACTTGTTCCCTGAGTTAGAAAACGTCGAGAAACGGTCGTTTCTGCTAGTGCTGTGCTTCTACACATGTATTTGCTGAACGGTGAAAGCGCAGAGTAATGCACTTTTCTCCCAGCAAATACACTGTTTCTAAGGAAATGGGAACACACTGAGGAGACACTTGTGGGAGCTACTGTGACTAAAACTGAGCTTCCTTACGCACAGGGAAGCAAGAGAAATGCTGATTTCATCAAGCCCAGGTACATACTCAGAATCTGTACTACTGCGCAAATAGACATGTCTCTGTAGGCAAACAACTCATTTCTGACAAAGTTGCCCAAATGCATCTCAGAAGTGTGCAACTTGTTCCCTGATTTAGAAAACGTCGAGAAACGTTAGTTTCTGCTAGCGCTGTGCTTCTACACATGTATTTGCTGAACGGTGAAAGCGCACAGTAATTCACTTTTCTCCCAGCAAATACACTGTTTCTAAGGAAATGGGAACACACTGAGGAGACACTTGTGGGAGCTACTGTGACTAAAACTGAGCTTCCCTACGCACAGGGAAGCAAGAGAAATGCTGATTTCATCAAGCCCAGTTACATACTCAGAATCTGTACTACTGCGCAAATAGGCATGTCTCTGTAGGCAAAAAACTCATTTCTGACAAAGTTGCCCAAATGCATCTCAGAAGTGTGCAACTTGTTCCCTGAGTTAGAAAACGTCGAGAAACGTTCGTTTCTGCTAGCGCTGTGCTTCTACACATGTATTTGCTGAACGGTGAAAGCGCACAGTAATGCACTTTTCTCCCAGCAAATACACTGTTTCTAAGGAAATGGGAACACACTGAGGAGACACTTGTGGGAGCTACTGTGACTAAAACTGAGCTTCCCTACGCACAGGGAAGCAAGAGAAATGCTGATTTCATCAAACCGAGTTACATACTCAGAATCTGTACTACTGCGCAAATAGGCATGTCTCTGTAGGCAAAAAACTCATTTCTGACAAAGTTGCCCAAATGCATCTCAGAAGTGTGCAACTTGTTCCCTGAGTTAGAAAACGTCGAGAAACGGTCGTTTCTGCTAGCGCTGTGCTTCTACACATGTATTTGCTGAACGGTGAAAGCACACAATAATGCACTTTTCTCCCAGCAAATACACTGTTGTTAAGGAAATGGGAACACACTGAGGAGACACTTGTGGGAGGTACTGTGACTAAAACTGAGCTTCCCTACGCACAGGGAAGCAAGAGAAATGCTGATTTCATCAAGCCCAGTTACATACTCAGAATCTGTACTTCTGCGCAAATAGGCATGTCTGTGTAGGCAAAAAACTCATTTCTGACAAAGTTGCCCAAATGCATCTCGGAAGTGTGCAACTTGTTCCCTGAGTTAGAAAACGTCGAGAAACGTTCGTTTCTGCTAGCGCTGTGCTTCTACACATGTATTTGCTGAACGGTGAAAGCGCACAGTAATGCACTTTTCTCCCAGCAAATACACTGTTTCTAAGGAAATGGGAACACACTGAGGAGACACTTGTGGGAGCTACTGTGACTAAAACTGAGCTTCCCTACGCACAGGGAAGCAAGAGAAATGCTGATTTCATCAAGCCCAGTTACATACTCAGATTCTGTACTACTGTGCAAATAGGCATGTCTCTTTAGGCAAAACACTAATTCCTGACAAAGTTGCCCAAATGCATCTCAGAAGTGCGCAACTTGTTCCCTGAGTTAGAAAACGTCGAGAAACGGTCATATCTGCTAACGCTGTGCTTCTACACATGTATTTGCTGAACGGTGAAAGCACACAGTAATGCACTTTTCTCCCATCAAATACACTGTTTCTAAGGAAATGGGAACACACTGAGGAGACACTTGTGGGAGCTACTGTGACTAAAACTGAGCTTCCCTACGCACAGGGAAGCAAGAGAAATGCTGATTTCATCAAGCCCAGGTAAATACTCAGAATCTGTACTACTGCGGAAATAGGCATGTCTCTGTAGGCAAACAACTCATTTCTGACAAAGTTGCCCAAATGCATCTCAGAAGTGTGCAACTTGTTCCCTGAGTTAGAAAACGTCGAGAAACGGTCGTTTCTGCTAGCGCTGTGCTTCTACACATGTAATTGCTGAACGGTGAAAGCGCACAGTAATTCACTTTTCTCCCAGCAAATACACTGTTTCTAAGGAAATGGGAACACACTGAGGAGACACTTGTGCGAGCTACTGTGACTAAAACTGAGCTTCCCTACGCACAGGGAAGCAAGAGAAATGCTGATTTCATCAAGCCCAGTTACATACTCAGAATCTGTACTACTGCGCAAATAGGCATGTCTCTGTAGGCAAAAAACTCATTTCTGACAAAGTTGCCCAAATGCATCTCAGAAGTGTGCAACTTGTTCCCTGAGTTAGGAAACGTGGAGAAACGGTCGTTTCTGCTAGCGCTGTGCTTCTACACATGTATTTGCTGAACGGTGAAAGCGCACAGTGATGCAGTTTTCTCCCAGCAAATACACTGTTTCTAAGGAAATGGGAACACACTGAGGAGACACTTGTGGGAGCTACTGTGACTAAAACTGAGCTTCCCTACGCACAGGGAAGCAAGAGAAATTCTGATTTCATCCAGCCCAGTTACATACTCAGAATCTGTACTACTGCCCAAATAGGCATGTCTCTGTAGGCAAAAAACTCATTTCTGACAAAGTTGCCCAAATGCATCTCAGAAGTGTGCAACTTGTTCCCTGAGTTAGAAAACATCGAGAAACGTTCGTTTCTGCTAGCGCTGTGCTTCTACACATGTATTTGCTGGACGGTGAAAGCGCACAGTAATGCACTTTTCTCCCAGCAAATACACTGTTTCTAAGGAACTGGGAACACACTGAGGAGACACTTGTGGGAGCTACTGTGACTAAAACTGAGCTTCCCTACGCACAGGGAAGCAAGAGAAATGCTGATTTCATCCAGCCCAGTTACCTACTCAGAATCTGTACTACTGCGCAAATAGGCATGTCTCTGTAGGCAAAAAACTCATTTCTGACAAAGTTGCCCAAATGCATCTCAGAAGTGTGCAACTTGTTCCCTGATTTAGAAAACGTCGAGAAACGGTCGTTTCTGCTAGCGCTGTGCTTCTACACATGTATTTGCTGAACGGTGAAAGCGCACAGTAATTCACTTTTCTCCCAGCAAATACACTGTTTCTAAGGAAATGGGAACACACTGAGGAGACACTTGTGGGAGCTACTGTGACTAAAACTGAGCTTCCCTACGCACAGGGAAGCAAGAGAAATGCTGATTTCATCAAGCCCAGTTACATACTCAGAATCTGTACTACTGCGCAAATAGGCATGTCTCTGTAGGCAAAAAACTCATTTCTGACAAAGTTGCCCAAATGCATCTCAGAAGTGTGCAACTTGTTCCCTTAGTTAGAAAACGTCGAGAAACGGTCGTTTCTGCTAGCGCTGTGCTTCTACACATGTATTTGCTGAACGGTGAAAGCGCACAGTAATGCACTTTTCTCCCAGCAAATACACTGTTTCTAAGGAAATGGGAACACACTGAGGAGACACTTGTGGGAGCTACTGTGACTAAAACTGAGCTTCCCTACGCACAGGGAAGCAAGAGAAATGCTGATTTCATCAAACCGAGTTACATACTCAGAATCTGTACTACTGCGCAAATAGGCATGTCTCTGTAGGCAAAAAACTCATTTCTGACAAAGTTGCCCAAATGCATCTCAGAAGTGTGCAACTTGTTCCCTGAGTTGGAAAAGGTCGAGAAACGGTCGTTTCTGCTAGCGCTGTGCTTCTACACATGTATTTGCTGAACGGTGAAAGCACACAGTAATGCACTTTTCTCCCAGCAAATACACTGTTGTTAAGGAAATGGGAACACACTGAGGAGACACTTGTGGGAGCTACTGTGACTAAAACTGAGCTTCCCTACGCACAGGGAAGCAAGAGAAATGCTGATTTCATCAAGCCCAGTTACATACTCAGAATCTGTACTACTGCGCAAATAGGCATGTCTGTGTAGGCAAAAAACTCATTTCTGACAATGTTGCCCAAATGCATCTCAGAAGTGTGCAACTTGTTCCCTGAGTTAGAAAACGTCGAGAAACGGTCGTTTCTGCTAGCGCTGTGCTTCTACACATGTAATTGCTGAACGGTGAAAGCGCACAGTAATTCACTTTTCTCCCAGCAAATACACTGTTTCTAAGGAAATGGGAACACACTGAGGAGACACTTGTGGGAGCTACTGTGACTAAAACTGAGCTTCCCTACGCACAGGGAAGCAAGAGAAATGCTGATTTCATCAAGCCCAGTTACATACTCAGAATCTGTACTACTGCGCAAATAGGCATGTCTCTGTAGGCAAAAAACTCATTTCTGACAAAGTTGCCCAAATGCATCTCAGAAGTGTGCAACTTGTTCCCTGAGTTAGAAAACGTCGAGAAACGGTCGTTTCTGCTAGCGCTGTGCTTCTACACATGTATTTGCTGAACGGTGAAAGCACACAGTAATGCACTTTTCTCCCAGCAAATACACTGTTGTTAAGGAAATGGGAACACACTGAGGAGACACTTGTGGGAGCTACTGTGACTAAAACTGAGCTTCCCTACGCACAGGGAAGCAAGAGAAATGCTGATTTCATCAAGCCCAGTTACATACTCAGAATCTGTACTACTGCGCAAATAGGCATGTCTGTGTAGGAAAAAAACTCATTTCTGACAATGTTGCCCAAATGCATCTCAGAAGTGTGCAACTTGTTCCCTGAGTTAGAAAACGTCGAGAAACGGTCGTTTCTGCTAGCGCTGTGCTTCTACACATGTAATTGCTGAACGGTGAAAGCGCACAGTAATTCACTTTTCTCCCAGCAAATACACTGTTTCTAAGGAAATGGGAACACACTGAGGAGACACTTGTGGGAGCTACTGTGACTAAAACTGAGCTTCCCTACGCACAGGGAAGCAAGAGAAATGCTGATTTCATCAAGCCCAGTTACATACTCAGAATCTGTACTACTGCGCAAATAGGCATGTCTCTGTAGGCAAAAAACTCATTTCTGACAAAGTTGCCCAAATGCATCTCAGAAGTGTGCAACTTGTTCCCTGAGTTAGAAAACGTCGAGAAACGGTCGTTTCTGCTAGCGCTGTGCTTCTACACATGTATTTGCTGAACGGTGAAAGCACACAGTAATGCACTTTTCTCCCAGCAAATACACTGTTGTTAAGGAAATGGGAACACACTGAGGAGACACTTGTGGGAGCTACTGTGACTAAAACTGAGCTTCCCTACGCACAGGGAAGCAAGAGAAATGCTGATTTCATCAAGCCCAGTTACATACTCAGAATCTGTACTACTGCGCAAATAGGCATGTCTGTGTAGGAAAAAAACTCATTTCTGACAATGTTGCCCAAATGCATCTCAGAAGTGTGCAACTTGTTCCCTGAGTTAGAAAACGTCGAGAAACGGTCATATCTGCTAACGCTGTGCTTCTACACATGTATTTGCTGAACGGTGAAAGCGCACAGTAATTCACTTTTCTCCCAGCAAATACACTGTTTCTAAGGAAATGGGAACACACTGAGGAGACACTTGTGGGAGCTACTGTGACTAAAACTGAGCTTCCCTACGCACAGGGAAGCAAGAGAAATGCTGATTTCATCAAGCCCAGTTACATACTCAGAATCTGTACTACTGCGCAAATAGGCATGTCTCTGTAGGCAAACAACTCATTTCTGACAAAGTTGCCCAAATGCATCTCAGAAGTGTGCAACTTGTTCCCTGAGTTAGAAAACGTCGAGAAACGGTCGTTTCTGCTAGCGCTGTGCTTCTACACATGTAATTGCTGAACGGTGAAAGCGCACAGTAATTCACTTTTCTCCCAGCAAATACACTGTTTCTAAGGAAATGGGAACACACTGAGGAGACACTTGTGGGAGCTACTGTGACTAAAACTGAGCTTCCCTACGCACAGGGAAGCAAGAGAAATGCTGATTTCATCAAGCCCAGTTACATAATCAGAATCTGTACTACTGCGCAAATAGGCATGTCTCTGTAGGCAAAAAACTCATTTCTGACAATGTTGCCCAAATGCATCTCAGAAGTGTGCAACTTGTTCCCTGAGTTAGAAAACGTCGAGAAACGGTCATATCTGCTAACGCTGTGCTTCTACACATGTATTTGCTGAACGGTGAAAGCACACAGTAATGCACTTTTCTCCCATCAAATACACTGTTTCTAAGGAAATGGGAACACACTGAGGAGACACTTGTGGGAGCTACTGTGACTAAAACTGAGCTTCCCTACGCACAGGGAAGCAAGAGAAATGCTGATTTCATCAAGCCCAGGTACATACTCAGAATCTGTACTACTGCACAAATAGGCATGTCTCTGTAGGCAAACAATTCATTTCTGACAATGTTGCCCAAATGCATCTCAGAAGTGTGCAACTTGTTCCCTGAGTTAGAAAACGTCGAGAAACGTTCGTTTCTGCTAGCGCTGTGCTTCTACACATGTATTTGCTGAACGGTGAAAGCGCACAGTAATGCACTTTTCTCCCAGCAAATACACTGTTTCTAAGGAAATGGGAACACACTGAGGAGACACTTGTGGGAGCTACTGTGACTAAAACTGAGCTTCCCTACACACAGGGAAGCAAGAGAAATGCTGATTTCATCAAACCGAGTTACATACTCAGGATCTGTACTACTGCGCAAATAGGCATGTCTCTGTAGGCAAAAAACTCATTTCTGACAAAGTTGCCCAAATGCATCTCAGAAGTGTGCAACTTGTTCCCTGAGTTAGAAAACGTCGAGAAACGTTCGTTTCTGCTAGCGCTGTGCTTCTACACATGTATTTGCTGAACGGTGAAAGCACACAGTAATGCACTTTTCTCCCAGCAAATACACTGTTGTTAAGGAAATGGGAACACACTGAGGAGACACTTGTGGGAGCTACTGTGACTAAAACTGAGCTTCCCTACGCACAGGGAAGCAAGAGAAATGCTGATTTCATCAAGCCCAGTTACATACTCAGAATCTGTACTACTGCGCAAATAGGCATGTCTGTGTAGGCAAAAAACTCATTTCTGACAATGTTGCCCAAATGCATCTCAGAAGTGTGCAACTTGTTCCCTGAGTTAGAAAACGTCGAGAAACGGTCATATCTGCTAACGCTGTGCTTCTACACATGTATTTGCTGAACGGTGAAAGCGCACAGTAATGCACTTTTCTCCCAGCAAATACACTGTTTCTAAGGAAATGGGAACACACTGAGGAGACACTTGTGGGAGCTACTGTGACTAAAACTGAGCTTCCCTACGCACAGGGAAGCAAGAGAAATGCTGATTTCATCAAGCCCAGTTACATACTCAGAATCTGTACTACTGCGCAAATAGGCATGTCTCTGTAGGCAAACAACTCATTTCTGACAAAGTTGCCCAAATGCATCTCAGAAGTGTGCAACTTGTTCCCTGAGTTAGAAAACGTCGAGAAACGGTCGTTTCTGCTAGCGCTGTGCTTCTACACATGTAATTGCTGAACGGTGAAAGCGCACAGTAATTCACTTTTCTCCCAGCAAATACACTGTTTCTAAGGAAATGGGAACACACTGAGGAGACACTTGTGGGAGCTACTGTGACTAAAACTGAGCTTCCCTACGCACAGGGAAGCAAGAGAAATGCTGATTTCATCAAGCCCAGTTACATACTCAGAATCTGTACTACTGCGCAAATAGGCATGTCTCTGTAGGCAAAAAACTCATTTCTGACAATGTTGCCCAAATGCATCTCAGAAGTGTGCAACTTGTTCCCTGAGTTAGAAAACGTCGAGAAACGTTCGTTTCTGCTAGCGCTGTGCTTCTACACATGTATTTGCTGAACGGTGAAAGCACACAGTAATGCACTTTTCTCCCAGCAAATACACTGTTGTTAAGGAAATGGGAACACACTGAGGAGACACTTGTGGGAGCTACTGTGACTAAAACTGAGCTTCCCTACGCACAGGGAAGCAAGAGAAATGCTGATTTCATCAAGCCCAGTTACATACTCAGAATCTGTACTACTGCGCAAATAGGCATGTCTGTGTAGGCAAAAAACTCATTTCTGACAATGTTGCCCAAATGCATCTCAGAAGTGTGCAACTTGTTCCCTGAGTTAGAAAACGTCGAGAAACGGTCATATCTGCTAACGCTGTGCTTCTACACATGTATTTGCTGAACGGTGAAAGCGCACAGTAATGCACTTTTCTCCCATCAAATACACTGTTTCTAAGGAAATGGGAACACACTGAGGAGACACTTGTGGGAGCTACTGTGACTAAAACTGAGCTTCCCTACGCACAGGGAAGCAAGAGAAATGCTGATTTCATCAAGCCCAGTTACATACTCAGAATCTGTACTACTGCGCAAATAGGCATGTCTCTGTAGGCAAACAACTCATTTCTGACAAAGTTGCCCAAATGCATCTCAGAAGTGTGCAACTTGTTCCCTGAGTTAGAAAACGTCGAGAAACGGTCGTTTCTGCTAGCGCTGTGCTTCTACACATGTAATTGCTGAACGGTGAAAGCGCACAGTAATTCACTTTTCTCCCAGCAAATACACTGTTTCTAAGGAAATGGGAACACACTGAGGAGACACTTGTAGGAGCTACTGTGACTAAAACTGAGCTTCCCTACGCACAGGGAAGCAAGAGAAATGCTGATTTCATCAAGCCCAGTTACATACTCAGAATCTGTACTACTGCGCAAATAGGCATGTCTCTGTAGGCAAAAAACTCATTTCTGACAATGTTGCCCAAATGCATCTCAGAAGTGTGCAACTTGTTCCCTGAGTTAGAAAACGTCAAGAAACGTTCGTTTCTGCTAGCGCTGTGCTTCTACACATGTATTTGCTGAACGGTGAAAGCGCACAGTAATGCACTTTTCTCCCAGCAAATACACTGTTTCTAAGGAAATGGGAACACACTGAGGAGACACTTGTGGGAGCTACTGTGACTAAAACTGAGCTTCCCTACGCACAGGGAAGCAAGAGAAATGCTGATTTCATCAAGCCCAGTTACATACTCAGATTCTCTACTACTGTGCAAATAGGCATGTCTCTTTAGGCAAAACACTAATTCCTGACAAAGTTGCCCAAATGCATCTCAGAAGTGTGCAACTTGTTCCCTGAGTTAGAAAACGTCGAGAAACGGTCATATCTGCTAACGCTGTGCTTCTACACATGTATTTGCTGAACGATGAAGGCACACAGTAATGCACTTTTCTCCCATCAAATACACTGTTTCTAAGGAAATGGGAACACACTGAGGAGACACTTGTGGGAGCTACTGTGACTAAAACTGAGCTTCCCTACGCACAGGGAAGCAAGAGAAATGCTGATTTCATCAAGCCCAGGTACATACTCAGAATCTGTACTACTGCGCAAATAGGCATGTCTCTGTAGGCAAACAACTCATTTCTGACAATGTTGCCCAAATGCATCTCAGAAGTGTGCAACTTGTTCCCTGAATTAGAAAACGTCGAGAAACGTTCGTTTCTGCTAGCGCTGTGCTTCTACACATGTATTTGCTGAACGGTGAAAGCGCACAGTAATGCACTTTTCTCCCAGCAAATACACTGTTTCTAAGGAAATGGGAACACACTGAGGAGACACTTGTGGGAGCTACTGTGACTAAAACTGAGCTTCCCTACGCACAGGGAAGCAAGAGAAATGCTGATTTCATCAAACCGAGTTACATACTCAGAATCTGTACTACTGCGCAAATAGGCATGTCTCTGAAGGCAAAAAACTCATTTCTGACAAAGTTGCCCAAATGCATCTCAGAAGTGTGCAACTTGTTCCCTGAGTTAGAAAACGTCGAGAAACGGTCGTTTCTGCTAGCGCTGTGCTTCTACACATGTATTTGCTGAACGGTGAAAGCACACAGTAATGCACTTTTCTCCCAGCAAATACACTGTTGTTAAGGAAATGGGAACACACTGAGGAGACACTTGTGGGAGCTACTGTGACTAAAACTGAGCTTCCCTACGCACAGGGAAGCAAGAGAAATGCTGATTTCATCAAGCCCAGTTACATACTCAGAATCTGTACTACTGCGCAAATAGGCATGTCTGTGTAGGCAAAAAACTCATTTCTGACAATGTTGCCCAAATGCATCTCAGAAGTGTGCAACTTGTTCCCTGAGTTAGAAAACGTCGAGAAACGTTCGTTTCTGCTAGCGCTGTGCTTCTACACATGTATTTGCTGAACGGTGAAAGCGCACAGTAATGCACTTTTCTCCCAGCAAATACACTGTTTCTAAGGAAATGGGAACACACTGAGGAGACACTTGTGGGAGCTACTGTGACTAAAACTGAGCTTCCCTTCGCACAGGGAAGCAAGAGAAATGCTGATTTCATCAAGCCCAGTTACATACTCAGATTCTGTACTACTGTGCAAATAGGCATGTCTCTTTAGGCAAAACACTAATTCCTGACAAAGTTGCCCAAATGCATCTCAGAAGTGTGCAACTTCTTCCCTGAGTTAGAAAACGTCGAGAAACGGTCATATCTGCTAACGCTGTGCTTCTACACATGTATTTGCTGAACGGTGAAAGCGCACAGTAATGCACTTTTCTCCCATCAAATACACTGTTTCTAAGGAAATGGGAACACACTGAGGAGACACTTGTGGGAGCTACTGGGACTAAAACTGAGCTTCCCTACGCACAGGGAAGCAAGAGAAATGCTGATTTCATCATGCCCAGTTACATACTCAGAATCTGTACTACTGCGCAAATAGGCATGTCTCTGTAGGCAAAAAACTCATTTCGGACAAAGTTGCCCAAATGAATCTCAGAAGTGTGCAACTTGTTCCCTGAGTTAGAAAATGTCGAGAAACGTTCGTTTCTGCTAGCGCTGTGCTTCAACACATGTATTTGCTGAACGGTGAAAGCGCACAGTAATGCACTTTTCTCCCAGCAAATACACTGTTTCTAAGGAAATGGGAACACACTGAGGAGACACTTGTGGGAGCTACTGTGACTAAAACTGAGCTTCCCTACGCACAGCGAAGCAAGAGAAATGCTGATTTCATCAAGCCCATTTACATACTCAGAATCTGTACTACTGCGCAAATAGGCATGTCTCTGTAGGCAAAAAACTCATTTCTGACAATGTTGCCCAAATGCATCTCAGAAGTGTGCAACTTGTTCCCTGAGTTAGAAAACGTAGAGAAACGTTCGTTTCTGCTAGCGCTCTGCTTCTACACATGTATTTGCTGAACGGTGAAATACGCACAGTAATGCACTTTTCTCCCAGCAAATACACTGTTTCTAAGGAAATGGGAACACACTGAGGAGACACTTGTGGGAGCTACTGTGACTAAAACTGAGCTTCCCTACGCACAGGGAAGAAAGAGAAATGCTGATTTCATCAAGCCCAGTTACATACTCAGAATCTGTACTACTGCGCAAATAGGCATGTCTCTGTAGGCAAAAAATTCATTTCTGACAATGTTGCCCAAATGCATCTCAGAAGTGTGCAACTTGTTCCCTGAGTTAGAAAACGTCGAGAAACGTTCGTTTCTGCTAGCGCTGTGCTTCTACACATGTATTTGCTGAACGGTGAAAGCGCACAGTAATGCACTTTTCTCCCAGCAAATACACTGTTTCTAAGGAAATGGGAACACACTGAGGAGACACTTGTGGGAGCTACTGTGACTAAAACTGAGCTTCCCTTCGCACAGGGAAGCAAGAGAAATGCTGATTTCATCAAGCCCAGTTACATACTCAGATTCTGTACTACTGTGCAAATAGGCATGTCTCTTTAGGCAAAACACTAATTCCTGACAAAGTTGCCCAAATGCATCTCAGAAGTGTGCAACTTGTTCCCTGAGTTAGAAAACGTCGAGAAACGGTCATATCTGCTAACGCTGTGCTTCTACACATGTATTTGCTGAACGGTGAAAGCACACAGTAATGCACTTTTCTCCCATCAAATACACTGTTTCTAAGGAAATGGGAACACACTGAGGAGACACTTGTGGGAGCTACTGTGACTAAAACTGAGCTTCCCTACGCACAGGGAAGCAAGAGAAATGCTGATTTCATCAAGCCCAGGTACATACGCAGAATCTGTACTACTGCGCAAATAGGCATGTCTCTGTAGGCAAACAACTCATTTCTGACAATGTTGCCCAAATGCATCTCAGAAGTGTGCAACTTGTTCCCTGAGTTAGAAAACGTCGAGAAACGTTCGTTTCTGCTAGCGCTGTGCTTCTACACATGTATTTGCTGAACGGTGAAAGCGCACAGTAATGCACTTTTCTCCCAGCAAATACACTGTTTCTAAGGAAATGGGAACACACTGAGGAGACACTTGTGGGAGCTACTGTGACTAAAACTGAGCTTCCCTACGCACAGGGAAGCAAGAGAAATGCTGATTTCATCAAACCGAGTTACATACTCAGAATCTGTACTACTGCGCAAATTGGCATGTCTCTGTAGGCAAAAAACTCATTTCTGACAAAGTTGCCCAAATGCATCTCAGAAGTGTGCAACTTGTTCCCTGAGTTAGAAAACGTCGAGAAACGGTCGTTTCTGCTAGCGCTGTGCTTCTACACATGTATTTGCTGAACGGTGAAAGCACACAGTAATGCACTTTTCTCCCAGCAAATACACTGTTGTTAAGGAAATGGGAACACACTGAGGAGACACTTGTGGGAGCTACTGTGACTAAAACTGAGCTTCCCTACGCACAGGGAAGCAAGAGAAATGCTGATTTCATCAAGCCCAGTTACATACTCAGAATCTGTACTACTGCGCAAATAGGCATGTCTCTGTAGGCAAAAAACTCATTTCTGACAATGTTGCCCAAATGCATCTCAGAAGTGTGCAACTTGTTCCCTGAGTTAGAAAACGTCGAGAAACGTTCGTTTCTGCTAGCGCTGTGCTTCTACACATGTATTTGCTGAACGGTGAAAGCGCACAGTAATGCACTTTTCTCCCAGCAAATACACTGTTTCTAAGGAAATGGGAACACACTGAGGAGACACTTGTGGGAGCTACTGTGACTAAAACTGAGCTTCCCTACGCACAGGGAAGCAAGAGAAATGCTGATTTCATCAAGCCCAGTTACATACTCAGAATCTGTACTACTGCGCAAATAGGCATGTCTCTGTAGGCAAAAAACTCATTTCTGACAAAGTTGCCCAAATGCATCTCAGAAGTGTGCAACTTGTTCCCTGAGTTAGAAAACGTCGAGAAACGGTCATATCTGCTAACGCTGTGCTTCTACACATGTATTTGCTGAACGGTGAAAGCGCACAGTAATGCACTTTTCTCCCATCAAATACACTGTTTCTAAGGAAATGGGAACACACTGAGGAGACACTTGTGGGAGCTACTGGGACTAAAACTGAGCTTCCCTACGCACAGGGAAGCAAGAGAAATGCTGATTTCATCATGCCCAGTTACATACTCAGAATCTGTACTACTGCGCAAATAGGCATGTCTCTGTAGGCAAAAAACTCATTTCGGACAAAGTTGCCCAAATGAATCTCAGAAGTGTGCAACTTGTTCCCTGAGTTAGAAAATGTCGAGAAACGTTCGTTTCTGCTAGCGCTGTGCTTCAACACATGTATTTGCTGAACGGTGAAAGCGCACAGTAATGCACTTTTCTCCCAGCAAATACACTGTTTCTAAGGAAATGGGAACACACTGAGGAGACACTTGTGGGAGCTACTGTGACTAAAACTGAGCTTCCCTACGCACAGGGAAGCAAGAGAAATGCTGATTTCATCAAGCCCAGTTACATACTCAGAATCTGTACTACTGCGCAAATAGGCATGTCTCTGTAGGCAAAAAACTCATTTCTGACAATGTTGCCCAAATGCATCTCAGAAGTGTGCAACTTGTTCCCTGAGTTAGAAAACGTCGAGAAACGTTCGTTTCTGCTAGCGCTGTGCTTCTACACATGTATTTGCTGAACGGTGAAAGCGCACAGTAATGCACTTTTCTCCCAGCAAATACACTGTTTCTAAGGAAATGGGAACACACTGAGGAGACACTTGTGGGAGCTACTGTGACTAAAACTGAGCTTCCCTACGCACAGGGAAGCAAGAGAAATGCTGATTTCATCAAGCCCAGTTACATACTCAGATTCTGTACTACTGTGCAAATAGGCATGTCTCTTTAGGCAAAACACTAATTCCTGACAAAATTGCCCAAATGCATCTCAGAAGTGTGCAACTTGTTCCCTGAGTTAGAAAACGTCGAGAAACGGTCATATCTGCTAACGCTGTGCTTCTACACATGTATTTGCTGAACGGTGAAAGCACACAGTAATGCACTTTTCTCCCATCAAATACACTGTTTCTATGGAAATGGGAACACACTGAGGAGACACTTGTGGGAGCTACTGTGACTAAAACTGAGCTTCCCTACGCACAGGGAAGCAAGAGAAATGCTGATTTCATCAAGCCCAGGTACATACTCAGAATCAGTACTACTGCGCAAATAGGCATGTCTCTGTAGGCAAACAACTCATTTCTGACAATGTTGCCCAAATGCATCTCAGAAGTGTGCAACTTGTTCCCTGAGTTAGAAAACGTCGAGAAACGTTCGTTTCTGCTAGCGCTGTGCTTCTACACATGTATTTGCTGAACGGTGAAAGCGCACAGTAATGCACTTTTCTCCCAGCAAATACACTGTTTCTAAGGAAATGGGAACACACTGAGGAGACACTTGTGGGAGCTACTGGGACTAAAACTGAGCTTCCCTACGCACAGGGAAGCAAGAGAAATGCTGATTTCATCAAGCCCAGTTACATACTCAGAATCTGTACTACTGCGCAAATAGGCATGTCTCTGTAGGCAAAAAACTCATTTCTGACAATGTTGCCCAAATGCATCTCAGAAGTGTGCAACTTGTTCCCTGAGTTAGAAAACGTCGAGAAACGTTCGTTTCTGCTAGCGCTCTGCTTCTACACATGTATTTGCTGAACGGTGAAATACGCACAGTAATGCACTTTTCTCCCAGCAAATACACTGTTTCTAAGGAAATGGGAACACACTGAGGAGACACTTGTGGGAGCTACTGTGACTAAAACTGAGCTTCCCTACGCACAGGGAAGCAAGAGAAATGCTGATTTCATCAAGCCCAGTTACATACTCAGAATCTGTACTACTGCGCAAATAGGCATGTCTCTGTAGGCAAAAAACTCATTTCTGACATAGTTGCCCAAATGCATCTCAGAAGTGTGCAACTTGTTCCCTGAGTTAGAAAACGTCGAGAAACGTTCGTTTCTGCTAGCGCTGTGCTTCTACACATGTATTTGCTGAACGGTGAAAGCGCACAGTAATGCACTTTTCTCCCAGCAAATACACTGTTTCTAAGGAAATGGGAACACACTGAGGAGACACTTGTGGGAGCTACTGTGACTAAAACTGAGCTTCCCTACGCACAGGGAAGCAAGAGAAATGCTGATTTCATCAAACCGAGTTACATACTCAGAATCTGTACTACTGCGCAAATAGGCATGTCTCTGTAGGCAAAAAACTCATTTCTGATAAAGTTGCCCAAATGCATCTCAGAAGTGTGCAACTTGTTCCCTGAGTTAGAAAACGTCGAGAAACGGTCGTTTCTGCTAGCGCTGTGCTTCTACACATGTATTTGCTGAACGGTGAAAGCACACAGTAATGCACTTTTCTCCCAGCAAATACACTGTTGTTAAGGAAATGGGAACACACTGAGGAGACACTTGTGGGAGCTACTGTGACTAAAACTGAGCTTCCCTACGCACAGGGAAGCAAGAGAAATGCTGATTTCATCAAGCCCAGTTACATACTCAGAATCTGTACTACTGCGCAAATAGGCATGTCTGTGTAGGCAAAAAACTCATTTCTGACAATGTTGCCCAAATGCATCTCAGAAGTGTGCAACTTGTTCCCTGAGTTAGAAAACGTCGAGAAACGTTCGTTTCTGCTAGCGCTGTGCTTCTACACATGTATTTGCTGAACGGTGAAAGCGCACAGTAATGCACTTTTCTCCCAGCAAATACACTGTTTCTAAGGAAATGGGAACACACTGAGGAGACACTTGTGGGAGCTACTGTGACTAAAACTGAGCTTCCCTACGCACAGGGAAGCAAGAGAAATGCTGATTTCATCAAGCCCAGTTACATACTCAGAATCTGTACTACTGCGCAAATAGGCATGTCTCTGTAGGCAAAAAACTCATTTCTGACAATGTTGCCCAAATGCATCTCAGAAGTGTGCAACTTGTTCCCTGAGTTAGAAAACGTCGAGAAACGTTCGTTTCTGCTAGCGCTCTGCTTCTACACATGTATTTGCTGAACGGTGAAATACGCACAGTAATGCACTTTTCTCCCAGCAAATACACTGTTGTTAAGGAAATGGGAACACACTGAGGAGACACTTGTGGGAGCTACTGTGACTAAAACTGAGCTTCCCTACGCACAGGGAAGCAAGAGAAATGCCGATTTCATCAAGCCCAGTTACATACTCAGAATCTGTACTACTGCGCAAATAGGCATGTCTCTGTAGGCAAAAAACTCATTTCTGACAAAGTTGCCCAAATGCATCTTAGAAGTGTGCAACTTGTTCCCTGAGTTGGAAAACGTCGAGAAACGGTCGTTTCTGCTAGCGCTGTGCTTCTACACATGTATTTGCTGAACGGTGAAAGCACACAGTAATGCACTTTTCTCCCAGCAAATACACTGTTGTTAAGGAAATGGGAACACACTGAGGAGACACTTGTGGGAGCTACTGTGACTAAAACTGAGCTTCCCTACGCACAGGGAAGCAAGAGAAATGCTGATTTCATCAAGCCCAGTTACATACTCAGAATCTGTACTACTGCGCAAATAGGCATGTCTGTGTAGGCAAAAAACTCATTTCTGACAATGTTGCCCAAATGCATCTCAGAAGTGTGCAACTTGTTCCCTGAGTTGGAAAACGTCGAGAAACGGTCGTTTCTGCTAGCGCTGTGCTTCTACACATGTATTTGCTGAACGGTGAAAGCGCACAGTAATGCACTTTTCTCCCAGCAAATACACTGTTTCTAAGGAAATGGGAACACACTGAGGAGACACTTGTGGGAGCTACTGTGACTAAAACTGAGCTTCCCTACGCACAGGGAAGCAAGAGAAATGCTGATTTCATCAAGCCCAGTTACATACTCAGATTCTGTACTACTGCGCAAATAGGCATGTCTGTGTAGGCAAAAAACTCATTTCTGACAATGTTGCCCAAATGCATCTCAGAAGTGTGCAACTTGTTCCCTGAGTTAGAAAACTTCGAGAAACGTTCGTTTCTGCTAGCGCTGTGCTTCTACACATGTATTTGCTGAACGGTGAAAGCGCACAGTAATGCACTTTTCTCCCAGCAAATACACTGTTTCTAAGGAAATGGGAACACACTGAGGAGACACTTGTGGGAGCTACTCTGACTAAAACTGAGCTTCCCTACGCACAGGGAAGCAAGAGAAATGCTGATTTCATCAAACCGAGTTACATACTCAGAATCTGTACTACTGCGCAAATAGGCATGTCTCTGTAGGCAAAAAACTCATTTCTGATAAAGTTGCCCAAATGCATCTCAGAAGTGTGCAACTTGTTCCCTGAGTTAGAAAACGTCGAGAAACGGTCGTTTCTGCTAGCGCTGTGCTTCTACACATGTATTTGCTGAACGGTGAAAGCACACAGTAATGCACTTTTCTCCCAGCAAATACACTGTTGTTAAGGAAATGGGAACACACTGAGGAGACACTTGTGGGAGCTACTGTGACTAAAACTGAGCTTCCCTACGCACAGGGAAGCAAGAGAAATGCTGATTTCATCAAGCCCAGTTACATACTCAGAATCTGTACTACTGCGCAAATAGGCATGTCTGTGTAGGCAAAAAACTCATTTCTGACAATGTTGCCCAAATGCATCTCAGAAGTGTGCAACTTGTTCCCTGAGTTAGAAAACGTCGAGAAACGTTCGTTTCTGCTAGCGCTGTGCTTCTACACATGTATTTGCTGAACGGTGAAAGCGCACAGTAATGCACTTTTCTCCCAGCAAATACACTGTTTCTAAGGAAATGGGAACACACTGAGGAGACACTTGTGGGAGCTACTGTGACTAAAACTGAGCTTCCCTACGCACAGGGAAGCAAGAGAAATGCTGATTTCATCAAGCCCAGTTACATACTCAGAATCTGTACTACTGCGCAAATAGGCATGTCTCTGTAGGCAAAAAACTCATTTCTGACAAAGTTGCCCAAATGCATCTCAGAAGTGTGCAACTTGTTCCCTGAGTTAGAAAACGTCGAGAAACGGTCATATCTGCTAACGCTGTGCTTCTACACATGTATTTGCTGAACGGTGAAAGCGCACAGTAATGCACTTTTCTCCCATCAAATACACTGTTTCTACGGAAATGGGAACACACTGAGGAGACACTTGTGGGAGCTACTGGGACTAAAACTGAGCTTCCCTACGCACAGGGAAGCAAGAGAAATGCTGATTTCATCATGCCCAGTTACATACTCAGAATCTGTACTACTGCGCAAATAGGCATGTCTCTGTAGGCAAAAAACTCATTTCGGACAAAGTTGCCCAAATGAATCTCAGAAGTGTGCAACTTGTTCCCTGAGTTAGAAAATGTCGAGAAACGTTCGTTTCTGCTAGCGCTGTGCTTCAACACATGTATTTGCTGAACGGTGAAAGCGCACAGTAATGCACTTTTCTCCCAGCAAATACACTGTTTCTAAGGAAATGGGAACACACTGAGGAGACACTTGTGGGAGCTACTGTGACTAAAACTGAGCTTCCCTATGCACAGGGAAGCAAGAAAAATGCTGATTTCATCAAGCCCAGTTACATACTCAGAATCTGTACTACTGCGCAAATAGGCATGTCTCTGTAGGCAAAAAACTCATTTCTGACAATGTTGCCCAAATGCATCTCAGAAGTGTGCAACTTGTTCCCTGAGTTAGAAAACGTCGAGAAACGTTCGTTTCTGCTAGCGCTCTGCTTCTACACATGTATTTGCTGAACGGTGAAATACGCACAGTAATGCCCTTTTCTCCCAGCAAATACACTGTTTCTAAGGAAATGGGAACACACTGAGGAGACACTTGTGGGAGCTACTGTGACTAAAACTGAGCTTCCCTACGCACAGGGAAGCAAGAGAAATGCTGATTTCATCAAGCCCAGTTACATACTCAGAATCTGTACTACTGCGCAAATAGGCATGTCTCTGTAGGCAAAAAACTCATTTCTGACAAAGTTGCCCAAATGCATCTCAGAAGTGTGCAACTTGTTCCCTGAGTTGGAAAACGTCGAGAAACGGTCGTTTCTGCTAGCGCTGTGCTTCTACACATGTATTTGCTGAACGGTGAAAGCACACAGTAATGCACTTTTCTCCCAGCAAATACACTGTTGTTAAGGAAATGGGAACACACTGAGGAGACACTTGTGGGAGCTACTGTGACTAAAACTGAGCTTCCCTACGCACAGGGAAGCAAGAGAAATGCTGATTTCATCAAGCCCAGTTACATACTCAGAATCTGTACTACTGCGCAAATAGGCATGTCTGTGTAGGCAAAAAACTCATTTCTGACAATGTTGCCCAAATGCATCTCAGAAGTGTGCAACTTGTTCCCTGAGTTAGAAAAAGTCGAGAAACGTTCGTTTCTGCTAGCGCTGTGCTTCTACACATGTATTTGCTGAACGGTGAAAGCGCACAGTAATGCACTTTTCTCCCAGCAAATACACTGTTTCTAAGGAAATGGGAACACACTGAGGAGACACTTGTGGGAGCTACTGTGACTAAAACTGAGCTTCCCTACGCACAGGGAAGCAAGAGAAATGCTGATTTCATCAAGCCCAGTTACATACTCAGATTCTGTACTACTGCGCAAATAGGCATGTCTCTTTAGGCAAAACACTCATTCCTGACAAAGTTGCCCAAATGCATCTCAGAAGTGTGCAACTTGTTCCCTGAGTTAGAAAACGTCGAGAAACGGTCATATCTGCTAACGCTGTGCTTCTACACATGTATTTGCTGAACGGTGAAAGCGCACAGTAATGCACTTTTCTCCCATCAAATACACTGTTTCTAAGGAAATGGGAACACACTGAGGAGACACTTGTGGGAGCTACTGTGACTAAAACTGAGCTTCCCTACGCACAGGGAAGCAAGAGAAATGCTGATTTCATCAAGCCCAGGTACATACTCAGAATCTGTACTACTGCGCAAATAGGCATGTCTCTGTAGGCAAACAACTAATTTCTGACAAAGTTGCCCAAATGCATCTCAGAAGTGTGCAACTTGTTCCCTGAGTTAGAAAACGTCGAGAAACGGTCGTTTCTGCTAGCGCTGTGCTTCTACACATGTAATTGCTGAACGGTGAATGCGCACAGTAATTCACTTTTCTCCCAGCAAATACACTGTTTCTAAGGAAATGGGAACACACTGAGGAGACACTTGTGGGAGCTACTGTGACTAAAACTGAGCTTCCCTACGCACAGGGAAGCAAGAGAAATGCTGATTTCATCAAGCCCAGTTACATACTCAGATTCTGTACTACTGCGCAAATAGGCATGTCTCTGTAGGCAAAAAACTCATTTCTGACAAAGTTGTCCAAATGCATCTCAGAAGTGTGCAACTTGTTCCCTGAGTTAGAAAACGTGGAGAAACGGTCGTTTCTGCTAGGGCTGTGCTTCTACACGTGTATTTGCTGAACGGTGAAAGCGCACAGTAATGCACTTTTCTCCCAGCAAATACACTGTTGTTAAGGAAATGGGAACACACTGAGGAGACACTTGTGGGAGCTACTGTGACTAAAACTGAGCTTCCCTACGCACAGGGAAGCAAGAGAAATGCTGATTTCATCAAGCCCAGTTACATACTCAGAATCTGTACTACTGCGCAAATAGGCATGTCTCTTTAGGCAAAAAACTCATTTCTGACAAAGTTGCCCAAATGCATCTCAGAAGTGTGCAACTTGTTCCCTGAGTTAGAAAACGTCGAGAAACGGTCGTTTCTGCTAGCGCTGTGCTTCTACACATGTATTTGCTGAACGGTGAAAGCGCAGAGTAATGCACTTTTCTCCCAGCAAATACACTGTTTCTAAGGAACTGGGAACACACTGAGGAGACACTTGTGGGAGCTACTGTGACTAAAACTGAGCTTCCCTACGCACAGGGAAGCAAGAGAAATGCTGATTTCATCCAGCCCAGTTACATACTCAGAATCTGTACTACTGCCCAAATAGGCATGTCTCTGTAGGCAAAAAACTCATTTCTGACAAAGTTGCCCAAATGCATCTCAGAAGTGTGCAACTTGTTCCCTGAGTTAGAAAACATCGAGAAACATTCGTTTCTGCTAGCGCTGTGCTTCTACACATGTATTTGCTGGACGGTGAAAGCGCACAGTAATGCACTTTTCTCCCAGCAAATACACTGTTTTTAAGGAACTGGGAACACACTGAGGAGACACTTGTGGGAGCTACTGTGACTAAAACTGAGCTTCCCTACGCACAGGGAAGCAAGAGAAATGCTGATTTCATCCAGCCCAGTTACCTACTCAGAATCTGTACTACTGCGCAAATAGGCATGTCTCTGTAGGCAAAAAACTCATTTCTGACAAAGTTGCCCAAATGCATCTCAGAAGTGTGCAACTTGTTCCCTGAGTTAGAAAACGTCGAGAAACGGTCGTTTCTGCTAGCGCTGTGCTTCTACACATGTATTTGCTGAACGGTGAAAGCGCACAGTAATGCACTTTTCTCCCAGCAAATACACTGTTTCTAAGGAAATGGGAACACACTGAGGAGACACTTGTGGGAGCTACTGTGACTAAAACTGAGCTTCCCTACGCACAGGGAAGCAAGAGAAATGCTGATTTCATCAAGCCCAGGTACATACTCAGAATCTGTACTACTGCGCAAATAGGCATATCTCTGTAGGCAAAAAACTCATTTCTGACAAAGTTGCCCAAATGCATCTCAGAAGTGTGCCACTTGTTCCCTGAGTTAGAAAACGTCGAGAAACGGTCGTTTCTGCTAGCGCTGTGCTTCTACACATGTATTTGCTGAACGGTGAAAGCACACAGTAATGCACTTTTCTCCCAGCAAATACACTGTTGTTAAGGAAATGGGAACACACTGAGGAGACACTTGTGGGAGCTACTGTGACTAAAACTGAGCTTCCCTACGCACAGGGAAGCAAGAGAAATGCTGATTTCATCAAGCCCAGTTACATACTCAGATTCTGTACTACTGCGCAAATAGGCATGTCTCTTTAGGCAAAACACTCATTCTTGACAAAGTTGCCCAAATGCATCTCAGAAGTGTGCAACTTGTTCCCTGAGTTAGAAAACGTCGAGAAACGGTCATATCTGCTAACGCTGTGCTTCTACACATGT
The DNA here is from genome assembly GCF_964271855.1 of Acomys minous. NCBI lineage: Eukaryota > Metazoa > Chordata > Mammalia > Rodentia > Muridae > Acomys > Acomys minous. Next base: position 4,297,422 of record NW_028182181.1, read on the forward strand.
ATTTGCTGAACGGTGAAAGCGCACAGTAATGCACTTTTCTCCCATCAAATACACTGTTTCTAAGGAAATGGGAACACACTGAGGAGACACTTGTGGGAGCTACTGTGACTAAAACTGAGCTTCCCTACGCACAGGGAAGCAAGAGAAATGCTGATTTCATCAAGCCCAGGTACATACTCAGAATCTGTACTACTGCGCAAATAGGCATGTCTCTGTAGGCAAACAACTCATTTCTGACAAAGTTGCCCAAATGCATCTCAGAAGTGTGCAACTTGTTCCCTGAGTTAGAAAACGTCGAGAAACGGTCATTTCTGCTAGCGCTGTGCTTCTACACATGTAATTGCTGAACGGTGAAAGCGCACAGTAATTCACTTTTCTCCCAGCAAATACACTGTTTCTAAGGAAATGGGAACACACTGAGGAGACACTTGTGGGAGCTACTGTGACTAAAACTGAGCTTCCCTACGCACAGGGAAGCAAGAGAAATGCTGATTTCATCAAGCCCAGTTACATACTCAGAATCTGTACTACTGCGCAAATAGGCATGTCTCTGTAGGCAAAAAACTCATTTCTGACAAAGTTGCCCAAATGCATCTCAGAAGTGTGCAACTTGTTCCCTGAGTTAGAAAACGTGGAGAAACGTTCGTTTCTGCTAGCGCTGTGCTTCTACACATGTATTTGCTGAACGGTGAAAGCGCACAGTAATGCACTTTTCTCCCAGCAAATACACTGTTTCTAAGGAAATGGGAACACACTGAGGAGACACTTGTGGGAGCTACTGTGACTAAAACTGAGCTTCCCTACGCACAGGGAAGCAAGAGAAATGCTGATTTCATCAAACCGAGTTACATACTCAGAATCTGTACTACTGCGCAAATAGGCATGTCTCTGTAGGCAAAAAACTCATTTCTGACAAAGTTGCCCAAATGCATCTCAGAAGTGTGCAACTTGTTCCCTGAGTTAGAAAACGTCGAGAAACGGTCGTTTCTGCTAGCGCTGTGCTTCTACACATGTATTTGCTGAACGGTGAAAGCACACAGTAATGCACTTTGCTCCCAGCAAATACACTGTTGTTAAGGAAATGGGAACACACTGAGGAGACACTTGTGGGAGCTACTGTGACTAAAACTGAGCTTCCCTACGCACAGGGAAGCAAGAGAAATGCTGATTTCATCAAGCCCAGTTACATACTCAGAATCTGTACTACTGCGCAAATAGGCATGTCTCTGTAGGCAAAAAACTCATTTCGGACAAAGTTGCCCAAATGAATCTCAGAAGTGTGCAACTTGTTCCCTGAGTTAGAAAACGTCGAGAAACGGTCATATCTGCTAACGCTGTGCTTCTACACATGTATTTGCTGAACGGTGAAAGCGCACAGTAATGCACTTTTCTCCCATCAAATACACTGTTTCTAAGGAAATGGGAACACACTGAGGAGACACTTGTGGGAGCTACTGGGACTAAAACTGAGCTTCCCTACGCACAGGGAAGCAAGAGAAATGCTGATTTCATCATGCCCAGTTACATACTCAGAATCTGTACTACTGCGCAAATAGGCATGTCTCTGTAGGCAAAAAACTCATTTCTGACAAAGTTGCCCAAATGAATCTCAGAAGTGTGCAACTTGTTCCCTGAGTTAGAAAATGTCGAGAAACGTTCGTTTCTGCTAGCGCTGTGCTTCAACACATGTATTTGCTGAACGGTGAAAGCGCACAGTAATGCACTTTTCTCCCAGCAAATACACTGTTTCTAAGGAAATGGGAACACACTGAGGAGACACTTGTGGGAGCTACTGTGACTAAAACTGAGCTTCCCTACGCACAGGGAAGCAAGAGAAATGCTGATTTCATCAAGCCCAGTTACATACTCAGAATCTGTACTACTGCTCAAATAGGCATGTCTCTGTAGGCAAAAAACTCATTTCTGACAATGTTGCCCAAATGCATCTCAGAAGTGTGCAACTTGTTCCCGGAGTTAGAAAACGTCGAGAAACGTTCGTTTCTGGTAGCGCTCTGCTTCTACACATGTATTTGCTGAACGGTGAAATACGCACAGTAATGCACTTTTCTCCCATCAAATACACTGTTTCTAAGGAAATGGGAACACACTGAGGAGACACTTGTGGGAGCTACTGTGACTAAAACTGAGCTTCCCTACGCACAGGGAAGCAAGAGAAATGCTGATTTCATCAAGCCCAGTTACATACTCAGAATCTGTACTACTGCGCAAATAGGCATGTCTCTGTACGCAAAAAACTCATTTCGGACAAAGTTGCCCAAATGCATCTCAGAAGTGTGCAACTTGTTCCCTGAGTTAGAAAATGTCGAGAAACGTTCGTTTCTGCTAGCGCTGTGCTTCAACACAAGTATTTGCTGAACGGTGAAAGCGCACAGTAATGCACTTTTCTCCCAGCAAATACACTGTTTCTAAGGAAATGGGAACACACTAAGGAGACACTTGTGGGAGCTACTGTGACTAAAACTGAGCTTCCCTACGCACAGGGAAGCAAGAGAAATGCTGATTTCATCAAGCCCAGTTACATACTCAGAATCTGTACTACTGCGCAAATAGGCATGTCTCTGTAGGCAAAAAACTCATTTCTGACAATGTTGCCCAAATGCATCTCAGAAGTGTGCAACTTGTTCCCGGAGTTAGAAAACGTCGAGAAACGTTCGTTTCTGCTAGCGCTCTGCTTCTACACATGTATTTGCTGAACGGTGAAATACGCAGAGTAATGCACTTTTCTCCCAGCAAATACACTGTTTCTAAGGAAATGGGAACACACTGAGGAGACACTTGTGGGAGCTACTGGGACTAAAACTGAGCTTCCCTACGCACAGGGAAGCAAGAGAAATGCTGATTTCATCAAGCCCAGTTACATACTCAGAATCTGTACTACTGCGCAAATAGGCATGTCTCTGTAGGCAAAAAACTCATTTCGGACAAAGTTGCCCAAATGAATCTCAGAAGTGTGCAACTTGTTCCCTGAGTTAGAAAATGTCGAGAAACGTTCGTTTCTGCTAGCGCTGTGCTTCAACACAAGTATTTGCTGAACGGTGAAAGCGCACAGTAATGCACTTTTCTCCCAGCAAATACACTGTTTCTAAGGAAATGGGAACACACTGAGGAGACACTTGTGGGAGCTACTGTGACTAAAAGTGAGCTTCCCTACGCACAGGGAAGCAAGAGAAATGCTGATTTCATCAAGCCCAGTTACATACTCAGAATCTGTACTACTGCGCAAATAGGCATGTCTCTGTAGGCAAAAAACTCATTTCTGACAATGTTGCCCAAATGCATCTCAGAAGTGTGCAACTTGTTCCCTGAGTTAGAAAACGTCGAGAAACGGTCATATCTGCTAACGCTGTGCTTCTACACATGTATTTGCTGAACGGTGAAAGCGCACAGTAATGCACTTTTCTCCCATCAAATACACTGTTTCTAAGGAAATGGGAACACACTGAGGAGACACTTGTGGGAGCTACTGGGACTAAAACTGAGCTTCCCTACGCACAGGGAAGCAAGAGAAATGCTGATTTCATCATGCCCAGTTACATACTCAGAATCTGTACTACTGCGCAAATAGGCATGTCTCTGTAGGCAAAAAACTCATTTCTGACAAAGTTGCCCAAGTGAATCTCAGAAGTGTGCAACTTGTTCCCTGAGTTAGAAAATGTCGAGAAACGTTCGTTTCTGCTAGCGCTGTGCTTCAACACATGTATTTGCTGAACGGTGAAAGCGCACAGTAATGCACTTTTCTCCCAGCAAATACACTGTTTCTAAGGAAATGGGAACACACTGAGGAGACACTTGTGGGAGCTACTGTGACTAAAACTGAGCTTCCCTACGCACAGGGAAGCAAGAGAAATGCTGATTTCATCAAGCCCAGTTACATACTCAGAATCTGTACTACTGCTCAAATAGGCATGTCTCTGTAGGCAAAAAACTCATTTCTGACAATGTTGCCCAAATGCATCTCAGAAGTGTGCAACTTGTTCCCGGAGTTAGAAAACGTCGAGAAACGTTCGTTTCTGCTAGCGCTCTGCTTCTACACATGTATTTGCTGAACGGTGAAATACGCACAGTAATGCACTTTTCTCCCATCAAATACACTGTTTCTAAGGAAATGGGAACACACTGAGGAGACACTTGTGGGAGCTACTGTGACTAAAACTGAGCTTCCCTACGCACAGGGAAGCAAGAGAAATGCTGATTTCATCAAGCCCAGTTACATACTCAGAATCTGTACTACTGCGCAAATAGGCATGTCTCTGTACGCAAAAAACTCATTTCGGACAAAGTTGCCCAAATGAATCTCAGAAGTGTGCAACTTGTTCCCTGAGTTAGAAAATGTCGAGAAACGTTCGTTTCTGCTAGCGCTGTGCTTCAACACAAGTATTTGCTGAACGGTGAAAGCGCACAGTAATGCACTTTTCTCCCAGCAAATACACTGTTTCTAAGGAAATGGGAACACACTAAGGAGACACTTGTGGGAGCTACTGTGACTAAAACTGAGCTTCCCTACGCACAGGGAAGCAAGAGAAATGCTGATTTCATCAAGCCCAGTTACATACTCAGAATCTGTACTACTGCGCAAATAGGCATGTCTCTGTAGGCAAAAAACTCATTTCTGACAATGTTGCCCAAATGCATCTCAGAAGTGTGCAACTTGTTCCCGGAGTTAGAAAACGTCGAGAAACGTTCGTTTCTGCTAGCGCTCTGCTTCTACACATGTATTTGCTGAACGGTGAAATACGCACAGTAATGCACTTTTCTCCCAGCAAATACACTGTTTCTAAGGAAATGGGAACACACTGAGGAGACACTTGTGGGAGCTACTGTGACTAAAACTGAGCTTCCCTACGCACAGGGAAGCAAGAGAAATGCTGATTTCATCAAGCCCAGTTACATACTCAGAATCTGTACTACTGCGCAAATAGGCATGTCTCTGTAGGCAAAAAACTCATTTCGGACAAAGTTGCCCAAATGAATCTCAGAAGTGTGCAACTTGTTCCCTGAGTTAGAAAATGTCGAGAAACGTTCGTTTCTGCTAGCGCTGTGCTTCAACACAAGTATTTGCTGAACGGTGAAAGCGCACAGTAATGCACTTTTCTCCCAGCAAATACACTGTTTCTAAGGAAATGGGAACACACTGAGGAGACACTTGTGGGAGCTACTGTGACTAAAAGTGAGCTTCCCTACGCACAGGGAAGCAAGAGAAATGCTGATTTCATCAAGCCCAGTTACATACTCAGAATCTGTACTACTGCGCAAATAGGCATGTCTCTGTAGGCAAAAAACTCATTTCTGACAATGTTGCCCAAATGCATCTCAGAAGAGTGCAACTTGTTCACTGAGTTAGAAAACGTCGAGAAACGTTCGTTTCTGCTAGCGCTCTGCTTCTACACATGTATTTGCTGAACGGTGAAATACGCACAGTAATGCACTTTTCTCCCAGCAAATACACTGTTTCTAAGGAAATGGGAACACACTGAGGAGACACTTGTGGGAGCTACTGTGACTAAAACTAAGCTTCCCTACGCACAGGGAAGCAAGAGAAATGCTGATTTCATCAAGCCCAGTTACATACTCAGAATCTGTACTACTGCGCAAATAGGCATGTCTCTGTAGGCAAAAAACTCATTTCTGACAAAGTTGCCCAAATGCATCTCAGAAGTGTGCAACTTGTTCCCTGAGTTGGAAAACGTCGAGAAACGGTCGTTTCTGCTAGCGCTGTGCTTCTACACATGTATTTGCTGAACGGTGAAAGCGCACAGTAATGCACTTTTCTCCCATCAAATACACTGTTTCTAAGGAAATGGGAACACGCTGAGGAGACACTTGTGGGAGCTACTGGGACTAAAACTGAGCTTCCCTACGCACAGGGAAGCAAGAGAAATGCTGATTTCATCATGCCCAGTTACATACTCAGAATCTGTACTACTGCGCAAATAGGCATGTCTCTGTAGGCAAAAAACTTATTTCTGACAAAGTTGCCCAAATGCATCTCAGAAGTGTGCAACTTGTTCCCTGAGTTAGAAAACGTCAAGAAACGTTCGTTTCTGCTAGCGCTGTGCTTCTACACATGTATTTGCTGAACGGTGAAAGCGCACAGTAATGCACTTTTCTCCCAGCAAATACACTGTTTCTAAGGAACTGGGAACACACTGAGGAGACACTTGTGGGAGCTACTGTGACTAAAACTGAGCTTCCCTACGCACAGGGAAGCAAGAGAAATGCTGATTTCATCAAGCCCAGTTACATACTCAGAATCTTTACTACTGCGCAAATAGGCATGTCTCTGTAGGCAAAAAACTCATTTCTGACAAAGTTGCCCAAATGCATCTCAGAAGTGTGCAACTTGTTCCCTGAGTTAGAAAACGTCGAGAAACGGTCATATCTGCTAACGCTGTGCTTCTACACATGTATTTGCTGAATGGTGAAAGCGCACAGTAATGCACTTTTCTCCCAGCAAATACACTGTTTCTAAGGAAATGGGAACACACTGAGGAGACACTTGTTGGAGCTACTGTGACTAAAACTGAGCTTCCCTACGCACAGGGAAGCAAGAGAAATGCTGATTTCATCAAGCCCAGTTACATACTCAGAATCTGTATTACTGCGCAAATAGGCATGTCTCTGTAGGCAAAAAACTCATTTCTGACAAAGTTGCCCAAATGCATCTCAGAAGTGTGCAACTTGTTCCCTGAGTTAGAAAACGTCAAGAAACGTTCGTTTCCGCTAGCGCTGTGCTTCTACACATGTATTTGCTGAACGGTGAAAGCGCACAGTAATGGACTTTTCTCCCAGCAAATACACTGTTTCTAAGGAAATGGGAACAAACTGAGGAGACACTTGTGGGAGCTACTGTGACTAAAACTGAGCTTCCCTACGCACAGGGAAGCAAGAGAAATGCTGATTTCATCAAGCCCAGTTACATACTCAGAATATGTACTACTGCGCAAATAGGCATGTCTCTGTAGGCAAAAAACTCATTTCTGACAAAGTTGCCCAAATGCATCTCAGAAGTGTGCAACTTGTTCCCTGAGTTAGAAAACGTCGAGAAACGTTCGTTTCTGCTAGCGCTGTGCTTCTACACATGTATTTGCTGAACGGTGAAAGCGCACAGTAATACACTTTTCTCCCAGCAAATACACTGTTTCTAAGGAAATGGGAACACACTGAGGAGACACTTGTGGGAGCTACTGTGACTAAAACTGAGGTTCCCTACGCACAGGGAAGCAAGAGAAATGCTGATTTCATCAAGCCCAGTTACATACTCAGAATCTGTACTACTGCGCAAATGGGCATGTCTCTGTAGGCAAAAAACTCATTTCTGACAAAGTTGCCCAAATGCATCTCAGATGTGTGCAACTTGTTCCCTGAGGTAGAAAACGTCGAGAAACGGTCGTTTCTGCTAGCGCTGTGCTTCTACACATGTATTTGCTGAACGGTGAAAGCGCACAGTAATGCACTTTTCTCCCAGCAAATACACTGTTTCTAAGGAAATGGGAACACACTGAGGAGACACTTGTGGGAACTACTGTGACTAAAACTGAGCTTCCCTACGCACAGGGAAGCAAGAGAAATGCTGATTTCATCAAACCGAGTTACATACTCAGAATCTGTACTACTGCGCAAATAGGCATGTCTCTGTAGGCAAAAAACTCATTTCTGACAAAGTTGCCCAAATGCATCTCAGAAGTGTGCAACTTGTTCCCTGAGTTAGAAAACGTCGAGAAACGGTCGTTTCTGCTAGCGCTGTGCTTCTACACATGTATTTGCTGAACGGTGAAAGCGCACAGTAATGCACTTTTCTCCCAGCAAATACACTGTTTCTAAGGAAATGGGAACACACAGAGGAGACACTTGTGGGAACTACTGTGACTAAAACTGAGCTTCCCTACGCACAGGGAAGCAAGAGAAATGCTGATTTCATCAAGCCCAGTTACATACTCAGAATCTGTACTACTGCGCAAATAGGCATGTATCTGTAGGCAAAAAACTCATTTCTGACAAAGTTGCCCAAATGCATCTCAGAAGTGTGCAACTTGTTCCCTGAGTTAGAAAACGTCGAGAAACGGTCGGTTCTGCTAGCGCTGTGCTTCTACACATGTATTTGCTGAACGTTGAAAGCGCACAGTAATGCACTTTTCTCCCAGCAAATACACTGTTTCTAAGGAACTGGGAACACACTGAGGAGACACTTGTGGGAGCTACTGTGACTAAAACTGAGCTTCCCTACGCACAGGGAAGCAAGAGAAATGCTGATTTCATCAAGCCCAGTTACATACTCAGAATCTGTACTACTGCGCAAATAGGCATGTCTCTTTAGGCAAAAAACTCATTTCTGACAAAGTTGCCCAAAGGCATCTCAGAAGTGTGCAACTTGTTCCCTGAGTTAGAAAACGTCGAGAAACGATCGTTTCTGCTAGCGCTGTGCTTCTACACATGTATTTGCTGAACGGTGAAAGCGCACAGTAATGCACTTTTCTCCCAGCAAATACACTGTTTCTAAGGAAATGGGAACACACTGAGGAGACACTTGTGGGAGCTACTGTGACTAAAACTGAGCTTCCCTACGCACAGGGAAGCAAGAGAAATGCTGATTTCATCAAGCCCAGTTACATACTCAGAATCTGTACTACTGCGCAAATAGGCATGTCTCTGTAGGCAAAAAACTCATTTCTGACAAAGTTGCCCAAATGCATCTCAGAAGTGTGCAACTTGTTCCCTGAGTTAGAAAACGTCGAGAAACGTTCGTTTCTGCTAGCGCTGTGCTTCTACACATGTATTTGCTGAACGGTGAAAGCGCACAGTGATGCACTTTTCTCCCAGCAAATACACTGTTTCTAAGGAAATGGGAACACACTGAGGAGACACTTGTGGGAGCTACTGTGACTAAAACTGAGCTTCCCTACGCACAGGGAAGCAAGAGAAATGCTGATTTCATCCAGCCCAGTTACATACTCAGAATCTGTACTACTGCGCAAATAGGCATGTCTCTGTAGGCAAAAAAACTCATTTCTGACAAAGTTGCCCAAATGCATCTCAGAAGTGTGCAACTTGTTCCCTGAGTTAGAAAACGTCGAGAAACGTTCTTTTCTGCTAGCGCTGTGCTTCTACCCATGTATTTGCTGAACGGTGAAAGCGCACAGTAATGCACTTTTCTCCCAGCAAATACACTGTTTCTAAGGAAATGGGAACACACTGAGGAGACACTTGTGGGAGCTACTGTGACTAAAACTGAGCTTCCCTACGCACAGGGAAGCAAGAGAAATGCTGATTTCATCAAGCCCAGTTACATACTCAGAATCTGTACTACTGCGCAAATAGGCATGTCTCTGTAGGCAAAAAACTCATTTCTGACAAAGTTGCCCAAATGCATCTCAGAAGTATGCAACTTGTTCCCTGAGTTAGAAAACGTCGAGAAACGTTCGTTTCTGCTAGCGCTGTGCTTCTACACATGTATTTGCTGAACGTTGAAAGCGCACAGTAATGCACTTTTCTCCCAGCAAATACACTGTTTCTAAGGAAATGGGAACACACTGAGGAGACACTTGTGGGAGCTACTGTGACTAAAACTGAGCTTCCCTACGCACAGGGAAGCAAGAGAAATGCTGATTTCATCAAGCCCAGTTACATACTCAGAATCTGTACTACTGCGCAAATAGGCATGTCTCTTTAGGCAAAAAACTCATTTCTGACAAAGTTGCCCAAAGGCATCTCAGAAGTGTGCAACTTGTTCCCTGAGTTAGAAAACGTCGAGAAACGGTCGTTTCTGCTAGCCCTGTGCTTCTACACATGTATTTGCTGAACGGTGAAAGCGCACAGTAATGCACTTTTCTCCCAGCAAATACACTGTTTCTAAGGAAATGGGAACACACTGAGGAGACACTTGTGGGAGCTACTGTGACTAAAACTGAGCTTCCCTACGCACAGGGAAGCAAGAGAAATGCTGATTTCATCAAGCCCAGTTACATACTCAGAATCTGTACTACTGCGCAAATAGGCATGTCTCTGTAGGCAAAAAACTCATTTCTGACAAAGTTGCCCAAATGCATCTCAGAAGTGTGCAACTTGTTCCCTGAGTTAGAAAACGTCGAGAAACGTTCGTTTCTGCTAGCGCTGTGCTTCTACAGATGTATTTGCTGAACGGTGAAAGCGCACAGTAATGCACTTTTCTCCCAGCAAATACACTGTTTCTAAGGAACTGGGAACACACTGAGGAGACACTTGTGGGAGCTACTGTGACTAAAACTGAGCTTCCCTATGCACAGGGAAGCAAGAGAAATGCTGATTTCATCAAGCCCAGTTACATACTCAGAATCTGTACTACTGCGCAAATAGGCATGTCTCTGTAGGCAAAAAACTCATTTCTGACAAAGTTGCCCAAATGCATCTCAGAAGTGTGCAACTTGTTCCCTGAGTTAGAAAACGTCGAGAAACGTTCGTTTCTGCTAGCGCTGTGCTTCTACCCATGTATTTGCTGAACGGTGAAAGCGCACAGTAATGCACTTTTCTCCCAGCAAATACACTGTTTCTAAGGAAATGGGAACACACTGAGGAGACACTTGTGGGAGCTACTGTGACTAAAACTGAGCTTCCCTACGCACAGGGAAGCAAGAGAAATGCTGATTTCATTAAGCCCAGTTACATACTCAGAATCTGTACTACTGCGCAAATAGGCATGTCTCTGTAGGCAAAAAACTCATTTCTGACAAAGTTGCCCAAATGCATCTCAGAAGTGTGCCACTTGTTCCCTGAGTTAGAAAACGTCGAGAAACGGTCGTTTCTGCTAGCGCTGTGCTTCTACACATGTATTTGCTGAACGGAGAAAGCACACAGTAATGCACTTTTCTCCCAGCAAATACACTGTTTCTAAGGAAATGGAAACACACTGAGGAGACACTTGTGGGAGCTACTGTGACTAAAACTGAGCTTCCCTACGCACAGGGAAGCAAGAGAAATGCTGATTTCATCAAGCCCAGTTACATACTCAGAATCTGTACTACTGCGCAAATAGGCATGTCTCTGTAGGCAAAAAACTCATTTCTGACAAAGTTGCCCAAATGCATCTCAGATGTGTGCAACTTGTTCCCTGAGTTAGAAAACGTCGAGAAACGTTCGTTTCTGCTAGCGCTGTGCTTCTACACATGTATTTGCTGAACGGTGAAAGCGCACAGTAATGCACTTTTCTCCCAGCAAATACACTGTTTCTAAGGAAATGGGAACACACTGAGGAATCACTTGTGGGAGCTACTGTGACTAAAACTGAGCTTCCCTACGCACAGGGAAGCAAGAGAAATGCTGATTTCATCAAACCGAGTTACATACTCAGAATCTGTACTACTGCGCAAATAGGCATGTCTCTTTAGGCAAAAAACTCATTTCTGACAAAGTTGCCCAAATGCATCTCAGAAGTGTGCCACTTGTTCCCTGAGTTAGAAAACGTCGAGAAACGTTCGTTTCTGCTAGCGCTGTGCTTCTACACATGTATTTGCTGAACGGTGAAAGCGCACAGTAATGCACTTTTCTCCCAGCAAATACACTGTTTCTAAGGAAATGGGAACATACTGAGGAGACACTTGTGGGAGCTACTGGGACTAAAACTGAGCTTCCCTACGCACAGGGAAGCAAGAGAAATGCTGATTTCATCAAGCCCAGTTACATACTCAGAATGTGTACTACTGCGCAAATAGGCATGTCTCTGTAGGCAAAAAACTCATTTCCGACAAAGTTGCCCAAATGCATCTCAGAAGTGTGCAACTTGTTCCCTGAGTTATAAAACGTCGAGAAACGTTCGTTTCTGCTAGCGCTGTGCTTCTACACATGTATTTGCTGAACGGTGAAAGCGCACAGTGATGCACTTTTCTCCCAGCAAATACACTGTTTCTAAGGAAATGGGAACACACTGAGGAGACACTTGTGGGAGCTACTGTGACTAAAACTGAGCTTCCCTACGCACAGGGAAGCAAGAGAAATGCTGATTTCATCAAGCCCAGTTACATACTCAGAATCTGTACTACTGCGCAAATAGGCATGTCTCTGTAGGCAAAAAACTCATTTCTGACAAAGTTGCCCAAATGCATCTCAGATGTGTGCAACTTGTTCCCTGAGTTCGAAAACGTCGAGAAACGTTCGTTTCTGCTAGCGCTGTGCTTCTACACATGTATTTGCTGAACGGTGAAAGCGCACAGTAATGCACTTTTCTCCCAGCAAATACACTGTTTCTAAGGAAATGGGAACACACTGAGGAGACACTTGTGGGAGCTACTGTGACTAAAACTGAGCTTCCCTACGCACAGGGAAGCAAGAGAAATGCTGATTTCATCAAACCGAGTTACATACTCAGAATCTGTACTACTGCGCAAATAGGCATGTCTCTTTAGGCAAAAAACTCATTTCTGACAAAGTTGCCCAAATGCATCTCAGAAGTGTGCAACTTGTTCCCTGAGTTAGAAAACGTCGAGAAACGTTCGTTTCTGCTAGCGCTGTGCTTCTACACCTGTATTTGCTGAACGGTGAAAGCGCACAGTAATGCACTTTTCTCCCAGCAAATACACTGTTTCTAAGGAAATGGGAACACACTGAGGAGACACTTGTGGGAGCTACTGGGACTAAAACTGAGCTTCCCTACGCACAGGGAAGCAAGAGAAATGCTGATTTCATCAAGCCGAGTTACATACTCAGAATGTGTACTACTGCGCAAATAGGCATGTCTCTGTAGGCAAAAAACTCATTTCGGACAAAGTTGCCCAAATGCATCTCAGAAGTGTGAAACTTGTTCCCTGAGTTAGAAAACGTCGAGAAACGTTCGTTTCTGCTAGCGCTGTGCTTCTACACATGTATTTGCTGAACGGTGAAAGCGCACAGTGATGCACTTTTCTCCCAGCAAATACACTGTTTCTAAGGAAATGGGAACACACTGAGGAGACACTTGTGGGAGCTACTGTGACTAAAACTGAGCTTCCCTACGCACAGGGAAGCAAGAGAAATGCTGATTTCATCAAGCCCAGTTACATACTCAGAATCTGTACTACTGCGCAAATAGGCATGTCTCTGTAGGCAAAAAACTCATTTCTAACAAAGTTGCCCAAATGCATCTCAGAAGTGTGCAACTTGTTCCCTGAGTTAGAAAACGTCGAGAAACGTTCGTTTCTGCTAGCGCTGTGCTTCTACACATGTATTTGCTGAACGGTGAAAGCGCACAGTAATGCACTTTTCTCCCAGCAAATACAATGTTTCTAAGGAAATGGGAACACACTGAGGAGACACTTGTGGGAGCTACAGTGACTAAAACTGAGCTTCCCTACGCACAGGGAAGCAACAGAAATGCTGATTTCATCAAGCCCAGTTACATACTCAGAATCTGTACTACTGCGCAAATAGGCATGTCTCTGTAGGCAAAAAACTCATTTCTGACAAAGTTGCCCAAATGCATCTCAGAAGTGTGCAACTTGTTCCCTGAGTTAGAAAGCGTCGAGAAACGTTCGTTTCTGCTAGCGCTGTGCTTCTACACATGTATTTGCTGAACGGTGAAAGCGTACAGTGATGCACTTTTCTCCCAGCAAATACACTGTTTCTAAGGAAATGGGAACACACTGAGGAGACACTTGTGGGAGCTACTGTGACTAAAACTGAGCTTCCCTACGCACAGGGAAGCAAGAGAAATGCTGATTTCATCAAGCCCAGTTACATACTCACAATCTGTACTACTGCGCAAATAGGCATGTCTCTGTAGGCAAAAAACTCATTTCTGACAAAGTTGCCCCAATGCATCTCAGAAGTGTGCAACTTGTTCCCTGAGTTAGAAAACGTCGAGAAACGTTCGTTTCTGCTAGCTCTGTGCTTCTACACATGTATTTGCTGAACGGTGAAAGCGCACAGTAATGCACTTTTCTCCCAGCAAATACACTGTTTCTAAGGAAATGGGAACACACTGAGGAGACACTTGTGGGAGCTACTGTGACTAAAACTGAGCTTCCCTACGCACAGGGAAGCAAGAGAAATGCTGATTTCATCAAGCCCAGTTACATACTCAGAATCTGTACTACTGCGCAAATAGGCATGTCTCTGTAGGCAAAAAACTCATTTCTGACAAAGTTGCCCAAATGCATCTCAGAAGTGTGCAACTTGTTCCCTGAGTTAGAAAACGTCGAGAAACGGTCATATCTGCTAACGCTGTGCTTCTACACATGTATTTGCTGAACGGTGAAAGCGCACAGTGATGCACTTTTCTCCCAGCAAATACACTGTTTCTAAGGAAATGGGAACACACTGAGGAGACACTTGTGGGAGCTACTGTGACTAAAACTGAGGTTCCCTATGCACAGGGAAGCAAGAGAAATGCTGATTTCATCAAGCCCAGTTACATACTCAGAATCTGTACTACTGCGCAAATAGGCATGTCTCTGTAGGCAAAAAACTCATTTCTGACAAAGTTGCCCAAATGCATCTCAGAAGTGTGCAACTTGTTCCCTGAGTTAGAAAACGTCGAGAAACGTTCGTTTCTGCTAGCGCTGTGCTTCTACACATGTATTTGCTGAACGGTGAAAGCGCACAGTAATGCACTTTTCTCCCAGCAAATACACTGTTTCTAAGGAACTGAGAACACACTGAGGAGACACTTGTGGGAGCTACTGTGACTAAAACTGAGCTTCCCTACGCACAGGGAAGCAAGAGAAATGCTGATTTCATCCAGCCCAGTTACATACTCAGAATCTGTACTACTGCGCAAATAGGCATGTCTCTGTAGGCAAAAAACTCATTTCTGACAAAGTTGCCCAAATGCATCTCAGAAGTGTGCAACTTGTTCCCTGAGTTAGAAAACGTCGAGAAACGGTCGTTTCTGCTAGTGCTGTGCTTCTACACATGTATTTGCTGAACGGTGAAAGCGCACAGTAATGCACTTTTCTCCCAGCAAATACACAGTTTCTAAGGAAATGGGAACACACTGAGGAGACACTTGTGGGAGCTACTGTGACTAAAACTGAGCTTCCCTACGCACAGGGAAGCAAGAGAAATGCTGATTTCATCAAGCCCAGTTACATACTCAGAATATGTACTACTGCGCAAATAGGCATGAATCTGTAGGCAAAAAACTCATTTCTGACAAAGTTGCCCAAATGCATCTCAGAAGTGTGCAACTTGTTCCCTGAGTTAGAAAACGTCGAGAAACGTTCGTTTCTGCTAGCGCTGTGCTTCTACACATGTATTTGCTGAACGGTGAAAGCGCACAGTAATGCACTTTTCTCCCAGCAAATACACTGTTTCTAAGGAAATGGGAACACACTGAGGAGACACTTGTGGGAGCTACTGTGACTAAAACTGAGCTTCCCTACGCACAGGGAAGCAAGAGAAATGCTGATTTCATCAAGCCAAGTTACATACTCATAATCGGTACTACTGCGCAAATAGGCATGTCTCTTTAGGCAAAAAACTCATTTCTGACAAAGTTGCCCAAATGCATCTCAGAAGTGTGCAACTTGTTCCCTGAGTTAGAAAACGTCGAGAAACGTTCGTTTCTGCTAGCACTGTGCTTCTACACATGTATTTGCTGAACGGTGAAAGCGCACAGTAATGCACTTTTCTCCCAGCAAATACACTGTTTCTAAGGAAATGGGAACACACTGAGGAGACACTTGTGGGAGCTACTGTGACTAAAACTGAGCTTCCCTACGCACAGGGAAGCAAGAGAAATGCTGATTTCATCAAGCCCAGTTACATACTCAGAATCTGTACTACTGCGCAAATAGGCATGTCTCTTTAGGCAAAAAACTCATTTCTGCCAAAGTTGTCCAAATGCATCTCAGAAGTGTGCAACTTGTTCCCTGAGTTAGAAAACGTCGAGAAACGGTCTTTTCTGCTAGCGCTGTGCTTCTACACATGTATTTGCTGAACGGTGAAAGCGCACAGTAATGCACTTTTTTCCCAGCAAATACACTGTTTCTAAGGAAATGGGAACACACTGAGGAGACACTTGTGGGAGCTACTGTGACTAAAACTGAGCTTCCCTACGCACAGGGAAGCAAGAGAAATGCTGATTTCATCAAGCCCAGTTACATACTCAGAATCTGTACTACTGCGCAAATAGGCATGTCTCTTTAGGCAAAAAACTCATTTTTGACAAAGTTGCCCAAATGCATTTCAGAAGTGTGCAACTTGTTCCCTGAGTTAGAAAACGTCGAGAAACGGTCGTTTCTGCTAGCGCTGTGCTTCTACACATGTATTTGCTGAACGTTGAAAGCGCACAGTAATGCACTTTTCTCCCAGCAAATACACTTTTTCTAAGGAAATGGGAACATACTGAGGAGAAACTTGTGGGAGCTACTGTGACTAAAACAGAGCTTCCCTACGCACAGGGAAGCAAGAGGAATGCTGATTTCATCAAGCCCAGTTACATACTCAGAATCTGTACTACTGCGCAAATAGGCATGTCTCTTTAGGCAAAAAACTCATTTCTGACAAAGTTGCCCAAATGCATCTCAGAAGTGTGCAACTTGTTCCCTGAGTCAGAAAACGTCGAGAAACGGTCGTTTCTGCTAGCGCTGTGCTTCTACACATGTATTTGCTGAACGGTGAAAGCACACAGTAATGCACTTTTCTCCCAGCAAATACACTGTTTCTAAGGAAATGGGAACACACTGAGGAGACACTTGTGGGAGCTACAGTGACGAAAACTGAGCTTCCCTACGCACAGGGAAGCAAGAGAAATGCTGATTTCATCCAGCCCAGTTACATACTCAGAATCTGTACTACTGCGCAAATAGGCATGTCTCTTTAGGCAAAAAACTCATTTCTGACAAAGTTGCCCAAATGCATCTTAGAAGTGTGCAACTTGTTCCCTGAGTTAGAAAACGTCGAGAAACGGTTGTTTCTGCTAGCGCTGTGCTTCTACACATGTATTTGCTGAACGTTGAAAGCGCACAGTAATGCACTTTTCTCCCAGCAAATACACTTTTTCTAAGGAAATGGGAACATACTGAGGAGAAACTTGTGGGAGCTACTGTGACTAAAACTGAGCTTCCCTACGCACAGGGAAGCAAGAGGAATGCTGATTTCATCAAGCCCAGTTACATACTCAGAATCTGTACTACTGCGCAAATAGGCATGTCTCTTTAGGCAAAAAACTCATTTCTGACAAAGTTGCCCAAATGCATCTCAGAAGTGTGCAACTTGTTCCCTGAGTTAGAAAACGTTGAGAAACGGTCGTTTCTGCTAGTGCTGTGCTTCTACACATGTATTTGCTGAACGGGGAAATCACACAGTAATGCACTTTTCTCCCAGCAAATACACTTTTTCTAAGGAACTGGGAACACACTGAGGAGACACTTGTGGGAGCTACTGTGACTAAAACTGAGCTTCCCTACGAACAGGGAAGCAAAAGAAATGCTGATTTCATCAAGCCCAGTTACATACTCAGAATCTGTACTACTGCGCAAATAGGCATGTCTCTTTAGGCAAAAAACTCATATCTGACAAAATTGCCCAAATGCATCTCAGAAGTGTGCATCTTGTTCCCTGAGTTAGAAAACGTTGAGAAATGGTCGTTTCTGCTAGCGCTGTGCTTCTACACATGTATTTGATGAACGGTGAAAGCGCACAGTAATGCACTTTTCTCCCAGCAAATACACTGTTTCTAAGGAAATGGGAACACACTGAGGAGACACTTGTGGGAGCTACTGTGACGAAAACTGAGCTTCCCTACGCACAGGGAAGCAAGAGAAATGCTGATTTCATCAAGCCCAGTTACATACTCAGAATCTGTACTACTGCGCAAATAGGCATGTCTCTTTAGGCAAAAAACTCGTTTCTGACAAAGTTGCCCAAATGCATCTCAGAAGTGTGCAACTTGTTTCCTGAGTTAGAAAACGTCGAGAAACGTTCGTTTCTGCTAGCGCTGTGCTTCTACACATGTATTTGCTGAACGGTGAAAGCACACAGTAATGCACTTTTCTCCCAGCAAATACAGTGTTTCTAAGGAACTGGGAACACACTGAGGAGACACTTGTGGGAGCTACAGTGACTAAAACTAAGCTTCCCTACGCACAGGGAAGCAAGAGAAATGCTGATTTCATCAAGCCCAGTTACATACTCAGAATCTGTACTATTGCGCAAATAGGCATGTCTCTTTAGGCAAAAAACTCATTTCTGACAAAATTGCCCAAATGCATCTCAGAAGTGTGCATCTTTTTCCGTGAGTTAGAAAACATCGAGAAAAGGTCGTTTCTGCTAGCGCTGTGCTTCTACACATGTATTTGATGAACGGTGAAAGCGCACAGTAATGCACTTTTCTCCCAGGAAAAACACTGTTTCTAAGGAAATGGGAACACACTGAGGAGACACTTGTGGGAGCTACTGTGACTTAAACTAAGCTTCCCTACGCACAGGGAAGCAAGAGAAATGCTGATTTCATCAAGCCCAGTTACATACTCAGAATCTGTACTACTGCGCAAATAGGCATGTCTCTTTAGGCAAAAAACTCATTTCTGACAAAGTTGCCCAAATGCATCTTAGAAGTGTGCAACTTGTTCCCTGAGTCAGAAAACGTCGAGAAACGGTCGTTTCTGCTAGCGCTGTGCTTCTACACATGTATTTGCTGAACGGTGAAAGCACACAGTAATGCACTTTTCTCCCAGCAAATACACTGTTTCTAAGGAAATGGGAACACACTGAGGAGACACTTGTGGGAGCTACAGTGACGAAAACTGAGCTTCCCTACGCACAGGGAAGCAAGAGAAATGCTGATTTCATCCAGCCCAGTTACATACTCAGAATCTGTACTACTGCGCAAATAGGCATGTCTCTTTAGGCAAAAAACTCATTTCTGACAAAGTTGCCCAAATGCATCTTAGAAGTGTGCAACTTGTTCCCTGAGTTAGAAAACGTCGAGAAACGGTTGTTTCTGCTAGCGCTGTGCTTCTACACATGTATTTGCTGAACGTTGAAAGCGCACAGTAATGCACTTGTCTCCCAGCAAATACACTTTTTCTAAGGAAATGGGAACATACTGAGGAGAAACTTGTGGGAGCTACTGTGACTAAAACTGAGCTTCCCTACGAACAGGGAAGCAAAAGAAATGCTGATTTCATCAAGCCCAGTTACATACTCAGAATCTGTACTACTGCGCAAATAGGCATGTCTCTTTAGGCAAAAAACTCATTTCTGACAAAATTGCCCAAATGCATCTTAGAAGTGTGCATCTTTTTCCGTGAGTTAGAAAACATCGAGAAAAGGTCGTTTCTGCTAGCGCTGTGCTTCTACACATGTATTTGCTGAACGTTGAAAGCGCACAGTAATGCACTTTTCTCCCAGGAAAAACACTGTTTCTAAGGAAATGGGAACACACTGAGGAGACACTTGTGGGAGCTACTGTGACTAAAACTGAGCTTCCCTACGCACAGGGAAGCAAGAGAAATGCTGATTTCATCAAGCCCAGTTACATACTCAGAATCTGTACTACTGCGCAAATAGGCATGTCTCTTTAGGCAAAAAACTCATTTCTGACAAAGTTGCCCAAATGCATCTTAGAAGTGTGCAACTTGTTCCCTGAGTTAGAAAACGTCGAGAAACGGTTGTTTCTGCTAGCGCTGTGCTTCTACACATGTATTTGCTGAACGGTGAAAGTGCACAGTAATGCACTTTTCTCCCAGCAAATACACTGTTTCTAAGGAAATGGGAACACACTGAGGAGACACTTGTGGGAGCTACTTGACTAAAACTGAGCTTCCCTACGCACATGGAAGCAAGAGAAATGCTGATTTCATCAAGCCCAGTTACATACTCAGAATCTGTACTACTGCGCAAATAGGCATGTCTCTGTAGGCAAAAAACTCATTTCTGACAAAGTTGCCCAAATGCATCTCAGAAGTGTGCAACTTGTTCCCTGAGTTAGAAAACGTCGAGAAACGGTCGTTTCTGCTAGCGCTGTGCTTCTACACATGTATTTGCTGAACGTTGAAAGCGCACAGTAATGCACTTTTCTCCCAGCAAATACACTGTTTCTAAGGAAATGGGAACACACTGAGGAGACACTTGTGGGAGCTACTGTGACTAAAACTGAGCTTCCCTACGCACAGGGAAGCAAGAGAAATGCTGATTTCATCAAGCCCAGTTACATACTCAGAATATGTACTACTGCGCAAATAGGCATGAATCTGTAGGCAAAAAACTCATTTCTGACAAAGTTGCCCAAATGCATCTCAAAAGTGTGCAACTTGTTCCCTGAGTTAGAAAACGTCGAGAAACGGTCGTTTCTGCTAGCGCTGTGCTTCTACACATGTATTTGCTGAACAGTGAAAGCGCACAGTAATGCAATTTTCCCCAGCAAATACACTGTTTCTAAGGAAATGGGAACACACTGAGGAGACACTTGTGGGAGCTACAGTGCCTAAAACTGAGCTTCCCTACGCACAGGGAAGCAAGAGAAATGCTGATTTCATCAAGCCCAGTTACATACTCAGAATCTGTACTACTGCGCAAATAGGCATGTCTCTTTAGGCAAAAAACTCATTTCTGACAAAGTTGCCCAAATGCATCTCAGAAGTGTGCAACTTGTTCCCTGAGTTAGAAAACGTCGAGAAACGGTTGTTTCTGCTAGCGCTGTGCTTCTACACATGTATTTGCTGAACGGTGAAAGCGCACAGTAATGCACTTTTCTCCCAGCAAATACACTGTTTCTAAGGAAATGGGAACACACTGAGGAGACACTTGTGGGAGCTACAGTGACTAAAACTGAGCTTCCCTACGGACAGGGAAGCAAGAGAAATGCTGATTTCATCAAGACCAGTTACATACTCAGAATCCTTACTACTGCGCAAATAGGCATGAATCTGTAGGCAAAAAACTCATTTCTGACAAAGTTGCCCAAATGCATCTCAGAAGTGTGCAACTTGTTCCCTGAGTTAGAAAACGTCGAGAAACGTTCGTTTCTGCTAGCGCTGTGCTTCTACACATGTATTTGCTGAACGGTGAAAGCGCACAGTAATGCACTTTTCTCCCAGCAAATACACTGTTTCTAAGGAAATGGGAACACACTGAGGAGACACTTGTGGGAGCTACTGTGACTAAAACTGAGCTTCCCTACGCACAGGGAAGCAAGAGAAATGGTGATTTCATCAAGCCAAGTTACATACTCATAATCGGTACTACTGCGCAAATAGGCATGTCTCTTTAGGCAAAAAACTCATTTCTGACAAAGTTGCCCAAATGCATCTCAGAAGTGTGCAACTTGTTCCCTGAGTTAGAAAACGTCGAGAAACGTTCGTTTCTGCTAGCACTGTGCTTCTACACATGTATTTTCTGAACGGTGAAAGCGCACAGTAATGCACTTTTCTCCCAGCAAATACACTGTTTCTAAGGAAATGGGAACACACTGAGGAGACACTTGTGGGAGCTACTGTGACTAAAACTGAGCTTCCCTACGCACAGGGAAGCAAGAGAAATGCTGATTTCATCAAGCCCAGTTACATACTCAGAATCTGTACAACTGCGCAAATAGGCATGTCTCTTTAGGCAAAAAACTCATTTCTGACAAAGTTGCCCAAATGCATCTCAGAAGTGTGCAACTTGTTCCCTGAGTTAGAAAACGTCGAGAAACGGTCGTTTCTGCTAGCGCTGTGCTTCTACACATGTATTTGCTGAACGGTGAAAGCGCACAGTAATGCACTTTTCTCCCAGCAAATACACTGTTTCTAAGGAAATGGGAACACACCGAGGAGACACTTGTGGGAGCTACAGTGACGAAAACTGAGCTTCCCTACGCACAGGGAAGCAAGAGAAATGCTGATTTCATCAAGCCCAGTTACATACTCAGAATCTGTACTACTGCGCAAATAGGCATGTCTCTTTAGGCAAAAAACTCATTTCTGACAAAGTTGCCCAAATGCATCTCAGAAGTGTGCAACTTGTTCCCTGAGTTAGAAAACGTCGAGAAACGTTCGTTTCTGCTAGCGCTGTGCTTCTACACATGTATTTGCTGAACGGTGAAAGCACACAGTAATGCACTTTTCTCCCAGCAAATACACTGTTTCTAAGGAAATGGGAACACACTGAGGAGACACTTGTGGGAGCTACAGTGACGAAAACTGAGCTTCCCTACGCACAGGGAAGCAAGAGAAATGCTGATTTCATCCAGCCCAGTTACATACTCAGAATCTGTACTACTGCGCAAATAGGCATGTCTCTTTAGGCAAAAAACTCATTTCTGACAAAGTTGCCCAAATGCATCTTAGAAGTGTGCAACTTGTTCCCTGAGTTAGAAAACGTCGAGAAACGGTTGTTTCTGCTAGCGCTGTGCTTCTACACATGTATTTGCTGAACGTTGAAAGCGCACAGTAATGCACTTTTCTCCCAGCAAATACACTTTTTCTAAGGAAATGGGAACATACTGAGGAGAAACTTGTGGGAGCTACTGTGACTAAAACTGAGCTTCCCTACGCACAGGGAAGCAAGAGGAATGCTGATTTCATCAAGCCCAGTTACATACTCAGAATCTGTACTACTGCGCAAATAGGCATGTCTCTTTAGGCAAAAAACTCATTTCTGACAAGTTTCCCAAATGCATCTCAGAAGTGTGCAACTTGTTCCCTGAGTTAGAAAATGTTGAGAAACGGTCGTTTCTGCTAGTGCTGTGCTTCTACACATGTATTTGCTGAACGGGGAAATCACACAGTAATGCACTTTTCTCCCAGCAAATACACTTTTTCTAAGGAACTGGGAACACACTGAGGAGACACTTGTGGGAGCTACTGTGACTAAAACTGAGCTTCCCTACGAACAGGGAAGCAAAAGAAATGCTGATTTCATCAAGCCCAGTTACATACTCAGAATCTGTACTACTGCGCAAATAGGCATGTCTCTTTAGGCAAAAAACTCATATCTGACAAAGTTGCCCAAATGCATCTCAGAAGTGTGCATCTTGTTCCCTGAGTTAGAAAACGTTGAGAAATGGTCGTTTCTGCTGGCGCTGTGCTTCTACACATGTATTTGATGAACGGTGAAAGCGCACAGTAATGCACTTTTCTCCCAGCAAATACACTGTTTCTAAGGAAATGGGAACACACTGAGGAGACACTTGTGGGAGCTACTGTGACGAAAACTGAGCTTCCCTACGCACAGGGAAGCAAGAGAAATGCTGATTTCATCAAGCCCAGTTACATACTCAGAATCTGTACTACTGCGCAAATAGGCATGTCTCTTTAGGCAAAAAACTCATTTCTGACAAAGTTGCCCAAATGCATCTCAGAAGTGTGCAACTTGTTTCCTGAGTTAGAAAACGTCGAGAAACGTTCGTTTCTGCTAGCGCTGTGCTTCTACACATGTATTTGCTGAACGGTGAAAGCGCACAGTAATGCACTTTTCTCCCAGCAAATACAGTGTTTCTAAGGAAATGGGAACACACTGAGGAGACACTTGTGGGAGTTACAGTGACTAAAACTAAGCTTCCCTACGCACAGGGAAGCAAGAGAAATGCTGATTTCATCAAGCCCAGTTACATACTCAGAATCTGTACTATTGCGCAAATAGGCATGTCTCTTTAGGCAAAAAACTCATTTCTGACAAAGTTGCCCAAATGCATCTTAGAAGTGTGCAACTTGTTCCCTGAGTTAGAAAACGTCGAGATCGGTTGTTTCTGCTAGCGCTGTGCTTCTACACATGTATTTGCTGAACGGTGAAAGTGCACAGTAATGCACTTTTCTCCCAGCAAATACACTGTTTCTAAGGAAATGGGAACACACTGAGGAGACACTTGTGGGAGCTACTGTGACTAAAACTGAGCTTCCCTACGCACAGGGAAGCAAGAGAAATGCTGATTTCATCAAGCCCAGTTACATACTCAGAATCTGTACTACTGCGCAAATAGGCATGTCTCTGTAGGCAAAAAACTCATTTCTGACAAAGTTGCCCAAATGCATCTCAGAAGTGTGCAACTTGTTCCCTGAGTTAGAAAACGTCGAGAAACGGTCGTTTCTGCTAGCGCTGTGCTTCTACACATGTATTTGCTGAACGGTGAAAGCGCACAGTAATGCACTTTTCTCCCAGCAAATACACTGTTTCTAAGGAAATGGGAACACACTGAGGAGACACTTGTGGGAGCTACTGTGACTAAAACTGAGCTTCCCTACGCACAGGGAAGCAAGAGAAATGCTGATTTCATCAAGCCCAGTTACATACTCAGAATATGTACTACTGCGCAAATAGGCATGAATCTGTAGGCAAAAAACTCATTTCTGACAAAGTTGCCCAAATGCATCTCAGAAGTGTGCAACTTGTTCCCTGAGTTAGAAAACGTCGAGAAACGGTCGTTTCTGCTAGCGCTGTGCTTCTACACATGTATTTGCTGAACAGTGAAAGCGCACAGTAATGCAATTTTCTCCCAGCAAATACACTGTTTCTAAGGAAATGGGAACACACTGAGGAGACACTTGTGGGAGCTACAGTGCCTAAAACTGAGCTTCCCTACGCACAGGGAAGCAAGAGAAATGCTGATTTCATCAAGCCCAGTTACATACTCAGAATCTGTACTACTGCGCAAATAGGCATGTCTCTTTAGGCAAAAAACTCATTTCTGACAAAGTTGCCCAAATGCATCTCAGAAGTGTGCAACTTGTTCCCTGAGTTAGAAAACGTCGAGAAACGGTTGTTTCTGCTAGCGCTGTGCTTCTACACATGTATTTGCTGAACGGTGAAAGCGCACAGTAATGCACTTTTCTCCCAGCAAATACACTGTTTCTAAGGAAATGGGAACACACTGAGGAGACACTTGTGGGAGCTACAGTGACTAAAACTGAGCTTCCCTACGCACAGGGAAGCAAGAGAAATGCTGATTTCATCAAGCCCAGTTACATACTCAGAATCCTTACTACTGCGCAAATAGGCATGAATCTGTAGGCAAAAAACTCATTTCTGACAAAGTTGCCCAAATGCATCTCAGAAGTGTGCAACTTGTTCCCTGAGTTAGAAAACGTCGAGAAACGTTCGTTTCTGCTAGCCCAGTGCTTCTACACATGTATTTGCTGAACGGTGAAAGCGCACAGTAATGCACTTTTCTCCCAGCAAATACACTGTTTCTAAGGAAATGGGAACACACTGAGGAGACACTTGTGGGAGCTACTGTGACTAAAACTGAGCTTCCCTACGCACAGGGAAGCAAGAGAAATGCTGATTTCATCAAGCCAAGTTACATACTCATAATCGGTACTACTGCGCAAATAGGCATGCCTCTTTAGGCAAAAAACTCATTTCTGACAAAGTTGCCCAAATGCATCTCAGAAGTGTGCAACTTGTTCCCTGAGTTAGAAAACGTCGAGAAACGTTCGTTTCTGCTAGCGCTGTGCTTCTACACATGTATTTGCTGAACGGTGAAAGCGCACAGTAATGCACTTTTCTCCCAGCAAATACACTGTTTCTAAGGAAATGGGAACACACTGAGGAGACACTTGTGGGAGCTACTGTGACTAAAACTGAGCTTCCCTACGCACAGGGAAGCAAGAGAAATGCTGATTTCATCAAGCCAAGTTACATACTCATAATCGGTACTACTGCGCAAATAGGCATGCCTCTTTAGGCAAAAAACTCATTTCTGACAAAGTTGCCCAAATGCATCTCAGAAGTGTGCAACTTGTTCCCTGAGTTAGAAAACGTCGAGAAACGGTCGTTTCTGCTAGCGCTGTGCTTCTACACATGTATTTGCTGAACGGTGTAAGCGCACAGTAATGCACTTTTCTCTTAGCAAATACACTGTTTCTAAGGAAATGGGAACACACTGAGGAGACACTTGTGGGAGCTACTGTGACTAAAACTGAGCTTCCCTACGCACAGATAAGCAAGAGAAATGCTGATTTCATCAAGCCCAGTTACATACTCAGAATCTGTACTACTGCGCAAATAGGCATGTCTCTGTAGGCAAAAAACTCATTTCTGACAAAGTTGCTCAAATGCATCTCAGAAGTGTGCAACTTGTTCCCTGAGTTAGAAAACCTCGAGAAACGTTCGTTTCTGCTAGCACTGTGCTTCGACACATGTATTTGCTGAACGGTGAAAGCGCACAGTAATGCACTTTTCTCCCAGCAAATACACTGTTTCTAAGGAAATGGGAACACACTGAGGAGACACTTGTGGGAGCTACTGTGACTCAAACTGAGCTTCCCTACGCACAGGGAAGCAAGAGAAATGCTGATTTCATCAAGCCCAGTTACATACTCAGAATCTGTACTACTGCGCAAATAGGCATGTCTCTTTAGGCAAAAAACTCATTTCTGACAAAGTTGCACAAATACATCTCAGAAGTGTGCAACTTATTCCCTGAGTTAGAAAACGTCGAGAAACGGTCGTTTCTGCTAGCGCTGTGCTTCTACACATGTATTTGCTGAACGGTGAAAGCGCACAGTAATGCACTTTTCTCCCAGCAAATACACTGTTTCTAAGGAAATGGGAACACACTGAGGAGACACTTGTGGGAGCTACTGTCACTAAAACTGAGCTTCCCTACGCACAGGGAAGCAAGAGAAATGCTGATTTCATCAAGCCCAGTTACATACTCAGAATCTGGACTACTGCGCAAATAGGCATGTCTCTTTAGGCAAAAAACTCATTTCTGACAAAGTTGCCCAAATGCATCTCAGAAGTGTGCAACTTGTTCCCTGAGTTAGAAAACGTAGAGAAACGTTCCTTTCTGCTAGCGCTGTGCTTCTACACATGTATTTGCTGAAGGTTGAAAGCACACAGTAATGCACTTTTCTCCCAGCAAATACACTGTTTCTAAGGAAATGGGAACACACTGAGGAGACACTTGTGGGAGCTACTGTGACTAAAACTGAGCTTCCCTACGCACAGGGAAGCAAGAGAAATGCTGATTTCATCAAGCCCAGTTACGTACTCAGAATCTGTACTACTGCGCAAATAGGCATGTCTCTGTAGGCAAAAAACTCATTTCTGACAAAGTTGCCCATATGCATCTCAGAAGTGTGCAACTTGTTCCCTGAGTTAGAAAACGTCGAGAAAAGTTCGTTTCTGCTAGCGGTGTGCTTCTACACATGTACTTGCTGAACGGTGAAAGCGCACAGTAATGCACTTTTCTCCCAGCAAATACACTGTTTCTAAGGAAATGTGAACACACTGAGGAGACACTAGTGGGAGCTACTGTGATTAAAACTGAGCTTCCCTACGCACAGGGAAGCAAGAGAAAGGCTGATTTCATCAAGCCTAGTAACATACTCAGAATCTGTACTACTGCGCAAATAGGCATGTCTCTGTAGGCAAAAAACTCATTTCTGACAAAGTTGCCCAAATGCATCTCAGAAGTGTGCAACCTGTTCCCTGAGTTAGAAAACGCCGAGAAACGGTCGTTTCTGCTAGCGCTGTGCTTCTACACATGTATTTGCTGAACGGTGAAAGCGCACAGTAATGCACTTTTCTCCCAGCAAATACACTGTTTCTAAGGAAATGGGAACACACTGAGGAGACACTTGTGGGAGCTACTGTGACTAAAACTGAGCTTCCCTACGCACAGGGAAGCAAGAGAAATGCAGATTTCATCAAGCCCAGTTACGTACTCAGAATCTGTACTACTGCGCAAATAGGCATGTCTCTGTAGGCAAAAAACTCATTTCTGACAAAGTTGCTCAAACGCATCTCAGAAGTGTGCAACTTGTTCCCTGAGTTAGAAAACGTCGAGAAACGGTCGTTTCTGCTAGCGCTGTGCTTCTACACATGTATTTGCTGAACGGTGAAAGCGCACAGTAATGCACTTTTCTCCCAGCAAATACACTGTTTCTAAGGAAATGGGAACACACTGAGGAGACACTTGTGGGAGCTACTGTGACTAAAACTGAGCTTCCCTACGCACAGGGAAGCAAGAGAAATGCTGATTTCATCAAGCCCAGTTACATACTCCGAATCTGTACTACTGCGCAAATAGGCATGTCTCTTTAGGCAAAAAACTCATTTCTGACAAAGTTGCACAAATACATCTCAGAAGTGTGCAACTTGTTCCCTGAGTTAGAAAACGTCGAGAAACGGTCGTTTCTGCTAGCGCTGTGCTTCTACACATGTATTTGCTGAACGGTGAAAGCGCACAGTAATGCACTTTTCTCCCAGCAAATACACTGTTTCTAAGGAACTGGGAACACACTGAGGAGACACTTGTGGGAGCTACTGTGACTAAAACTGAGCTTCCCTACGCACAGGGAAGCAAGAGAAATGCTGATTTCATCAAGCCCAGTTACGTACTCAGAATCTGTACTACTGCGCAAATAGGCATGTCTCTGTAGGCAAAAAACTCATTTCTGACAAAGTTGCCCATATGCATCTCAGAATTGTGCAACTTGTTCCCTGAGTTAGAAAACGTCGAGAAAAGTTCGTTTCTGCTAGCGGTGTGCTTCTACACATGTACTTGCTGAACGGTGAAAGCGCACAGTAATGCACTTTTCTCCCAGCAAATACACTGTTTCTAAGGAAATGTGAACACACTGAGGAGACACTAGTGGGAGCTACTGTGATTAAAACTGAGCTTCCCTACGCACAGGGAAGCAAGAGAAAGGCTGATTTCATCAAGCCCAGTAACATACTCAGAATCTGTACTACTGCGCAAATAGGCATGTCTCTGTAGGCAAAAAACTCATTTCTGACAAAGTTGCCCAAATGCATCTCAGAAGTGTGCAACCTGTTCCCTGAGTTAGAAAACGCCGAGAAACGGTCGTTTCTGCTAGCGCTGTGCTTCTACACATGTATTTGCTGAACGGTGAAAGCGCACAGTAATGCACTTTTCTCCCAGCAAATACACTGTTTCTAAGGAAATGGGAACACACTGAGGAGACACTTGTGGGAGCTACTGTGACTAAAACTGAGCTTTCCTACGCACAGGGAAGCAAGAGAAATGCTGATTTCATCAAGCCCAGTTACATACTCAGAATCTGTACTACTGCGCAAATAGGCATGTCTCTTTAGGCAAAAAACTCATTTCTGACAAAGTTGCCCAAATACATCTCAGAAGTGTGAAACTTGTTTCCTGAGTTAGAAAACGTCGAGAAACGGTCGTTTCTGCTAGCGCTGTGCTTCTACACATGTATTTGCTGAACGGTGAAAGCACACAGTAATGCACTTTTCTCCCAGCAAATACACTGTTTCTAAGGAAATGGGAACACACTGAGGAGACACTTGTGGGAGCTACTGTGACTAAAACTGAGCTTCCCTACGCACAGGGAAGCAAGAGAAATGCAGATTTCATCAAGCCCAGTTACGTACTCAGAATCTGTACTACTGCGCAAATAGGCATGTCTCTGTAGGCAAAAAACTCATTTCTGACAAAGTTGCTCAAACGCATCTCAGAAGTGTGCAACTTGTTCCCTGAGTTAGAAAACGTCGAGAAACGTTCGTTTCTGCTAGCGCTGTGCTTCTACACATGTATTTGCTGAACGGTGAAAGCGCACAGTAATGCACTTTTCTCCCAGCAAATACACTGTTTCTAAGGAAATGGGAACACACTGAGGAGACACTTGTGGGAGCTACTGTGACTTAAACTGAGCTTCCCTACGCACAGGGAAGCAAGAGAAATGCTGATTTCATCAAGCCCAGTTACATACTCCGAATCTGTACTACTGCGCAAATAGGCATGTCTCTTTAGGCAAAAAACTCATTTCTGACAAAGTTGCACAAATACATCTCAGAAGTGTGCAACTTGTTCCCTGAGTTAGAAAACGTCGAGAAACGGTCGTTTCTGCTAGCGCTGTGCTTCTACACATGTATTTGCTGAACGGTGAAAGCGCACAGTAATGCACTTTTCTCCCAGCAAATACACTGTTTCTAAGGAAATGGGAACACACTGAGGAGACACTTGTGGGAGCTACTGTGACTAAAACTGAGCTTCCCTACGCACAGGGAAGCAAGAGAAATGCTGATTTCATCAAGCCCAGTTACATACTCAGAATCTGTACTACTGCGCAAATAGGCATGTCTCTTTAGGCAAAAAACTCGTTTCTGACAAAGTTGCCCAAATGCATCTCAGAAGTGTGCAACTTGTTCCCTGAGTTAGAAAACGTAGAGAAACGTTCCTTTCTGCTAGCGCTGTGCTTCTACACATGTATTTGCTGAACGGTGAAAGCACACAGTAATGCACTTTTCTCCCAGCAAATAAACTGTTTCTAAGGAAATGGGAACACACTGAGGAGACACTTGTGGGAGCTACTGTGACTAAAACTGAGCTTCCCTACGCACAGGGAAGCAAGAGAAATGCTGATTTCATCAAGCCCAGTTACGTACTCAGAATCTGTACTACTGCGCAAATAGGCATGTCTCTGTAGGCAAAAAACTCATTTCTGACAAAGTTGCCCAAATGCATCTCAGAAGTGTGCAACTTGTTCCCTGAGTTAGAAAACGTCGAGAAACGTTCGTTTCTGCTAGCGTTGTGCTTCTACACATGTACTTGCTGAACGGTGAAAGCGCACAGTAATGCACTTTTCTCCCAGCAAATACACTGTTTCTAAGGAAATGTGAACACACTGAGGAGACACTAGTGGGAGCTACTGTGATTACAACTGAGCTTCCCTACGCACAGGGAAGCAAGAGAAAGGCTGATTTCATCAAGCCCAGTTACATACTCAGAATCTGTACTACTGCGCAAATAGGCATGTCTCTGTAGGCAAAAAACTCATTTCTGACAAAGTTGCCCAAATGCATCTCAGAAGTGTGCAACCTGTTCCCTGAGTTAGAAAACGTCGAGAAACGGTCGTCTCTGCTAGCGCTGTGCTTCTACACATGTATTTGCTGAACGGTGAAAGCGCACAGTGATGCAGTTTTCTCCCAGCAAATACACTGTTTCTAAGGAAATGGGAACACACTGAGGAGACACTTGTGGGAGCTACTGTGACTAAAACTGAGCTTCCCTACGCACAGGGAAGCAAGAGAAATGCTGATTTCATCAAGCCCAGTTACTCCGAATCTGTACTACTGCGCAAATAGCCATGTCTCTTTAGGCAAAAAACTCATTTCTGACAAAGTTGCCCAAATACATCTCAGAAGTGTGCAACTTGTTCCCTGAGTTAGAAAACGTCGAGAAACGGTCGTTTCTGCTAGCGCTGTGCTTCTACACATGTATTTGCTGAACGGTGAAAGCGCACAGTAATGCACTTTTCTCCCAGCAAATACACTGTTTCTAAGGAAATGGGTACACACTGAGGAGACACTTGTGGGAGCTACTGTGACTAAAACTGAGCTTCCCTACGCACAGGGAAGCAAGAGAAATGCAGATTTCATCAAGCCCAGTTACGTACTCAGAATCTGTACTACTGCGCAAATAGGCATGTCTCTGTAGGCAAAAAACTCATTTCTTACAAAGTTTCTCAAATTCATCGCAGATGTGTGCAACTTGTTCCCTGAGTTAGAAAACGTCGATAAACGTTCGTTTCTGCTAGCAATGTGCTTCTACACATGTATTTGCTGAACGGTGAAAGCGCACAGTAATGCACTTTTCTCCCAGCAAATACACTGTTTCTAAGGAAATGGGAACACACTGAGGAGACACTTGTGGGAGCTACTGTGACTAAAACTGATCTTCCCTACGCACAGGGAAGCAAGAGAAATGCTGATTTCATCAAGCCCAGTTACATACTCAGAATCTGTACTACTGCGCAAATAGGCATGTCTCTTTAGGCAAAAAACTCATTTCTGACAAAGTTGCCCAAATGCATCTCAGAAGTGTGCAACTTGTTCCCTGAGTTCGAAAACGTCGAGAAACGTTCGTTTCTGCTAGCGATGTGCTTCTACACATGTATTTGCTGAACGGTGAAAGCGCACAGTAATGCACTTGTCTCCCAGCAAATACACTGTTTATAAGGAAATGGCAACACACTGAGGAGACACTTGTGGGAGCTACTGTGACTAAAACTGAGCTTCCCTACGCACAGGGAAGCAAGAGAAATGCTGATTTCATCAAGCCCAGTTACGTACTCAGAATCTGTACTACTGCGCAAATAGGCATGTCTCTGTAGGCAAAAAACTCATTTCTGATAAAGTTGCCCAAATGCATCTCAGAAGTGTGCAACTTGTTCCCTGAGTTAGAAAACGTTGAGAAACGTTCGTTTCTGCTAGCGTTGTGCTTCTACACATGTACTTGCTGAACGGTGAAAGCGCACAGTAATGCACTTTTCTCCCAGCAAATACACTGTTTCTAAGGAAATGTGAACACACTGAGGAGACACTAGTGGGAGCTACTGTGATTACAACTGAGCTTCCCTACGCACAGGGAAGCAAGAGAAAGGCTGATTTCATCAAGCCCAGTTACATACTCAGAATCTGTACTACTGCGCAAATAGGCATGTCTCTGTAGGCAAAAAACTCATTTCTGACAAAGTTGCCCAAATGCATCTCAGAAGTGTGCAACCTGTTCCCTGAGTTAGAAAACGTCGAGAAACGGTCGTCTCTGCTAGCGCTGTGCTTCTACACATGTATTTGCTGAACGGTGAAAGCGCACAGTGATGCAGTTTTCTCCCAGCAAATACACTGTTTCTAAGGAAATGGGAACACACTGAGGAGACACTTGTGGGAGCTACTGTGACTAAAACTGAGCTTCCCTACGCACAGGGAAGCAAGAGAAATGCTGATTTCATCAAGCCCAGTTACATACTCCGAATCTGTACTACTGCGCAAATAGCCATGTCTCTTTAGGCAAAAAACTCATTTCTGACAAAGTTGCCCAAATACATCTCAGAAGTGTGCAACTTGTTCCCTGAGTTAGAAAACGTCGAGAAACGGTCGTTTCTGCTAGCGCTGTGCTTCTACACATGTATTTGCTGAACGGTGAAAGCGCACAGTAATGCACTTTTCTCCCAGCAAATACACTGTTTCTAAGGAAATGGGTACACACTGAGGAGACACTTGTGGGAGCTACTGTGACTAAAACTGAGCTTCCCTACGCACAGGGAAGCAAGAGAAATGCAGATTTCATCAAGCCCAGTTACGTACTCAGAATCTGTACTACTGCGCAAATAGGCATGTCTCTGTAGGCAAAAAACTCATTTCTTACAAAGTTGCTCAAATTCATCGCAGATGTGTGCAACTTGTTCCCTGAGTTAGAAAACGTCGATAAACGTTCGTTTCTGCTAGCAATGTGCTTCTACACATGTATTTGCTGAACGGTGAAAGCGCACAGTAATGCACTTTTCTCCCAGCAAATACACTGTTTCTCAGGAAATGGGAACACACTGAGGAGACACTTGTGGGAGCTACTGTGACTAAAACTGATCTTCCCTACGCACAGGGAAGCAAGAGAAATGCTGATTTCATCAAGCCCAGTTACATACTCAGAATCTGTACTACTGCGCAAATAGGCATGTCTCTTTAGGCAAAAAACTCATTTCTGACAAAGTTGCCCAAATGCATCTCAGAAGTGTGCAACTTGTTCCCTGAGTTCGAAAACGTCGAGAAACGTTCGTTTCTGCTAGCGATGTGCTTCTACACATGTATTTGCTGAACGGTGAAAGCGCACAGTAATGCACTTTTCTCCCAGCAAATACACTGTTTATAAGGAAATGGAAACACACTGAGGAGACACTTGTGGGAGCTACTGTGACTAAAACTGAGCTTCCCTACGCACAGGGAAGCAAGAGAAATGCTGATTTCATCAAGCCCAGTTTCGTGCTCAGAATCTGTACTACTGCGCAAATAGGCATGTCTCTTTAGGCAAAAAACTCATTTCTGACAAAGTTGCCCAAATGCATCTCAGAAGTGTGCAACTTGTTCCCTGAGTTAGAAAACGTCGAGAAATGTTCGTTTCTGCTAGCGCTGTGCTTCTACACATGTATTTGCTGAACGGTGAAAGCACACAGTAATGCACTTTTCTCCCAGCAAATACACTGTTTCTAAGGAAATGGGAACACACTGAGGAGACACTTGTGGGAGCTACTGTGACTAAAACTGAGCTTCCCTACGCACAGGGAAGCAAGAGAAATGCTGATTTCATCAAGCCCAGTTACATACTCAGAATCTGTACTACTGCGCAAATAGGCATATCTCTTTAGGCAAAAAACTCATTTCTGACAATGTTGCCCAAATGCATCTCAGAAGTGTGCAACTTGTTCCCTGAGTTAGAAAACGTCGAGAAACGGTCGTTTCTGCTAGCGCTGTGCTTCTACACATGTATTTGCTGAACGGTGAAAGCGCACAGTAATGCACTTTTCTCCCAGCAAATACACTGTTTCTAAGTAAATGGGAACACACTGAGGAGACACTTGTGGGAGCTACTGTGACTAAAACTGAGCTTCCCTACGCACAGGGAAGCAAGAGAAATGCTGATTTCATCAAGCCCAGTTACATACTCAGAATCTGTACTACTGCGCAAATAGGCATGTCTCTGTAGGCAAAAAACTCATTTCTGACAAAGTTGCCCAAATGCATCCAGAGGTGTGCAACTTGTTCCCTGAGTTAGAAAACGTCGAGAAACGGTCGTTTCTGCTAGCGCTGTGCTTCTACACATGTATTTGCTGAACGGTGAAAGCGCACAGTAATGCACTTTTCTCCCAGCAAATACACTGTTTCTACGGAAATGCGAACACACTGAGGAGACACTTGTGGGAGCTACTGTGACTAAAACTGAGCTTCCCTACGCACAGGGAAGCAAGAGAAATGCTGATTTCATCAAGCCCAGTTACATACTCAGAATCTGTACTACTGCGCAAATAGGCATGTCTCTTTAGGCAAAAAACTCATTTCTGACAAAGTTGCCCAAATGCATCTCAGAAGTGTGCAACTTGTTCCCTGAGTTCGAAAACGTCGAGAAACGTTCGTTTCTGCTAGCGATGTGCTTCTACACATGTATTTGCTGAACGGTGAAAGCGCACAGTAATGCACTTTTCTCCCAGCAAATACACTGTTTCTAAGGAAATGGGAACACACTGAGGAGACACTTGTGGGAGCTACTGTGACTAAAACTGAGCTTCCCTACGCACAGGGAAGCAAGAGAAATGCTGATTTCATCAAGCCCAGTTACGTGCTCAGAATCTGTACTACTGCGCAAATAGGCATGTCTCTTTAGGCAAAAAACTCATTTCTGACAAAGTTGCCCAAATGCATCTCAGAAGTGTGCAACTTGTTCCCTGAGTTAGAAAACGTCGAGAAATGTTCGTTTCTGCTAGCGCTGTGCTTCTACACATGTATTTGCTGAACGGTGAAAGCGCACAGTAATGCACTTTTCTCCCAGCAAATACACTGTTTCTAAGGAAATGGGAACACACTGAGGAGACACTTGTGGGAGCTACTGTGACTAAAACTGAGCTTCCCTACGCACAGGGAAGC
This sequence comes from Acomys minous, assembly GCF_964271855.1. Taxonomy (NCBI): domain Eukaryota; kingdom Metazoa; phylum Chordata; class Mammalia; order Rodentia; family Muridae; genus Acomys; species Acomys minous. Next base: position 4,332,711 of record NW_028182181.1, read on the forward strand.
AAGAGAAATGCTGATTTCATCAAGCCCAGTTACATACTCAGAATCTGTACTACTGCGCAAATAGGCATATCTCTTTAGGCAAAAAACTCATTTCTGACAATGTTGCCCAAATGCATCTCAGAAGTGTGCAACTTGTTCCCTGAGTTAGAAAACGTCGAGAAACGGTCGTTTCTGCTAGCGCTGTGCTTCTACACATGTATTTGCTGAACGGTGAAAGCGCACAGTAATGCACTTTTCTACCAGCAAATACACTGTTTCTAAGTAAATGGGAACACACTGAGGAGACACTTGTGGGAGCTACTGTGACTAAAACTGAGCTTCCCTACGCACAGGGAAGCAAGAGAAATGCTGATTTCATCAAGCCCAGTTACATACTCAGAATCTGTACTACTGCGGAAATAGGCATGTCTCTGTAGGCAAAAAACTCATTTCTGACAAAGTTGCCCAAATGCATCCAAAAGTGTGCAACTTGTTCCCTGAGTTAGAAAACGTCGAGAAACGGTCGTTTCTGCTAGCGCTGTGCTTCTACACATGTATTTGCTGAACGGTGAAAGCGCACAGTAATACACTTTTCTCCCAGGAAATACACTGTTTCTACGGAAATGGGAACACACTGAGGAGACACTTGTGGGAGCTACTGTGACTAAAACTGAGCTTCCCTACGCACAGGGAAGCAAGAGAAATGCTGATTTCATCAAGCCCAGTTACATACTCAGAATCTGTACTACTGCGCAAATAGGCATGTCTCCTTAGGCAAAAAACTCATTTCTGACAAAGTTGCCCAAATGCATCTCAGAAGTGTGCAACTTGTTCTCTGAGTTAGAAAATGTCGAGAAACGTTCGTTTCTGCTAGTGCTCTGCTTCTACACATGTACTTCCTGAACGGTGAAAGCGCACAGTAATGCACTTTTCTCCCAGCAAATACACTGTTTCTAAGGAAATGGGAACACACTGAGGAGACACTTGTGGGAGCTACTGTGACTAAAACTGAGCTTCCCTGCGCACAGGGAAGCAAGAGAAATGCTGATTTCATCAAGCCCAGTTACATACTCAGAATCTGTACTACTGCGCAAATAGGCATGTCTCTTTAGGCAAAAAACTCATTTCTTTCAAAGTTGCCCAAATGCATCTCAGAAGTGTGCAACTTGTTCCCTGAGTTAGAAAACGTCGAGAAACGGTCGTTTCTGCTAGCGCTGTGCTTCTACACATGTATTTGCTGAACGGTGAAAGCGCACAGTAATGCACTTTTCTCCCAGCGAATACACTGTTTATAAGGAAATGGGAACACACTGAGGAGACACTTGTGGGAGCTACTGTGACTAAAACTGAGCTTCCCTACGCACAGGGAAGCAAGAGAAATGCTGATTTCATCAAGCCCAGTTTCGTGCTCAGAATCTGTACTACTGCGCAAATAGGCATGTCTCTTTAGGCAAAAAACTCATTTCTGACAAAGTTGCCCAAATGCATCTCAGAAGTGTGCAACTTGTTCCCTGAGTTAGAAAACGTCGAGAAATGTTCGTTTCTGCTAGCGCTGTGCTTCTACACATGTATTTGCTGAACGGTGAAAGCACACAGTAATGCCCTTTTCTCCCATCAAATACACTGTTTCTAAGGAAATGGGAACACACTGAGGAGACACTTGTGGGAGCTACTGTGACTAAAACTGAGCTTCCCTACGCACAGGGAAGCAAGAGAAATGCTGATTTCATCAAGCCCAGTTACATACTCAGAATCTGTACTACTGCGCAAATAGGCATGTCTCTTTAGGCAAAAAACTCATTTCTGACAATGTTGCCCAAATGCATCTCAGAAGTGTGCAACTTGTTCCCTGAGTTAGAAAACGTCGAGAAGCGGTCGTTTCTGCTAGCGCTGTGCTTCTACACATGTATTTGCTGAACGGTGAAAGCGCACAGTAATGCACTTTTCTCCCAGCAAATACACTGTTTCTAAGTAAATGGGAACACACTGAGGAGACACTTGTGGGAGCTACTGTGACTAAAACTGAGCTTCCCTACGCACAGGGAAGCAAGAGAAATGCTGATTTCATCAAGCCCAGTTACATACTCAGAATCTGTACTACTGCGCAAATAGGCATGTCCCTTTAGGCAAAAAACTCATTTCTGACAAAGTTGCCCAAATGCATCTCAGAAGTGTGCAACTTGTTCCCTGTGTTCGAAAACGTCGAGAAACGTTCGTTTCTGCTAGCGATGTGCTTCTACACATGTATTTGCTGAACGGTGAAAGCACACAGTAATGGACTTTTCTCCCAGCAAATACACTGTTTCTAAGGAAATGGGAACACACTGAGGAGACACTTGTGGGAGCTACTGTGACTAAAACTGAGCTTCCCTACGCACAGGGAAGCAAGAGAAATGCTGATTTCATCAAGCCCAGTTACGTGCTCAGAATCTGTACTACTGCGCAAATAGGCATGTCTCTGTAGGCAAAAAACTCATTTCTGACAAAGTTGCCCAAATGCATCTCAGAAGTGTGCAACTTGTTCCCTGAGTTAGAAAACGTCGAGAAATGTTCGTTTCTGCTAGCGCTGTGCTTCTACACATGTATTTGCTGAACGGTGAAAGCACACAGTAATGCCCTTTTCTCCCAGCAAATACACTGTTTCTAAGGAAATGGGAACACACTGAGGAGACACTTGTGGGAGCTACTGTGACTAAAACTGAGCTTCCCTGCGCACAGGGAAGCAAGAGAAATGCTGATTTCATCAAGCCCAGTTACATACTCAGAATCTGTACTACTGCGCAAATAGGCATGTCTCTTTAGGCAAAAAACTCATTTCTGACAATGTTGCCCAAATGCATCTCAGAAGTGTGCAACTTGTTCCCTGAGTTAGAAAATGTCGAGAAACGCTCGTTTCTGCTAGCGCTGTGCTTCTACACATGTATTTGCTGAACGGTGAAAGCGCACAGTAATGCACTTTTCTCCCAGCAAATACACTGTTTCTAAGTAAATGAGAACACACTGAGGAGACACTTGTGGGAGCTACTGTGACTAAAACTGAGCTTCCCTACGCACAGGGAAGCAAGAGAAATGCTGATTTCATCAAGCCCAGTTACATACTCAGAATCTGTACTACTGCGCAAATAGGCATGTCTCTGTAGGCAAAAAACTCATTTCTGACAAAGTTGCCCAAATGCATCCAGAAGTGTGCAACTTGTTCCCTGAGTTAGAAAACTTCGAGAAACGGTCGTTTCTGCTAGCGCTGTGCTTCTACACATGTATTTGCTGAACGGTGAAAGCGCACAGTAATACACTTTTCTCCCAGCAAATACACTGTTTCTACGGAAATGGGAACACACTGAGGAGACACTTGTGGGAGCTACTGTGACTAAAACTGAGCTTCCCTACGCACAGGGAAGCAAGAGAAATGCTGATTTCATCAAGCCCAGTTACATACTCAGAATCTGTACTACTGCGCAAATAGGCATGTCTCTTTAGGCAAAAAACTCATTTCTGACAAAGTTGCCCAAATGCATCTCAGAAGTGTGCAACTTGTTCTCTGAGTTAGAAAATGTCGAGAAACGTTCGTTTCTGCTAGCGCTGTGCTTCTACACATGTACTTCCTGAACGGTGAAAGCGCACAGTAATGCACTTTTCTCCCAGCAAATACACTGTTTCTAAGGAAATGGGAACACACTGAGGAGACACTTGTGGGAGCTACTGTGACTAAAACTGAGCTTCCCTGCGCACAGGGAAGCAAGAGAAATGCTGATTTCATCAAGCCCAGTTACATACTCCGAATCTGTACTACTGCGCAAATAGGCATGTCTCTTTAGGCAAAAAACTCATTTCTGACAAAGTTGCCCAAATGCATCTCAGAAGTGTGCAACTTGTTCCCTGAGTTAGAAAACGTCGAGAAACGGTCGGTTCTGCTAGCGCTGTGCTTCTACACGTGTATTTGCTGAACGGTGAAAGCGCACAGTAATGCACTTTTCTCCCAGCGAATACACTGTTTATAAGGAAATGGGAACACACTGAGGAGACACTTGTGGGAGCTACTGTGACTAAAACTGAGCTTCCCTACGCACAGGGAAGCAAGAGAAATGCTGATTTCATCAAGCCCAGTTTCGTGCTCAGAATCTGTACTACTGCGCAAATAGGCATGTCTCTTTAGGCAAAAAACTCATTTCTGACAATGTTGCCCAAATGCATCTCAGAAGTGTGCAACTTGTTCCCTGAGTTAGAAAACGTCGAGAAACGGTCGTTTCTGCTAGCGCTGTGCTTCTACACATGTATTTGCTGAACGGTGAAAGCGCACAGTAATGCACTTTTCTCCCAGCAAATACACTGTTTCTAAGTAAATGGGAACACACTGAGGAGACACTTGTGGGAGCTACTGTGACTAAAACTGAGCTTCCCTACGCACAGGGAAGCAAGAGAAATGCTGATTTCATCAAGCCCAGTTACATACTCAGAATCTGTACTACTGCGCAAATAGGCATGTCTCTGTAGGCAAAAAACTCATTTCTGAAAAAGTTGCCCAAATGCATCCAGAAGTGTGCAACTTGTTCCCTAAGTTAGAAAACGTCGAGAAACGGTCGTTTCTGCTAGCGCTGTGCTTCTACACATGTATTTGCTGAACGGTGAAAGCGCACAGTAATGCACTTTTCTCCCAGCAAATACACTGTTTTTAAGGAAATGGGAACACACTGAGGAGACACTTGTGGGAGCTACTGTGACTAAAACTGAGCTTCCCTGCGCACAGGGAAGCAAGAGAAATGATGCTTTCATACAGCCCAGTTACATACTCAGAATCTGTACTACTGCGCAAATAGGCATGTCTCTTTAGGCAAAAAACTCATTTCTGACAAAGTTGCCCAAATGCATCTCAGAAGTGTGCAACTTGTTCCCTGAGTTAGAAAACGTCGAGAAACGGTCGTTTCTGCTAGCGCTGTGCTTCTACAAGTGTATTTGCTGAACGGTGAAAGCGCACAGTAATGCACTTTTCTCCCAGCGAATACACTGTTTCTAAGGAAATGGGAACACACTGAGGAGACACTTGTGGGAGCTACTGTGACTAAAACTGAGCTTCCCTACGCACAGGGAAGCAAGAGAAATGCTGATTTCATCAAGCCCAGTTACATACTCCGAATCTGTACTACTGCGCAAATAGGCATGTCTCTTTAGGCAAAAAACTCATTTCTGACAAAGTTGCCCAAATACATCTCAGAAGTGTGCAACTTGTTCCCTGAGTTAGAAAACGTCGAGAAACGGTCATTTCTGCTAGCGCTGTGCTTCTACACAAGTATTTGCTGAACGGTGAAAGGGCACAGTAATGCACTTTTCTCCCAGCAAATACACTGTTTCTACCGAAATGGTAACACACTGAGGAGACACTTGTGGGAGCTACTGTGACTAAAACTGAGCTTCCCTACGCACAGGGAAGCAAGAGAAATGCTGATTTCATCAAGCCCAGTTACATACTCAGAATCTGTACTACTGCGCAAATAGGCATGTCTGTTTAGGCAAAAAACTCATTTCTGACAAAGTTGCCCAAATGCATCTCAGAAGTGTGCAACTTGTTCCCTGAGTTAGAAAACATCGAGAAACGTTCGTTTCTGCTAGCGCTGTGCTTCTACACATGTATTTGCTGAACGGTGAAAGCGCACAGTAATGCACTTTTCTCCCAGCAAATACACTGTTTCTAAGGAAATGGGAACACACTGAGGAGACACTTGTGGGAGCTACTGTGACTAAAACTGAGCTTCCCTACGCACAGGGAAGCAAGAGAAATGCTGATTTCATCAAGCCCAGTTACATACTCAGAATCTGTACTACTGCGCAAATAGGCATGTCTCTTTAGGCAAAAAACTCATTTCTGACAAAGTTGCCCAAATGCATCTCAGAAGTGTGCAACTTGTTCCCTGATTTAGAAAACGTCGAGAAACGGTCGTTTCTGCTAGCGCTGTGCTTCTACACATGTACTTGCTGAACGGTGAAAGCGCACAGTAATGTATTTTTCTCCCAGCAAATACACTGTTTCTAAGGAAATGGGAACACACTGAGGAGACACTTGTGGGAGCTACTGTGACTAAAACTGAGCTTCCCTACGCACAGGGAAGCAAGAGAAATGCTGATTTCATCAAGCCCAGTTGCATACTCAGAATCTGTACTACTGCGCAAATAGGCATGTCTCTGTAGGCAAAAAACTCATTTCTGACATAGTTGCCCAAATGCATCTCAGAAGTGTGCAACTTGTTCCCTGAGTTAGAAAACGTCGAGAAACGGTCTTTTCTGCTAGCGCTGTGCTTCTACACATGTATTTGCTGAACGGTGAAAGCGCACAGTAATGCACTTTTCTCCCAGCAAATACACTGTTTCTAAGGAAATGGGAACACACTGAGGAGACACTTGTGGGAGCTACTGTGACTAAAACTGAGCTTCCCTACGCACAGGGAAGCAAGAGAAATGCTGATTTCATCAAGCCCAGTTACATACTCCGAATCTGTACTACTGCGCAAATAGGCATGTCTCTTTAGGCAAAAAACTCATTTCTGACAAAGTTGCCCAAATACATCTCAGAAGTGTGCAACTTGTTCCCTGAGTTAGAAAACGTCGAGAAACGGTCATTTCTGCTAGCGCTGTGCTTCTACACAAGTATTTGCTGAACGGTGAAAGGGCACAGTAATGCACTTTTCTCCCAGCAAATACACTGTTTCTACCGAAATGGTAACACACTGAGGAGACACTTGTGGGAGCTACTGTGACTAAAACTGAGCTTCCCTACGCACAGGGAAGCAAGAGAAATGCTGATTTCATCAAGCCCAGTTACATACTCAGAATCTGTACTACTGCGCAAATAGGCATGTCTGTTTAGGCAAAAAACTCATTTCTGACAAAGTTGCCCAAATGCATCTCAGAAGTGTGCAACTTGTTCCCTGAGTTAGAAAACATCGAGAAACGTTCGTTTCTGCTAGCGCTGTGCTTCTACACATGTATTTGCTGAACGGTGAAAGCGCACAGTAATGCACTTTTCTCCCAGCAAATACACTGTTTCTAAGGAAATGGGAACACACTGAGGAGACACTTGTGGGAGCTACTGTGACTAAAACTGAGCTTCCCTACGCACAGGGAAGCAAGAGAAATGCTGATTTCATCAAGCCCAGTTACATACTCAGAATCTGTACTACTGCGCAAATAGGCATGTCTCTTTAGGCAAAAAACTCATTTCTGACAAAGTTGCCCAAATGCATCTCAGAAGTGTGCAACTTGTTCCCTGATTTAGAAAACGTCGAGAAACGGTCGTTTCTGCTAGCGCTGTGCTTCTACACATGTACTTGCTGAACGGTGAAAGCGCACAGTAATGTATTTTTCTCCCAGCAAATACACTGTTTCTAAGGAAATGGGAACACACTGAGGAGACACTTGTGGGAGCTACTGTGACTAAAACTGAGCTTCCCTACGCACAGGGAAGCAAGAGAAATGCTGATTTCATCAAGCCCAGTTGCATACTCAGAATCTGTACTACTGCGCAAATAGGCATGTCTCTGTAGGCAAAAAACTCATTTCTGACATAGTTGCCCAAATGCATCTCAGAAGTGTGCAACTTGTTCCCTGAGTTAGAAAACGTCGAGAAACGGTCTTTTCTGCTAGCGCTGTGCTTCTACACATGTATTTGCTGAACGGTGAAAGCGCACAGTAATGCACTTTTCTCCCAGCAAATACACTGTTTCTAAGGAAATGGGAACACACTGAGGAGACACTTGTGGGAGCTACTGTGACTAAAACTGAGCTTCCCTACGCACAGGGAAGCAAGAGAAATGCTGATTTCATCAAGCCCAGTTACATACTCAGAATCTGTACTACTGCGCAAATAGGCATGTCTCTGTAGGCAAAAAACTCATTTCTGACAAAGTTGCCCAAATGCATCTCAGAAGTGTGCAACTTGTTCCCTGAGTTAGAAAACGTCGAGAAACGGTCGTTTCTGCTAGCGCTGTGCTTCTACACATGTATTTGCTGAACGGTGAAAGCGCACAGTAATGCACTTTTCTCCCAGCAAATACACTGTTTCTAAGGAAATGGGAACACACTGAGGAGACACTTGTGGGAGCTACTGTGACTAAAACTGAACTTCCCTACGCACAGGGAAGCAAGAGAAATGCTGATTTCATCAAGCCCAGTTACATACTCAGAATCTGTACTACTGCGCAAATAGGCATGTCTCTGTAGGCAAAAAACTCATTTTTGAGAAAGTTACCCAAATGCATCTCAGAAGTGTGCAACTTGTTCCCTGAGTTAGAAAACGTCGAGAAACGTTCGTTACTGCTAGCACTGTGCTTCTACACATGTATTTGCTGAACGGTGAAAGCGCACAGTAATGCACTTTTCTCCCAGCAAATACACTGTTTCTAAGGAAATGGGAACACACTGAGAAGACACTTGTGGGAGCTACTGTGACTAAAACTTAGCTTCCCTACGCACAGGGAAGCAAGAGAAATGCTGATTTCATCAAGCCCAGTTACATACTCAGAATCTGTACTACTGCGCAAATAGGCATGTCTCTGTAGGCAAAAAACTCATTTCTGACAAAGTTGCCCAAATGCATCTCAGAAGTGTGCAACTTGTTCCCTGAGTTCGAAAACGTCGAGAAACGGTCGTTTCTGCTAGCGCTGTGCTTCTACACATGTATTTGCTGAATGGTGAAAGCGCACAGTAATGCACTTTTCTCCCAGCAAATACACTGTTTCTAAGGAACTGGGAACACACTGAGGAGACACTTGTGGGAGCTACTGTGACTCAAACTGATCTTCCCTACGCACAGGGAAGCAAGAGAAATGCTGATTTCATCAAGCCCAGTTACATACTCAGAATCTGTACTACTGCGCAAATAGGCATGTCTCTGTAGGCAAAAAACTCATTTCTGACAAAGTTGCCCAAATGCATCTCAGAAGTGTGCCACTTGTTCCCTGAGTTAGAAAACGTCGAGAAACGGTCGTTTCAGCTAGCGCTGTGCTTCTACACATGTATTTGCTGAACGGTGAAAGCGCACACTAATGCACTTTTCTCCCAGCAAATACACTGTTTCTAAGGAAATGGGAACACACTGAGGAGACACTTGTGGGAGCTACTGTGACTAAAACTGAGCTTCCCTACGCACAGGGAAGCAAGAGAAATGCTGATTTCATCCAGCCCAGTTACCTACTCAGAATCTGTACTACTGCGCAAATAGGCATGTCTCTGTAGGCAAAAAACTCATTTTTGAGAAAGTTACCCAAATGCATCTCAGAAGTGTGCAACTTGTTCCCTGAGTTAGAAAACGTCGAGAAACGGTCGTTACTGCTAGCACTGTGCTTCTACACATGTATTTGCTGAACGGTGAAAGCGCACAGTAATGCACTTTTCTCCCAGCAAATACACTGTTTCTAAGGAAATGGGAACACACTGAGAAGACACTTGTGGGAGCTACTGTGACTAAAACTTAGCTTCCCTACGCACAGGGAAGCAAGAGAAATGCTGATTTCATCAAGCCCAGTTACATACTCAGAATCTGTACTACTGCGCAAATAGGCATGTCTCTGTAGGCAAAAAACTCATTTCTGACAAAGTTGCCCAAATGCATCTCAGAAGTGTGCAACTTGTTCCCTGAGTTCGAAAACGTCGAGAAACGGTCGTTTCTGCTAGCGCTGTGCTTCTACACATGTATTTGCTGAACGGTGAAAGCGCACAGTAATGCACTTTTCTCCCAGCAAATACACTGTTTCTAAGGAACTGAGAACACACTGAGGAGACACTTGTGGGAGCTACTGTGACTAAAACTGAGCTTCCCTACGCACAGGGGTGCAAGAGAAATGCTGATTTCATCAAGCCCAGTTACATACTCAGAATCTGTACTACTGCATAAAATAGGCATGTCTCTGTAGGCAAAAAACTCATTTCTGACAAAGTTGCCCAAATGCATCTCAGAAGTGTGCCACTTGGTCCCTGAGTTAGAAAACGTCGAGAAACTTTCGTTTCTGCTAGCGCTGTGCTTCTACACATGTATTTGCTGAACGGTGAAAGCGCACAGTAATGCACTTTTCTCCTAGCAAATACACTGTTTCTAAGGAACTGGGAACACACTGAGGAGACACTTGTGGGAGCTACTGTGACTAAAACTGAGCTTCCCTACGCACAGGGAAGCAAGAGAAATGCTGATTTCATCAAGCCCAGTTACAAAGTCAGAATCTGTACTACTGCGCAAATAGGCATGTCTCTGTAGGCAAAAAACTCATTTCTGACAAAGTTGCCCAAATGCATCTCAGAAGTGTGCAACTTGTTCCCTGAGTTAGAAAACGTCGAGAAACGTTCGTTACTGCTAGCACTGTGCTTCTACACATGTATTTGCTGAACGGTGAAAGCGCACAGTAATGCACTTTTCTCCCAGCAAATACACTGTTTCTAAGGAAATGGGAACACACTGAGGAGACACTTGTGGGAGCTACTGTGACTAAAACTGAGCTTCCCTACGCACAGGGAAACAAGAGAAATGCTGATTTCATCAAGCCCAGTTACATACTCAGAGTCTGTACTACTGCGCAAATAGGCATGTCTCTGTAGGCAAAAAACTCATTTCTGACAAAGTTGCCCAAATGCATCTCAGAAGTGTGCAACTTGTTCCCTGAGATAGAAAACGTCGAGAAACGTTCGTTTCTGCTAGCGCTATGCTTCTACACATGTATTTGCTGAACGGTGAAAGCGCACAGTAATGCACTTTTCTCCCAGCAAATACACTGTTTCTACAGAAATGGGAACACACTGAGGAGACACTTGTGGGAGCTACTGTGACTAAAACTGAGCTTCCCTACGCACAGGGAAGCAAGAGAAATGCTGATTTCATCAAGCCCAGTTACATACTCAGAATCTGTACTACTGCGCAAATAGGCATGTCTCTTTAGGCAAAAAAATCATTTCTGACAAAGTTGCCCAAATGCATCTCAGAAGTGTGCAACTTGTTCCCTGAGTTAGAAAACGTCGAGAAACGGTCGTTTCTGCTAGCGCTGTGATTCTACACATGTACTTGCTGAACGGTGAAAGCGCACAGTAATGTACTTTTCTCCCAGCAAATACACTGTTTCTAAGGAAATGGGAACACACTGAGAAGACACTTGTGGGAGCTACGGTGACTAAAACTGAGCTTCCCTACGCACAGGGAAGCAAGAGAAATGCTGATTTCATCAAGCCCAGTTACATACTCAGAATCTGTACTAATGCTCAAATAGGCATGTCTCTGTAGGCAAAAAACTCATTTCTGACAAAGTTGCCCAAATGCATCTCAGAAGTGTGCAACTTGTTCCCTGAGTTAGAAAACGTCGAGAAACGGTCGTTTCTGCTAGCGCTGTGCTTCTACACATGTATTTGCTGAAAGGTGAAAGCGCACAGTAATGCACTTTTCTCCCAGCAAATACACTGTTTCTAAGGAAATGGGAACACACTGAGGAGACACAAGTGGGAGCTACTGTGACTAAAACTAGGCTTCCCGACGCACAAGAAAGCAAGAGAAAGGCTGATTTCATCAAGCCCAGTTACATACTCAGAATCTGTACTACTGCGCAAATAGGCATGTCTCTTTAGGCAAAAAACTCATTTCTGACAAAGTTGCCCAAATGCATCTCAGAAGTGTGCAACCTGTTCCCTGAGTTAGAAAACGTCGAGAAACGGTCGTTTCTGCTAGCGCTGTGCTTCTACACATGTATTTGCTGAACGGTGAAAGCGCACAGTAATGCACTTTTCTCCCAGCAAATACACTGTTTCTAAGGAACTGGGAACACACTGAGGAGACACTTGTGGGAGCTACTGTGACTAAAACTGAGCTTCCCTACGCACAGGGAAGCAAGAGAAATGCTCGTTTCATCAAGCCCAGTTGCATACTCAGAATCTGTACTACTGGGCAAATAGGCATGTCTCTGTAGGCAAATAACTCATTTCTGACAAAGTTGCCCAGATGCACCTCAGAAGTGTGCAACTTGTTCCCTGAGTTAGAAAACATCGAGAAACGTTCGTTTCTGCTAGCGCTGTGCTTCTACACATGTATTTGCTGAACGGTGAAAGCGCACAGTAATGCACTTTTCTCCCAGCAAATACACTGTTTCTAAGGAAATGGGAACACACTGAGGAGACACTTGTGGGAGCTACTGTGACTAAAACTGAGCTTCCCTACGCACAGGGAAGCAAGAGAAATGCTCGTTTCATCAAGCCCAGTTGCATACTCAGAATCTGTACTACTGCGCAAATAGGCATGTCTCTGTAGGCAAAAAACTCATTTCTGACAAAGTTGCCCAAATGCATCTCAGAAGTGTGCAACTTGTTCCCTGAGATAGAAAACGTCGAGAAACGTTCGTTTCTGCTAGCGCTATGCTTCTACACATGTATTTGCTGAACGGTGAAAGCGCACAGTAATGCACTTTTCTCCCAGCAAATACACTGTTTCTACAGAAATGGGAACACACTGAGGAGACACTTGTGGGAGCTACTGTGACTAAACTGAGCTTCCCTACGCACAGGGAAGCAAGAGAAATGCTGATTTCATCAAGCCCAGTTACATACTCAGAATCTGTACTACTGCGCAAATAGGCATGTCTCTGTAGGCAAAAAACTCATTTCTGACAAAGTTGCCCAAATGCATCTCTGAAATGTGCAACTTGTTCCCTGAGTTAGAAAACGTCGAGAAACGGTCGTTTCTGCTAGCGTTGTGCTTCTACACATGTATTTGCTGAACGGTGAAAGCGCACAGTAATGCACATTTCTCCCAGCAAAAACACTGTTTCTAAGGAAATGGGAACACACTGAGGAGACACTTGTGGGAGCTTCTGTGACAAAAACTGAGCTTCCCTACGCACAGGGAAGCAAGAGAAATGCTGATTTCATCAAGCCCAGTTACATACTCAGAATCTGTACTACTGCGCAAATAGGCATGTCTCTTTAGGCAAAAAACTCATTTCTGACAAAGTTGCCCAAATGCATCTCAGAAGTGTGCAACTTGTTCCCTGAGTTAGAAAACTTCGAGAAACGTTCGTTTCTGCTAGCGCTGTGCTTCTACACATGTATTTGCTGAACGGTGAAAGCGCACAGTAATGCACTTTTCTCCCAGCAAATACACTGTTTCTAAGGAACTGGGAACACACTGAGGAGACACTTGTGGGAGCTACTGTGACTAAAACTGAGCTTCCCTACGCACAGGGAAGCAAGAGAAATGCTGATTTCATCAAGCCCACTTACATACTCAGAATCTGTACTACTGCGCAAATAGGCATGTCTCTTTAGGCAAAAAAATCATTTCTGACAAAGTTGCCCAAATGCATCTCAGAAGTGTGCAACTTGTTCCCTGAGTTAGAAAACGTCGAGAAACGGTCGTTTCTGCTAGCGCTGTGCTTCTACACATGTACTTGCTGAACGGTGAAAGCGCCCAGTAATGTACTTTTCTCCCAGCAAATACACTGTTTCTAAGGAAATGGGAACACACTGAGGAGACACTTGTGGGAGCTACGGTGACTAAAACTGAGCTTCCCTACGCACAGGGAAGCAAGAGAAATGCTGATTTCATCAAGCCCAGTTACATACTCAGAATCTGTACTAATGCGCAAATAGGCATGTCTCTGTAGGCAAAAAACTCATTTCTGACAAAGTTGCCCAAATGCATCTCAGAAGTGTGCAACTTGTTCCCTGAGTTAGAAAACGTCGAGAAACGGTAGTTTCTGCTAGCGCTGTGCTTCTACACATGTATTTGCTGAAAGGTGAAAGCGCACAGTAATGCACTTTTCTCCCAGCAAATACACTGTTTCTAAGGAAATGTGAACACACTGAGGAGACACTAGTGGGAGCTACTGTGACTAAAACTGAGCTTCCCTACGCACAGGAAAGCAAGAGAAATGCTGATTTCATCAAGCCCAGTTACATACTCAGAATCTGTACTACTGGGCAAATAGGCATGTCTCTGTAGGCAAATAACTCATTTCTGACAATGTTGCCCAGATGCACCTCAGAAGTGTGCAACTTGTTCCCTGAGTTAGAATACATCGAGAAACGTTCGTTTCTGCTAGCGCTGTGCTTCTACACATGTATTTGCTGAACGGTGAAAGCGCACAGTAATGCACTTTTCTCCCAGCAAATACACTGTTTCTAAGGAAATGGGAACACACTGAGGAGACACTTGTGGGAGCTACTGTGATTAAAACAGAGCTTCCCTATGCACAGGGAAGCAAGAGAAATGCTGATTTCATCAAGCCCAGTTACATACTCAGAATCTGTACTACTGCGCAAATAGGCATGTCTCTGTAGGCAAAAAACTCATTTCTGACAAAGTTGCCCAAATGCATCTCAGAAGTGTGCAACTTGTTCCCTGATTTAGAAAACGTCGAGAAACGGTCGTTTCTGCTAGCGCTGTGCTTCTACACATGTATTTGCTAAACGGTGAAAGCGCACAGTAATGCACTTTTCTCCCAGCAAATACACTGTTTCTAAGGAAATGGGAACACACTGAGGAGACACTTGTGGGAGCTACTGTGATTAAACTGAGCTTCCCTACGCACAGGGAAGCAAGAGAAATGCTGATTTCATCAAGCCCAGTTACATACTCAGAATCTGTACTACTGCGCAAATAGGCATGTCTCTGTAGGCAAAAAACTCATTTCTGACAAAGTTGCCCAAATGCATCTCTGAAATGTGCAACTTGTTCCCTGAGTTAGAAAACGTCGAGAAACGGTCGTTTCTGCTAGCGTTGTGCTTCTACACATGTATTTGCTGAACGGTGAAAGCGCACAGTAATGCACATTTCTCCCAGCAAAAACACTGTTTCTAAGGAAATGGGAACACACTGAGGAGACACTTGTGGGAGCTTCTGTGACAAAAACTGAGCTTCCCTACGCACAGGGAAGCAAGAGAAATGCTGATTTCATCAAGCCCAGTTACATACTCAGAATCTGTACTACTGCGCAAATAGGCATGTCTCTTTAGGCAAAAAACTCATTTCTGACAAAGTTGCCCAAATGCATCTCAGAAGTGTGCAACTTGTTCCCTGAGTTAGAAAACATCGAGAAACGTTCGTTTCTGCTAGCGCTGTGCTTCTACACATGTATTTGCTGAACGGTGAAAGCGCACAGTAATGCACTTTTCTCCCAGCAAATACACTGTTTCTAAGGAAATGGGAACACACTGAGGAGACACTTGTGGGAGCTACTGTGACTAAAACTGAGCTTCCCTACGCACAGGGAAGCAAGAGAAATGCTGATTTCATCAAGCCCACTTACATACTCAGAATCTGTACTACTGCGCAAATAGGCATGTCTCTTTAGGCAAAAAAATCATTTCTGACAAAGTTGCCCAAATGCATCTCAGAAGTGTGCAACTTGTTCCCTGAGTTAGAAAACGTCGAGAAACGGTCGTTTCTGCTAGCGCTGTGCTTCTACACATGTACTTGCTGAACGGTGAAAGCGCCCAGTAATGTACTTTTCTCCCAGCAAATACACTGTTTCTAAGGAAATGGGAACACACTGAGGAGACACTTGTGGGAGCTACGGTGACTAAAACTGAGCTTCCCTACGCACAGGGAAGCAAGAGAAATGCTGATTTCATCAAGCCCAGTTACATACTCAGAATCTGTACTAATGCGCAAATAGGCATGTCTCTGTAGGCAAAAAACTCATTTCTGACAAAGTTGCCCAAATGCATCTCAGAAGTGTGCAACTTGTTCCCTGAGTTAGAAAACGTCGAGAAACGGTAGTTTCTGCTAGCGCTGTGCTTCTACACATGTATTTGCTGAAAGGTGAAAGCGCACAGTAATGCACTTTTCTCCCAGCAAATACACTGTTTCTAAGGAAATGTGAACACACTGAGGAGACACTAGTGGGAGCTACTGTGACTAAAACTAGGCTTCCCTACGCACAGGAAAGCAAGAGAAAGGCTGATTTCATCAAGCCCAGTTACATACTCAGAATCTGTACTACTGGGCAAATAGGCATGTCTCTGTAGGCAAATAACTCATTTCTGACAAAGTTGCCCAAATGCATCTCAGAAGTGTGCAACTTGTTCCCTGAGTTAGAAAACGTCGAGAAACGGTGGTTTCTGCTAGCGCTGTGCTTCTACACATGTATTTGCTGAACGGTGAAAGCGCACAGTAATGCACTTTTCTCCCAGCAAATACACTGTTTCTAAGGAACTGGGAACACACTGAGGAGACACTTGTGGGAGCTACTGTGACTAAAACTGAGCTTCCCTACGCACAGGGAAGCAAGAGAAATGCTGATTTCATCAAGCCCAGTTACATACTCAGAATCTGTACTACTGGGCAAATAGGCATGTCTCTGTAGGCAAATAACTCATTTCTGACAATGTTGCCCAGATGCACCTCAGAAGTGTGCAACTTGTTCCCTGAGTTAGAATACATCGAGAAACGTTCGTTTCTGCTAGCGCTGTGCTTCTACACATGTATTTGCTGAACGGTGAAAGCGCACAGTAATGCACTTTTCTCCCAGCAAATACACTGTTTCTAAGGAAATGGGAACACACTGAGGAGACACTTGTGGGAGCTACTGTGATTAAAACAGAGCTTCCCTATGCACAGGGAAGCAAGAGAAATGCTGATTTCATCAAGCCCAGTTACATACTCAGAATCTGTACTACTGCGCAAATAGGCATGTCTCTGTAGGCAAAAAACTCATTTCTGACAAAGTTGCCCAAATGCATCTCAGAAGTGTGCAACTTGTTCCCTGATTTAGAAAACGTCGAGAAACGGTCGTTTCTGCTAGCGCTGTGCTTCTACACATGTATTTGCTAAACGGTGAAAGCGCACAGTAATGCACTTTTCTCCCAGCAAATGCACTGTTTCTAAGGAAATGGGAACACACTGAGGAGACACTTGTGGGAGCTACTGTGACTAAAACTGAGCTTCCCTACGCACAGGGAAGCAAGAGAAATGCTGATTTCATCAAGCCCAGTTACATACTCAGAATGTGTACTACTGCGCAAATAGGCATGTCTCTGTAGGCAAAAAACTCATTTCTGACAAAGTTGCCTAAATGCATCTCAGAAGTGTGCAACTTGTTCCCTGAGTTAGAAAACGTCGAGAAACGGTCGTTTCTGCTAGCGCTGTGCTTCTACACATGTATTTGCTGAACGGTGAAAGCGCACAGTAATGCACTTTTCTCCCAGCAAATACACTGTTTCTAAGGAAATGTGAACACACTGACGAGACACAAGTGGGAGCTACTGTGACTAAAACTAGGCTTCCCTACGCACAGGAAAGCAAGAGAAATGCTGATTTCATCAAGCCCAGTTACATACTCAGAATCTGTACTACTGCGCAAATAGGCATGTCTCTTTAGGCAAAAAACTCATTTCTGACAAAGTTGCCCAAATGCATCTCAGAAGTGTGCAACCTGTTCCCTGAGTTAGAAAACGTCGAGAAACGGTCGTTTCTGCTAGCGCTGTGCTTCTACACATGTATTTGCTGAACGGTGAAAGCGCACAGTAATGCACTTTTCTCCCAGCAAATACACTGTTTCTAAGGAACTGGGAACACACTGAGGAGACACTTGTGGGAGCTACTGTGACTAAAACTGAGCTTCCCTATGCACAGGGAAGCAAGAGAAATGCTGATTTCATCAAGCCCAGTTACATACTCAGAATCTGTACTACTGGGCAAATAGGCATGTCTCTGTAGGCAAAAAACTCATTTCTGACAAAGTTGCCCAGATGCTCCTCAGAAGTGTGCAACTTGTTCCCTGAGTTAGAATACATCGAGAAACGTTCGTTTCTGCTAGCGCTGTGCTTCTACACATGTATTTGCTGAACGGTGAAAGCGCACAGTAATGCACTTTTCTCCCAGCAAATACACTGTTTCTAAGGAAAGGGGAACACACTGAGGAGACACTTGTGGGAGCTACTGTGACTAAAACTAGGCTTCCCTACGCACAGGGAAGCAAGAGAAATGCTGATTTCATCAAGCCCAGTTACATACTCAGAATCTGTACTAATGCGCAAATAGGCATGTCTCTGTAGGCAAAAAACTCATTTCTGACAAAGTTGCCCAAATGCATCTCAGAAGTGTGCAACTTGTTCCCTGAGTTAGAAAACGTCGAGAAACGGTCGTTTCTGCTAGCGCTGTGCTTCTACACATGTATTTGCTGAAAGGTGAAAGCGCACAGTAATGCACTTTTCTCCCAGCAAATACACTGTTTCTAAGGAAATGTGAACACACTGAGGAGACACTAGTGGGAGCTACTGTGACTAAAACTAGGCTTCCCTACGCACAGGAAAGCAAGAGAAAGGCTGATTTCATCAAGCCCAGTTACATACTCAGAATCTGTACTACTGCGCAAATAGGCATGTCTCTGTAGGCAAAAAACTCATTTCTGACAAAGTTGCCCAAATGCATCTCAGAAGTGTGCAACTTGTTCCCTGAGTTAGAAAACGTCGAGAAACGGTGGTTTCTGCTAGCACTGTGCTTCTACACATGTATTTGCTGAACGGTGAAAGCGCACAGTAATGCACTTTTCTCCCAGCAAATACACTGTTTCTAAGGAACTGGGAACACACTGAGGAGACACTTGTGGGAGCTACTGTGACTAAAACTGAGCTTCCCTACGCACAGGGAAGCAAGAGAAATGCTGATTTCATCAAGCCCAGTTACATACTCAGAATCTGTACTACTGGGCAAATAGGCATGTCTCTGTAGGCAAATAACTCATTTCTGACAATGTTGCCCAGATGCACCTCAGAAGTGTGCAACTTGTTCCCTGAGTTAGAATACATCGAGAAACGTTCGTTTCTGCTAGCGCTGTGCTTCTACACATGTATTTGCTGAACGGTGAAAGCGCACAGTAATGCACTTTTCTCCCAGCAAATACACTGTTTCTAAGGAAATGGGAACACACTGAGGAGACACTTGTGGGAGCTACTGTGACTAAAACTAGGCTTCCCTACGCACAGGGAAGCAAGAGAAATGCTGATTTCATCAAGCCCAGTTACATACTCAGAATCTGTACTACTGCGCAAATAGGCATGTCTCTTTAGGCAAAAAACTCATTTCTGACAAAGTTGCCCAAATGCATCTCAGAAGTGTGCAACCTGTTCCCTGAGTTAGAAAACGTCGAGAAACGGTCGTTTCTGCTAGCGCTGTGCTTCTACACATGTATTTGCTGAACGGTGAAAGCGCACAGTAATGCACTTTTCTCCCAGCAAATACACTGTTTCTAAGGAACTGGGAACACACTGAGGAGACACTTGTGGGAGCTACTGTGACTAAAACTGAGCTTCCCTATGCACAGGGAAGCAAGAGAAATGCTGATTTCATCAAGCCCAGTTACATACTCAGAATCTGTACTACTGGGCAAATAGGCATGTCTCTGTAGGCAAAAAACTCATTTCTGACAAAGTTGCCCAGATGCACCTCAGAAGTGTGCAACTTGTTCCCTGAGTTAGAATACATCGAGAAACGTTCGTTTCTGCTAGCGCTGTGCTTCTACACATGTATTTGCTGAACGGTGAAAGCGCACAGTAATGCACTTTTCTCCCAGCAAATACACTGTTTCTAAGGAAAGGGGAACACACTGAGGAGACACTTGTGGGAGCTACTGTGACTAAAACTGAGCTTCCCTACGCACAGGGAAGCAAGAGAAATGCTCGTTTCATCAAGCCCAGTTGCATACTCAGAATCTGTACTACTGCGCAAATAGGCATGTCTCTGTAGGCAAAAAACTCATTTCTGACAAAGTTGCCCAAATGCATCTCAGAAGTGTGCAACTTGTTCCCTGAGATAGAAAACGTCGAGAAACGTTCGTTTCTGCAAGCGCTATGCTTCTACACATGTATTTGCTGAACGGTGAAAGCGCACAGTAATGCACTTTTCTCCCAGCAAATACACTGTTTCTACAGAAATGGGAACACACTGAGGAGACACTTGTGGGAGCTACTGTGACTAAACTGAGCTTCCCTACGCACAGGGAAGCAAGAGAAATGCTGATTTCATCAAGCCCAGTTACATACTCAGAATCTGTACTACTGCGCAAATAGGCATGTCTCTGTAGGCAAAAAACTCATTTCTGACAAAGTTGCCCAAATGCATCTCAGAAGTGTGCAACTTGTTCCCTGATTTAGAAAACGTCGAGAAACGGTCGTTTCTGCTAGCGCTGTGCTTCTACACATGTATTTGCTAAACGGTGAAAGCGCACAGTAATGCACTTTTCTCCCAGCAAATACACTGTTTCTAAGGAAATGGGAACACACTGAGGAGACACTTGTGGGAGCTACTGTGACTAAAACTGAGCTTCCCTACGCACAGGGAAGCAAGAGAAATGCTGATTTCATCAAGCCCAGTTACATACTCAGAATGTGTACTACTGCGCAAATAGGCATGTCTCTGTAGGCAAAAAACTCATTTCTGACAAAGTTGCCCAAATGCATCTCAGAAGTGTGCAACTTGTTCCCTGAGTTAGAAAACGTCGAGAAACGGTCGTTTCTGCTAGCGCTGTGCTTCTACACATGTATTTGCTGAACGGTGAAAGCGCACAGTAATGCACTTTTCTCCCAGCAAATACACTGTTTCTAAGGAAATGTGAACACACTGACGAGACACAAGTGGGAGCTACTGTGACTAAAACTAGGCTTCCCTACGCACAGGAAAGCAAGAGAAAGGCTGATTTCATCAAGCCCAGTTACATACTCAGAATCTGTACTACTGCGCAAATAGGCATGTCTCTTTAGGCAAAAAACTCATTTCTGACAAAGTTGCCCAAATGCATCTCAGAAGTGTGCAACCTGTTCCCTGAGTTAGAAAACGTCGAGAAACGGTCGTTTCTGCTAGCGCTGTGCTTCTACACATGTATTTGCTGAACGGTGAAAGCACACAGTAATGCACTTTTCTCCCAGCAAATACACTGTTTCTAAGGAACTGGGAACACACTGAGGAGACACTTGTGGGAGCTACTGTGACTAAAACTGAGCTTCCCTATGCACAGGGAAGCAAGAGAAATGCTGATTTCATCAAGCCCAGTTACATACTCAGAATCTGTACTACTGGGCAAATAGGCATGTCTCTGTAGGCAAAAAACTCATTTCTGACAAAGTTGCCCAGATGCACCTCAGAAGTGTGCAACTTGTTCCCTGAGTTAGAATACATCGAGAAACGTTCGTTTCTGCTAGCGCTGTGCTTCTACACATGTATTTGCTGAACGGTGAAAGCGCACAGTAATGCACTTTTCTCCCAGCAAATACACTGTTTCTAAGGAAAGGGGAACACACTGAGGAGACACTTGTGGGAGCTACTGTGACTAAAACTAGGCTTCCCTACGCACAGGGAAGCAAGAGAAATGCTGATTTCATCAAGCCCAGTTACATACTCAGAATCTGTACTAATGCGCAAATAGGCATGTCTCTGTAGGCAAAAAACTCATTTCTGACAAAGTTGCCCAAATGCATCTCAGAAGTGTGCAACTTGTTCCCTGAGTTAGAAAACGTCGAGAAACGGTCGTTTCTGCTAGCGCTGTGCTTCTACACATGTATTTGCTGAAAGGTGAAAGCGCACAGTAATGCACTTTTCTCCCAGCAAATACACTGTTTCTACAGAAATGGGAACACACTGAGGAGACACTTGTGGGAGCTACTGTGACTAAACTGAGCTTCCCTACGCACAGGGAAGCAAGAGAAATGCTGATTTCATCAAGCCCAGTTACATACTCAGAATCTGTACTACTGCGCAAATAGGCATGTCTCTGTAGGCAAAAAACTCATTTCTGACAAAGTTGCCCAAATGCATCTCTGAAATGTGCAACTTGTTCCCTGAGTTAGAAAACGTCGAGAAACGGTCGTTTCTGCTAGCGTTGTGCTTCTACACATGTATTTGCTGAACGGTGAAAGCGCACAGTAATGCACATTTCTCCCAGCAAAAACACTGTTTCTAAGGAAATGGGAACACACTGAGGAGACACTTGTGGGAGCTTCTGTGACAAAAACTGAGCTTCCCTACGCACAGGGAAGCAAGAGAAATGCTGATTTCATCAAGCCCAGTTACATACTCAGAATCTGTACTACTGCGCAAATAGGCATGTCTCTTTAGGCAAAAAACTCATTTCTGACAAAGTTGCCCAAATGCATCTCAGAAGTGTGCAACTTGTTCCCTGAGTTAGAAAACGTCGAGAAACGGTCGTTTCTGCTAGCGCTGTGCTTCTACACATGTACTTGCTGAACGGTGAAAGCGCCCAGTAATGTACTTTTCTCCCAGCAAATACACTGTTTCTAAGGAAATGGGAACACACTGAGGAGACACTTGTGGGAGCTACGGTGACTAAAACTGAGCTTCCCTACGCACAGGGAAGCAAGAGAAATGCTGATTTCATCAAGCCCAGTTACATACTCAGAATCTGTACTAATGCGCAAATAGGCATGTCTCTGTAGGCAAAAAACTCATTTCTGACAAAGTTGCCCAAATGCATCTCAGAAGTGTGCAACTTGTTCCCTGAGTTAGAAAACGTCGAGAAACGGTCGTTTCTGCTAGCGCTGTGCTTCTACACATGTATTTGCTGAAAGGTGAAAGCGCACAGTAATGCACTTTTCTCCCAGCAAATACACTGTTTCTAAGGAAATGTGAACACACTGAGGAGACACTAGTGGGAGCTACTGTGACTAAAACTAGGCTTCCCTACGCACAGGAAAGCAAGAGAAAGGCTGATTTCATCAAGCCCAGTTACATACTCAGAATCTGTACTACTGCGCAAATAGGCATGTCTCTGTAGGCAAAAAACTCATTTCTGACAAAGTTGCCCAAATGCATCTCAGAAGTGTGCAACTTGTTCCCTGAGTTAGAAAACGTCGAGAAACGGTGGTTTCTGCTAGCGCTGTGCTTCTACACATGTATTTGCTGAACGGTGAAAGCGCACAGTAATGCACTTTTCTCCCAGCAAATACACTGTTTCTAAGGAACTGGGAACACACTGAGGAGACACTAGTGGGAGCTACTGTGACTAAAACTGAGCTTCCCTACGCACAGGGAAGCAAGAGAAATGCTGATTTCATCAAGCCCAGTTACATACTCAGAATCTGTACTACTGGGCAAATAGGCATGTCTCTGTAGGCAAATAACTCATTTCTGACAATGTTGCCCAGATGCACCTCAGAAGTGTGCAACTTGTTCCCTGAGTTAGAATACATCGAGAAACGTTCGTTTCTGCTAGCGCTGTGCTTCTACACATGTATTTGCTGAACGGTGAAAGCGCACAGTAATGCACTTTTCTCCCAGCAAATACACTGTTTCTAAGGAAATGTGAACACACTGAGGAGACACTTGTGGGAGCTACTGTGACTAAAACTGAGCTTCCCTACGCACAGGGAAGCAAGAGAAATGCTGATTTCATCAAGCCCAGTTACATACTCAGAATCTGTACTACTGGGCAAATAGGCATGTCTCTGTAGGCAAAAAACTCATTTCTGACAAAGTTGCCCAAATGCATCTCAGAAGTGTGCAACTTGTTCCCTGAGTTAGAAAACGTCGAGAAACGGTCGTTTCTGCTAGCGCTGTGCTTCTACACATGTATTTGCTGAACGGTGAAAGCGCACAGTAATGCACTTTTCTCCCAGCAAATACACTGTTTCTAAGGAAATGGGAACACACTGAGGAGACACTTGTGGGAGCTACTGTGACTAAAACTGAGCTTCCCTACGCACAGGGAAGCAAGAGAAATGCTGATTTCATCAAGCCCAGTTACATACTCAGAATCTGTACTACTGCGCAAATAGGCATGTCTCTGTAGGCAAAAAACTCATTTCTGACAAAGTTGCCCAAATGCATCTCAGAAGTGTGCAACTTGTTCCCTGAGTTAGACAACGTCGAGAAACGGTCGTTTCTGCTAGCGCTGTGCTTCTACACATGTATTTGCTGAACGGTGAAAGCGCACAGTAATGCACTTTTCTCCCAGCAAATACACTGTTTCTAAGGAAATGTGAACACACTGACGAGACATAAGTGGGAGCTACTGTGACTAAAACTAGGCTTTCCTACGCACAGGAAAGCAAGAGAAAGGCTGATTTCATCAAGCCCAGTTACATACTCAGAATCTGTACTACTGCGCAAATAGGCATGTCTCTTTAGGCAAAAAACTCATTTCTGACAAAGTTGCCCAAATGCATCTCAGAAGTGTGGAACCTGTTCCCTGAGTTAGAAAACGTCGAGAAACGGTCGTTTCTGCTAGCGCTGTGCTTCTACACATGTATTTGCTGAACGGTGAAAGCGCACAGTAATGCACTTTTCTCCCAGCAAATACACTGTTTCTAAGGAACTGGGAACACACTGAGGAGACACTTGTGGGAGCTACTGTGACTAAAACTGAGCTTCCCTACGCACAGGGAAGCAAGAGAAATGCTGATTTCATCAAGCCCAGTTACATACTCAGAATCTGTACTACTGGGCAAATAGGCATGTCTCTGTAGGCAAATAACTCATTTCTGACAAAGTTGCCCAGATGCACCTCAGAAGTGTGCAACTTGTTCCCTGAGTTAGAATACATCGAGAAACGTTCGTTTCTGCTAGCGCTTTGCTTCTACACATGTATTTGCTGAACGGTGAAAGCGCACAGTAATGCACTTTTGTCCCAGCAAATACACTGTTTCTAAGGAAAGGGGAACACACTGAGGAGACACTTGTGGGAGCTACTGTGACTAAAACTGAGCTTCCCTACGCACAGGAAAGCAAGAGAAAGGCTGATTTCATCAAGCCCAGTTACATACTCAGAATCTGTACTACTGCGCAAATAGGCATGTCTCTTTAGGCAAAAAACTCATTTCTGACAAAGTTGCCCAAATGCATCTCAGAAGTGTGCCACCTGTTCCCTGAGTTAGAAAACGTCGAGAAACGGTCGTTTCTGCTAGCGCTGTGCTTCTACACATGTATTTGCTGAACGGTGAAAGCGCACAGTAATGCACTTTTCTCCCAGCAAATACACTGTTTCTAAGGAACTGGGAACACACTGAGGAGACACTTGTGGGAGCTACTGTGACTAAAACTGAGCTTCCCTACGCACAGGGAAGCAAGAGAAATGCTGATTTCATCAAGCCCAGTTACATACTCAGAATCTGTACTACTGGGCAAATAGGCATGTCTCTGTAGGCAAATAACTCATTTCTGACAAAGTTGCCCAGATGCACCTCAGAAGTGTGCAACTTGTTCCCTGAGTTAGAATACATCGAGAAACGTTCGTTTCTGCTAGCGCTGTGCTTCTACACATGTATTTGCTGAACGGTGAAAGCACACAGTAATGCACTTTTCTCCCAGCAAATACACTGTTTCTAAGGAAAGGGGAACACACTGAGGAGACACTTGTGGGAGCTACTGTGACTAAAACTGAGCTTCCCTACGCACAGGGAAGCAAGAGAAATGCTCGTTTCATCAAGCCCAGTTGCATACTCAGAATCTGTACTACTGCGCAAATAGGCATGTCTCTGTAGGCAAAAAACTCATTTCTGACAAAGTTGCCCAAATGCATCTCAGAAGTGTGCAACTTGTTCCCTGAGATAGAAAACGTCGAGAAACGTTCGTTTCTGCTAGCGCTATGCTTCTACACATGTATTTGCTGAACGGTGAAAGCGCACAGTAATGCACATTTCTCCCAGCAAAAACACTGTTTCTAAGGAAATGGGAACACACTGAGGAGACACTTGTGGGAGCTTCTGTGACAAAAACTGAGCTTCCCTACGCACAGGGAAGCAAGAGAAATGCTGATTTCATCAAGCCCAGTTACATACTCAGAATCTGTACTACTGCGCAAATAGGCATGTCTCTTTAGGCAAAAAACTCATTTCTGACAAAGTTGCCCAAATGCATCTCAGAAGTGTGCAACTTGTTCCCTGAGTTAGAAAACCTCGAGAAACGGTCGTTTCTGCTAGCGCTGTGCTTCTACACATGTATTTGCTGAAAGGTGAAAGCGCACAGTAATGCACTTTTCTCCCAGCAAATACACTGTTTCTAAGGAAATGGGAACACACTGAGGAGACACTAGTGGGAGCTACTGTGACTAAAACTAGGCTTCCCTACGCACAGGAAAGCAAGAGAAAGGCTGATTTCATCAAGCCCAGTTACATACTCAGAATCTGTACTACTGCGCAAATAGGCATGTCTCTGTAGGCAAAAAACTCATTTCTGACAAAGTTGCCCAAATGCATCTCAGAAGTGTGCAACTTGTTCCCTGAGTTAGAAAACGTCGAGAAACGGTCGTTTCTGCTAGCGCTGTGCTTCTACACATGTATTTGCTGAACGGTGAAAGCGCACAGTAATGCACTTTTCTCCCAGCAAATACACTGTTTCTAAGGAACTGGGAACACACTGAGGAGACACTTGTGGGAGCTACTGTGACTAAAACTGAGCTTCCCTACGCACAGGGAAGCAAGAGAAATGCTGATTTCATCAAGCCCAGTTACATACTCAGAATCTGTACTACTGGGCAAATAGGCATGTCTCTGTAGGCAAAAAACTCATTTCTGACAAAGTTGCCCAAATGCATCTCAGAAGTGTGCAACTTGTTCCCTGAGTTAGAAAACGTCGAGAAACGGTCGTTTCTGCTAGCGCTGTGCTTCTACACGTGTATTTGCTGAACGGTGAAAGCGCACAGTAATGCACTTTTCTCCCAGCGAATACACTGTTTCTAAGGAAATGGGAACACACTGAGGAGACACTTGTGGGAGCTACTGTGACTAAAACTGAGCTTCCCTACGCACAGGGAAGCAAGAGAAATGCTGATTTCATCAAGCCCAGTTACATACTCAGAATCTGTACTACTGCGCAAATAGGCATGTCTCTGTAGGCAAATAACTCATTTCTGAAAAAGTTGCCCAGATGCATCTCAGAAGTGTGCAACTTGTTCCCTGAGTTAGAATACATCGAGAAACGTTCGTTTCTGCTAGCGCTGTGCTTCTACACATGTATTTGCTGAACGGTGAAAGCGCACAGTAATGCACTTTTCTCCCAGCAAATACACTGTTTCTAAGGAAATGGGAACACACTGAGGAGACACTTGTGGGAGCTACTGTGACTAAAACTGAGCTTCCCTACGCACAGGGAGCAAGAGAAATGCTGATTTCATCAAGCCCAGTTACATACTCAGAATCTGTACTACTGCGCAAATAGGCATGTCTCTGTAGGCCAAAAACTCATTTCTGACAAAGTTGCACAAATGCATCTCAGAAGTGTGCAACTTGTTCCCTGAGTTAGAAAACGTCGAGAAACGGTCGTTTCTGCTAGCGCTGTGCTTCTCCACATGTATTTGCTGAACGGTGAAAGCGCACAGTATTGCACTTTTCTCCCAGCAAATACACTGTTTCTAAGGAAATGGGAACACACTGAGGAGACACTTGTGGGAGCTACTGTGACTAAAACTGAGCTTCCCTACGCACAGGGAAGCAAGAGAAATGCTGATTTCCTCAAGTCCAGTTACATACTCAGAATCTGTACTACTGCGCAAATCGGTATGTCTCTGTAGGCAAAAAACTAATTTCTGACAAAGTTGCCCAAATGCATTTCAGAAGTGTGCAACTTGTTCCCTGAGTTAGAAAACGTCGAGAAACGGTCGTTTCTGCTATCGTTGTGCTTCTACACATGTATTTGCTGAACGGTGAAAGCGCACAGTAGTGCACTTTTCTCCCAGCAAATACACTGTTTCTACGGAAATGGGAACACACTGAGGAGACACTTGTGGGAGCTACTGGGACTAAAACTGAGCTTCCCTACGCACAGGGAAGCAAGAGAAATGCTGATTTCATCAAGCCCAATTACATACTCAGAATCTGTACTACTGCGCAAATAGGCATGTCTCTGTAGGCAAAAAACTCATTTCTGACAAAGTTGCCCAAATGCATCTCAGAAGTGTGCAACTTGTTCCCTGAGTTAGAAAACGTCGAGAAACGGTCGTTTCTGCTAGCGTTGTGCTTCTACACATGTATTTGCTGAACGGTGAAAGCGCACAGTAATGCACTTTTCTCCCAGCAAATACACTGTTTCTAAGGAAATGGGAACACACTGAGGAGACACTTGTGGGAGCTACTGTAACTAAAACTGAGCTTCCCTACGCACAGGGAAGCAAGAGAAATGCTGATTTCATCAAGCCCAGTTACATACACAGAATCTGTACTACTGCGCAAATAGGCATGTCTCTGTAGGCAAAAAACTCATTTCTGACAAAGTTGCCCAAATGCATCTCAGAAGTGTGCAACTTGTTCCCTGAGTTAGAAAACGTCGAGAAACGGTCGTTTCTGCTAGCGCTGTGCTTCTACACATGTATTTGCTGAAAGGTGAAAGCGCACAGTAATGCACTTTTCTCCCAGCAAATACACTGTTTCTAAGGAAATGTGAACACACTGAGGAGACACTATTGGGAGCTACTGTGACTAAAACTAGGCTTCCCTACGCACAGGAAAGCAAGAGAAAGGCTGATTTCATCAAGCCCAGTTACATACTCAGAATCTGTACTACTGCGCAAATAGGCATGTCTCTGTAGGCAAAAAACTCATTTCTGACAAAGTTGCCCAAATGCATCTCAGAAGTGTGCAACCTGTTCCCTGAGTTAGAAAACGTCGAGAAACGGTCGTTTCTGCTAGCGCTGTGCTTCTACACATGTATTTGCTGAACGGTGAAAGCGCACAGTAATGCACTTTTCTCCCAGCAAATACACTGTTTCTAAGGAACTGGGAACACACTGAGGAGACACTTGTGGGAGCTACTGTGACTAAAACTGAGCTTCCCTACGCACAGGGAAGCAAGAGAAATGCTGATTTCATCAAGCCCAGTTACATACTCAGAATCTGTACTACTGGGCAAATAGGCATGTCTCTTTAGGCAAATAACTCATTTCTGACAATGTTGCCCAGATGCACCTCAGAAGTGTGCAACTTGTTCCCTGAGTTAGAATACATCGAGAAACGTTCGTTTCTGCTAGCGCTGTGCTTCTACACATGTATTTGCTGAACGGTGAAAGCGCACAGTAATGCACTTTTCTCCCAGCAAATACACTGTTTCTAAGGAAATGGAAACACACTGAGGAGACACTTGTGGGAGCTACTGTGACTAAAACTGAGCTTCCCTACGCACAGGGAAGCAAGAGAAATGCTGATTTCATCAAGCCCAGTTACATACTCAGAATCTGTACTACTGCGCAAATAGGCCTGTCTCTTTAGGCAAAAAACTCATTTCTGACAAAGTTGCCCAAATGCATCTCAGAAGTGTGCAACTTGTTCCCTGATTTAGAAAACGTCGAGAAACGGTCGTTTCTGCTAGCACTGTGCTTCTACACATGTATTTGCTGAACGGTGAAAGCGCACAGTAATGCACTTTTCTCCCAGCAAATACACTGTTTCTAAGGAAATGGCAACACACTGAGGAGACACTTGTGGGAGCTACTGTGACTAAAACTGAGCTTCCCTACGCACAGGGAAGCAAGAGAAATGCTGATTTCATCAAGCCCAGTTACATACTCAGAATCTGTACTACTGCGCAAATAGGCATGTCTCTGTAGGCAAAAAACTCATTTCTGACAAAGTTGCTGAAATGCATCTCAGAAGTGTGCAACTTGTTCCCTGATTTAGAAAACGTCGAGAAACGGTCGTTTCTGCTATCGTTGTGCTTCTACACATGTATTTGCTGAACGGTGAAAGCGCACAGTAGTGCACTTTTCTCCCAGCAAATACACTGTTTCTAAGGAAATGGGAACACACTGAGGAGACACTTGTGGGAGCTACTGTGACTAAAACTGAGCTTCCCTACGCACAGGGACGCAAGAGAAATGCTGATTTCATCAAGCCCAGTTACATACTCAGAATCTGTACTACTGCGCAAATAGGCCTGTCTCTTTAGGCAAAAAACTCATTTCTGACAAAGTTGCCCAAATGCATCTCAGAAGTGTGCAACTTGTTCCCTGAGTTAGAAAACGTCGAGAAACGTTCGTTTCTGCTAGCGCTGTGCTTCTACACATGTATTTGCTGAACGGTGAAAGCGCACAGTAATGCACTTTTCTCCCAGCAAATACACTGTTTCTAAGGAAATGGGAACACACTGAGGAGACACTTGTGGGAGCTACTGTGACTAAAACTGAGCTTCCCTACACACTGGGAAGCAAGAGAAATGCTGATTTCATCAAGCCCAGTTACATACTCAGAATCTGTACTACTGCGCGAATAGGCATGTCTCTTTAGGCAAAAAACTCATTTCTGACAAAGTTGCCCAAATGCATCTCAGAAGTGTGCAACTTGTTCCCTGAGTTAGAAAACGTCGAGAAACGGTCGTTTCTGCTAGCGCTGTGCTTCTACACATGTATTTGCTGAATGGTGAAACTCACAGTAATGCACTTTTCTCCCAGGAAATTCACTGTTTCTAAGGAAATGGGAACACACTGAGAAGACACTTGTGGGAGCTACTGTGACTAAAACTGAGCTTCCCTACGCACAGGGAAGCAAGAGAAATGCTGATTTCATCAAGCCCAGTTACATACTCAGAATCTGTACTACTGCGCAAATAGGCATGTCTCTGTAGGCAAAAAACTCATTTCTGACAAAGTTGCCCAAATGCATCTCAGAAGTGTGCAACTTGTTCTCTGAGTTAGAAAACGTCAAGAAACGGTCTTTTCCGCTAGCGCTGTGCTTCTACACATGTACTTGCTGAACGGTGAATGCGCACAGTAATGCACTGTTCTCCCAGCAAATACACTGCTTCTAAGGAACTGGGAACACACTGAGGAGACACTTGTGGGAGCTACTGTGACTAAAACTGAGCTTCCCTACGCACAGGGAAGGAAGAGAAATGCTGATTTCATCAAGCCCAGTTACATACTCAGAATCTGTACTACTGCGCAAATAGGCATGTCTCTGTAGGCAAATAACTCATTTCTGACAAAGTTGCCCAGATGCATCTCAGAAGTGTGCAACTTGTTCCCTGAGTTAGAATACATCGAGAAACGTTCGTTTCTGATAGCGCTGTGCTTCTACACATGTATTTGCTGAACGGTGAAAGCGCACAGTAATGCACTTTTCTCCCAGCAAATACACTGTTTCTAAGGAAATGGGAACACACTGAGGAGACACTTGTGGGAGCTACTGTGACTAAAACTGAGCTTCCCTACGCACAGGGAGCAAGAGAAATGCTGATTTCATCAAGCCCAGTTACATACTCAGAATCTGTACTACTGCGCAAATAGGCATGTCTCTGTAGGCCAAAAACTCATTTCTGACAAAATTGCCCAAATGCATCTCAGAAGTGTGCAACTTGTTCCCTGAGTTAGAAAACGTCGAGAAACGGTCGTTTCTGCTAGCGCTGTGCTTCTCCACATGTATTTGCTGAACGGTGAAAGCGCACAGTATTGCACTGTTCTCCCAGCAAATACACTGTTTCTAAGGAAATGGGAACACACTGAGGAGACACTTGTGGGAGCTACTGTGACTAAAACTGAGCCTCCCTACACACAGGGAAGCAAGAGAAATGCTGATTTCATCAAGCCCAATTACATACTCAGAATCTGTACTACTGCGCAAATAGGCATGTCTCTGTAGGCAAAAAACTCATTTCTGACAAAGTTGCCCAAATGCATCTCAGAAGTGTGCAACTTGTTCCCTGAGTTAGAAAACGTCGAGAAACGGTCGTTTCTGCTAGCGTTGTGCTTCTACACATGTATTTGCTGAACGGTGAAAGCGCACAGTAATGCACTTTTCTTTCAGCAAATACACTGTTTCTAAGGAAATGGGAACACACTGAGGAGACACTTGTGGGAGCTACTGTAACTAAAACTGAGCTTCCATACGCACAGGGAAGCAAGAGAAATGCTGATTTCATCAAGCCCAGTTACATACTCAGAATCTGTACTACTGCGCAAATAGGCATGTCTCTGTAGGCAAAAAACTCATTTCGGACAAAGTTGCCCAAATGCATCTCAGAAGTGTGCAACTTGTTCCTTGAGTTTGAAAACGTCGAGAAACGGTTGTTTCTGCTAGCGCTGTGCTTCTACACATGTATTTGCTGAACGGTAAAGCGCACAGTAATGCACTTTTCTCCCAGCAAATACACTGTTTCTAAGGAAATGGGAACACACTGAGGAGACACTTGTGGGAGCTACTGTGACTAAAACTGAGCTTCCCTAAGCACAGGGAAGCAAGAGAAATGCTGATTTCACAAGCCCAGTTACCTACTCAGAATCTGTAATACTGCGCAAATAGGCATGTCTCTGTAGGCAAAAAACTCATTTCTGACAAAGTTGCCCAAATGCATCTCAGAAGTGTGCAACTTGTTCCCTGAGTTAGAAAACGTCGAGAAACGGTCGTTTCTGCTAGCGTTGTGCTTCTACACATGTATTTGCTGAACGGTGAAAGCGCACAGTAATGCACTTTTCTTTCAGCAAATACACTGTTTCTAAGGAAATGGGAACACACTGAGGAGACACTTGTGGGAGCTACTGGGAATAAAACTGAGCTTCCCTACGCACAGGGAAGCAAGAGAAATGCTGATTTCATCAAGCCCAGTTACATACTCAGAATCTGTACTACTGCGCAAATAGGCATGTCTCTGTAGGCAAAAAACTCATTTCTGACAAAGTTGCCCAAATGCATCTCAGAAGTGTGCAACTTGTTCCCTGAGTTAGAAAACGTCGAGAAACGGTCGTTTCTGCTAGCGCTGTGCTTCTACACATGTATTTGCTGAACGGTGAAAGCGCACAGTAATGCACTTTTCTCCCAGCAAATACACTGTTTCTAAGGAAATGGGAACACACTGAGGAGACACTTGTGGGAGCTACTGTGACTAAAACTGAGCTTCCCTATGCACAGGGAAGCAAGAGAAATGCTGATTTCATCAAGCCCAGTTACATACTCAGAATCTGTACTACTGCGCAAATAGGCATGTCTCTGTAGGCAAAAAACTCATTTCTGACAAAGTTGCCCAAATGCATCACAGAAGTGTGCAACTTGTTCCCTGAGTTAGAAAACGTCGAGAAACGTTCATTTCTGCTAGCGCTGTGCTTCTACACATGTATTTGCTGAACGGTGAAAGCACACAGTAATGCACTTTTCTCCCAGCAAATACAATGTTTCTAAGGAACTAGGAACACACTGAGGAGACACTTGTGGGAGCTAGGGTGACTAAAACTGAGCTTCCCTACGCACAGGGAAGGAAGAGAAATGCTGATTTCATCAAGCCTAGTTACATACTCAGAAAAAATAGGCATGTCTCTGTAGGCCAAAAACTCATTTCTGACAAAGTTGCCCAAATGCATCTCAGAAGTGTGCAACTTGTTCCCTGAGTTAGAAAACGTCGAGAAACGGTCGTTTCTGCTACCACTGTGCTTCTACACATGTATTTGCTGAACGGTGAAAGCGCACAGTAATGCACTTTTCTCCCAGCAAATACACTGTTTCTAAGGAAATGGGAACACACTGAGGAGACACTTGTGGGAGCTACTGTAACTAAAACTGAGCTTCCCTACGCACAGGAAAGCAAGGGAAATGCTGATTTCATCAAGCCTAGTTACATACTCAGAATCTGTACTACTGCGCAAATAGGCATGTCTCTGTAGGCAAAAATCTCATTTCTGACAAAGTTGCCCAAATGCATCTCAGAAGTGTGCCACTTGTTCCCTGAGTTAGAAAACGTCGAGAAACGGTCGTTTCAGCTAGCGCTGTGCTTCTACACATGTATTTGCTGAACGGTGAAAGCGCACAGTAATGCACTTTTCTCCCAGGAAATACACTGTTTCTAAGGTAATGGGAACACACTGAGGAGACACTTGTGGGAGCTACTATGACTAAAACTGAGCTTCCCTACGCACAGGGAAGAAAGAGAAATGCTGATTTCATCAAGCCCAGTTACATACTCAGAATCTGTATTACTGCGCAAATAGGCATGTCTCTGTAGGCAAAAAACTCATTTCTGACAAAGTTGCCCAAATGCATCTCAGAAGTGTGCAACTTGTTCCCTGAGTTAGAAAACGTCTAGAAACGGTTGTTTCTGCTAGCGCTGTGCTTCTACACATGTATTTGCTGAACGGTGAAAGCGCACAGTAATGCACTTTTCTCCCAGCAAATACACTGTTTCTAAGGACATGGGAACACACTGAGGAGACACTTGTGGGAGCTACTGTGACTAAATCTGAGCTTCCCTACGCACAGGGAAGCAAGAGAAATGCTGATTTCATCAAGCCCAGTTACATACTCAGAATCTGTACTACTGCGCAAATAGGCATGTCTCTGTAGGCAAAAAACTCATTTCTGACAAAGTTGCCCAAATGCATCTCAGAAGTTTGCCACTTGTTCCCTGAGTTAGAAAACGTCGAGAAACGTTCGTTTCTGCTAGCGCTGTGCTTCTACACATGTATTTGCTGAACGGTGAAAGCGCACAGTAATGCCCTTTTCTCCCAGCAAATACACTGTTTCTAAGGAACTGGGAACACAGTGAGGAGACACTTGTGGGAGCTACTGTGACTAAAACTGAGCTTCCCTACGCACAGGGAAGCAAGAGAAATGCTGATTTCATCAAGCCCAGTTACATACTCAGAATCTGTACTACTGCGCAAATAGGCATGTCTCTGTAGGCAAAAAACTCATTTTTGAGAAAGTTACCCTAATGCATCTCAGAAGTGTGCAACTTGTTCCCTGAGTTAGAAAACGTCGAGAAACGTTCGTTTCTGCTAGCGCTGTGCTTCTACTCATGTATTTGCTGAACGGTGAAAGCGCACAGTAATGCACTTTTCTCCCAGCAAATACACTGTTTCTAAGGATCTGCGAACACACTGAGGAGACACTTGTGGGAGCTACTGTGACTAAAACTGGGCTTCTCTACGCACAGGGAAGCAAGAGAAATGCTGATTTCATCAAGCCCAGTTACATACTCAGAATCTGTACTACTGCGCAAATAGGCATGTCTCTGTAGGCAAAAAACTCATTTCTGACAAAGTTTCCCAAATGCATCTCAGAAGTGTGCAACTTGTTCCCTGAGTTAGAAAACGTCGAGAAACGGTCGTTTCTGCTAGCGCTGTGCTTCTACACATGTATTTGCTGAACGGTCAAAGCGCACAGTAATGCACTTTTCTCCCAGCAAATACACTGTTTCTAAGGAAATGGGAACACACTGAGGAGACACTTGTGGGAGCTACTGTGACTAAAACTGAGCTTCCCTACGCACAGGGAAGCAAGAGAAATGCTGATTTCATCAAGCCCAGTTACATACTCAGAATCTGTACTACTGCGCAAATAGGCATGTCTCTGTAGGCAAAAAACTCATTTCTGACAAAGTTGCCCAAATGCATCTCAGAAGTGTGCAACTTGTTCCCTGAGTTAGAAAACGTCGAGAAACATTCGTTTCTGCTAGCGCTGTGCTTCTCCACATGTATTTGCTGAACGGTGAAAGCGCACAGTAATGCACTTTTCTCCCAGCAAATACACTGTTTCTAAGGAAATGGGAACACACTGAGGAGACACTTGTGGGAGCTACTGTGACTAAAACTGAACTTCCCTACGCACAGGGAAGCAAGAGAAATGCTGATTTCATCAAGCCCAGTTACATACTCAGAATCTGTACTACTGCGCGAATAGGCATGTCTCTGTAGGGAAAAAACTCATTTCTGACAAAGTTGCCCAAATGCATCTCAGAAGTGGGCAACTTGTTCTCTGAGTTAGAAAACGTGGAGAAACGTTCGTTTCTGCTAGCGCTGTTCTTGTACACATGTATTTGCTGAACGGTGAAAGCGTACAGTGATGCACTTTTCTCCCAGCAAATACACTGTTTCTAAGGAAATGGGAACACACTGAGGAGACACTTGTGGGAGCTACTGTGACTAAAACTGAGCTTCCCTACGCACAGGGAAGCAAGAGAAATGCTGATTTCATCAAGCCTAGTTACATACTCAGAATCTGTACTACTGCGCAAATAGGCATGTCTCTGTAGGCAAAAAACTCATTTCTGACAAAGTTGCCCAAATGCATCTCAGAAGTGTGCAACTTGTTCCCTGAGTTAGAAAACGTCGAGAAACTTTCGTTTCTGCTAGCACTGTGCTTCTACACATGTATTTGCTGAACGGTGAAAGCGCACAGTAATGCACTTTTCTCCCAGCAAATGCACTGTTTCTAAGGAACTGGGAACACACTGAGGAGACACTTGTGGGAGCTACTGTAACTAAAACTGAGCTTCCCTACGCACAGGGAAGCAAGAGAAATGCTGATTTCATCAAGCCCAGTTACATACTCAGAATCTGTACTACTGCGCAAATAGGCAGGTTTCTGTAGGCAAAAAACTCATTTCTGACAAAGTTGCCCAAATGCATCTCAGAAGTGTGCAACTTGTTCCCTGAGTTAGAAAACGTCGAGAAACATTCGTTTCAGCTAGCGCTGTGCTTCTACACATGTATTTGCTGAACGGTGAAAGCGCACAGTAATGCACTTTTCTCCCAGCAAATACACTGTTTCTAAGGAAATGGGAACACACTGAGGAGACACTTGTGAGAGCTACTGTGACTAAAACTGAGCTTCCCTACGCACAGGGAAGCAAGAGAAATGGTGATTTCATCAAGCCCAGTTACATACTCAGAATCTGTACTACTGCGCAAATAGGCATGTCTCTGTAGGCAAAAAACTCATTTCTGACAAAGTTGCCCAAATGCATCTCAGAAGTTTGCCACTTGTTCCCTGAGTTAGAAAACGTCGAGAAACGTTCGTTTCTGCTAGCGCTGTTCTTCTACACATGTATTTGCTGAACGGTGAAAGCGTACAGTGATGTACTTTTCTCCCTGCAAATACACTGTTTCTAAGGAAATGGGAACACACTGAGGAGACACTTGTGGGAGCTACTGTGACTAAAACTGAGCTTCCCTACGCACAGGGAAGCAAGAGAAAGGCTGATTTCATCCAGCCCTGTTACATACTCAGAATCTGTACTACTGCGCAAATAGGCATGTCTCTGTAGGCAAAAAACTCATTTCTGACAAAGTTGCCCAAATGCATCTCAGAAGTGTGCAACTTGTTCCCTGAGTTAGAAAACGTCGAGAAACGTTCGTTTCTGCTAGCGCTGTGCTTCTACACATGTATTTGCTGAACGGTGAAAGCGCACAGTAATGCACTTTTCTAGCAGCAAATACACTGTTTCTAAGGAAATGGGAACACACTGAGGAGACACTTGTGGGAGCTACTGTGACTAAAACTGAGCTTCCCTACGCACAGGGAAGCAAGAGAAATGCTGATTTCATCCAGCCCAGTTACATACACAGAATCTGTACTACTGCGCATATAGGCATGTCTCTGTAGGAAAAAAACTAATTTTTGAGAAAGTTACCCAATTGCATCTCAGAAGTGTGCAACTTGTTCCCTGAGTTAGAAAACGTCGAGAAACGTTCGTTTCTGCTAGCGCTGTGCTTCTACTCATGTATTTGCTGAACGGTGAAAGCGCACAGTAATGCACTTTTCTCCCAGCAAATACACTTTTTCTAAGGATCTGCGAACACACTGAGGAGACACTTGTGGGAGCTACTGTGACTAAAACTGAGCTTCCCTACGCACAGGGAAGCAAGAGAAATGCTGATTTCATCAAGCCCAGTTACATACTCAGAATCTGTACTACTGCGCAAATAGGCATGTCTCTGTAGGCAAAAAACTCATTTCTGACAAAGTTGCCCAAATGCATCTCAGAAGTGTGCCACTTGTTCCCTGAGTTAGAAAACGTCGAGAAACGGTCGTTTCAGCTAGCGCTGTGCTTCACCACATGTATTTGCTGAACGGTGAAAGTGCACAGTAATGCACTTTTCTCCCAGCAAATACACTGTTTCTAAGGAAATGGCAACACACTGAGGAGACACTCGTGGGAGCTACTGTGACTAAAACTGAGCTTCCCTACGCACAGGGAAGCAAGAGAAATGCTGATTTCATCAAGCCCAGTTACATACTCAGAATCTGTACTACTGCGCAAATAGGCATGTCTCTGTAGGCAAAAAACTCATTTTTGAGAAAGTTACCCAAATGCATCTCAGAAGTGTGCAACTTGTTCCCTGAGTTAGAAAACGTCGAG
Organism: Acomys minous; assembly: GCF_964271855.1. NCBI lineage: Eukaryota > Metazoa > Chordata > Mammalia > Rodentia > Muridae > Acomys > Acomys minous. The sequence continues at coordinate 4,370,701 of NW_028182181.1, forward strand.
AAACGTTCGTTTCTGCTAGCGCTGTGCTTCTACACATGTATTTGCTGAACGGTGAAAGCGCACAGTAATGCACTTTTCTCCCAGCAAATACACTGTTTCTAAGGAAATGGGAACACACTGAGGAGACACTTTTGGGTGATACTGTGACTAAAACTGAGCTTCCCTACGCACAGGGAAGCAAGAGAAATGCTGATTTCATCAAGCCCAGTTACATACTCAGAATCTGTACTACTGCGCAAATAGGCATGAATCTGTAGGCAAAAAACTCATTTCTGACAAAGTTGCCCAAATGCATCTCAGAAGTGTGCAACTTGTTCCCTGAGTTAGAAAACGTCGAGAAACGATCGTTTCTGCTAGCGCTGTGCTTCTACACATGCATTTGCTGAACGGTGAAAGCGCACAGTAATGCACTTTTGTCCCAGCAAATACACTGTTTCTAAGGAAATGGGAACACACTGAGGAGACACTTGTGGGAGCTACTGTGACTAAAACTGAGCTTCCCTACGCACAGGGAAGCAAGAGAAATGCTGATTTCATCAAGCCCAGTTACATACTCAGAATCTGTACTACTGCGCAAATAGGCATGAATCTGTAGGCAAAAAACTCATTTCTGACAAAGTTGCCCAAATGCATCTCAGAAGTGGGCAACTTGTTCCCTGAGTTAGAAAACGTCAAGAAACGTTCGTTTCTGCTAGCGCTGTTCTTCTACACATGCATTTGCTGAACGGTGAAAGCGCACAGTAATGCACTTTTGTCCCAGCAAATACACTGTTTCTAAGGAAATGGGAACACACTGAGGAGACACTTGTGGGAGCTACTGTGACTAAAACTGAGCTTCCCTACGCACAGGGAAGCAAGAGAAATGCTGATTTCATCAAGCCCAGTTACATACTCAGAATCTGTACTACTGCGCAAATAGGCATGTCTCTGTAGGCAAAAAACTCATTTCTGACAATGTTGCCCAAATGCATCTCAGAAGTGTGGAACTTGTTCCCTGAGTTAGAAAACGTCGAGAAACGTTCGTTTCTGCTAGCGCTGTGCTTCTACACATGTAATTGCTGAACGGTGAAAGTGCACAGTAATGCACTTTTCTCCCAGCAAATACACTGTTTCTAAGGAACTGGGAACAACTGAGGAGACACTTGTGGGAGCTACTGTGACTAAAACTGAGCTTCCCTACTCACAGGGAAGCAAGAGAAATGCTGATTTCATCAAGCCCAGTTACATACTCAGAATCTGTACTACTGCGCAAATAGGCATGAATCTGTAGGCAAAAAACTCATTTCTGACAAAGTTGCCCAAATGCATCTCAGAAGTGTGCAACTTGTTCCCTGAGTTAGAAACGTCGAGAAACGGTCTTTTCTGCTAGCGCTGTGCTTCTACACATGATTTGCTGAACGGTGCAAGCGCACAGTAATGCACTTTTCTCCCAGCAAATACACTGTTTCTAAGGAACTGGGAACACACTGAGGAGACACTTGTGGGAGCTACTGTCACTAAAACTGAGCTTCCCTACGCACAGGGAAGCAAGAGAAATGCTGATTTCATCAAGCCCAGTTACATACTCAGAATCTGTACTACTGCGCAAATAGGCATGTCTCTGTAGGCAAAAAACTCATTTCTGACAAAGTTGCCCAAATGCATCTCAGAAGTGTGCAACTTGCTCCCTGAGTTAGAAAACGTCGAGAAACATTCGTTTCTGCTAGCGCTGTGCTTCTACACATGTATTTGCTGAAAGGTGAAAGCACACAGTAATGCACTTTTCTCCCAGCAAATACACTGTTTCTAAGGAAATGGGAACACACTGAGGAGACACTTGTGGGAGCTACTGTGAGTAAAACTGAGCTTCCCTACGCACAGGGAAGCAAGAGAAATGCTGATTTCATCAAGCCCAGTTACATACTCAGAATCTGTACTACTGCGCAAATAGGCATGTCTCTGTAGGCAAAAAACTCATTTCTGACAAAGTTGCCCAAATGCATCTCAGAAGTGTGCAACTTCTTCCCTGAGTTAGAAAACGTCGAGAAACATTCGTTTCTGCTAGCGCTGTGCTTCTCCACATGTATTTGCTGAACGGTGAAAGCGTACAGTAATGCACTTTTCTCCCAGCAAATACACTGTTTCTAAGGAAATGGGAACACACTGAGGAGACACTTGTGGGAGCTACTGTGACTAAAACTGAGCTTCCCTACGCACAGGGAAGCAAGAGAAATGCTGATTTCATCAAGCCCAGTTACATACTCAGAATCCGTACTACTGCGCGAATAGGCATGTCTCTGTAGGCAAAAAACTCATTTCTGACAATGTTGCCCAAATGCATCTCAGAAGTGGGCAACTTGTTCTCTGAGTTAGAAAACGTGGAGAAACGTTCGTTTCTGCTAGCGCTGTTCTTCTACACATGTATTTGCTGAACGGTGAAAGCGTACAGTGATGCACTTTTCTCCCAGCAAATACACTGTTTCTAAGGAAATGGGAACACACTGAGGAGACACTTGTGGGAGCTACTGTGAGTAAAACTGAGCTTCCCTACGCACAGGGAAGCAAGAGAAAGGCTGATTTCATCAAGCCCAGTTACATACTCAGAATCTGTACTACTGCGCAAATAGGCATGTCTCTGTAGGCAAAAAACTCATTTCTGACAAAGTTGCCCAAATGCATCTCAGAAGTGTGCCACTTGTTCCCTGAGTTAGAAAACGTCGAGAAATGGTCGTTTCAGCTAGCGCTGTGCTTCACCACATGTATTTGCTGAACGGTGAAAGTGCACAGTAATGCACTTTTCTCCCAGCAAATACACTGTTTCTAAGGAAATGGCAACACACTGAGGAGACACTCGTGGGAGCTACTGTGACTAAAACTGAGCTTCCCTACGCACAGGGAAGCAAGAGAAATGCTGATTTCATCAAGCCCAGTTACATACTCAGAATCTGTACTACTGCGCAAATAGGCATGTCTCTTTAGGCAAAAAACTCATTTCTGACAATGTTGCCCAAATGCATCTCAGAAGTGTGCAACTTGTTCCCTGAGTTAGAAAACGTCGAGAAACGTTCGTTTCTGCTAGCGCTGTGCTTCTACACATGCATTTGCTGAACGGTGAAAGCGCACAGTAATGCACTTTTCTCCCAGCAAATACACTGTTTCTAAGGCACTGGGAACAACTGAGGAGACACTTGTGGGAGCTACTGTGACTAAAACTGAGCTTCCCTACTCACAGGGAAGCAAGAGAAATGCTGATTTCATCAAGCCCAGTTACATACTCAGAATCTGTACTACTGCGCAAATAGGCATGAATCTGTAGGCAAAAAACTCATTTCTGACAAAGTTGCCCAAATGCATCTCAGAAGTGTGCAACTTGTTCCCTGAGTTAGAAAACGTCGAGAAACATTCGTTTCTGCTAGCGCTGTGCTTCTCCACATGTATTTGCTGAACGGTGAAAGCGCACAGTAATGCACTTTTCTCCCAGCAAATACACTGTTTCTAAGGAAATGGGAACACACTGAGGAGACACTTGTGGGAGCTACTGTGACTAAAACTGAGCTTCCCTACGCACAGGGAAGCAAGAGAAATGCTGATTTCATCAAGCCCAGTTACATACTCAGAATCTGTACTACTGCGCAAATAGGCATGTCTCTTTAGGCAAAAAACTCATTTCTGACAATGTTGCACAAATGCATCTCAGAAGTGTGCAACTTGTTCCCTGAGTTAGAAAACGTCGAGAAACGTTCGTTTCTGCTAGCGCTGTTCTTCTACACATGTATTTGCTGAACGGTGAAAGCGCACAGTAATGCACTTTTCTCCCAGCAAATACACTGTTTCTAACGAAATGGGAACAACTGAGGAGACACTTGTGGGAGCTACTGTGACTAAAACTGAGCTTCCCTACTGACAGGGAAGCAAGAGAAATGCTGATTTCATCAAGCCCAGTTACATACTCAGAATCTGTACTACTGCGCAAATAGGCATGAATCTGTAGGCAAAAAACTCATTTCTGACAAAGTTGCCCAAATGCATCTCAGAAGTGTGCAACTTGTTCCCTGAGTTAGAAAACGTCGAGAAACATTCGTTTCTGCTAGCGCTGTGCTTCTCCACATGTATTTGCTGAACGGTGAAAGCGCACAGTAATGCACTTTTCTCCCAGCAAATACACTGTTTCTAAGGAAATGGGAACACACTGAGGAGACACTTGTGGGAGCTACTGTGAGTAAAACTGAGCTTCCCTACGCACAGGGAAGCAAGAGAAATGCTGATTTCATCAAGCCCAGTTACATACTCAGAATCTGTACTACTGCGCAAATAGGCATGTCTCTGTAGGCAAAAAACTCATTTCTGACAAAGTTGCCCAAATGCATCTCAGAAGTGTGCAACTTCTTCCCTGAGTTAGAAAACGTCGAGAAACATTCGTTTCTGCTAGCGCTGTGCTTCTCCACATGTATTTGCTGAACGGTGAAAGCGTACAGTAATGCACTTTTCTCCCAGCAAATACACTGTTTCTAAGGAAATGGGAACACACTGAGGAGACACTTGTGGGAGCTACTGTGACTAAAACTGAGCTTCCCTACGCACAGGGAAGCAAGAGAAATGCTGATTTCATCAAGCCCAGTTACATACTCAGGATCCGTACTACTGCGCGAATAGGCATGTCTCTGTAGGCAAAAAACTCATTTCTGACAATGTTGCCCAAATGCATCTCAGAAGTGGGCAACTTGTTCTCTGAGTTAGAAAACGTGGAGAAACGTTCGTTTCTGCTAGCGCTGTTCTTCTACACATGTATTTGCTGAACGGTGAAAGCGTACAGTGATGCACTTTTCTCCCAGCAAATACACTGTTTCTAAGGAAATGGGAACACACTGAGGAGACACTTGTGGGAGCTACTGTGAGTAAAACTGAGCTTCCCTACGCACAGGGAAGCAAGAGAAAGGCTGATTTCATCAAGCCCAGTTACATACTCAGAATCTGTACTACTGCGCAAATAGGCATGTCTCTGTAGGCAAAAAACTCATTTCTGACAAAGTTGCCCAAATGCATCTCAGAAGTGTGCCACTTGTTCCCTGAGTTAGAAAACGTCGAGAAATGGTCGTTTCAGCTAGCGCTGTGCTTCACCACATGTATTTGCTGAACGGTGAAAGTGCACAGTAATGCACTTTTCTCCCAGCAAATACACTGTTTCTAAGGAAATGGCAACACACTGAGGAGACACTCGTGGGAGCTACTGTGACTAAAACTGAGCTTCCCTACGCACAGGGAAGCAAGAGAAATGCTGATTTCATCAAGCCCAGTTACATACTCAGAATCTGTACTACTGCGCAAATAGGCATGTCTCTTTAGGCAAAAAACTCATTTCTGACAATGTTGCCCAAATGCATCTCAGAAGTGTGCAACTTGTTCCCTGAGTTAGAAAACGTCGAGAAACGTTCGTTTCTGCTAGCGCTGTGCTTCTACACATGCATTTGCTGAACGGTGAAAGCGCACAGTAATGCACTTTTCTCCCAGCAAATACACTGTTTCTAAGGCACTGGGAACAACTGAGGAGACACTTGTGGGAGCTACTGTGACTAAAACTGAGCTTCCCTACTCACAGGGAAGCAAGAGAAATGCTGATTTCATCAAGCCCAGTTACATACTCAGAATCTGTACTACTGCGCAAATAGGCATGAATCTGTAGGCAAAAAACTCATTTCTGACAAAGTTGCCCAAATGCATCTCAGAAGTGTGCAACTTGTTCCCTGAGTTAGAAAACGTCGAGAAACATTCGTTTCTGCTAGCGCTGTGCTTCTCCACATGTATTTGCTGAACGGTGAAAGCGCACAGTAATGCACTTTTCTCCCAGCAAATACACTGTTTCTAAGGAAATGGGAACACACTGAGGAGACACTTGTGGGAGCTACTGTGACTAAAACTGAGCTTCCCTACGCACAGGGAAGCAAGAGAAATGCTGATTTCATCAAGCCCAGTTACATACTCAGAATCTGTACTACTGCGCAAATAGGCATGTCTCTTTAGGCAAAAAACTCATTTCTGACAATGTTGCACAAATGCATCTCAGAAGTGTGCAACTTGTTCCCTGAGTTAGAAAACGTCGAGAAACGTTCGTTTCTGCTAGCGCTGTTCTTCTACACATGTATTTGCTGAACGGTGAAAGCGCACAGTAATGCACTTTTCTCCCAGCAAATACACTGTTTCTAACGAAATGGGAACAACTGAGGAGACACTTGTGGGAGCTACTGTGACTAAAACTGAGCTTCCCTACTGACAGGGAAGCAAGAGAAATGCTGATTTCATCAAGCCCAGTTACATACTCAGAATCTGTACTACTGCGCAAATAGGCATGAATCTGTAGGCAAAAAACTCATTTCTGACAAAGTTGCCCAAATGCATCTCAGAAGTGTGCAACTTGTTCCCTGAGTTAGAAAACGTCGAGAAACATTCGTTTCTGCTAGCGCTGTGCTTCTCCACATGTATTTGCTGAACGGTGAAAGCGCACAGTAATGCACTTTTCTCCCAGCAAATACACTGTTTCTAAGGAAATGGGAACACACTGAGGAGACACTTGTGGGAGCTACTGTGACTAAAACTGAGCTTCCCTACTCACAGGGAAGCAAGAGAAATGCTGATTTCATAAAGCCCTGTTACATACTCAGAATCTGTACTACTGCGCGAATAGGCATGTCTCTATAGGCAAAAAACTCATTTCTGACAAAGTTGCCCAAATGCATCTCAGAAGTGGGCAACTTGTTCTCTGAGTTAGAAAACGTGGAGAAACGTTCGTTTCTGCTAGCGCTGTTCTTCTACACATGTATTTGCTGAACGGTGAATGCGTACAGTGAGGCACTTTTCTCCCAGCAAATACACTATTTCTAAGGAAATGGGAACACACTGAGGAGACACTTGTGGGAGCTACTGTGACTAAAACTGAGCTTCCCTACGCACAGGGAAGCAAGAGAAATGCTGATTTCATCAAGCCCAGTTACATACTCAGAATCTGTACTACTGCGCAAATAGGCATGAATCTGTAGGCAAAAAACTCATTTCTGACAAAGTTGCCCAAATGCATCTCAGAAGTGTGCAACTTGTTCCCTGAGTTAGAAAACGTCGAGAAACGTTCGTTTCTGCTAGCGCTGTGCTTCTACAGATGCATTTGCTGAACGGTGAAAGCGCACAGTAATGCACTTTTGTCCCAGCAAATACACTGTTTCTAAGGAAATGGGAACACACTGAGGAGACACTTGTGGGAGCTACTGTGACTAAAACTGAGCTTCCCTACGCACAGGGAAGCAAGAGAAATGCTGATTTCATCAAGCCCAGTTACATACTCAGAATCTGTACTACTGCGCAAATAGGAATGAATCTGTAGGCAAAAAACTCATTTCTGACAAAGTTGCCCAAATGCATCTCAGAAGTGTGCAACTTGTTCCCTGAGTTAGAAAACGTCGAGAAACGGTCTTTTCTGCTAGCGCTGTGCTTCTACACATGTATTTGCTGAACGGTGCAAGCGCACAGTAATGCACTTTTCTCCCAGCAAATACACTGTTTCTAAGGAACTGGGAAAACACTGAGGAGACACTTGTGGGAGCTACTGTAACTAAAACTGAGCTTCCCTACGCACAGGGAAGCAAGAGAAATGCTGATTTCATCAAGCCCAGTTACATACTCAGAATCTGTACTACTGCGCAAATAGGCAGGTTTCTGTAGGCAAAAAACTCATTTTTGAGAAAGTTACCGAAATGCATCTCAGCAGTGTGCAACTTGTTCCCTGAGTTAGAAAACGTCGAGAAACATTCGTTTCAGCTAGCGCTGTGCTTCTACACATGTATTTGCTGAACGGTGAAAGCGCACAGTAATGCACTTTTCTCCCTGCAAATACACTGTTTCTAAGGAAATGGGAACACACTGAGGAGACACTTGTGGGAGCTACTGTGACTAAAACTGAGCTTCCCTACGCACAGGGAAGCAAGAGAAATGCTGATTTCATAAAGCCCTGTTACATACTCAGAATCTGTACTACTGCGCGAATAGGCATGTCTCTATAAGCAAAAAACTCATTTCTGACAAAGTTGCCCAAATGCATCTCAGAAGTGGGCAACTTGTTCTCTGAGTTAGAAAACGTGGAGAAACGTTCGTTTCTGCTAGCGCTGTTCTTCTACACATGTATTTGCTGAACGGTGAAAGTGTACAGTGAGGCACTTTTCTCCCAGCAAATACACTATTTCTAAGGAAATGGGAACACACTGAGGAGACACTTGTGGGAGCTACTGTGACTAAAACTGAGCTTCCCTACGCACAGGGAAGCAAGAGAAATGCTGATTTCATCAAGCCCAGTTACATACTCAGAATCTGTACTACTGTGCAAATAGGCATGAATCTGTAGGCAAAAAACTCATTTCTGACAAAGTTGCCCAAATGCATCTCAGAAGTGTGCAACTTGTTCCCTGAGTTAGAAAACGTCGAGAAACGTTCGTTTCTGCTAGCGCTGTGCTTCTACACATGCATTTGCTGAACGGTGAAAGCGCACAGTAATGCACTTTTGTCCCAGCAAATACACTGTTTCTAAGGAAATGGGAACACACTGAGGAGACACTTGAGGGAGGTACTGTGACTAAAACTGAGCTTCCCTACGCACAGGGAAGCAAGAGAAATGCTGATTTCATCAAGCCCAGTTACATACTCAGAATCTGTACTACTGCGCAAATAGGCATGTCTCTGTAGGCAAAAAACTCATTTCTGACAATGTTGCCCAAATGCATCTCAGAAGTGTGCAACTTGTTCCCTGAGTTAGAAAACGTCGAGAAACGTTCGTTTCTGCTAGCGCTGTGCTTCTACACATGTATTTGCTGAAAGGTGAAAGTGCACAGTAATGCACTTTTCTCCCAGCAAATACACTGTTTCTAAGGAACTGGGAACAACTGAGGAGACACTTGTGGGAGCTACTGTGACTAAAACTGAGCTTCCCTACTCACAGGGAAGCAAGAGAAATGCTGATTTCATCAAGCCCAGTTACATACTCAGAATCTGTACTACTGCGCAAATAGGCATGAATCTGTAGGCAAAAAACTCATTTCTGACAAAGTTGCCCAAATGCATCTCAGAAGTGTGCAACTTGTTCCCTGAGTTAGAAAACGTCGAGAAACGGTCTTTTCTGCTAGCGCTGTGCTTCTACACATGTATTTGCTGAACGGTGCAAGCGCACAGTAATGCACTTTTCTCCCAGCAAATACACTGTTTCTAAGGAACTGGGAACACACTGAGGAGACACTTGTGGGAGCTACTGTAACTAAAACTGAGCTTCCCTACGCACAGGGAAGCAAGAGAAATGCTGATTTCATCAAGCCCAGTTACATACTCAGAATCTGTACTACTGCGCAAATAGGCAGGTTTCTGTAGGCAAAAAACTCATTTTTGAGAAAGTTACCGAAATGCATCTCAGCAGTGTGCAACTTGTTCCCTGAGTTAGAAAACGTCGAGAAACATTCGTTTCAGCTAGCGCTGTGCTTCTACACATGTATTTGCTGAACGGTGAAAGCGCACAGTAATGCACTTTTCTCCCTGCAAATACACTGTTTCTAAGGAAATGGGAACACACTGAGGAGACACTTGTGGGAGCTACTGTGACTAAAACTGAGCTTCCCTACGCACAGGGAAGTAAGGGAAAGGCTGATTCCATCCAGCCTTGTTACATACTCAGAATCTGTACTACTACGCAAATAGGCATGTCTCTGTAGGCAAAAAACTCATTTCTGACAAAGTTGCCCAAATGCATCTCAGAAGTGTGCAACTTGTTCCCTGAGTTAGAAAACGTCGAGAAACGTTCGTTTCTGCTAGCGCTGTGCTTCTACACATGTATTTGCTGAACGGTGAAAGCGCACAGTAATGCACTTTTCTAGCAGCAAATACACTGTTTCTAAGGAAATGGGAACACACTGAGGAGACACTTGTGGGAGCTACTGTGACTAAAACTGAGCTTCCCTACGCACAGGGAAGCAAGAGAAATGCTGATTTCATCCAGCCCAGTTACATACTCAGAATCTGTACTACTGCGCAAATAGGCATGTCTCTGTAGGAAAAAAACTAATTTTTGAGAAAGTTACCCAAATGCATCTCAGAAGTGTGCAACTTGTTCCCTGAGTTAGAAAACGTCGAGAAACGTTCGTTTCAGCTAGCGCAGTGCTTCTACACATGTATTTGCTGAACGGTGAAAGCGCACAGTAATGCACTTTTTTCCCTGCAAATACACTGTTTCTAAGGAAATGGGAACACACTGAGGAGACACTTGTGGGAGCTACTGTGACTAAAACTGAGCTTCCCTACGCACAGGGAAGCAAGGGAAAGGCTGATTCCATCCAGCCTTGTTACATACTCAGAATCTGTACTACTGCGCAAATAGGCATGTCTCTGTAGGCAAAAAACTCATTTCTGACAAAGTTGCCCAAATGCATCTCAGAAGTGTGCAACTTGTTCCCTCAGTTAGAAAACGTCGAGAAACGTTCGTTTCTGCTAGCGCTGTGCTTCTACACATGTATTTGCTGAACGGTGAAAGCGCACAGTAATGCACTTTTCTCCCAGCAAATACACTGTTTCTAAGGAAATGGGAACACACTGAGGAGACACTTGTGGGAGCTACTGTGACTAAAACTGAGCTTCCCTACGCACAGGGAAGCAAGAGAAATGCTGATTTCATCCAGCCCAGTTACATACACAGAATCTGTACTACTGCGCAAATAGGCATGTCTCTGTAGGAAAAAAACTAATTTTTGAGAAAGTTACCCAAATGCATCTCAGAAGTGTGCAACTTGTTCCCTGAGTTAGAAAACGTCGAGAAACGTTCGTTTCTGCTAGCGCTGTGCTTCTACTCATGTATTTGCTGAACGGTGAAAGCGCACAGTAATGCACTTTTCTCCCAGCAAATACTCTGTTTCTAAGGATCTGCGAACACACTGAGGAGACACTTGTGGGAGCTACTGTGACTAAAACTGAGCTTCCCTACGCACAGGGAAGCAAGAGAAATGCTGAATTCTTCAAGCCCAGTACATACTCAGAATCTGTACTACTGCGCAAATAGGCATGTCTCTGTAGGCAAAAAACTCATTTCTGACAAAGTTGCCCAAATGCATCTCAGAAGTGTGCAACTTGCTCCCTGAGTTAGAAAACGTCGAGAAACATTCGTTTCTGCTAGCGCTGTGCTTCTACACATGTATTTGCTGAAAGGTGAAAGCACACAGTAATGCACTTTTCTCCCAGCAAATACACTGTTTCTAAGGAAATGGGAACACACTGAGGAGACACTTGTGGGAGCTACTGTGAGTAAAACTGAGCTTCCCTACGCACAGGGAAGCAAGAGAAATGCTGATTTCATCAAGCCCAGTTACATACTCAGAATCTGTACTACTGCGCAAATAGGCATGTCTCTGTAGGCAAAAAACTCATTTCTGACAAAGTTGCCCAAATGCATCTCAGAAGTGTGCAACTTCTTCCCTGAGTTAGAAAACGTCGAGAAACATTCGTTTCTGCTAGCGCTGTGCTTCTACACATGTATTTGCTGAACGGTGAAAGCGTACAGTAATGCACTTTTCTCCCAGCAAATACACTGTTTCTAAGGAAATGGGAACACACTGAGGAGACACTTGTGGGAGCTACTGTGAGTAAAACTGAGCTTCCCTACGCACAGGGAAGCAAGAGAAAGGCTGATTTCATCAAGCCCAGTTACATACTCAGAATCTGTACTACTGCGCAAATAGGCATGTCTCTGTAGGCAAAAAACTCATTTCTGACAAAGTTGCCCAAATGCATCTCAGAAGTGTGCCACTTGTTCCCTGAGTTAGAAAACGTCGAGAAATGGTCGTTTCAGCTAGCGCTGTGCTTCACCACATGTATTTGCTGAACGGTGAAAGCGCACAGTAATGCACTTTTCTCCCAGCAAATACACTGTTCCTAAGGAAATGGGAACACACTGAGGAGACACTTGTGGGAGCTACTGTGACTAAAACTGAGCTTCCCTACGCATAGGGAAGCAAGAGATGTGCTGATTTCATCAAGCCCAGTTACATACTCAGAATCTGTACTACTGCGCAAATAGGCATGTCTCTTTAGGCAAAAAACTCATTTCTGACAATGTTGCCCAAATGCATCTCAGAAGTGTGCAACTTGTTCCCTGAGTTAGAAAACGTCGAGAAACGTTCGTTTCTGCTAGCGCTGTGCTTCTACACATGCATTTGCTGAACGGTGAAAGAGCACAGTAATGCCCTTTTCTCCCAGCAAATACACTGTTTCTAAGGAACTGGGAACAACTGAGGAGACACTTGTGGGAGCTACTGTGACAAAAACTGAGCTTCCCTACTCACAGGGAAGCAAGAGAAATGCTGATTTCATCAAGCCCAGTTACATACTCAGAATCTGTACTACTGCGCAAATAGGCATGAATCTGAAGGCAAAAAACTCATTTCTGACAAAGTTGCCCAAATGCATCTCAGAAGTGTGCAACTTGTTCCCTGAGTTAGAAAATGTCGAGAAACGGTCGTTTCTGCTAGCGCTGTGCTTCTCCACATGTATTTGCTGAACGGTGAAAGCGCACAGTAATGCACTTTTCTCCCAGCAAATACACTGTTTCTAAGGAAATGGGAACACACTGAGGAGACACTTGTGGGAGCTACTGTGACTAAAACTGAGCTTCCCTACGCACAGGGAAGCAAGAGAAATGCTGATTTCATCAAGCCCAGTTACATACTCAGAATCTGTACTACTGCGCAAATAGGCATGTCTCTTTAGGCAAAAAACTCATTTCTGACAATCTTGCCCAAATGCATCTCAGAAGTTTGCAACTTGTTCCCTGAGTTAGAAAACGTCGAGAAACGTTCGTTTCTGCTAGCGCTGTGCTTCTACACATGTATTTGCTGAACGGTGAAAGCGCACAGTAATGCACTTTTCTCCCAGCAAATACACTGTTTCTAAGGAAATGGGAACACACTGAGGAGACACTTGTGGGAGCTACTGTGACTAAAACTGAGCTTCCCTACGCACAGGGAAGCAAGAGAAATGCTGATTTCATCAAGCCCAGTTACATACTCAGAATCTGTACTACTGCGCAAATAGGCATGACTCTGTAGACAAAAAACTCATTTCTGACAAAGTTGCCCAAATGCATCTCAGAAGTGTGCAACTTCTTCCCTGAGTTAGAAAACGTCGAGAAACATTCGTTTCTGCTAGCGCTGTGCTTCTCCACATGTATTTGCTGAACGGTGAAAGCGTACAGTAATGCACTTTTCTCCCAGCAAATACACTGTTTCTAAGGAAATGGGAACACACTGAGGAGACACTTGTGGGAGCTACTGTGACTAAAACTGAGCTTCCCTACGCACAGGGAAGCAAGAGAAATGCTGATTTCATCAAGCCCAGTTACATACTCAGAATCTGTACTACTGCGCGAATAGGCATGTCTCTGTAGGCAAAAAACTCATTTCTGACAATGTTGCCCAAATGCATCTCAGAAGTGGGCAACTTGTTCTCTGAGTTAGAAAACGTGGAGAAACGTTCGTTTCTGCTAGCGCTGTTCTTCTACACATGTATTTGCTGAACGGTGAAAGCGTACAGTGATGCACTTTTCTCCCAGCAAATACACTGTTTCTAAGGAAATGGGAACACACTGAGGAGACACTTGTGGGAGCTACTGTGAGTAAAACTGAGCTTCCCTACGCACAGGGAAGCAATAGAAAGGCTGATTTCATCAAGCCCAGTTACATACTCAGAATCTGTACTACTGCGCAAATAGGCATGTCTCTGTAGGCAAAAAACTCATTTCTGACAAAGTATCCCAAATGCATCTCAGAAGTGTGCCACTTGTTCCCTGAGTTAGAAAACGTCGAGAAATGGTCGTTTCAGCTAGCGCTGTGCTTCACCACATGTATTTGCTGAACGGTGAAAGCGCACAGTAATGCACTTTTCTCCCAGCAAATACACTGTTCCTAAGGAAATGGGAACACACTGAGGAGACACTTGTGGGAGCTACTGTGACTAAAACTGAGCTTCCCTACGCACAGGGAAGCAAGAGATGTGCTGATTTCATCAAGCCCAGTTACATACTCAGAATCTGTACTACTGCGCAAATAGGCATGTCTCTTTAGGCAAAAAACTCATTTCTGACAATGTTGCCCAAATGCATCTCAGAAGTGTGCAACTTGTTCCCTGAGTTAGAAAACGTCGAGAAAAATTCGTTTCTGCTAGCGCTGTGCTTCTCCACATGTATTTGCTGAACGGTGAAAGCGCACAGTAATGCACTTTTCTCCCAGCAAATACACTGTTTCTAAGGAAATGGGAACACACTGAGGAGACACTTGTGGGAGCTACTGTGACTAAAACTGAGCTTCCCTACGCACAGGGAAGCAAGAGAAATGCTGATTTCATCAAGCCCAGTTACATACTCAGAATCTGTACTACTGCGCAAATAGGCATGTCTCTTTAGGCAAAAAACTCATTTCTGACAATGTTGCCCAAATGCATCTCAGAAGTGTGCAACTTGTTCCCTGAGTTAGAAAACGTCGAGAAACGGTCGTTTCTGCTAGCGCTGTGCTTCTACACATGTATTTGCTGAACGGTGAAAGCGCACAGTAATGCACTTTTCTCCCAGCAAATACACTGTTTCTAAGGAACTGGGAACAACTGAGGAGACACTTGTGGGAGCTACTGTGACTAAAACTGAGCTTCCCTACTGACAGGGAAGCAAGAGAAATGCTGATTTCATCAAGCCCAGTTACATACTCAGAATCTGTACTACTGCGCAAATAGGCATGAATCTGTAGGCAAAAAACTCATTTCTGACAAAGTTGCCCAAATGCATCTCAGAAGTGTGCAACTTGTTCCCTGAGTTAGAAAACGTCGAGAAACATTCGTTTCTGCTAGCGCTGTGCTTCTCCACATGTATTTGCTGAACGGTGAAACCGCACAGTAATGCACTTTTCTCCCAGCAAATACACTGTTTCTAAGGAAATGGGAACACACTGAGGAGACACTTGTGGGAGCTACTGTGACTAAAACTGAGCTTCCCTACGCACAGGGAAGCAAGAGAAATGCTGATTTCATCAAGCCCAGTTACATACTCAGAATCTGTACTACTGCGCAAATAGGCATGAATCTGTAGGCAAAAAACTCATTTCTGACAAAGTTGCCCAAATGCATCTCAGAAGTGTGCAACTTGTTCCCTGAGTAAGAAAACGTCGAGAAACGTTCGTTTCTGCTAGCGCTGTGCTTCTACACATGTATTTGCTGAACGGTGAAAGCGCACAGTAATGCACTTTTCTCCCAGCAAATACACTGTTTCTAAGGAAATGGGAACACACTGAGGAGACACTTGTGGGAGCTACTGTGACTAAAACTGAGCTTCCCTACGCACAGGGAAGCAAGAGAAATGCTGATTTCATCCAGCCCAGTTACATACTCAGAATCTGTACTACTGCGCAAATAGGCATGAATCTGTAGGCAAAAAACTCATTTCTGACAAAGTTGCCCAAATGCATCTCAGAAGTGTGCAACTTGTTCCCTGAGTTAGAAAACGTCGAGAAACGGTCGTTTCTGCTAGCGCTGTGCTTCTACACATGTATTTGCTGAACGGTGAAAGCGCACAGTATTGCACTTTTCTCCCAGCAAATACACTGTTTCTAAGGAAATGGGAACAACTGAGGAGACACTTGTGGGAGCTACTGTGACTAAAACTGAGCTTCCCTACTCACAGGGAAGCAAGAGAAATGCTGATTTCATCAAGCCCAGTTACATACTCAGAATCTGTACTACTGCGCAAATAGGCATGTCTCTGTAGGCAAAAAACTCATTTCTGACAAAGTTGCCCAAATGCATCTCAGAAGTGTGCAACTTGTTCACTGAGTTAGAAAACGTCGAGAAACATTCGTTTCTGCTAGCGCTGTGCTTCTCCACATGTATTTGCTGAACGGTGAAAGCGCACAGTAATGCACTTTTCTCCCAGCAAATACACTGTTTCTAAGGAAATGGGAACACACTGAGGAGACACTTGTGGGAGCTACTGTGACTAAAACTGAGCTTCCCTACGCACAGGGAAGCAAGAGAAATGCTGATTTCATCAAGCCCAGTTACATACTCAGAATCTGTACTACTGCGCAAATAGGCATGTCTCTTTAGGCAAAAAACTCATTTCTGACAATGTTGCCCAAATGCATCTCAGAAGTGTGCAACTTGTTCCCTGAGTTAGAAAACGTCGAGAAACGGTCGTTTCTGCTAGCGCTGTGCTTCTACACATGTATTTGCTGAACGGTGAAAGCGCACAGTAATGCACTTTAATCCCAGCAAATACACTGTTTCTAAGGAACTGGGAACAACTGAGGAGACACTTGTGGGAGCTACTGTGACTAAAACTGAGCTTCCCTACTGACAGGGAAGCAAGAGAAATGCTGATTTCATCAAGCCCAGTTACATACTCAGAATCTGTACTACTGCGCAAATAGGCATGAATCTGTAGGCAAAAAACTCATTTCTGACAAAGTTGCCCAAATGCATCTCAGAAGTGTGCAACTTGTTCCCTGAGTTAGAAAACGTCGAGAAACATTCGTTTCTGCTAGCGCTGTGCTTCTCCACATGTATTTGCTGAACGGTGAAAGCGCACAGTAATGCACTTTTCTCCCAGCAAATACACTGTTTCTAAGGAAATGGGAACACACTGAGGAGACACTTGTGGGAGCTACTGTGACTAAAACTGAGCTTCCCTACGCACAGGGAAGCAAGAGAAATGCTGATTTCATCAAGCCCAGTTACATACTCAGAATCTGTACTACTGCGCAAATAGGCATGAATCTGTAGGCAAAAAACTCATTTCTGACAAAGTTGCCCAAATGCATCTCAGAAGTGTGCAACTTGTTCCCTGAGTAAGAAAACGTCGAGAAACGTTCGTTTCTGCTAGCGCTGTGCTTCTACACATGTATTTGCTGAACGGTGAAAGCGCACAGTAATGCACTTTTCTCCCAGCAAATACACTGTTTCTAAGGAAATGGGAACACACTGAGGAGACACTTGTGGGAGCTACTGTGACTAAAACTGAGCTTCCCTACGCACAGGGAAGCAAGAGAAATGCTGATTTCATCCAGCCCAGTTACATACTCAGAATCTGTACTACTGCCAAAATAGGCATGAATCTGTAGGCAAAAAACTCATTTCTGACAAAGTTGCCCAAATGCATCTCAGAAGTGTGCAACTTGTTCCCTGAGTTAGAAAACGTCGAGAAACGGTCGTTTCTGCTAGCGCTGTGCTTCTCCACATGTATTTGCTGAACGGTGAAAGCGCACAGTATTGCACTTTTCTCCCAGCAAATACACTGTTTCTAAGGGAATGGGAACAACTGAGGAGACACTTGTGGGAGCTACTGTGACTAAAACTGAGCTTCCCTACTCACAGGGAAGCAAGAGAAATGCTGATTTCATCAAGCCCAGTTACATACTCAGAATCTGTACTACTGCGCAAATAGGCATGTCTCTGTAGGCAAAAAACTCATTTCTGACAAAGTTGCCCAAATGCATCTCAGAAGTGTGCAACTTGTTCACTGAGTTAGAAAACGTCGAGAAACATTCGTTTCTGCTAGCGCTGTGCTTCTCCACATGTATTTGCTGAACGGTGAAAGCGCACAGTAATGCACTTTTCTCCCAG
This sequence comes from Acomys minous, assembly GCF_964271855.1. Lineage (NCBI taxonomy): Eukaryota > Metazoa > Chordata > Mammalia > Rodentia > Muridae > Acomys > Acomys minous. The sequence continues at coordinate 4,388,347 of NW_028182181.1, forward strand.
CAAATACACTGTTTCTAAGGAAATGGGAACACACTGAGGAGACACTTGTGGGAGCTACTGTGACTAAAACTGAGCTTCGCTACGCACAGGGAATCAAGAGAAATGCTGATTTCATCAAGCCCAGTTACATACTCAGAATCTGTACTACTGCGGAAGTAGGCATGTCTCTGTAGGCAAAAAACTCATTTCTGACAATGTTGCCCAAATGCATCTCAGAAGTGTGCAACTTGTTCCCTGAGTTAGAAAATGTCGAGAAACGGTCGTTTCTGCTAGCGCTGTGCTTCTACACATGTATTTGCTGAACGGTGAAAGCGCACAGTAATGCACTTTTCTCCCAGCAAATACACTGTTTCTAAGGAACTGGGAACACACTGAGGAGACACTTGTGGGAGCTACTGTGGCTAAAACTGAGCTTCCCTACGCACAAGGAAGCAAGAGAAATGCTGATTTCATCAAGCCCAGTTACATACTCAGAATCTGTACTACTGCGCAAATAGGCATGCCTCTGTAGGCAAAAAACTCATTTCTGACAGAGATGCCCAAATGCATCTCAGAAGTGTGCAACTTGTTCCCTGAGTTAGAAAACGTAGAGAAGCGTTCGTTTCTGCTAGCACTGTGGTTCTACACATGTATTTGCTGAACGGTGAAAGTGCACAGTAATGCACTTTTCTCCCAGCAAATACACTGTTTCTAAGGAAATGGGAACACACTGAGGAGACACTTGTGGGAACTACTGTGACTAAAACTGAGCTTCCCTACGCACAGGGAAGCAAGAGAAATGCTGATTTCATCAAGCCCAGTTACATACTCAGAATCTGTACTACTGCGCAAATAGGCATGTCTCTGTAGGCAATAAACTCATTTCTGACAAAGTTGCCCAAATGCATCTCAGAAGTGTGCAACTTGTTCCCTGAGTTAGAAAACGTCGAGAAACGTTCGTTTCTGCTAGCGCTGTGCTTCTACACATGTATTTGGTGAACGGTGAAAGCGTACAGTGATGCACTTTTCTCCCAGCAAATACACTGTTTCTAAGGAAATGGGATCACACTGAGGAGACACTTGTGGGAGCTACTGTGACTAAAACTGAGCTTCCCTACGCACAGGGAAGCAAGAGAAATGCTGATTTCTTCAAGCCCAGTAACATACTCAGAATCTGTACTACTGCGCAAATAGGCATGAATCTGTAGGCAAAAAACTCATTTCTGACAAAGTTGCCCAAATGCATCTCAGAAGTGTGCAACATGTTCCCTGAGTTAGAAAACGTCGAGAAACGGTCGTTTTTGCTAGCGCTGTGCTTCTACACATGTATTTGCTGAACGGTGAAAGCGCACAGTAATGCACTTTTCTCCCAGCAAATACACTGTTTCTAAGGAACTGGGAACACACTGAGGAGACACTTGTGGGAGCTACTGTGGCTAAAACTGAGCTTCCCTACGCACAGGGAAGCAAGAGAAATGCTGATTTCATCAAGCCCAGTTACATACTCAGAATCTGTACTACTGCGCAAATAGGCATGCCTCTGTAGGCAAAAAACTCATTTCTGACAAAGATGCCCAAATGCATCTCAGAAGTGTGCAACTTGTTCCCTGAGTTAGAAAACGTCGAGAAGCGTTCGTTTCTGCTAGCACTGTGGTTCTACACATGTATTTGCTGAACGGTGAAAGTGCACAGTAATGCACTTTTCTCCCAGCAAATACACTGTTTCTAAGGAAATGGGAACACACTGAGGAGACACTTGTGGGAACTACTGTGACTAAAACTGAGCTTCCCTACGCACAGGGAAGCAAGAGAAATGCTGATTTCAGCAAGCCCAGTTACATACTCAGAATCTGTACTACTGCGCAAATAGGCATGTCTCTGTAGGCAATAAACTCATTTCTGACAAAGTTGCCCAAATGCATCTCAGAAGTGTGCAACTTGTTCCCTGAGTTAGAAAACGTCGAGAAACGTTCGTTTCTGCTAGCGCTGTGCTTCTACACATGTATTTGCTGAACGGTGAAAGCATACAGTGATGCACTTTTCTCCCAGCAAATACACTGTTTCTAAGGAAATGGGAACACACTGAGGAGACACTTGTGGGAGCTACTGTGACTAAAACTGAGCTTCCCTACGCACAGGGAAGCAAGAGAAATGCTGATTTCTTCAAGCCCAGTTACATACTCAGAATCTGTACTACTGCGCAAATAGGCATGAATCTGTAGGCAAAAAACTCATTTCTGACAAAGTTGCCCAAATGCATCTCAGAAGTGTGCAACATGTTCCCTGAGTTAGAAAACGTCGAGAAACGGTCGTTTCTGCTAGCGCTGTGCTTCTACACATGTATTTGCTGAACAGTGAAAGCGCACAGTAATGCACTTTTCTCCCAGCAAATACACTGTTTCTAAGGAAATGGGAACACACTGAGGAGACACTTGTGGGAGCTACTGTGGCTAAAACGGAGCTTCCCTACGCACAGGGAAGCAAGAGAAATGCTGATTTCATCAAGCCCAGTTACATACTCAGAATCTGTGCTACTGCGCAAATAGGCATGTCTCTGTAGGCAAAAAACTCATTTCTGACAAAGTTGCCCAAATGCATCTCAGAAGTGTGCAACTTGTTCACTGAGTTAGAAAACGTCGAGAAACATTCGTTTCTGCTAGCGCTGTGCTTCTCCACATGTATTTGCTGAACGGTGAAAGCGCACAGTAATGCACTTTTCTCCCAGCAAATACACTGTTTCTAAGGAAATGGGAACACACTGAGGAGACACTTGTGGGAGCTACTGTGACTAAAACTGAGCTTCGCTACGCACAGGGAATCAAGAGAAATGCTGATTTCATCAAGCCCAGTTACATACTCAGAATCTGTACTACTGCGGAAGTAGGCATGTCTCTTTAGGCAAAAAACTCATTTCTGACAATGTTGCCCAAATGCATCTCAGAAGTGTGCACCTTGTTCCCTGAGTTAGAAAATGTCGAGAAACGGTCGTTTCTGCTAGCGCTGTGCTTCTACACATGTATTTGCTGAACGGTGAAAGCGCACAGTAATGCACTTTTCTCCCAGCAAATACACTGTTTCTAAGGAAATGGGAACACACTGAGGAGACACTTGTGGGAGCTACTGTGACTAAAACTGAGCTTCCCTACGCACAGGGAAGCAAGAGAAATGCTGATTTCATTAAGCCCAGTTACATACTCAGAATCTGTACTACTGCGCAAATAGGCATGTCTCTGTAGGCAAAAAACTCATTTCTGACAAAGTTGCCCAAATGCATCTCAGAAGTGTGCAACTTGTTCCCTGAGTTAGAAAACGTCGAGAAACGGTCATATCTGCTAACGCTGTGCTTCTACACATGTATTTGCTGAACGGTGAAAGCGTACAGTGATGCACTTTTCTCCCAGCAAATACACTGTTTCTAAGGAAATGGGAACACACTGAGGAGACACTTGTGGGAGCTACTGTGACTAAAACTGAGCTTCCCTACGCACAGGGAAGCAAGAGAAATGCTGATTTCATCAAGCCCAGTTACATACTCAGAATCTGTACTACTGCGCAAATAGGCATGAATCTGTAGGCAAAAAACTCATTTCTGACAAAGTTGCCCAAATGCATCTCAGAAGTGTGCAACATGTTCCCTGAGTTAGAAAACGTCGAGAAACGGTGGTTTCCGCTAGCGCTGTGCTTCTACACATGTATTTGCTGAACGGTGAAAGCGCACAGTAATGCACTTTTCTCCCAGCAAATACACTGTTTCTAAGGAACTGGGAACACACTGAGGAGACACTTGTGGGAGCTACTGTGGCTAAAACTGAGCTTCCCTACGCACAGGGAAGCAAGAGAAATGCTGATTTCATCAAGCCCAGTTACATACTCAGAATCTGTACTACTGCGCAAATAGGCATGCCTCTGTAGGCAAAAAACTCATTTCTGACAAAGATGCCCAAATGCATCTCAGAAGTGTGCAACTTGTTCCCTGAGTTAGAAAACGTCGAGAAGCGTTCGTTTCTGCTAGCACTGTGGTTCTACACATGTATTTGCTGAACGGTGAAAGTGCACAGTAATGCACTTTTCTCCCAGCAAATACACTGTTTCTAAGGAAATGGGAACACACTGAGGAGACACTTGTGGGAACTACTGTGACTAAAACTGAGCTTCCCTACGCACAGGGAAGCAAGAGAAATGCTGATTTCATCAAGCCCAGTTACATACTCAGAATCTGTACTACTGCGCAAATAGGCATGTCTCTGTAGGCAATAAACTCATTTCTGACAAAGTTGCCCAAATGCATCTCAGAAGTGTGCAACTTGTTCCCTGAGTTAGAAAACGTCGAGAAACGGTCATATCTGCTAACGCTGTGCTTCTACACATGTATTTGCTGAACGGTGAAAGCGTACAGTGATGCACTTTTCTCCCAGCAAATACACTGTTTCTAAGGAAATGGGAACACACTGAGGAGACACTTGTGGGAGCTACTGTGACTAAAACTGAGCTTCCCTACGCACAGGGAAGCAAGAGAAATGCTGATTTCATCAAGCCCAGTTACATACTCAGAATCTGTACTACTGCGCAAATAGGCATGAATCTGTAGGCAAAAAACTCATTTCTGACAAAGTTGCCCAAATGCATCTCAGAAGTGTGCAACATGTTCCCTGAGTTAGAAAACGTCGAGAAACGGTGGTTTCCGCTAGCGCTGTGCTTCTACACATGTATTTGCTGAACGGTGAAAGCGCACAGTAATGCACTTTTCTCCCAGCAAATACACTGTTTCTAAGGAACTGGGAACACACTGAGGAGACACTTGTGGGAGCTACTGTGGCTAAAACTGAGCTTCCCTACGCACAGGGAAGCAAGAGAAATGCTGATTTCATCAAGCCCAGTTACATACTCAGAATCTGTACTACTGCGCAAATAGGCATGCCTCTGTAGGCAAAAAACTCATTTCTGACAAAGATGCCCAAATGCATCTCAGAAGTGTGCAACTTGTTCCCTGAGTTAGAAAACGTCGAGAAGCGTTCGTTTCTGCTAGCACTGTGGTTCTACACATGTATTTGCTGAACGGTGAAAGTGCACAGTAATGCACTTTTCTCCCAGCAAATACACTGTTTCTAAGGAAATGGGAACACACTGAGGAGACACTTGTGGGAACTACTGTGACTAAAACTGAGCTTCCCTACGCACAGGGAAGCAAGAGAAATGCTGATTTCATCAAGCCCAGTTACATACTCAGAATCTGTACTACTGCGCAAATAGGCATGTCTCTGTAGGCAATAAACTCATTTCTGACAAAGTAGCCCAAATGCATCTCAGAAGTGTGCAACTTGTTCCCTGAGTTAGAAAACGTCGAGAAACCTTCGTTTCTGCTAGCGCTGTGCTTCTACACATGTATTTGCTGAACGGTGAAAGCGTACAGTGATGCACTTTTCTCCCAGCAAATACACTGTTTCTAAGGAACTGGGAACACACTGAAGAGACACTTGTGGGAGCTACTGTGGCTAAGACTGAGCTTCCCTACGCACAGGGAAGCAAGAGAAATGCTGATTTCATCAAGCCCAGTTACATACTCAGAATCTGTACTACTGCGCAAATAGGCATGTCTCTGTAGGCAAAAAACTCATTTCTGACAAAGTTGCCCAAATGCATCTCAGAAGTGTGCAATTTGTTCACTGAGTTAGAAAACGTCGAGAAACATTCGTTTCTGCTAGCACTGTGCTTCTCCACATGTATTTGCTGAACGGTGAAAGCGCACAGTAATGCACTTTTCTCCCAGCAAATACACTGTTTCTAAGGAAATGGGAACACACTGAGGAGACACTTGTGGGAGCTACTGTGACTAAAACTGAGCTTCGCTACGCACAGGGAATCAGAAATGCTGATTTCATCAAGCCCAGTTACATACTCAGAATCTGTACTACTGCGGAAGTAGGCATGTCTCTGTAGGCAAAAAACTCATTTCTGACAATGTTGCCCAAATGCATCTCAGAAGTGTGCAACTTGTTCCCTGAGTTAGAAAATGTCGAGAAACGGTCGTTTCTGCTAGCGCTGTGCTTCTACACTTGTATTTGCTGAACGGTGAAAGCGTACAGTGATGCACTTTTCTCCCAGCAAATACACTGTTTCTAAGGAAATGGGAACAACTGAGGAGACACTTGTGGGAGCTACTGTGACTAAAACTGAGCTTCCCTACGCACAGGGAAGCAAGAGAAATGCTGATTTCATCAAGCCCAGTTACATACTCAGAATCTGTACTACTGCGCAAATAGGCATGAATCTGTAGGCAAAAAAACTCATTTCTGACAAAGTTGCCCAAATGCATCTCAGAAGTGTGCAACATGTTCCCTGAGTTAGAAAACGTCGAGAAACGGTCGTTTCTGCTAGCGCTGTGCTTCTACACATGTATTTGCTGAACGGTGAAAGCGCACAGTAATGCACTTTTTTCCCAGCAAATACACTGTTTCTAAGGAACTGGGAACACACTGAGGAGACACTTTTGGGAGCTACTGTGGCTAAAACTGAGCTTCCCTACGCACAGGGAAGCAAGAGAAATGCTGATTTCATCAAGCCCAGTTACATACTCAGAATCTGTACTACTGCGCAAATAGGCATGCCTATGTAGGCAAAAAACTCATTTCTGACAAAGATGCCCAAATGCATCTCAGAAGTGTGCAACTGGTTCCCTGAGTTAGAAAACGTCGAGAAACGTTCGTTTCTGCTAGCACTGTGCTTCTACACATGTATTTACTGAACGGTGAAAGTGCACAGTAATGCACTTTTCTCCCAACAAATACACTGTTTCTAAGGAAATGGGAACACACTGAGGAGACACTTGTGGGAACTACTATGACTAAAACTGAGCTTCCCTGCGCACAGGGAAGCAAGAGAAATGCTGATTTCATCAAGCCCAGTTACATACTCAGAATCTGTACTACTGCGCAAATAGGCATGTCTCTATAGGCAATAAACTCATTTCTGACAAAGTTGCCCAAATGCATCTCAGAAGTGTGCAACTTGTTCCCTGAGGTAGAAAACGTCGAGAAACGGTCGTTTCTGCTAGCGCTGTGCTTCTACACATGTATTTGCTGAACGGTGAAAGCGCACAGTAATGCACTTTTCTCCCAGCAAATACACTGTTTCTAAGGAACTGGGAACACACTGAGGAGACACTTGTGAGAGCTACTGTGGCTAAAACTGAGCTTCCCTACGCACAGGGAAGCTAGAGAAATGCTGATTTCATCAAGCCCAGTTACATACTCAGAATCTGTACTACTGCGCAAATAGGCATGCCTCTGTAGGAAAAAAACTCATTTCTGATAAAGATGCCCAAATGCATCTCAGAAGTGTGCAACTTGTTCCCTGAGTTAGAAAACGTCGAGAAGCGTTCGTTTCTGCTAGCACTGTGGTTCTACACATGTATTTGCTGAACGGTGAAAGTGCACAGTAATGCACTTTTCTCCCAGCAAATACACTGTTTCTAAGGAAATGGAAACACACTGAGGAGACACTTGTGGGAGCTACTGTGACTAAAACTGAGCTTCCCTACGCACAGGGAAGCAAGAGAAATGCTGATTTCATCAAGCCCAGTTACATACTCAGAATCTGTACTACTGCGCAAATAGGCATGTCTCTGTAGGCAATAAACTCATTTCTGACAAAGTTGCCCAAATGCATCTCAGAAGTGTGCCACTTGTTCCCTGAGTTAGAAAACGTCGAGAAACGGTCGTTTCTGCTAGCGCTGTGCTTCTAAACATGTATTTGCTGAACGGTGAAAGCATACAGTGATGCACTTTTCTCCCAGCAAATACACTGTTTCTAAGGAAATGGGAACACACTGAGGAGACACTTGTGGGAGCTACTGTGGCTGAAACTGAGCTTCTCTACGCACAGCGAAGCAAGAGAAATGCTGATTTCATCAAGCCCAGTTACATACTCAGAATCTGTACTACTGCGCAAATAGGCATGTCTCTGTAGGCAAAAAACTCATTTCTGACAAAGTTGCCCAAATGCATCTCAGAAGTGTGCAACTTGTTCACTGAGTTAGAAAACGTCGAGAAACATTCGTTTCTGCTAGCGCTGTGCTTCTCCACATGTATTTGCTGAACGGTGAAAGCGCACAGTAATGCACTTTTCTCCCAGCAAATACACTGTTTCTAAGGAAATGGGAACACACTGAGGAGACACTTGTGGGAGCTACTGTAACTAAAACTGAGCTTTGATACGCACAGGAAATCAAGAGAAATGCTGATTTCATCAAGCCCAGTTACATACTCAGAATCTGTACTACTGCGGAAGTAGGCATGTCTCTGTAGGCAAAAAACTCATTTCTGACAAAGTTGCCCAAATGCATCTCAGAAGTGTGCAACATGTTCCCTGAGTTAGAAAACGTCGAGAAACGTTCGTTTCTCCTAGCGCTGTGCTTCTACACATGTATTTGCTGAACGGTGAAAGCGCACAGTAATGCACTTTTCTCCCAGCAAATACACTGTTTCAAAAGAACTGGGAACACACTGAGGAGACACTTGAGGGAGCTACTGTGGCTAAAACTGAGCTTCCCTACGCACAGGGAAGCAAGAGAAATGCTGATTTCATCAAGCCCAGTTACATACTCAGAATCTGTACTACTGCGCAAATAGGCATGTCTCTGTAGGCAAAAAACTCATTTCTGACAAAGTTGCCCAAATGCATCTCAGAAGTGTGCAACTTGTTCCCTGAGTTAGAAAACGTCGAGAAACGTTCGTTTCTGCTAGCGCTGTGCTTCTACACATGTATTTGCTGAACGGATAAAGCGCACAGTAATGCACTTTTCTCCCAGCAAATACACTGTTTCTAAGGAAATGGGAACACACTGAGGAGACACTTGTGGGAGCTACTGTGACTAAAACTGAGCTTCCCTACGCACAGGGAAGCAAGAGAAATGCTGATTTCATCAAGCCCAGTTACATACTCAGAATCTGTACTACTGCGCAAATAGGCATGCTTCTGTAGGCAAAAAACTCATTTCTGACAAAGATGCCCAAATGCATCTCAGCAGTGTGCAACTTGTTCCCTGAGTTAGCAAACGTCGAGAAGCGTTCGTTTCTGCTAGCACTGTGGTTCTACACATGTATTTGCTGAACGGTGAAAGTGCACAGTAATGCACTTTTCTCCCAGCAAATACACTGTGTCTAAGGAAATGGGAACACACTGAGGAGACACTTGTGGGAACTACTGTGACTAAAACTGAGCTTCCCTACGCACAGGGAAGCAAGAGAAATGCTGATTTCATCAAGCCCAGTTACATACTCAGAATCTGTACTACTGCGCAAATAGGCATGTCTCTGTAGGCAATAAACTCATTTCTGACAAAGTTGCCCAAATGCATCTCAGAAGTGTGCAACTTGTTCCCTGAGTTAGAAAACGTCGAGAAACGTTCGTTTCTGCTAGCACTGTGCTTCTACACATGTATTTGCTGAACGGTGAAAGCGCACAGTAATGCACTTTTCTCCCAGCAAATACACTGTTTGTAAGGATCTGCGAACACACTGAGGAGACACTTGTGGGAGCTACTGTGACTAAAACTGAGCTTCCCTACGCACAGGGAAGCAAGAGAAATGCTGATTTCATCAAGCCCAGTTACATACTCAGAATCTGTACTACTGCGCAAATAGGCATGTCTCTGTAGGCAAAAAACTCATTTCTGACAAAGTTGCCCAAATGCATCTCAGAAGTATGCAACATGTTCCCTGAGTTAGAAAACGTCGAGAAACGGTCGTATCTGCTAGCGCTGTTCTTCTACACATGTATTTGCTGAACGGTGAAAGCGCACAGTAATGCACTTTTCTCCCAGCAAATACACTGTTTCTAAGGAACTGGGAACACACTGAGGAGACACTTGTGGGAGCTACTGTGGCTAAAACTGAGCTTCCCTACGCACAGGGAAGCAAGAGAAATGCTGATTTCATCAAGCCCAGTTACATACTCAGAATCTGTACTACTGCGCAAATAGGCATGTCTCTGTAGGCAAAAAACTCATTTCTGACATAGTTGCCCAAATGCATCTCAGAAGTGTGCAACTTGTTCCCTGAGTTAGAAAACGTCGAGCTAGCGCTGTGCTTCTACACATGTATTTGCTGAACAGTGAAAGCGCACAGTAATGCACTTTTCTCCCAGCAAATACACTGTTTGTAAGGAAATTGGAACACACTGAGGAGCCACATGTGGGAGCTACTGTGACTAAAACTGACCTTCCCTACGCACAGGGAAGCAAGAGAAATGCTGATTTCATCCAGCCCAGTTACATACTCAGAATCTGTACTACTGCGCAAATAGGCATGTCTCTGGAGGCAAAAAACTCATTTCTGACAAAGTTGCCCAAATGCATCTCAGAAGTGTCCAACTTGTTCCCTGAGTTAGAAAACATCGAGAAACGGTCATATCTGCTAACGCTGTGCCTCTACACATGTATTTGCTGAACGGTGAAAGCGCACAGTAATGCACTTTTCTCCCAGCAAATACAGTTTCTAAGGAAATGGGAACACACTGAGGAGACACTTGTGGGAGCTACTGTGACTAAAACTGAGCTTCCCTACGCACAGGGAAGCAAGAGAAATACTGATTTCATCAAGCCCATTTACATACTCAGTATCTGTACTACTGCGCAAATAGGCATGTCTCTGTAGGCAATAAACTCATTTCTGACAAAGTTGCCCAAATGCATCTCAGAAGTGTGCAACTTGTTCCCTGACTTAGAAAACGTCGAGAAACGGTCGTTTCTGCTAGCGCTGTGCTTCTACACATGTATTTGCTGAACGGTGAAAGCGCACAGTAATGCACTTTTCTCCCAGCAAATACACTGTTTCTAAGGAAATGGGAACACACTGAGGAGACACTTGGGGGAGCTACTGTGACTAAAACTGAGCTTCCCTACGCACAGGGAAGCAAGAGAAATGCTGATTTCATCCAGTCCAGTTACATACTCAGAATCTGTACTACTGCGCAAATAGGCATGTCTCTGGAGGCAAAAAACTCATTTCTGACAAAGTTGCCCAAATGCATCTCAGAAGTGTGCAACTTGTTCCCTGAGTTAGAAAACGTCGAGAAACGGTCATATCTGCTAACGCTGTGCCTCTACACATGTATTTGCTGAACGGTGAAAGCGCACAGTAATGCACTTTTCTCCCAGCAAATACAGTTTCTAAGGAAATGGGAACACACTGAGGAGACACTTGTGGGAGCTACTGTGATTAAAACTGAGCTTCCCTACGCACAGGGAAGCAAGAGAAATGCTGATTTCATCAAGCCCAGTTACATACTCAGTATCTGTACTACTGCGCAAATAGGCATGTCTCTGTAGGCAATAAACTCATTTCTGACAAAGTTGCCCAAATGCATCTCAGAAGTGTGCAACTTGTTCCCTGAGTTAGAAAACGTCGAGAAACGTTCGTTTCTGCTAGCGCTGTGCTTCTACACATGTATTTGCTGAACGGTGAAAGCGTACAGTGATGCACTTTTCTCCCAGCAAATACACTGTTTCTAAGGAAATGGGAACACACTGAGGAGACACTTGTCGGAGCTACTGTGACTAAAACTGAGCTTCCCTACGCACAGGGAAGCAAGAGAAATGCTGATTTCATCAAGCCCAGTTACATACTCAGAATCTGTACTACTGCGCAAATAGGCATGAATCTGTAGGCAAAAAACTCATTTCTGACAAAGTTGCCCAAATGCATCTCAGAAGTGTGCAACATGTTCCCTGAGTTAGAAAACGTCGAGAAACGGTCGTTTCTGCTAGCGCTGTGCTTCTACACATGTATTTGCTGAACGGTGTAAGCGCACAGTAATGCACTTTTCTCCCAGCAAATACACTGTTTCTAAGGAACTGGGAACACACTGAGGAGACACTTGTGGGAGCTACTGTGGCTAAAACTGAGCTTCCCTACGCACAGGGAAGCAAGAGAAATGCTGATTTCATCAAGCCCAGTTACATACTCAGATTCTGTACTACTGCGCAAATAGGCATGTCTCTGTAGGCAATAAACTCATTTCTGACAAAGTTGACCAAATGCATCTCAGAAGTGTGCAACTTGTTCCCTGAGTTAGAAAACGTCGAGAAACGTTCGTTTCTGCTAGCGCTGTGCTTCTACACATGTATTTGCTGAACGGTGAAAGCGTACAGTGATGCACTTTTCTCCCAGCAAATACACTGTTTCTAAGGAAATGGGAACACACTGAGGAGACACTTGTGGGAGCTACTGTGACTAAAACTGAGCTTCCCTACGCACAGGGAAGCAAGAGAAATGCTGATTTCATCAAGCCCAGTTACATACTCAGAATCTGTACTACTGCGCAAATAGGCATGAATCTGTAGGCAAAAAACTCATTTCTGACAAAGTTGCCCAAATGCATCTCAGAAGTGTGCAACTTGTTCCCTGAGTTAGAAAATGTCGAGAAACGGTCGTTTCTGCTAGCGCTGTGCTTCTACACATGTATTTGCTGAATGGTGAAAGCGCACAGTAATGCACTTTTCTCCCAGCAAATACACTGTTTCTAAGGAAATGGGAACACACTGAGGAGACACTTGTGGGAGCTACTGTGACTAAAACTGAGCTTCCCTACGCACAGGGAAGCAAGAGAAATGCTGATTTCATCAAGCCCAGTTACATACTCAGAATCTGTACTACTGCGCAAATAGGCATGTCTCTGTAGGCAAAAAACTCATTTCTGACAAAGTTGCCCAAATGCATCTCAGAAGTGTGCAACTTGTTCCCTGAGTTAGAAAACATCGAGAAACGGTCATATCTGCTAACGCTGTGCTTCTACACATGTATTTGCTGAACGGTGAAAGCGTACAGTGATGCACTTTTCTCCCAGCAAATACACTGTTTCTAAGGAAATGGGAACACACTGAGGAGACACTTGTGGGAGCTACTGTGACTAAAACTGAGCTTCCCTACGCACAGGGAAGCAAGAGAAATGCTGATTTCATCAAGCCCAGTTACATAGTCAGAATCTGTACTACTGCGCAAAAAGGCATGTCTCTGTAGGCAAAAAACTCATTTCTGACAAAGTGGCCCAAATGCATCTCAGAAGTGTGCAACATGTTCCCTGAGTTAGAAAACGTTGAGAAACGGTCGTTTCTGCTAGCGCTGAGCTTCTACACATGTATTTGCTGAACGGTGAAAGCGCACAGTAATGCACTTTTCTCCCAGCAAATACACTGTTTCTAAGGAACTGGGAACACACTGAGGAGACACTTGTGGGAGCTACTGTGGATAAAACTGAGCTTCCCTACGCACAGGGAAGCAAGAGAAATGCTGATTTCATCAAGCCCAGTTACATACTCAGAATCTGTACTACTGCGCAAATAGGCATGCCTCTGTAGGCAAAAAACTCATTTCTGACAAAGATGCCCAAATGCATCTCAGAAGTGTGCAACTTGTTCCCTGAGTTAGAAAACGTCGAGGAGCGTTCGTTTCTGCTAGCACTGTGGTTCTACACATGTATTTGCTGAACGGTGAAACTGCACAGTAATGCACTTTTCTCCCAGCAAATACACTGTTTCTAAGGAAATGGGAACACACTGAGGAGACACTTGTGGGAACTACTGTGACTAAAACTGAGCTTCCCTATGCACAGGGAAGCAAGAGAAATGCTGATTTCATCAAGCCCAGTTACATACTCAGAATCTGTACTACTGCGCAAATAGGCATGTCTCTGTAGGCAATAAACTCATTTCTGACAAAGTTGCCCAAATGCATCTCAGAAGTGTGCCACTTGTTCCCTGAGTTAGAAAACGTCGAGAAACATTCGTTTCTGCTAGCACTGTGCTTCTACACATGTATTTGCTGAACGGTGAAAGCGCACAGTAATGCACTTTTCTCCCAGCAAATACACTGTTTCTAAGGAAATGGGAACACACTGAGGAGACACTTGTGGGAGCTACTGTGACTAAAACTGAGCTTCCCTACGCACAGGGAAGCAAGAGAAATGCTGATTTCATCAAGCCCAGTTACATACTCAGTATCTGTACTACTGCGCAAATAGGCATGTCTCTGTAGGCAATAAACTCATTTCTGACAAAGTTGCCCAAATGCATCTCAGAAGTGTGCAACTTGTTCCCTGAGTTAGAAAACGTCGAGAAACGTTCGTTTCTGCTAGCGCTGTGCTTCTACACATGTATTTGCTGAACGGTGAAAGCGTACAGTGATGCACTTTTCTCCCAGCAAATACACTGTTTCTAAGGAAATGGGAACACACTGAGGAGACACTTGTGGGAGCTACTGTGACTAAAACTGAGCTTCCCTACGCACAGGGAAGCAAGAGAAATGCTGATTTCATCAAGCCCAGTTACATACTCAGAATCTGTACTACTGCGCAAATAGGCATGAATCTGTAGGCAAAAAACTCATTTCTGACAAAGTTGCCCAAATGCATCTCAGAAGTGTGCAACATGTTCCCTGAGTTAGAAAACGTCGAGAAACGGTCGTTTCTGCTAGCGCTGTGCTTCTACACATGTATTTGCTGAACGGTGTAAGCGCACAGTAATGCACTTTTCTCCCAGCAAATACACTGTTTCTAAGGAACTGGGAACACACTGAGGAGACACTTGTGGGAGCTACTGTGGCTAAAACTGAGCTTCCCTACGCACAGGGAAGCAAGAGAAATGCTGATTTCATCAAGCCCAGTTACATACTCAGATTCTGTACTACTGCGCAAATAGGCATGTCTCTGTAGGCAATAAACTCATTTCTGACAAAGTTGCCCAAATGCATCTCAGAAGTGTGCAACTTGTTCCCTGAGTTAGAAAACGTCGAGAAACGTTCGTTTCTGCTAGCGCTGTGCTTCTACACATGTATTTGCTGAACGGTGAAAGCGCACAGTAATGCACTTTTCTCCCAGCAAATACACTGTTTCTAAAGAAATGGGAACACACTGAGGAGACACTTGTGGGAGCTACTGTGACTAAAATTGAGCTTCCCTACGCACAGGGAAGCAAGAGAAATGCTGATTTCATCAAGCCCAGTTACATACTCAGAATCTGTACTACTGCGCAAATAGGCATGTCTCTGTAGGCAAAAAACTCATTTCTGACAAAGTTGCCCAAATGCATCTCAGAAGTGTGCAACTTGTTCCCTGAGTTAGAAAACGTCGAGAAACGGTCATATCTGCTAACGCTGTGCTTCTACACATGTATTTGCTGAACGGTGAAAGCGTACAGTGATGCACTTTTCTCCCAGCAAATACACTGTTTCTAAGGAAATGGGAACACACTGAGGAGACACTTGTGGGAGCTACTGTGACTAAAACTGAGCTTCCCTACGCACAGGGAAGCAAGAGAAATGCTGATTTCATCAAGCCCAGTTACATAGTCAGAATCTGTACTACTGCGCAAAAAGGCATGTGTCTGTAGGCAAAAAACTCATTTCTGACAAAGTGGCCCAAATGCATCTCAGAAGTGTGCAACATGTTCCCTGAGTTAGAAAACGTCGAGAAACGGTCGTTTCTGCTAGCGCTGTGCTTCTACACATGTATTTGCTGAACGGTGAAAGCGCACAGTAATGCACTTTTCTCCCAGCAAATACACTGTTTCTAAGGAACTGGGAACACACTGAGGAGACACTTGTGGGAGCTACTGTGGATAAAACTGAGCTTCCCTACGCACAGGGAAGCAAGAGAAATGCTGATTTCATCAAGCCCAGTTACATACTCAGAATCTGTACTACTGCGCAAATAGGCATGCCTCTGTAGGCAAAAAACTCATTTCTGACAAAGATGCCCAAATGCATCTCAGAAGTGTGCAACTTGTTCCCTGAGTTAGAAAACGTCGAGAAGCGTTCGTTTCTGCTAGCACTGTGGTTCTACACATGTATTTGCTGAACGGTGAAACTGCACAGTAATGCACTTTTCTCCCAGCAAATACACTGTTTCTAAGGAAATGGGAACACACTGAGGAGACACTTGTGGGAACTACTGTGACTAAAACTGAGCTTCCCTATGCACAGGGAAGCAAGAGAAATGCTGATTTCATCAAGCCCAGTTACATACTCAGAATCTGTACTACTGCGCAAATAGGCATGTCTCTGTAGGCAATAAACTCATTTCTGACAAAGTTGCCCAAATGCATCTCAGAAGTGTGCCACTTGTTCCCTGAGTTAGAAAACGTCGAGAAACGTTCGTTTCTGCTAGCACTGTGCTTCTACACATGTATTTGCTGAACGGTGAAAGTACACAGTAATGCACTTTTCTCCCAGCAAATACACTGTTTCTAAGGAAATGGGAACACACTGAGGAGACACTTGTGGGAGCTACTGTGACTAAAACTGAGCTTCCCTACGCACAGGGAAGCAAGAGAAATGCTGATTCCATCAAGCCCAGTTACATACTCAGAATCTGTACTACTGCGCAAATAGGCATGCCTCTGTAGGCAAAAAACTCATTTCTGACAAAGATGCCCAAATGCATCTCAGAAGTGTGCAACTTGTTCCCTGAGTTAGAAAACGTCGAGAAGCGTTCGTTTCTGCTAGCACTGTGGTTCTACACATGTATTTGCTGAACGGTGAAACTGCACAGTAATGCACTTTTCTCCCAGCAAATACACTGTTTCTAAGGAAATGGGAACACACTGAGGAGACACTTGTGGGAACTACTGTGACTAAAACTGAGCTTCCCTATGCACAGGGAAGCAAGAGAAATGCTGATTTCATCAAGCCCAGTTACATACTCAGAATCTGTACTACTGCGCAAATAGGCATGTCTCTGTAGGCAATAAACTCATTTCTGACAAAGTTGCCCAAATGCATCTCAGAAGTGTGCCACTTGTTCCCTGAGTTAGAAAACGTCGAGAAACGTTCGTTTCTGCTAGCACTGTGCTTCTACACATGTATTTGCTGAACGGTGAAAGTACACAGTAATGCACTTTTCTCCCAGCAAATACACTGTTTCTAAGGAAATGGGAACACACTGAGGAGACACTTGTGGGAGCTACTGTGACTAAAACTGAGCTTCCCTACGCACAGGGAAGCAAGAGAAATGCTGATTCCATCAAGCCCAGTTACATACTCAGAATCTGTACTACTGCGCAAATAGGCATGTCTCTGTAGGCAATAAACTCATTTCTGACAAAGTTGCCCAAATGCATCTCAGAAGTGTGCAACTTGTTCCCTGAGTTAGAAAACGTCGAGAAACGGTCGTTTCTGCTAGCGCTGTGCTTCTACACATGTATTTGCTGAACGGTGAAAGCGTACAGTGATGCACTTTTCTCCCAGCAAAGACTCTGTTTCTAAGGAATTGGGAACACACTGAGGAGACACTTGTGGGAGCTACTGTGACTAAAACTGAGCTTCCCTACGCACAGGGAAGCAAGAGAAATGCTGATTTCATCCAGCCCAGTTACATACTCAGAATCTGTACTACTGCGCAAATAGGCCTGTCTCTGTAGGCAAAAAACTCATTTCTGACAAAGTTGCCCAAATGCATCTCAGAAGTGTGCAACTTGTTCCCTGAGTTAGAAAACGTCGAGAAACGTTCGTTTCTGCTAGCGCTGTGCTTCTACACATGTATTTGATGAACGGTGAAAGCGCACAGTAATGCACTTTTCTCCCAGCAAATACACTGTTTCTAAGGAAATGGGAACACACTGAGGAGACACTTGTGGGAGCTACTGTGACTAAAACTGAGCTTCCCTACGCACAGGGAAGCAAGAGAAATGCTGATTTCATCAAGCCCAGTTACATACTCAGAATCTGTACTACTGCGCAAATAGGCATGTCTCTGTAGGCAAAAAACTCATTTCTGACAAAGTTTCCCAAATGCATCTCAGAAGTGTGCAACTTGTTCCCTGAGTTAGAAAACATCGAGAAACGTTCGTTTCTGCTAGCGCTGTGCTTCTACACATGTATTTGCTGAACGGTGAAAACACACAGTAATGCACTTTTCTCCCAGCAAATACACTGTTTCTAAGGAAATGGGAACACACTGAGGAGACACTTGTGGGAGCTACTGTGACTAAAACTGAGCTTCCCTACGCACAGGGAAGCAAGAGAAATGCTGATTTCATCAAGCCCAGTTACATAGTCAGAATCTGTACTACTGCGCAAAAAGGCATGTGTCTGTAGGCAAAAAACTCATTTCTGACAAAGTGGCCCAAATGCATCTCAGAAGTGTGCAACATGTTCCCTGAGTTAGAAAACGTCGAGAAACGGTCGTTTCTGCTAGCGCTGTGCTTCTACACATGTATTTGCTGAACGGTGAAAGCGCACAGTAATGCACTTTTCTCCCAGCAAATACACTGTTTCTAAGGAACTGGGAACACACTGAGGAGACACTTCTGGGAGCTACTGTGGATAAAACTGAGCTTCCCTACGCACAGGGAAGCAAGAGAAATGCTGATTTCATCAAGCCCAGTTACATACTCAGAATCTGTACTACTGCGCAAATAGGCATGCCTCTGTAGGCAAAAAACTCATTTCTGACAAAGATGCCCAAATGCATCTCAGAAGTGTGCAACTTCTTCCCTGAGTTAGAAAACGTCGAGAAGCGTTCGTTTCTGCTAGCACTGTGGTTCTACACATGTATTTGCTGAACGGTGAAACTGCACAGTAATGCACTTTTCTCCCAGCAAATACACTGTTTCTAAGGAAATGGGAACACACTGAGGAGACACTTGTGGGAACTACTGTGACTAAAACTGAGCTTCCCTATGCACAGGGAAGCAAGAGAAATGCTGATTTCATCAAGCCCAGTTACATACTCAGAATCTGTACTACTGCGCAAATAGGCATGTCTCTGTAGGCAATAAACTCATTTCTGACAAAGTTGCCCAAATGCATCTCAGAAGTGTGCCACTTGTTCCCTGAGTTAGAAAACGTCGAGAAACGTTCGTTTCTGCTAGCACTGTGCTTCTACACATGTATTTGCTGAACGGTGAAAGTACACAGTAATGCACTTTTCTCCCAGCAAATACACTGTTTCTAAGGAAATGGGAACACACTGAGGAGACACTTGTGGGAGCTACTGTGACTAAAACTGAGCTTCCCTACGCACAGGGAAGCAAGAGAAATGCTGATTCCATCAAGCCCAGTTACATACTCAGAATCTGTACTACTGCGCAAATAGGCATGTCTCTGTAGGCAATAAACTCATTTCTGACAAAGTTGCCCAAATGCATCTCAGAAGTGTGCAACTTGTTCCCTGAGTTAGAAAACGTCGAGAAACGTTCGTTTCTGCTAGCGCTGTGCTTCTACACATGTATTTGCTGAACGGTGAAAGCGTACAGTGATGCACTTTTCTCCCAGCAAAGACACTGTTTCTAAGGAATTGGGAACACACTGAGGAGACACTTGTGGGAGCTACTGTGACTAAAACTGAGCTTCCCTACGCACAGGGAAGCAAGAGAAATGCTGATTTCATCCAGCCCAGTTACATACTCAGAATCTGTACTACTGCGCAAATAGGCCTGTCTCTGTAGGCAAAAAACTCATTTCTGACAAAGTTGCCCGATGCATCTCAGAAGTGTGCAACTTGTTCCCTGAGTTAGAAAACGTCGAGAAACGTTCGTTTCTGCTAGCGCTGTGCTTCTACACATGTATTTGATGAACGGTGAAAGCGCACAGTAATGCACTTTTCTCCCAGCAAATACACTGTTTCTAAGGAAATGGGAACACACTGAGGAGACACTTGTGGGAGCTACTGTGACTAAAACTGAGCTTCCCTACGCACAGGGAAGCAAGAGAAATGCTGATTTCATCCAGCCCAGTTACATACTCAGAATCTGTACTACTGCGCAAATAGGCATGTCTCTGTAGGCAAAAAACTCATTTCTGACAAAGTTTCCCAAATGCATCTCAGAAGTGTGCAACTTGTTCCCTGAGTTAGAAAACATCGAGAAACGTTCGTTTCTGCTAGCGCTGTGCTTCTACACATGTATTTGCTGAACGGTGAAAACACACAGTAATGCACTTTTCTCCCAGCAAATACACTGTGTCTAAGGAAATGGGAACACACTGAGGAGACACTTGTGGGACCTACTGTGACTAAAACTGAGCTTCCCTACGAACAGGGAAGCAAGAGAAATGTTGATTTCATCCAGCCCAGTTACATACTCAGAATCTGTACTACTGCGCAAATAGGCATGTCTCTGTAGGCAAAAAACTCATTTCTGACAAAGTTGCCCAAATGCATCTCAGAAGTGTGCAACTTGTTCCCTGAGTTAGAAAACGTCGAGTAACGTTCGTTTCTGCTAGCGCTGTGCTTCTACACATGTATTTGCTGAACGGTGAAAGCGCACAGTAATGCACTTTTCTCCCAGCAAATACACTGTTTCTAAGGAAATGGGAACACACTGAGGAGACACTTGTGGGAGCTACTGTGACTAAAACTGAGCTTCCCTACGCACAGGGAAGCAAGAGAAATGCTGATTTCATCCAGCCCAGTTACATACTCAGAATCTGTACTACTGCGCAAATAGGCATGTCTCTGTAGGCAAAAAACTCATTTCTGACAAAGTTGCCCAAATGCATCTCAGAAGAGTGCAACTTGTTCCCTGAGTTAGAGAACTTCGAGTAACGTTCGTTTCTGCTAGCGCTGTGCTTCTACACATGTATTTGCTGAACGGTGAAAGTGCACAGTAATGCACTTTTATCCCAGCAAATACACTGTTTCTAAGGAAATGGGAACACACTGAGGAGACACTTGTGGGAGCTACTGTAACTAAAACTGAGCTTCCCTACGCACAGGGAAGCAAGAGAAATGCTGATTTCATCAAGCCCAGTTACATACTCAGAATCTGTACTACTGCGCAAATAGGCATGTCTCTGTAGGCAAAAAACTCATTTCTGACAAAGTTGCCCAAATGCATCTCAGAAGAGTGCAACTTGTTCCCTGAGTTAGAGAACTTCGAGTAACGTTCGTTTCTGCTAGCGCTGTGCTTCTACACATGTATTTGCTGAACGGTGAAAGCGCACAGTAATGCACATTTCTCCCAGCAAATACACTGTTTCTAAGGAAATGGGAACACACTGAGGAGACACTTGTGGGAGCTACTGTAACTAAAACTGAGCTTCCCTACGCACAGGGAAGCAAGAGAAATGCTGATTTCATCAAGCCCAGTTACATACTCAGAATCTGTACTACTGCGCAAATAGGCATGTCTCTGTAGGCAAAAAACTCATTTCTGACAAAGTTGCCCAAATGCATCTCAGAAGTGTCCAACTTGTTCCCTGAGTTAAAAAACGTCGAGAAGCGGTCATATCTGCTAACGCTGTGCTTCTACACATGTATTTGCTGAACGGTGAAAGCGCACAGTAATGCACTTTTCTCCCAGCAAATACACTGTTTCTAAGGAAATGGGAACACACTGAGGAGACACTTGTGGGAGCCACTGTGACTAAAACTGAGCATCCCTACGCACAGGGAAGCAAAAGAAATGCTGATTTCATCAAGCCCAGTTACATACTCAGAATCTGTACTACTGCGCAAATAGGCATGAATCTGTAGGCAAAAAACTCATTTCTGACAAAGTTGCCCAAATGCATCTCAGAAGTGTGCAACTTGTTCCCTGAGTTAGAAAACATCGAGAAACGGTCGTTTCTGCTAGCGCTGTGCTTCTACACATGTATTTGCTGAACGGTGAAAGCGCACAGTAATGCACTTTTCTCCCAGCAAATACACTGTTTCTAAGGAAATGGGAACACACTGAGGAGACACTTGTGGGAGCTACTGTAACTAAAACTGACCTTCCCTACGCACAGGGAAGCAAGAGAAATGCTGATTTCATCCAGCCCAGTTACATACTCAGAATCTGTACTACTGCGCAAATAGGCATGTCTCTGTAGGCAAAAAACTCATTTCTGACAAAGTTGCCCAAATGCATCTCAGAAGTGTGCAACTTGTTCCCTGAGTTAGAAAACGTCGAGAAACGTTCGTTTCTGCTAGCGCTGTGCTTCTACACATGTATTTGCTGAACGGTGAAAGCGCACAGTAATGCACTTTTCTCCCAGCAAATACAGTGTTTCTAAGGAAATGGGAACACACTGAGGAGACACTTGTGGGAGCTACTGTGACTAAAACTGAGCTTCCCAACGCACAGGGAAGCAAGAGAAAGGCTGATTTCATCCAGCCCAGTTACATACTCAGAATCTCTACTACTGCGCAAATAGGCATGTCTCTGTAGGCAAAAAACTCAATTCTGATAAAGTTGCCCAAATGCATCTCAGAAGTGTGCAACTTGTTCCCTGAGTTAGAAAACATCGAGAAACGGTCGTTTCTGCTAGCGCTGTGCTTCTACACATGTATTTGCTGAACGGTGAAAGCGCACAGTAATGCACTTTTCTCCCAGCAAATACACTGTTTCTACGGAAATGGGAACACACTGAGGAGACACTTGTGGGAGCTACTGTGACTAAAACTGAGCTTCCCTACGCACAGGGAAGCAAGAGAAATGCTGATTTCATCCAGCCCAGTTACATACTCAGAATCTGTACTACTGCGCAAATAGGCATGTCTCTGTAGGCAAAAAACTCATTTCTGACAAAGTTTCCCAAATGCATCTCAGAAGTGTGCAACTTGTTCCCTGAGTTAGAAAACGTCGAGAAACGGTCATATCTGCTAACGCTGTGCTTCTACACATGTATTTGCTGAACGGTGAAAGCGCACAGTAATGCACTTTTCTCCCAGCAAATACACTGTTTCTAAGGAAATGGGAACACACTGAGGAGACACTTGTGGGAGCCACTGTGACTAAAACTGAGCATCCCTACGCACAGGGAAGCAAAAGAAATGCTGATTTCATCAAGCCCAGTTACATACTCAGAATCTGTACTACTGCGCAAATAGGCATGAATCTGTAGGCAAAAAACTCATTTCTGACAAAGTTGCCCAAATGCATCTCAGAAGTGTGCAACTTGTTCCCTGAGTTAGAAAACATCGAGAAACGGTCGTTTCTGCTAGCGCTGTGCTTCTACACATGTATTTGCTGAACGGTGAAAGCGCACAGTAATGCACTTTTCTCCCAGCAAATACACTGTTTCTAAGGAAATGGGAACACACTGAGGAGACACTTGTGGGAGCTACTGTGACTAAAACTGAGCTTCTCTACGCACAGGGAAGCAAGAGAAATGCTGATTTCATCAAGCCCAGTTACATACTCAGAATCTGTACTACTGCGCAAATAGGCATGTCTTTGTAGGCAAAAAACTCATTTCTGACAATGTTTCCCAAATGCATCTCAGAAGTGTGCAACTTGTTCCCTGAGTTAGAAAACGTCGACAAACGTTCGTTTCTGCTAGCGCTGTGCTTCTACACATGTATTTGCTGAACGGTGAAAGCACACAGTAATGCACTTTTCTCCCAGCAAATACACTGTTTCTAAGGAAATGGGAACACACTGAGGAGACACTTGTGGGACCTACTGTGACTAAAACAGAGCTTCCCTACGCACAGGGAAGCAAGAGAAATGCTGATTTCATCAAGCCCAGTTACATACTCAGAATCTGTACTACTGCGCAAATAGGCATGTCTCTTTAGGCAAAAAACTCATTTCTGACAAAGTTGCCCAAATGCATCTCAGAAGTGTGCAACTTGTTCCCTGAGTTAGAAAACGTCGAGAAACGTTCGTTTCTGCTAGCGCTGTGCTTCTACACATGTATTTGCTGAACGGTGAAAGCGCACAGTAATGCACTTTTCTCCCAGCAAATACACTGTTTCTAAGGAAATGGGAACACACTGAGGAGACACTTGTGGGAGCTACTGTGACTAAAACTGAGCTTCCCTATGCACAGGGAAGCGAGAGAAATGCTGATTTCATCCAGCCCAGTTACATACTCAGAATCTGTACTACTGCGCAAATAGGCATGTCTCTGTAGGCAAAAAACTCATTTCTGACAAAGTTGCCCAAATGCATCTCAGAAGTGTGCAACTTGTTCCCTGAGTTAGAAAACGTCGAGAAACGTTCGTTTCTGCTAGCGCTGTGCTTCTACACATGTATTTGCTGAACGGTGAAAGCGCACAGTAATGCACTTTTCTCCCAGCAAATACACTGTTTCTAAGGAAATGGGAACACACTGAGGAGACACTTGTAGGAGCTACTGTGACTAAAACTGAGCTTCCCTACGCACAGGGAAGCAAGAGAAATGCTGATTTCATCCAGCCCAGTTACATACTCAGAATCTGTACTACTGCGCAAATAGGCATGTCTCTGTAGGCAAAAAACTCATTTCTGACAAAGTTGCCCAAATGCATCTCAGAAGTGTGCAACTTGTTCCCTGAGTTAGAGAACTTCGAGTAACGTTCGTTTCTGCTAGCGCTGTGCTTCTACACATGTATTTGCTGAACGGTGAAAGTGCACAGTAATGCACTTTTCTCCCAGCAAATACACTGTTTCTAAGGAAATGGGAACACACTGAGGAGACACTTGTGGGAGCTACTGTAACTAAAACTGAGCTTCCCTACGCACAGGGAAGCAAGAGAAATGCTGATTTCATCAAGCCCAGTTACATACTCAGAATCTGTACTACTGCGCAAATAGGCATGTCTCTGTAGGCAAAAAATTCATTTCTGACAAAGTTGCCCAGATGCATCTCAGAAGTGTGCCACTTGTTCCCTGAGTTAGAAAACGTTGAGAAACGTTCGTTTCTGCTAGCGCTGTGCTTCTACACATGTATTTGCTGAATGGTGAAAGCGCACAGTAATGCACTTTTCTCCCAACAAATACAATGTTTCTAAGGAAATGGGAACACACTGAGGAGACACTTGTGGGAGCTACTGTAACTAAAACTGAGCTTCCCTACGCACAGGGAAGCAAGAGAAATGCTGATTTCATCAAGCCCAGTTACATACTCAGAATCTGTACTACTGCGCAAATAGGCATGTCTCTGTAGGCAAAAAACTCATTTCTGACAAAGTTGCCCAAATGCATCTCAGAAGTGTGCAACTTGTTCCCTGAGTTAGAAAACGTCGGGAAACGGTCATATCTGCTAACGCTGTGCTTCTACACATGTATTTGCTGAACGGTGAAAGCGCACAGTAATGCTCTTTTCTCCCAGCAAATACACTGTTTCTAAGGAAATGGGAACACACTGAGGAGACACTTGTGGGACCTACTGTGACTAAAACAGAGCTTCCCTACGCACAGGGAAGCAAGAGAAATGCTGATTTCATCAAGCCCAGTTACATACTCAGAATCTGTACTACTGCGCAAATAGGCATGTCTCTGTAGGCAAAAAACTCATTTCTGACAAAGTTGCCCAAATGCATCTCAGAAGTGTGCAACTTGTTCCCTGAGTTAGAAAACGTCGAGAAACGTTCATTTCTGCTAGCGCTGTGCTTCTACACATGTATTTGCTGAACGGTGAAAGCGCACAGTAATGCACTTTTCTCCCAGCAAATACACTGTTTCGAAGGAAATGGGAACACACTGAGGAGACACTTGTGGGAGCTACTGTGACTAAAACTGAGCTTCCCTACGCACAGGGAAGCAAGAGAAATGCTGATTTCATCAAGCCCAGTTACATACTCAGAATCTGTACTACTGCGCAAATAGGCATGTCTCTTTAGGCAAAAAACTCATTTCTGACAAAGTTGCCCAAATGCATCTCAGAAGTGTGCAACTTGTTCCCTGAGTTAGAAAACGTCGAGAAACGGTCGTTTCTGCTAGCGCTGTGCTTCTACACACGTATTTGCTCAATGGTGAAAGCGCACAGTAATGCACTTTTCGCCCAGCAAATACACTGTTTCTAAGGAAATGGGAACACACTGAGGAGACACTTGTGGGAGCTACTGTGACTAAAACTGAGCTTCCCTATGCACAGGGAAGCAAGAGAAATGCTGATTTCATCCAGCCCAGTTACATACTCAGAATCTGTACTACTGCGCAAATAGGCATGTCTCTGTAGGCAAAAAACTCATTTCTGACAAAGTTGCCCAAATGCATCTCAGAAGTGTGCAATTTGTTCCCTGAGTTAGAAATCGTCGAGAAACATTTGTTTTTGCTAGTGCTGTGCTTCTACACATGTATTTGCTGAACGGTGAAAGCGCACAGTAATGCACTTTTCTCCCAGCAAATACATTGTTTCTAAGGAAATGGGAACACACTGAGGAGACACTTGTGGGAGCTACTGTGACTAAAACTGAGCTTCCCTACGCACAGGGAAGCAAGAGAAATGCTGATTTCATCCAGCCCAGTTACATACTCAGAATCTGTACTACTGCGCAAATAGGCATGTCTCTGTAGGAAAAAAACTCATTTCTGACAAAGTTGCCCAAATGCATCTCAGAAGTGTGCAACTTGTTCCCTGAGTTAGAGAACTTCGAGTAACGTTCGTTTCTGCTAGCGCTGTGCTTCTACACATGTATTTGCTGAATGGTGAAAGTGCACAGTAATGCACTTTTCTCCCAGCAAATACACTGTTTCTAAGGAAATGGGAACACACTGAGGAGACACTTGTGGGAGCTACTGTGGATAAAACTGAGCTTCCCTACGCACAGGGAAGCAAGAGAAATGCTGATTTCATCAAGCCCAGTTACATACTCAGAATCTGTACTACTGCGCAAATAGGCATGTCTCTGTAGGCAAAAAAACTCATTTCTGACAAAGATGCCCAAATGCATCTCAGAAGTGTGCAACTTGTTCCCTGAGTTAGAAAACGTCGAGTAACGTTCGTTTCTGCTAGCGCTGTGCTTCTACACATGTATTTGCTGAATGGTGAAAGCGCACAGTAATGCACTTTTCTCCCAGCAAATACACTGTTTCTAAGGAAATGGGAACACACTGAGGAGACACTTGTGGGAGCTACTGTGACTAAAACTGAGCTTCCCTACGCACAGGGAAGCAAGAGAAATGCTGATTTCATCAAGCCCAGTTACATACTCAGAATCTGTACTACTGCGCAAATAGGCATGTCTCTTTAGGCAAAAAACTCATTTCTGACAAAGTTGCCCAAATGCATCTCAGAAGTGTGCAACTTGTTCCCTGAGTTAGAAAACGTCGAGAAACGGTCATATCTGCTCACGCTGTGCCTCTACACATGTATTTGCTGAACGGTGAAAGCGCACAGTAATGCACTTTTCTCCCAGCAAATACACTGTTTCTAAGGAAATGGGAACACACTGAGGAGACACTTGTGGGAGCCACTGTGACTAAAACTGAGCATCCCTACGCACAGGGAAGCAAAAGAAATGCTGATTTCATCAAGCCCAGGTACATACTCAGAATCTGTACTACTGCGCAAATAGGCATGAATCTGTAGGCAAAAAACTCATTTCTGACAAAGTTGCCCAAATGCATCTCAGAAGTGTGCAACTTGTTCCCTGAGTTAGAAAACATCGAGAAACGGTCTTTTCTGCTAGCGCTGTGCTTCTACACATGTATTTGCTGAACGGTGAAAGCGCACAGTAATGCACTTTTCTCCCAGCAAATACACTGTTTCTAAGGAAATGGGAACACACTGAGGAGACACTTGTGGGAGCTACTGTGACTAAAACTGAGCTTCCCTACGCACAGGGAAGCAAGAGAAATGCTGATTTCATCAAGCCCAGTTACATACTCAGAATCTGTACTACTGCGCAAATAGGCATGTCTTTGTAGGCAAAAAACTCATTTCTGATAATGTTTCCCAAATGCATCTCAGAAGTGTGCATCTTGTTCCCTGAGTTAGAAAACGTCGACAAACGTTCGTTTCTGCTAGCGCTGTGCTTCTACACATGTATTTGCTGAACGGTGAAAGCACACAGTAATGCACTTTTCTCCCAGCAAATACACTGTTTCTAAGGAAATGGGAACACACTGAGGAGACACTTGTGGGACCTACTGTGACTAAAACAGAGCTTCCCTACGCACAGGGAAGCAAGAGAAATGCTGATTTCATCAAGCCCAGTTACATACTCAGAATCTGTACTACTGCGCAAATAGGCATGTCTCTTTAGGCAAAAAACTCATTTCTGACAAAGTTGCCCAAATGCATCTGAGAAGTGTGCAACTTGTTCCCTGAGTTAGAAAACGTCGAGAAACGGTAGTTTCTGCTAGCGCTGTGCTTCTACACATGTATTTGCTGAACGGTGAAAGCGCACAGTAATGCACTTTTCTCCCAGCAAATACACTGTTTCTAAGGAAATGGGAACACATTGAGGAGACACTTGTGGGAGCTACTGTGACTAAAACTGAGCTTCCCTATGCACAGGGAAGCAAGAGAAATGCTGATTTCATCAAGCCCAGTTACATACTCAGAATCTGTACTACTGCGCAAATAGGCATGTCTCTTTAGGCAAAAAACTCATTTCTGACAAAGTTGCCCAAATGCATCTCAGAAGTGTGCAACTTGTTCCCTGAGTTAGAAAACGTCGAGAAACGGTCGTTTCTGCTAGCGCTGTGCTTCTACACACGTATTTGCTGAACGGTGAAAGCGCACAGTAATGCACTTTTCTCCCAGCAAATACACTGTTTCTAAGGAAATGGGAACACACTGAGGAGACACTTGTGGGAGCTACTGTGACTAAAACTGAGCTTCCCTACGCACAGGGAAGCAAGAGAAATGCTGATTTCATCAAGCCCAGTTACATACTCAGAATTTGTACTACTGCGCAAATAGGCATGTCTCTTTAGGCAAAAAACTCATTTCTGACAAAGTTGCCCAAATGCATCTCAGAAGTGTGCAACTTGTTCCCTGAGTTAGAAAACTTCGAGAAACGGTCACATCTGCTCACTCTGTGCCTCTACACATGCATTTGCTGAACGGTGAAAGCGCACAGTAATGCACTTTTCTCCCAGCAAATACAGTTTCTAAGGAAATGGGAACACACTGAGGAGACACTTGTGGGAGCTACTGTGACTAAAACTGTGTTTCCCTACGCACAGGGAAGCAAGAGAAATGCTGATTTCATCAAGCCCAGTTACATACTCAGAATCTGTACTACTGCGCATATAGGCATGTCTCTTTCGGCAAAAAACTCATTTCTGACAAAGTTGCCCAAATGCATCTCAGAAGTGTGAAACTTGTTCCCTGAGTTAGAAAATATTGAGAAACGGTCGTTTCTGCTAGCGCTGTGCTTCTACACATGTATTTGCTGAACGGTGAAAGCGCACAGTAATGCACTTTTCTCCCAGCAAATACACTGTTTCTAAGGAAATGGGAACACACTGAGGAGACACTTGTGGGAGCTACTGTTACTAAAACTGAGCTTCCCTACGCACAGGGAAGCAAGAGAAATGCTGATTTCATCAAGCCCAGTTACATACTCAGAATCTGTACTACTGCGCAAATAGGCATGTCTCTTTAGGCAAAAAACTCATTTCTGACAAAGTTGCCCAAATGCATCTCAGAAGTGTGCAACTTGTTCCCTGAGTTAGAAAACGTCGAGAAACGGTCGTTTCTGCTACCGCTGTGCTTCTACACATGTATTTGCTGAACGGTGAAACTGCACAGTAATGCACTTTTCTCCCAGCAAATACACTGTTTCTAAGGAAATGGGAACACACTGAGGAGACACTTGTGGGAGCTACTCTGACTAAAACTGAGCTTCCCTACGCTCAGGGAAGCAAGAGAAATGCTGATTTCATCAAGCCCAGTTACATACTCAGAATCTGTACTACTGTGCAAATAGGCATGTCTCTGTAGGCAAAAAACTCATTTCTGACAATGTTGCCCAAATGCATCTCAGAAGTGTGCAATTTGTTCCCTGAGTTAGAAAATGTCGAGAAACGGTCTTTTCTGCTAGCGCTGTGCTTCTACACATGTATTTGCTGAACGGTGAAAGCGCACAGTAATGGACTTGTCTCCCAGCAAATACACTGTTTCTAAGGAAATGGGAACACACTGAGGAGATACTTGTGGGAGCTACTGTGACTAAAACTGAGCTTCCCTACGCACAGGGAAGCAAGAGAAATGCTGATTTCATCAAGCCCAGTTACATACTCAGAATCTGTACTACTGCGCAAATAGGCATGTCTCTGTAGGCAAAAAACTCATTTCTGACAAAGTTGCCCAAATGCATCTCAGAAGTGTGCAACTTGTTCCCTGAGTTAGAAAACGTCGAGAAACGGTCGTTTCTGCTAGCGCTGTGCTTCTACACACGTATTTGCTGAACGGTGAAAGCGCACAGTAATGCACTTTTCTCCCAGCAAATACACTGTTTCTAAGGAAATGGGAACACACTGAGGAGACACTTGTGGGAGCTACTGTGACTAAAACTGAGCTTCCCTACGCACAGGGAAGCAAGCGAAATGCTGATTTCATCAAGCCCAGTTACATACTCAGAATTTGTACTACTGCGCAAATAGGCATGTCTCTTTAGGCAAAAAACTCATTTCTGACAAAGTTGCCCAAATGCATCTCAGAAGTGTGCAACTTGTTCCCTGAGTTAGAAAACTTCGAGAAACGGTCACATCTGCTCACTCTGTGCCTCTACACATGCATTTGCTGAACGGTGAAAGCGCACAGTAATGCACTTTTCTCCCAGCAAATACAGTTTCTAAGGAAATGGGAACACACTGAGGAGACACTTGTGGGAGCTACTGTGACTAAAACTGTGTTTCCCTACGCACAGGGAAGCAAGAGAAATGCTGATTTCATCAAGCCCAGTTACATACTCAGAATCTGTACTACTGCGCATATAGGCATGTCTCTTTCGGCAAAAAACTCATTTCTGACAAAGTTGCCCAAATGCATCTCAGAAGTGTGAAACTTGTTCCCTGAGTTAGAAAATATTGAGAAACGGTCGTTTCTGCTAGCGCTGTGCTTCTACACATGTATTTGCTGAACGGTGAAAGCGCACAGTAATGCACTTTTCTCCCAGCAAATACACTGTTTCTAAGGAAATGGGAACACACTGAGGAGACACTTGTGGGAGCTACTGTGACTAAAACTGAGCTTCCCTACGCACAGGGAAGCAAGAGAAATGCTGATTTCATCAAGCCCAGTTACATACTCAGAATCTGTACTACTGCGCAAATAGGCATGTCTCTTTAGGCAAAAAACTCATTTCTGACAAAGTTGCCCAAATGCATCTCAGAAGTGTGCAACTTGTTCCCTGAGTTAGAAAACGTCGAGAAACGGTCGTTTCTGCTACCGCTGTGCTTCTACACATGTATTTGCTGAACGGTGAAACTGCACAGTAATGCACTTTTCTCCCAGCAAATACACTGTTTCTAAGGAAATGGGAACACACTGAGGAGACACTTGTGGGAGCTACTCTGACTAAAACTGAGCTTCCCTACGCTCAGGGAAGCAAGAGAAATGCTGATTTCATCAAGCCCAGTTACATACTCAGAATCTGTACTACTGTGCAAATAGGCATGTCTCTGTAGGCAAAAAACTCATTTCTGACAATGTTGCCCAAATGCATCTCAGAAGTGTGCAATTTGTTCCCTGAGTTAGAAAATGTCGAGAAACGGTCTTTTCTGCTAGCGCTGTGCTTCTACACATGTATTTGCTGAACGGTGAAAGCGCACAGTAATGGACTTTTCTCCCAGCAAATACACTGTTTCTAAGGAAATGGGAACACACTGAGGAGATACTTGTGGGAGCTACTGTGACTAAAACTGAGCTTCCCTACGCACAGGGAAGCAAGAGAAATGCTGATTTCATCAAGCCCAGTTACATACTCAGAATCTGTACTACTGCGCAAATAGGCATGTCTCTGTAGGCAAAAAACTCATTTCTGACAAAGTTGCCCAAATGCATCTCAGAAGTGTGCAACTTGTTCTCTGAGTTAGAAAACGTCGAGAAACGGACGTTTCTGCTAGCGCTGTACTTCTACAAGTGTACTTGCTGAACGGTGAAAGCGCAGAGTAATGCACTTTTCTCCCAGCAAATACACTGTTTCTAAGGAAATGGGAACACACTGAGGAGACACTTGTGGGAGCTACTGTGACTAAAACTGAGCTTCCCTACGCACAGGGAAGCAAGAGAAATGCTGATTTCATCAAGCCCAGTTACATACTCAGAATCTGTACTACTGCGCAAATAGGCATTCTCTGTAGGCAAAAAACTCATTTCTGACAAAGTTGCCCAAAGGCATCTCAGAAGTGTGCCACTTGTTCCCTGAGTTAGAAAACGTCGAGAAATGTTCGTTTCAGCTAGCGCTGTGCTTCTACACATGTATTTGCTGAACGGTGAAAGCACACAGTAATGCACTTTTCTCCCAGCAAATACACTGTTCCTAAGGAAATGGGAACACACTGAGCAGACACTTGTGGGAGCTACTGTGACTAAAACTGAGCTTCCCTACGCACAGGGAAGCAAGAGAAATGCTGATTTCATCAAGCACAGTTACATACTCAGAATCTGTACTACTGCGCAAATAGGCATGTCTCTGTAGGCAAAAAACTCATTTCTGACAAAGTTGCCCAAATGCATCTCAGAAGTGTGCCACTTGTTCCCTGAGTTAGAAAACGTCGAGAAACATTCGTTTCTGCTAGCGCTGTGCTTCTACTCATGTATTTGCTGAACATTGAAAGCGCACAGTAATGCACTTTTCTCCCAGCAAACACACTGTATCTAAGGAAATGGGAACACCCTGAGGAGACACTTGTGAGAGCTACTGTGACTAAAACTGAGCTTCCCTACGCACAGGGAAGCAAGAGAATGCTGATTTCATCAAGCCCAGTTACTGGCTCAGAATCTGTACTACTGCGCAAATAGGCATGTCTCTGTAGGCAAAAAACACATTTCTGACAAAGTTACCCAAATGCATCTCAGAAGTGTGCAACTTGTTCCCTGAGTTAGAAAACGTCGAGAAACGTTCGTTTCTGCTAGCGCTGTGCTTCTACACATGTATTTGCTGAACGGTGAAAGCGCACAGTAATGCACTTTTCTCCCTGCAAATACACGGTTTCTAAGAAAATGGTAACACACTGAGGAGACACTTGTGGGAGCTACTGTGACTAAAACTGAGCTTTCCTATGCACAGGGAAGCAAGAGAAATGCTGATTTCAGCAAGCCCAGTTACATACTCAGAATCTGTACTACTGCGCAAATAGGCATGTCTCTGTAGGCAAAAAACTCATTTCTGACAAAGTTGCCCAAATGCATCTCAGAAGTGTGCAACTTGTTCCCTGAGTTAGAAAACATCGAGAAACGGTCTTTTCTGCTAGCGCTGTGCTTCTACACATGTATTTGCTGAACGGTGAAAGCGCACAGTAATGCACTTTTCTCCCAGCAAATACACTGTTTCTAAGGAAATGGGAACACACTGAGGAGACACTTGTGGGAGCTACTGTGACTAAAACTGAGCTTCCCTACGCACAGGGAAGCAAGAGAAATGCTGATTTCATCAAGCCCAGTTACATACTCAGAATTTGTACTACTGCGCAAATAGGCATGTCTCTGTAGGCAAAAAACTCATTTCTGACAAAGTTGCCCAAATGCATCTCAGAAGTGTGCAACTTGTTCCCTGAGTTAGAAAACGTCGAGAAACGGTCGTTTCTGCTAGCGCTGTGCTTCTACACATGTATTTGCTGAACGGTGAAAGCGCACAGTAATGCACTTTTCTCCCAGCAAATACACTGTTTCTAAGGAAATGGGAACACACTGAGGAGACACTTGTGGGAGCTACTGTGACTAAAACTGAGCTTCCCTACGCACAGGGAAGCAAGAGAAATGCTGATTTCATCCAGCCCAGTTACATTCTCAGAATCTGTACTACTGCGCAAATAGGCATGTCTCTGTAGGCAAAAAACTCATTTCTGACAAAGTTGCCCAAATGCATCTCAGAAGTGTGCAACTTGTTCCCTGAGTTAGAAAACGTCGAGAAACGTTTGTTTCTGCTAGCGCTGTGCTACTACACATGTATTTGCTGAACGGTGAAAGCGCACAGTAATGCACTTTTCTACCAGCAAATACACTGTTTCTAAGGAAATGGGAACACACTGAGGAGACACTTGTGGGAGCTACTGTGACTAAAACTGAGATTCCCTACGCACAGGGAAGCAAGAGAAATGCTGATTTCATCAAGCCCAGTTACATACTCAGAATCTGTACTACTGCGCAAATAGGCATGTCTCTTTAGGCAAAAAACTCATTTCTGACAAAGTTGCCCAAATGCATCTCAGAAGTGTGCAACTTGTTCCCTGAGTTAGAAAACGTCGAGAAACGGTCGTTTCTGCTAGCGCTGTGCTTCTTCACATGTATTTGCTGAACGGTGAAAGCGCACAGTAATGCACTTTTCTCCCAGCAAATACACTGTTCCTAAGGAAATGGGAACACACTGAGGAGACACTTTTGGGAGCTACTGTGACTAAAACTGAGCTTCCCTACGCACAGGGAAGCAAGAGAAATGCTGATTTCATCAAACCGAGTTACATACTCAGAATCTGTACTACTGCGCAAATAGGCATGTCTCTGTAGGCATAAAACTCATTTCTCACAAAGTTGCCCAAATGCATCTCAGAAGTGTGCAACTTGTTCCCTGAGTTAGAAAACGTCGAGAAACGTTCGTTTCTGCTAGCGCTGTGCTTCTACACATGTATTTGCTGAACGGTGAAAGCGCACAGTAATGCACTTTTCTCCCAGAAAATACACTGTTTCTAAGGAAATGGGAACACACTGAGGAGACACTTGTGGGATCTACTGTGACTAAAACTGAGCTTCCCTACGCACAGGGAAGCAAGAGAAATGCTGATTTCATCAAGCCCAGTTACATACTCACAATCTGTACTACTGCGCAAATAAGCATGTCTTTTTAGGCAAAAACCTCATTTCTGACAAAGTTGCCCAAATGCATCTCAGAAGTGTGCAACTTGTTCCCTGAGTTAGAAAACGTTGAGAAACGGTCGTTTCAGCTAGCGCTGTGCTTCTACACATGTATTTGCTGAACGGTGAAAGCGCACAGTAATGCACATTTCTCCCAGCAAAAACACTGTTTCTAAGGAAATGGGAACACACTGAGGAGACACTTGTGAGAGTTACTGTGACTAAAATTGAGCTTCCCTACGCACAGGGAAGCAAGAGAAATGCTGATTTCATCCAGCCCAATTACATACTCAGAATCTGTACTACTGCGCAAATAGGCATGTCTCTGTAGGCAAAAAACTCATTTCTGACAAAGTTGCCCAAATGCATCTCAGAAGTGTGCAACTTGTTCCCTGAGTTAGAAAACGTCGAGAAACGTTCGTTTCTGCTAGCGCTGTGCTTCTACACATGTATTTGCTGAACGGTGAAAGCGCACAGTAATGCACTTTTCTCCCAGCAAATACACTGTTTCTAAGGAAATGGGAACACACTGAGGAGACACTTGTGGGAGCTACTGTGACTAAAACTGAGCTTCCCTACGCACAGGGAAGCAAGAGAAATGCTGATTTCATCAAGCCCAGTTACATACTCAGAATCTGTACTACTGCGCAAATAGGCATGTCTCTTTAGGCAAAAAACTCATTTCTGACAAAGTTGCCCAAATGCATCTCAGAAGTGTGCAACTTGTTCCCTGAGTTAGAAAACGTCGAGAAACGTTCGTTTCTGCTAGCGCTGTGCTTCTACACATGTATTTGCTGAACGGTGAAAGCGCACAGTAATGCACTTTTCTCCCAGCAAATACACTGTTTCTAAGGAAATGGGAACACACTGAGGAGACACTTGTGGGAGCTACTGTGACTAAAACTGAGCTTCCCTAAGCACAGGGAAGCAGGAGAAATGCTGATTTCATCAAGCCCAGGTACATACTCAGAATCTGTACTACTGCGCAAATAGGCATGTCTCTGTAGGCAAAAAACTCATTTCTGACAAAGTTGCCCAAATGCATCTCAGAAGTGTGCAACTTGTTCCCTGAGATAGAAAACGTCGAGAAACGGTCTTTTCTGCTAGCGCTGTGCTTCTACACATGTATTTGCTGAACGGTGAAAGCGCACAGTAATGCACTTTTCTCCCAGCAAATACACTGTTTCGAAGGAAATGGGAACACACTGAGGAGACACTTGTGGGAGCTACTGTGACTAAAACTGAGCTTCCCTACGCACAGGGAAGCAAGAGAAATGCTGATTTCATCAAGCCCAGTTACATACTCAGAATCTGTACTACTGCGCAAATAGGCACTTTTCTCCCAGCAAATACACTGTTTCTAAGGAAATGGGAACACACTGAGGAGACACTTGTGGGAGCTACTGGGCCTAAAACTGAGCTTCCCTACGCACAGGGAAGCAAGAGAAATGCTGATTTCATACAGCCCAGTTACATACTCAGAATCTGTACTACTGCGCAAATAGGCATGTCTCTGTAGGCAAAAACCTCATTTCTGACAAAGTTGCCCAAATGCATCTCAGAAGTGTGCAACTTGTTCCCTGAGTTAGAAAACGTCGAGAAAAATTCGTTTCTGCTAGCGCTGTGCTTCTACACATGTATTTGCTGAACGGTGAAAGCGCACAGTGATGCACTTTTCTCCCAGCAAATACACTGTTTCTAAGGAACTGGGAACACACTGAGGAGACACTTGTGGGAGCTACTGTGACTAAAACTGAGCTTCCCTATGCACAGGGAAGCAAGAGAAATGCTGATTTCATCAATCCCAGTTACATACTCAGAATCTGTACTACTGCGCAAATAGGCATGTCTCTGTAGGCAAAAAACTCATTTCTGACAAAGTTGCCCAAATGCATCTCAGAAGTGTGCAACTTGTTCCGTGAGTTAGAAAACATCGAGAAACGGTCGTTTCTGCTAGCGCTGTGCTTCTACACATGTATTTGCTGAACGGTGAAAGCGCACAGTAATGCACTTTTCTCCCAGCAAATACACTGTTTCTAAGGAACTGGGAACACACTGAGGAGACACTTGTGGGAGCTACTGTGACTAAAACTGAGCTTCCCTACGCACAGGGAAGCAAGAGAAATGCTGATTTCATCAAGCCCAGTTACACACTCAGAATCTGTACTACTGCGCAAATAGGCATGTCTCTGTAGGCAAAAACTCATTTCTGACAAAGTTGCCCAAATGCATCTCAGAAGTGTGCAACTTGTTCCCTGAATTAGAAAACGTCGAGAAACGTTTGTTTCTGCTAGCGCTGTGCTTCTACACATGTATTTGCTGAACGGTGAAAGCGCACAGTAATGCACTTTTCTCCCAGCAAATACACTGTTTCGAAGGAAATGGGAACACACTGAGGAGACACTTGTGGGAGCTACTGTGACTAAAACTGAGCTTCCCTACGCACAGGGAAGCAAGAGAAATGCTGATTTCATCAAGCCCAGTTACATACTCAGAATCTGTACTACTGCGCAAATAGGCAAGTCTCTGTAGGCAAAAAACTCATTTCTGACAAAGTTGCCCAAATGCATCTCAGAAGTGTGCCACTTGTTCCCTGAGTTAGAAAACGTCGAGAAACGTTCGTTTCTGCTAGCGCTGTGCTTCTACACATGTATTTGCTGAACGGTGAAAGCGCACAGTAATGCACATTTCTCCCAGCAAAAACACTGTTTCTAAGGAACTGGGAACACACTGAGGAGACACTTGTGGGAGCTACTGTGACTAAAACTGAGCTTCCCTACACACAGGGAAGCAAGAGAAATGCTGATTTCATCAAGCCCAGTTACATACTCAGAATCTGTACTACTGCGCAAATAGGCATGTCTATGTAGGCAAAAAACTCATTTCTGACAAAGTTGCCCAAATGCATCTCAGAAGTGTGCAACTTGTTCCCTGAGTTAGAAATCGTCGAGAAACGTTTGTTTTTGCTAGTGCTGTGCTTCTACACATGTATTTGCTGAACGGTGAAAGCGCACAGTAATGCACTTTTCTCCCAGCAAATACACTGTTCCTAAGGAAATGAGAACACACTGAGGAGACACTTGTGGGAGCTACTGTGACTAAAACTGAGCTTCCCTACGCACAGGGAAGCAAGAGAAATGCTGATTTCATCAAGCCCAGTTACATACTCAGAATCTGTACTACTGCACAAATAGGCATGTCTCTTTAGGCAAAAAACTCATTTCTGACAAAGTTGCCCAAATGCATCTCAGAAGTGTGCAACTTGTTCCCTGAGTTAGAAAACGTCGAGAAATGTTCTTTCTGCTAGCGCTGTGCTTCTACACATGTATTTGCTGAACGGTGAAAGCACACAGTAATGCACTTTTCTCCCAGCAAATACACTGTTTCTACGGAAATGGGAACACTGTGGAGACACTTGTGGGAGCTACTGTGACTAAAACTGAGCTTCCCTACGCACAGGGAAGGAAGAGAAATGCTGATTTCATTAAGCCCAGTTACATACTCAGAATCTGTACTACAGCGCAAATAGGCATGTCTCTGTAGGCAAAAAACTCATTTCTGACAAAGTTGTCCAAATGCATCTCAGAAGTGTGCAACTTGTTCCCTGATTTAGAAAATGTCGAGAAACGTTCGTTTCTGCTAGCGCTGTGCTTCTACACATGTATTTGCTGAACGGTGAAAGCGCACAGTAATGGACTTTTCTCCCAGCAAATACACTGTTTCTAAGGAAATGGGAACACACTGAGGAGATACTTGTGGGAGCTACTGTGACTAAAACTGAGCTTCCCTACGCACAGGGAAGCAAGAGAAATGCTGATTTCATCAAGCCCAGTTACATACTCAGAATCTGTACTACTGCGCAAATAGGCATGTCTCTGTAGGCAAAAAACTCATTTCTGACAAAGTTGCCCAAATGCATCTCAGAAGTGTGCAACTTGTTCTCTGAGTTAGAAAACGTCGAGAAACGGACGTTTCTGCTAGCGCTGTGCTTCTACAAGTGTACTTGCTGAACGGTGAAAGCGCAGAGTAATGCACTTTTCTCCCAGCAAATACACTGTTTCTAAGGAAATGGGAACACACTGAGGAGACACTTGTGGGAGCTACTGTGACTAAAACTGAGCTTCCCTACGCACAGGGAAGCAAGAGAAATGCTGATTTCATCAAGCCCAGTTACATACTCAGAATCTGTACTACTGCGCAAATAGGCATTCTCTGTAGGCAAAAAACTCATTTCTGACAAAGTTGCCCAAAGGCATCTCAGAAGTGTGCCACTTGTTCCCTGAGTTAGAAAACGTCGAGAAATGTTCGTTTCAGCTAGCGCTGTGCTTCTACACATGTATTTGCTGAACGGTGAAAGCGCACAGTAATGGACTTTTCTCCCAGCAAATACACTGTTTCTAAGGAAATGGGAACACACTGAGCAGACACTTGTGGGAGCTACTGTGACTAAAACTGAGCTTCCCTACGCACAGGGAAGCAAGAGAAATGCTGATTTCATCAAGCACAGTATCATACTCAGAATCTGTACTACTGCGCAAATAGGCATGTCTCTGTAGGCAAAAAACTCATTTCTGACAAAGTTGCCCAAATGCATCTCAGAAGTGTGCCACTTGTTCCCTGAGTTAGAAAACGTCGAGAAACATTCGTTTCTGCTAGCGCTGTGCTTCTACTCATGTATTTGCTGAACATTGAAAGCGCACAGTAATGCACTTTTCTCCCAGCAAACACACTGTATCTAAGGAAATGGGAACACCCTGAGGAGACACTTGTGAGAGCTACTGTGACTAAAACTGAGCTTCCCTACGCACAGGGAAGCAAGAGAATGCTGATTTCATCAAGCCCAGTTACTGGCTCAGAATCTGTACTACTGCGCAAATAGGCATGTCTCTGTAGGCAAAAAACACATTTCTGACAAAGTTACCCAAATGCATCTCAGAAGTGTGCAACTTGTTCCCTGAGTTAGAAAACGTCGAGAAACGTTCGTTTCTGCTAGCGCTGTGCTTCTACACATGTATTTGCTGAACGGTGAAAGCGCACAGTAATGCACTTTTCTCCCTGCAAATACACGGTTTCTAAGAAAATGGTAACACACTGAGGAGACACTTGTGGGAGCTACTGTGACTAAAACTGAGCTTTCCTATGCACAGGGAAGCAAGAGAAATGCTGATTTCAGCAAGCCCAGTTACATACTCAGAATCTGTACTACTGCGCAAATAGGCATGTCTCTGTAGGCAAAAAACTCATTTCTGACAAAGTTGCCCAAATGCATCTCAGAAGTGTGCAACTTGTTCCCTGAGTTAGAAAACATCGAGAAACGGTCTTTTCTGCTAGCGCTGTGCTTCTACACATGTATTTGCTGAACGGTGAAAGCGCACAGTAATGCACTTTTCTCCCAGCAAATACACTGTTTCTAAGGAAATAAGAACACACTGAGGAGACACTTGTGGGAGCTACTGTGACTAAAACTGAGCTTCCCTACGCACAGGGAAGCAAGAGAAATGCTGATTTCATCAAGCCCAGTTACATACTCAGAATTTGTACTACTGCGCAAATAGGCATGTCTCTGTAGGCAAAAAACTCATTTCTGACAAAGTTGCCCAAAGGCATCTCAGAAGTGTGCAACTTGTTCCCTGAGTTAGAAAACGTCGAGAAACGGTCGTTTCTGCTAGCGCTGTGCTTCTACACATGTATTTGCTGAACGGTGAAAGCGCACAGTAATGCACTTTTCTCCCAGCAAATACACTGTTTCTAAGGAAATGGGAACACACTGAGGAGACACTTGTGGGAGCTACTGTGACTAAAACTGAGATTCCCTACGCACAGGGAAGCAAGAGAAATGCTGATTTCATCAAGCCCAGTTACATACTCAGAATCTGTACTACTGCGCAAATAGGCATGTCTCTTTAGGCAAAAAACTCATTTCTGACAAAGTTGCCCAAATGCATCTCAGAAGTGTGCAACTTGTTCCCTGAGTTAGAAAACGTCGAGAAACGGTCGTTTCTGCTAGCGCTGTGCTTCTTCACATGTATTTGCTGAACGGTGAAAGCGCACAGTAATGCACTTTTCTCCCAGCAAATACACTGTTCCTAAGGAAATGGGAACACACTGAGGAGACACTTTTGGGAGCTACTGTGACTAAAACTGAGCTTCCCTACGCACAGGGAAGCAAGAGAAATGCTGATTTCATCAAACCGAGTTACATACTCAGAATCTGTACTACTGCGCAAATAGGCATGTCTCTGTAGGCATAAAACTCATTTCTCACAAAGTTGCCCAAATGCATCTCAGAAGTGTGCAACTTGTTCCCTGAGTTAGAAAACGTCGAGAAACGTTCGTTTCTGCTAGCGCTGTGCTTCTACACATGTATTTGCTGAACGGTGAAAGCGCACAGTAATGCACTTTTCTCCCAGAAAATACACTGTTTCTAAGGAAATGGGAACACACTGAGGAGACACTTGTGGGATCTACTGTGACTAAAACTGAGCTTCCCTACGCACAGGGAAGCAAGAGAAATGCTGATTTCATCAAGCCCAGTTACATACTCACAATCTGTACTACTGCGCAAATAAGCATGTCTTTTTAGGCAAAAACCTCATTTCTGACAAAGTTGCCCAAATGCATCTCAGAAGTGTGCAACTTGTTCCCTGAGTTAGAAAACGTTGAGAAACGGTCGTTTCAGCTAGCGCTGTGCTTCTACACATGTATTTGCTGAACGGTGAAAGCGCACAGTAATGCACATTTCTCCCAGCAAAAACACTGTTTCTAAGGAAATGGGAACACACTGAGGAGACACTTGTGAGAGTTACTGTGACTAAAATTGAGCTTCCCTACGCACAGGGAAGCAAGAGAAATGCTGATTTCATCCAGCCCAATTACATACTCAGAATCTGTACTACTGCGCAAATAGGCATGTCTCTGTAGGCAAAAAACTCATTTCTGACAAAGTTGCCCAAATGCATCTCAGAAGTGTGCAACTTGTTCCCTGAGTTAGAAAACGTCGAGAAACGTTCGTTTCTGCTAGCGCTGTGCTTCTACACATGTATTTGCTGAACGGTGAAAGCGCACAGTAATGCACTTTTCTCCCAGCAAATACACTGTTTCTAAGGAAATGGGAACACACTGAGGAGACACTTGTGGGAGCTACTGTGACTAAAACTGAGCTTCCCTACGCACAGGGAAGCAAGAGAAATGCTGATTTCATCAAGCCCAGTTACATACTCAGAAT
The DNA here is from genome assembly GCF_964271855.1 of Acomys minous. Taxonomy (NCBI): domain Eukaryota; kingdom Metazoa; phylum Chordata; class Mammalia; order Rodentia; family Muridae; genus Acomys; species Acomys minous. Next base: position 4,430,200 of record NW_028182181.1, read on the forward strand.
CTGTACTACTGCGCAAATAGGCATGTCTCTTTAGGCAAAAAACTCATTTCTGACAAAGTTGCCCAAATGCATCTCAGAAGTGTGCAACTTGTTCCCTGAGTTAGAAAACGTCGAGAAACGTTCGTTTCTGCTAGCGCTGTGCTTCTACACATGTATTTGCTGAACGGTGAAAGCGCACAGTAATGCACTTTTCTCCCAGCAAATACACTGTTTCTAAGGAAATGGGAACACACTGAGGAGACACTTGTGGGAGCTACTGTGACTAAAACTGAGCTTCCCTAAGCACAGGGAAGCAGGAGAAATGCTGATTTCATCAAGCCCAGGTACATACTCAGAATCTGTACTACTGCGCAAATAGGCATGTCTCTGTAGGCAAAAAACTCATTTCTGACAAAGTTGCCCAAATGCATCTCAGAAGTGTGCAACTTGTTCCCTGAGATAGAAAACGTCGAGAAACGGTCTTTTCTGCTAGCGCTGTGCTTCTACACATGTATTTGCTGAACGGTGAAAGCGCACAGTAATGCACTTTTCTCCCAGCAAATACACTGTTTCGAAGGAAATGGGAACACACTGAGGAGACACTTGTGGGAGCTACTGTGACTAAAACTGAGCTTCCCTACGCACAGGGAAGCAAGAGAAATGCTGATTTCATCAAGCCCAGTTACATACTCAGAATCTGTACTACTGCGCAAATAGGCACTTTTCTCCCAGCAAATACACTGTTTCTAAGGAAATGGGAACACACTGAGGAGACACTTGTGGGAGCTACTGGGCCTAAAACTGAGCTTCCCTACGCACAGGGAAGGAAGAGAAATGCTGATTTCATCAAGCCCAGTTACATACTCAGAATCTGTACTACTGCGCAAATAGGCATGTCTCTGTAGGCAAAAACCTCATTTCTGACAAAGTTGCCCAAATGCATCTCAGAAGTGTGCAACTTGTTCCCTGAGTTAGAAAACGTCGAGAAAAATTCGTTTCTGCTAGCGATGTGCTTCTACACATGTATTTGCTGAACGGTGAAAGCGCACAGTGATGCACTTTTCTCCCAGCAAATACACTGTTTCTAAGGAACTGGGAACACACTGAGGAGACACTTGTGGGAGCTACTGTGACTAAAACTGAGCTTCCCTATGCACAGGGAAGCAAGAGAAATGCTGATTTCATCAATCCCAGTTACATACTCAGAATCTGTACTACTGCGCAAATAGGCATGTCTCTGTAGGCAAAAAACTCATTTCTGACAAAGTTGCCCAAATGCATCTCAGAAGTGTGCAACTTGTTCCGTGAGTTAGAAAACATTGAGAAACGGTCGTTTCTGCTAGCGCTGTGCTTCTACACATGTATTTGCTGAACGGTGAAAGCGCACAGTAATGCACTTTTCTCCCAGCAAATACACTGTTTCTAAGGAACTGGGAACACACTGAGGAGACACTTGTGGGAGCTACTGTGACTAAAACTGAGCTTCCCTACGCACAGGGAAGCAAGAGAAATGCTGATTTCATCAAGCCCAGTTACACACTCAGAATCTGTACTACTGCGCAAATAGGCATGTCTCTGTAGGCAAAAACTCATTTCTGACAAAGTTGCCCAAATGCATCTCAGAAGTGTGCAACTTGTTCCCTGAATTAGAAAACGTCGAGAAACGTTTGTTTCTGCTAGCGCTGTGCTTCTACACATGTATTTGCTGAACGGTGAAAGCGCACAGTAATGCACTTTTCTCCCAGCAAATACACTGTTTCGAAGGAAATGGGAACACACTGAGGAGACACTTGTGGGAGCTACTGTGACTAAAACTGAGCTTCCCTACGCACAGGGAAGCAAGAGAAATGCTGATTTCATCAAGCCCAGTTACATACTCAGAATCTGTACTACTGCGCAAATAGGCAAGTCTCTGTAGGCAAAAAACTCATTTCTGACAAAGTTGCCCAAATGCATCTCAGAAGTGTGCCACTTGTTCCCTGAGTTAGAAAACGTCGAGAAACGTTCGTTTCTGCTAGCGCTGTGCTTCTACACATGTATTTGCTGAACGGTGAAAGCGCACAGTAATGCACATTTCTCCCAGCAAAAACACTGTTTCTAAGGAACTGGGAACACACTGAGGAGACACTTGTGGGAGCTACTGTGACTAAAACTGAGCTTCCCTACACACAGGGAAGCAAGAGAAATGCTGATTTCATCAAGCCCAGTTACATACTCAGAATCTGTACTACTGCGCAAATAGGCATGTCTATGTAGGCAAAAAACTCATTTCTGACAAAGTTGCCCAAATGCATCTCAGAAGTGTGCAACTTGTTCCCTGAGTTAGAAATCGTCGAGAAACGTTTGTTTTTGCTAGTGCTGTGCTTCTACACATGTATTTGCTGAACGGTGAAAGCGCACAGTAATGCACTTTTCTCCCAGCAAATACACTGTTTCTAAGGAACTGGGAACACACTGAGGAGACACTTGTGGGAGCTACTGTGACTAAAACTGAGCTTCCCTACGCACAGGGAAGCAAGAGAAATGCTGATTTCATCAAGCCCAGTTACATACTCAGAATCTGTACTACTGCGCAAATAGGCATGTCTCTGTAGGCAAAAAACTCATTTCGGACAAAGTTGCCCAAATGCATCTCAGAAGTGTGCAACTTGTTCCCTGAGTTAGAAAACGTCGAGAAACGTTCGTTTCTGCTAGCGCTGTGCTTCTACACATGTATTTGCTGAACGGTGAAAGCGCACAGTAATGCACTTTTCTCCCAGCAAATACACTGTTTCTAAGGAAATGGGAACACACTGAGGAGAAACTTTTGGGAGCTACTGTGACTAAAACTGAGCTTCCCTACGCACAGGGAAGCAAGAGAAATGCTGATTTCATCAAACCGATTTACAAACTCAGAATCTGTACTACTGCGCAAATAGGCATGTCTCTGTAGGCAAAAAACTCATTTCTGACAAAGTTGCCCAAATGCATCTCAGAAGTGTGCAACTTGTTCCCTGAGTTAGAAAACGTCGAGAAACGTTCGTTTCTGCTAGCGCTGTGCTTCTACACATGTATTTGCTGAACGGTGAAAGCGCACAGTGATGCACTTTTCTCCCAGCAAATACACTGTTTCTAAGGAAATGGGAACACACTGAGGAGACACTTGTGGGAGCTACTGTGACTAAAACTGAGCTTCCCTAAGCACAGGGAAGCAGGAGAAATGCTGATTTCATCAAGCCCAGGTACATACTCAGAATCTGTACTACTGCGCAAATAGGCATGTCTCTGTAGGCAAAAAACTCATTTCTGACAAAGTTGCCCAAATGCATCTCAGAAGTGTGCAACTTGTTCCCTGAGATAGAAAACGTCGAGAAACGGTCTTTTCTGCTAGCGCTGTGCTTCTACACATGTATTTGCTGAACGGTGAAAGCGCACAGTAATGCACTTTTCTCCCAGCAAATACACTGTTTCGAAGGAAATGGGAACACACTGAGGAGACACTTGTGGGAGCTACTGTGACTAAAACTGAGCTTCCCTACGCACAGGGAAGCAAGAGAAATGCTGATTTCATCAAGCCCAGTTACATACTCAGAATCTGTACTACTGCGCAAATAGGCACTTTTCTCCCAGCAAATACACTGTTTCTAAGGAAATGGGAACACACTGAGGAGACACTTGTGGGAGCTACTGGGCCTAAAACTGAGCTTCCCTACGCACAGGGAAGGAAGAGAAATGCTGATTTCATCAAGCCCAGTTACATACTCAGAATCTGTACTACTGCGCAAATAGGCATGTCTCTGTAGGCAAAAACCTCATTTCTGACAAAGTTGCCCAAATGCATCTCAGAAGTGTGCAACTTGTTCCCTGAGTTAGAAAACGTCGAGAAAAATTCGTTTCTGCTAGCGATGTGCTTCTACACATGTATTTGCTGAACGGTGAAAGCGCACAGTGATGCACTTTTCTCCCAGCAAATACACTGTTTCTAAGGAACTGGGAACACACTGAGGAGACACTTGTGGGAGCTACTGTGACTAAAACTGAGCTTCCCTATGCACAGGGAAGCAAGAGAAATGCTGATTTCATCAATCCCAGTTACATACTCAGAATCTGTACTACTGCGCAAATAGGCATGTCTCTGTAGGCAAAAAACTCATTTCAGACAAAGTTGCCCAAATGCATCTCAGAAGTGTGCAACTTGTTCCGTGAGTTAGAAAACATTGAGAAACGGTCGTTTCTGCTAGCGCTGTGCTTCTACACATGTATTTGCTGAACGGTGAAAGCGCACAGTAATGCACTTTTCTCCCAGCAAATACACTGTTTCTAAGGAACTGGGAACACACTGAGGAGACACTTGTGGGAGCTACTGTGACTAAAACTGAGCTTCCCTACGCACAGGGAAGCAAGAGAAATGCTGATTTCATCAAGCCCAGTTACACACTCAGAATCTGTACTACTGCGCAAATAGGCATGTCTCTGTAGGCAAAAACTCATTTCTGACAAAGTTGCCCAAATGCATCTCAGAAGTGTGCAACTTGTTCCCTGAATTAGAAAACGTCGAGAAACGTTTGTTTCTGCTAGCGCTGTGCTTCTACACATGTATTTGCTGAACGGTGAAAGCGCACAGTAATGCACTTTTCTCCCAGCAAATACACTGTTTCGAAGGAAATGGGAACACACTGAGGAGACACTTGTGGGAGCTACTGTGACTAAAACTGAGCTTCCCTACGCACAGGGAAGCAAGAGAAATGCTGATTTCATCAAGCCCAGTTACATACTCAGAATCTGTACTACTGCCCAAATAGGCAAGTCTCTGTAGGCAAAAAACTCATTTCTGACAAAGTTGCCCAAATGCATCTCAGAAGTGTGCCACTTGTTCCCTGAGTTAGAAAACGTCGAGAAACGTTCGTTTCTGCTAGCGCTGTGCTTCTACACATGTATTTGCTGAACGGTGAAAGCGCACAGTAATGCACATTTCTCCCAGCAAAAACACTGTTTCTAAGGAACTGGGAACACACTGAGGAGACACTTGTGGGAGCTACTGTGACTAAAACTGAGCTTCCCTACACACAGGGAAGCAAGAGAAATGCTGATTTCATCAAGCCCAGTTACATACTCAGAATCTGTACTACTGCGCAAATAGGCATGTCTATGTAGGCAAAAAACTCATTTCTGACAAAGTTGCCCAAATGCATCTCAGAAGTGTGCAACTTGTTCCCTGAGTTAGAAATCGTCGAGAAACGTTTGTTTTTGCTAGTGCTGTGCTTCTACACATGTATTTGCTGAACGGTGAAAGCGCACAGTAATGCACTTTTCTCCCAGCAAATACACTGTTTCTAAGGAACTGGGAACACACTGAGGAGACACTTGTGGGAGCTACTGTGACTAAAACTGAGCTTCCCTACGCACAGGGAAGCAAGAGAAATGCTGATTTCATCAAGCCCAGTTACATACTCAGAATCTGTACTACTGCGCAAATAGGCATGTCTCTGTAGGCAAAAAACTCATTTCGGACAAAGTTGCCCAAATGCATCTCAGAAGTGTGCAACTTGTTCCCTGAGTTAGAAAACGTCGAGAAACGTTCGTTTCTGCTAGCGCTGTGCTTCTACACATGTATTTGCTGAACGGTGAAAGCGCACAGTAATGCACTTTTCTCCCAGCAAATACACTGTTTCTAAGGAAATGGGAACACACTGAGGAGAAACTTTTGGGAGCTACTGTGACTAAAACTGAGCTTCCCTACGCACAGGGAAGCAAGAGAAATGCTGATTTCATCAAACCGATTTACAAACTCAGAATCTGTACTACTGCGCAAATAGGCATGTCTCTGTAGGCAAAAAACTCATTTCTGACAAAGTTGCCCAAATGCATCTCAGAAGTGTGCAACTTGTTCCCTGAGTTAGAAAACGTCGAGAAACGTTCGTTTCTGCTAGCGCTGTGCTTCTACACATGTATTTGCTGAACGGTGAAAGCGCACAGTGATGCACTTTTCTCCCAGCAAATACACTGTTTCTAAGGAACTGGGAACACACTGAGGAGACACTTGTGGGAGCTACTGTGACTAAAACTGAGCTTCCCTATGCACAGGGAAGCAAGAGAAATGCTGATTTCATCAATCCCAGTTACATACTCAGATTCTGTACTACTGCGCAAATAGGCATGTCTCTGTAGGCAAAAAACTCATTTCTGACAAAGTTGCCCAAATGCATCTCAGAAGTGTGCAACTTGTTCCGTGAGTTAGAAAACATCGAGAAACGGTCGTTTCTGCTAGCGCTGTGCTTCTACACATGTATTTGCTGAACGGTGAAAGCGCACAGTAATGCACTTTTCTCCCAGCAAATACACTGTTTCTAAGGAACTGGGAACACACTGAGGAGACACTTGTGGGAGCTACTGTGACTAAAACTGAGCTTCCCTACGCACAGGGAAGCAAGAGAAATGCTGATTTCATCAAGCCCAGTTACATACTCAGAATCTGTACTACTGCGCAAATAGGCATGTCTATGTAGGCAAAAAACTCATTTCTGACAAAGTTGCCCAAATGCATCTCAGAAGTGTGCAACTTGTTCCCTGAGTTAGAAATCGTCGAGAAACGTTTGTTTTTGCTAGTGCTGTGCTTCTACACATGTATTTGCTGAACGGTGAAAGCGCACAGTAATGCACTTTTCTCCCAGCAAATACACTGTTTCTAAGGAAATGGGAACACACTGAGGAGACACTTGTGGGAGCTACTGTGACTAAAACTGAGCTTCCCTACGCACAGGGAAGCAAGAGAAATGCTGATTTCATCAAGCCCAGTTACATACTCAGAATCTGTACTACTGCGCAAATAGGCATGTCTCTGTAGGCAAAAAACTCATTTCTGACAAAGTTGCCCAAATGCATCTCAGAAGTGTGCAACTTGTTCCCTGAGTTAGAAAACGTCGAGAAACGTTCGTTTCTGCTAGCGCTGAGCTTCTACACATGTATTTGCTGAACGGTGAAAGCGCACAGTAATGCACTTTTCTCCCAGCAAATACACAGTTTCTAAGGAAATGGAAACACACTGAGGAGACACTTGTGGGAGCTACTGTGACTAAAACTGAGCTTCCCTACGCACAGGGAAGCAGAAGAAATGCTGATTTCATCAAGCCCAGTTACATACTCAGAATCTGTACTACTGCACAAATAGGCATGTCTCTTTAGGCAAAAAACTCATTTCTGACAAAGTTGCCCAAATGCATCTCAGAAGTGTGCAAATTGTTCCCTGAGTTAGAAAACGTCGAGAAACGGTCGTTTCAGCTAGCGCTGTGCTTCTCCACATGTATTTGCTGAACGCTGAAAGCGCACAGTAATGCACTTTTCTCCCAGCAAATACACTGTTTCTAAGGAACTGGGAACACACTGAGGAGACACTTGTGGGAGCTACTGTGACTAAAACTGAGCTTCCCTACGCACAGGGAAGCAAGAGAAATGCTGATGTCATCAAGCACAGTTACATACTCAGAATCTGTACTACTGCGCAAATAGGCGTGTGTCTGTAGGCAAAACACTCATTTCTGACAAAGTTGCCCAAATGCATCTCAAAAGTGTGCAACTTGTTCCCTGAGTTAGAAAACGTCGAGAATCGGTCGTTTCAGCTAGCGCTGTGCTTCTACAGATGTATTTGCTGAACGGTGAAAGCGCACAGTGATGCACTTTTCTCCCAGCAAATACACTGTTTCTAAGGAAATGGGAACACACTGAGGAGACACTTGTGGGAGCTACTGTGACTAAAACTGAGCTTCCCTACGCACAGGGAAGCAAGAGAAATGCTGATTTCATCAAGCCCAGTTACATACTCAGAATCTGTACTACTGCGCAAATAGGCATGTCTCTGTAGGCAAAAAACTCATTTCTGACAAAGTTGCCCAAATGCATCTCAGAAGTGTGCAACTTGTTCCCTGAGTTAGAAAACGTCGAGAAACGTTCGTTTCTGCTATTGCTGTGCTTCTACACATGTATTTGCTGAACGGTGAAAGCGCACATTAATGCACTTTTCTCCCAGCAAATACACTGTTTGTAAGGAAATGAGAACACACTGAGGAGACACTTGTGGGAGCTACTGTGACTAAAACTGAGCTTCCCTACGCACAGGGAAGCAAGAGAAATGCTGATTTCATCCAGCCCAGTTACATACTCAGAATCTGTACTACTGCGCAAATAGGCATGTCTCCGTAGGCAAAAAACTCCTTTCTGACAAAGTTGCCCAAATGCATCTCAGAAGTGTGCCAATTGTTCCCTGACTTAGAAAACGACGAGAAACAGTCGTTTCAGCTAGCGCTCTGCTTCTACACATGTATTTGCTGAACGGTGAAAGCGCACAGTATTGCACTTTTCTCCCAGCAAATACACTGTTTCTAAGGAACTGGGAACACACTAAGGAGACACTTGTGGGAGCTACTGTGACTAAAATGAGCTTCCCTACGCACAGGGAAGCAAGAGAAATGCTGATTTCATCAAGCCCAGTTACATACTCAGAATCTGTACTACTGCACAAATAGGCATGTCTCTGTAGGCAAAAAACTCATTTTTGAGAAAGTTACCCAAATGCATCTCAGAAGTGTTGACCTTGTTCCCTGAGTTAGAAAACGTCGAGAAACGTTCGTTTCTGCTAGCGCTGTGCTTCTACACATGTATTTGCTGAACGGTGAAAGCGCAAAGTAATGCACTTTTCTCCCAGCAAATACACTGTTTCTAAGGAAATGGGAACACACTGAGGAGTCACTTTTGGGAGCTACTGTGACTAAAACTGAGCTTCCCTACGCACAGGGAAGCAAGAGAAATGCTGATTTCATCAAGCCCAGTTACATACTCAGAATCTGTACTACTGCACAAATAGGCATGTCTCTGTAGGCAAAAAACTCATTTCTGACAAAGTTGCCCAAATGCATCTCAGAAGTGTGCGACTTGTACCCTGATTTAGAAAACGTCGAGAAACGGTCGTTTCAGCTAGCGCTGTGCTTCTACACATGTATTTGCTGAACGGTGAAAGCACAGAGTAATGCACTTTTCTCCAAGCAAATACACTGTTTCTAAGGAAATAGGAACACACTGAGGAGACACTTGTGGGAGCTACTGTGACTAAAACTGAGCTTCCCTACGCACAGGGAAGCAAGAGAAATGCTGATTTCATCAAGCCCAGTTACATACTCAGAATCTGTACTACTGCGCAAATAGGCATGTCTCTGTAGGCAAAAAACTCATTACTGACAAAGTTGCCCAAATGCATCTCAGAAGTGTGCGACTTGTTCCCTGAGTTAGGAAACGTCGAGAAACGTTCGTTTCTGTTAGCGCTGTGCTTCTACACATGTATTTGCTGAACGGTGAAAGCGCACAGTGATGCACTTTTCTCCCAGCAAATACACTGTTTCTAAGGAAATGGGAACACACTGAGGAGACACTTGTGGGAGCTACTGTGACTAAAACTGAGCTTCCCTACGCACAGGGAAGCAAGAGAAATGCTGATTTCATCAAGCCCAGTTACATACTCAGAATCTGTACTACTGCGCAAATAGGCATGTCTCTGTAGGCAAAAAACTTATTTCTGACAAAGTTTCCCAAATGCATCTCAGAAGTGTGCAACTTGTTCCCTGGGTTGAGAAAACGTTGAGAAACGGTAGTTTCTGCTAGCGCTGTGCTTCTACACATGTATTTGCTGAACAGTTGAAAGCGCAGAGTAATGCACTTTTCTCCCAGCAAATACACTGTTTCTAAGGAAATGGGAACACACTGAGGAGACACTTGTGGGAGCTACTGTGACTAAAACTGAGCTTCCTTACACACAGGGAAGCAAGAGAAATGCTGATTTCTTCAAGCCCAGTTACATACTCAGAATCTGTACTACTGCGCAAATAGGCATGTCTCTGTAGGCAAAAAACTCATTTCTGACAAAGTTGCCCAAATGCATATCAGAAGTGTGCCACTTGTTCCCTGAGTTAGAAAACGTCGAGAAACGGTCGTTTCAGCTAGCCCTGTGCTTTGACACATGTATTTGCTGAACGGTGAAAGCGCACAGTAATGCACTTTTCTCCCAGCAAATACACTGTTTCTAAGGAACTGGGAACACACTGAGGAGACACTTGTGGGAGCTACTGTGACTAAAACTGAGCTTCCCTACGCACAGAGAAGCAAGAGAAATGCTGATTTCATCAAGCCCAGTTACATACTCAGAATCTGTACTACTGCGCAAATAGGCATGTCTCTGTAGGCAAAAAACTCATTACTGACAAAGTTGCCCAAATGCATCTCAGAAGTGTGCAACTTGTTCCCTGAGTTAGGAAACGTCGAGAAACGTTCGTTTCTGTTAGCGCTGTGCTTCTACACATGTATTTGCTGAACGGTGAAAGCGCACAGTGATGCACTTTTCTCCCAGCAAATACACTGTTTCTAAGGAAATGGGAACACACTGAGGAGACACTTGTGGGAGCTACTGTGACTAAAACTGAGCTTCCCTACGCACAGGGAAGCAAGAGAAATGCTGATTTCATCAAGCCCAGTTACATACTCAGAATCTGTACTACTGCGCAAATAGGCATGTCTCTGTAGGCAAAAAACTCATTTCTGACAAAGTTGCCCAAATGCATCTCAGAAGTGTTGACCTTGTTCCCTGAGTTAGAAAACGTCGAGAAACGTTCGTTTCTGCTAGCGCTGTGCTTCTACACATGTATTTGCTGAACGGTGAAAGCGCAAAGTAATGCACTTTTCTCCCAGCAAATACACTGTTTCTAAGGAAATGGGAACACACTGAGGAGTCACTTTTGGGAGCTACTGTGACTAAAACTGAGCTTCCCTACGCACAGGGAAGCAAGAGAAATGCTGATTTCATCAAGCCCAGTTACATACTCAGAATCTGTACTACTGCGCAAATAGGCATGTCTCTGTAGGCAAAAAACTCATTTCTGACAAAGTTGCCCAAATGCATCTCAGAAGTGTGCGACTTGTACCCTGATTTAGAAAACGTCGAGAAACGGTCGTTTCAGCTAGCGCTGTGCTTCTACACATGTATTTGCTGAACGGTGAAAGCACAGAGTAATGCACTTTTCTCCAAGCAAATACACTGTTTCTAAGGAAATAGGAACACACTGAGGAGACACTTGTGGGAGCTACTGTGACTAAAACTGAGCTTCCCTACGCACAGGGAAGCAAGAGAAATGCTGATTTCATCAAGCCCAGTTACATACTCAGAATCTGTACTACTGCGCAAATAGGCATGTCTCTGTAGGCAAAAAACTCATTACTGACAAAGTTGCCCAAATGCATCTCAGAAGTGTGCGACTTGTTCCCTGAGTTAGGAAACGTCGAGAAACGTTCGTTTCTGTTAGCGCTGTGCTTCTACACATGTATTTGCTGAACGGTGAAAGCGCACAGTGATGCACTTTTCTCCCAGCAAATACACTGTTTCTAAGGAAATGGGAACACACTGAGGAGACACTTGTGGGAGCTACTGTGACTAAAACTGAGCTTCCCTACGCACAGGGAAGCAAGAGAAATGCTGATTTCATCAAGCCCAGTTACATACTCAGAATCTGTACTACTGCGCAAATAGGCATGTCTCTGTAGGCAAAAAACTTATTTCTGACAAAGTTTCCCAAATGCATCTCAGAAGTGTGCAACTTGTTCCCTGGGTTGAGAAAACGTTGAGAAACGGTAGTTTCTGCTAGCGCTGTGCTTCTACACATGTATTTGCTGAACAGTTGAAAGCGCAGAGTAATTCACTTTTCTCCCAGCAAATACACTGTTTCTAAGGAAATGGGAACACACTGAGGAGACACTTGTGGGAGCTACTGTGACTAAAACTGAGCTTCCTTACACACAGGGAAGCAAGAGAAATGCTGATTTCTTCAAGCCCAGTTACATACTCAGAATCTGTACTACAGCGCAAATAGGCATGTCTCTGTAGGCAAAAAACTCATTTCTGACAAAGTTGCCCAAATGCATATCAGAAGTGTGCCACTTGTTCCCTGAGTTAGAAAACGTCGAGAAACGGTCGTTTCAGCTAGCCCTGTGCTTTGACACATGTATTTGCTGAACGGTGAAAGCGCACAGTAATGCACTTTTCTCCCAGCAAATACACTGTTTCTAAGGAACTGGGAACACACTGAGGAGACACTTGTGGGAGCTACTGTGACTAAAACTGAGCTTCCCTACGCACAGGGAAGCAAGAGAAATGCTGATTTCATCAAGCCCAGTTACATACTCAGAATCTGTACTACTGCGCAAATAGGCATGTCTCTGTAGGCAAAAAACTCATTACTGACAAAGTTGCCCAAATGCATCTCAGAAGTGTGCAACTTGTTCCCTGAGTTAGGAAACGTCGAGAAACGTTCGTTTCTGTTAGCGCTGTGCTTCTACACATGTATTTGCTGAACGGTGAAAGCGCACAGTGATGCACTTTTCTCCCAGCAAATACACTGTTTCTAAGGAAATGGGAACACACTGAGGAGACACTTGTGGGAGCTACTGTGACTAAAACTGAGCTTCCCTACGCACAGGGAAGCAAGAGAAATGCTGATTTCATCAAGCCCAGTTACATACTCAGAATCTGTACTACTGCGCAAATAGGCATGTCTCTGTAGGCAAAAAACTTATTTCTGACAAAGTTTCCCAAATGCATCTCAGAAGTGTGCAACTTGTTCCCTGAGTTAGGAAACGTTGAGAAACGGTAGTTTCTGCTAGCGCTGTGCTTCTACACATGTATTTGCTGAACAGTTGAAAGCGCAGAGTAATGCACTTTTCTCCCAGCAAATACACTGTTTCTAAGGAAATGGGAACACACTGAGGAGACACTTGTGGGAGCTACTGTGACTAAAACTGAGCTTCCTTACACACAGGGAAGCAAGAGAAATGCTGATTTCATCAAGCCCAGTTACATACTCAGAATCTGTACTACTGCGCAAATAGGCATGTCTCTGTAGGCAAAAAACTCATTTTTGACAAAGTTGCCCAAATGCATCTCAGAAGTGTGCGACTTGTACCCTGATTTAGAAAACGTCGAGAAACGGTCGTTTCAGCTAGCGCTGTGCTTCTACACATGTATTTGCTGAACGGTGAAAGCACAGAGTAATGCACTTTTCTCCAAGCAAATACACTGTTTCTAAGGAAATAGGAACACACTGAGGAGACACTTGTGGGAGCTACTGTGACTAAAACTGAGCTTCCCTACGCACAGGGAAGCAAGAGAAATGCTGATTTCATCAAGCCCAGTTACATACTCAGAATCTGTACTACTGCGCAAATAGGCATGTCTCTGTAGGCAAAAAACTCATTACTGACAAAGTTGCCCAAATGCATCTCAGAAGTGTGCGACTTGTTCCCTGAGTTAGGAAACGTCGAGAAACGTTCGTTTCTGTTAGCGCTGTGCTTCTACACATGTATTTGCTGAACGGTGAAAGCGCACAGTGATGCACTTTTCTCCCAGCAAATACACTGTTTCTAAGGAACTGGGAACACACTGAGGAGACACTTGTGGGAGCTACTGTGACTAAAACTGAGCTTCCCTACGCACAGGGAAGCAAGAGAAATGCTGATTTCATCAAGCCCAGTTACATACTCAGAATCTGTACTACTGCGCAAATAGGCATGTCTCTGTAGGCAAAAAACTTATTTCTGACAAAGTTTCCCAAATGCATCTCAGAAGTGTGCAACTTGTTCCCTGGGTTGAGAAAACGTTGAGAAACGGTAGTTTCTGCTAGCGCTGTGCTTCTACACATGTATTTGCTGAACAGTTGAAAGCGCAGAGTAATGCACTTTTCTCCCAGCAAATACACTGTTTCTAAGGAAATGGGAACACACTGAGGAGACACTTGTGGGAGCTACTGTGACTAAAACTGAGCTTCCTTACACACAGGGAAGCAAGAGAAATGCTGATTTCTTCAAGCCCAGTTACATACTCAGAATCTGTACTACTGCGCAAATAGGCATGTCTCTGTAGGCAAAAAACTCATTTCTGACAAAGTTGCCCAAATGCATATCAGAAGTGTGCCACTTGTTCCCTGAGTTAGAAAACGTCGAGAAACGGTCGTTTCAGCTAGCCCTGTGCTTTGACACATGTATTTGCTGAACGGTGAAAGCGCACAGTAATGCACTTTTCTCCCAGCAAATACACTGTTTCTAAGGAACTGGGAACACACTGAGGAGACACTTGTGGGAGCTACTGTGACTAAAACTGAGCTTCCCTACGCACAGGGAAGCAAGAGAAATGCTGATTTCATCAAGCCCAGTTACATACTCAGAATCTGTACTACTGCGCAAATAGGCATGTCTCTGTAGGCAAAAAACTTATTTCTGACAAAGTTTCCCAAATGCATCTCAGAAGTGTGCAACTTGTTCCCTGAGTTAGGAAACGTTGAGAAACGGTAGTTTCTGCTAGCGCTGTGCTTCTACACATGTATTTGCTGAACAGTTGAAAGCGCAGAGTAATGCACTTTTCTCCCAGCAAATACACTGTTTCTAAGGAAATGGGAACACACTGAGGAGACACTTGTGGGAGCTACTGTGACTAAAACTGAGCTTCCTTACACACAGGGAAGCAAGAGAAATGCTGATTTCATCAAGCCCAGTTACATACTCAGAATCTGTACTACTGCGCAAATAGGCATGTCTCTGTAGGCAAAAAACTCATTTCTGACAAAGTTGCCCAAATGCATCTCAGAAGTGTGCCACTTGTTCCCTGAGTTAGAAAACGTCGAGAAACGGTCGTTTCTGCTAGCGCTGTGCTTCTACACATGTATTTGCTGAACGGTGAAAGCGCACAGTAATGCACTTTTCTCCCAGCAAATACACTGTTTCTAAGGAAATGGGAACACACTGAGGAGACACTTGTGGGAGCTACTGTGACTAAAACTGAGCTTCCCTACGCACAGGGAAGCAAGAGAAATGCTGATTTCTTCAAGCCCAGTTACATACTCAGAATCTGTACTACTGCGCTAATAGGCATGTCTCTGTAGGCAAAAAACTCATTTCTGACAAAGTTGCCCAAATGCATCTCAGAAGTGTGCAACTTGTTCCCTGAGTTAGAAAACGTCGAGAAACGTTCGTTTCTGCTAGCGCTGTGCTTCTACACATGTATTTGCTGATCGGTGAAAGCTCACAGTGATGCACTTTTCTCCCAGCAAATACACTGTTTCTAAGGAAATGGGAACACACTGAGGAGACACTTGTGGGAGCTACTGTGACTAAAACTGAGCTTCCCTAAGCACAGGAAGCAAGAGAAATGTTGATTTCATCAAGCCCAGGTACATACTCAGAATCTGTACTACTGCGCAAATAGGCATGAATCTGTAGGCAAAAAACTCATTTCTGACAAAGTTGCCCAAATGCATCTCAGAAGTGTGCAACTTGTTCCCTGAGTTAGAAAACGTCGAGAAACGGTCGTTTCTGCTTGCGCTGTGCTTCTACACATGTATTTGCTGAACGGTGAAAGCGCACAGTAATGCACTTTTCTCCCAGCAAATACACTGTTTCTAAGGGAATGGGAACACACTGAGGAGACACTTGTGGGAGCTACTGTGACTAAAACTGAGCTTCCCTACGCACAGGGAAGCAAGAGAAATGCTGATTTCATCAAGCCCAGTTACATACTCAGAATCTGTACTACTGCGCAAATAGGCATGTCTCTGTAGGCAAAAAACTCATTTCTGACAAAGTTGCCCAAATGCATCTCAGAAGTGTGCAACTTGCTCCCTGAGTTAGAAAACGTCGAGAAACGTTCGTTTCTGCTAGCGCTGTGCTTCTACACATGTATTTGCTGAACGGTGAAAGCGCACAGTGATGCACTTTTCTCCCAGCCAATACACTGTTTCTAAGGAAATGGGAACACACTGAGGAGTCACTTGTGGGAGCTACTGTGACTAAAACTGAGCTTCCCTACGCACAGGGAAGCAAGAGAAATGCTGATTTCATCAAGCCCAGTTACATACTCAGAATCTGTACTACTGCGCAAATAGGCATGTCTCTGTAGGCAAAAAACTCATTTCTGACAAAGTTGCCCAAATGCATCTCAGAAGTGTGCCACTTGTTCCCTGAGTTAGAAAACGTCGAGAAACGGTCGTTTCTGCTAGCGCTGTGCTTCTACACATGTATTTGCTGAACGGTGAAAGCGCACAGTAATGCACTTTTCTCCCAGCAAATACACTGTTTCTAAGGAAATGGGAACACACTGAGGAGACACTTGTGGGAGCTACTGTGACTAAAACTGAGCTTCCCTACGCACAGGGAAGCAAGAGAAATGCTGATTTCTTCAAGCCCAGTTACATACTCAGAATCTGTACTACTGCGCTAATAGGCATGTCTCTGTAGGCAAAAAACTCATTTCTGACAAAGTTGCCCAAATGCATCTCAGAAGTGTGCAACTTGTTCCCTGAGTTAGAAAACGTCGAGAAACGTTCGTTTCTGCTAGCGCTGTGCTTCTACACATGTATTTGCTGATCGGTGAAAGCTCACAGTGATGCACTTTTCTCCCAGCAAATACACTGTTTCTAAGGAAATGGGAACACACTGAGGAGACACTTGTGGGAGCTACTGTGACTAAAACTGAGCTTCCCTAAGCACAGGAAGCAAGAGAAATGTTGATTTCATCAAGCCCAGGTACATACTCAGAATCTGTACTACTGCGCAAATAGGCATGAATCTGTAGGCAAAAAACTCATTTCTGACAAAGTTGCCCAAATGCATCTCAGAAGTGTGCAACTTGTTCCCTGAGTTAGAAAACGTCGAGAAACGGTCGTTTCTGCTTGCGCTGTGCTTCTACACATGTATTTGCTGAACGGTGAAAGCGCACAGTAATGCACTTTTCTCCCAGCAAATACACTGTTTCTAAGGGAATGGGAACACACTGAGGAGACACTTGTGGGAGCTACTGTGACTAAAACTGAGCTTCCCTACGCACAGGGAAGCAAGAGAAATGCTGATTTCATCAAGCCCAGTTACATACTCAGAATCTGTACTACTGCGCAAATAGGCATGTCTCTGTAGGCAAAAAACTCATTTCTGACAAAGTTGCCCAAATGCATCTCAGAAGTGTGCAACTTGCTCCCTGAGTTAGAAAACGTCGAGAAACGTTCGTTTCTGCTAGCGCTGTGCTTCTACACATGTATTTGCTGAACGGTGAAAGCGCACAGTGATGCACTTTTCTCCCAGCCAATACACTGTTTCTAAGGAAATGGGAACACACTGAGGAGTCACTTGTGGGAGCTACTGTGACTAAAACTGAGCTTCCCTACGCACAGGGAAGCAAGAGAAATGCTGATTTCATCAAGCCCAGTTACATACTCAGAATCTGTACTACTGCGCAAATAGGCATGTCTCTGTAGGCAAAAAACTCATTTCTGACAAAGTTGCCCAAATGCATATCAGAAGTGTGCCACTTGTTCCCTGAGTTAGAAAACGTCGAGAAACGGTCGTTTCAGCTAGCGCTGTGCTTCGACACATGTATTTGCTGAACGGTGAAAGCGCACAGTAATGCACTTTTCTCCAAGCAAATACACTGTTTCTAAGGAACTGGGAACACACTGAGGAGACACTTGTGGGAGCTACTGTGACTAAAACTGAGCTTCCCTACGCACAGGGAAGCAAGAGAAATGCTGATTTCTTCAAGCCCAGTTACATACTCAGAATCTGTACTACTGCGCTAATAGGCATGTCTCTGTAGGC
This sequence comes from Acomys minous, assembly GCF_964271855.1. Taxonomy (NCBI): domain Eukaryota; kingdom Metazoa; phylum Chordata; class Mammalia; order Rodentia; family Muridae; genus Acomys; species Acomys minous. The sequence goes on from NW_028182181.1 coordinate 4,447,825, forward strand.
AAAAAACTCATTTCTGACAAAGTTGCCCAAATGCATCTCAGAAGTGTGCAACTTGTTCCCTGAGTTAGAAAACGTCGAGAAACGTTCGTTTCTGCTAGCGCTGTGCTTCTACACATGTATTTGCTGATCGGTGAAAGCTCACAGTGATGCACTTTTCTCCCAGCAAATACACTGTTTCTAAGGAAATGGGAACACACTGAGGAGACACTTGTGGGAGCTACTGTGACTAAAACTGAGCTTCCCTATGCACAGGGAAGCAAGAGAAATGCTGATTTCATCAAGCCCAGTTACATACTCAGAATCTGTACTACTGTGCAAATAGGCATGTCTCTGTAGGCAAAAAAATCATTTCTGACAAAGTTGCCCAAATGCATCTCAGAAGTGTGCAACTTGTTCCCTGAGTTAGAAAACGTCGAGAAACGTTCGTTTCTGCTAGCGCTGTGCTTCTACACATGTATTTGCTGAACGGTGAATGCGCACAGTAATGCACTTTTCTCCAAGCAAATACACTGTTTCTAAGGAACTGGGAACACACTGAGGAGACACTTGTGGGAGCTAATGTGACTAAAACTGAGCTTCCCTACACACAGGGAAGCAAGAAAATTGCTGATTTCATCAAGCCCAGTTACATACTCAGAATCTGTACTACTGCGCAAATAGGCATGTCTCTGTATGCAAAAAACTCATTTCTGAGAAAGATACCCAAATGCATCTCAGAAGTGTTCCACTTGTTCCCTGAGTTAGAAAACGTCGAGAAGCGTTCGTTTCAGCTAGCGCTGTGCTTCTACACATGTATTTGCTGAACTGTGAAAGTGCACAGTAATGCACTTTTCTCCCAGCAAATACACTGTTTCTAAGGAACTGGGAACACACTGAGGAGACACTTGTGGGAGCTACTGTGACTAAAACTGAGCTTCCCTAAGCACAGGAAGCAAGAGAAATGCTGATTTCATCAAGCCCAGGTACATACTCAGAATCTGTACTACTGCGCAAATAGGCATGAATCTGTAGGCAAAAAACTCATTTCTGACAAAGTTGCCCAAATGCATCTCAGAAGTGTGCAACTTGTTCCCTGAGTTAGAAAACGTCGAGAAACGGTCGTTTCTGCTTGCGCTGTGCTTCTACACATGTATTTGCTGAACGGTGAAAGCGCACAGTAATGCACTTTTCTCCCAGCAAATACACTGTTTCTAAGGGAATGGGAACACACTGAGGAGACACTTGTGGGAGCTACTGTGACTAAAACTGAGCTTCCCTAAGCACAGGGAAGCAAGAGAAATGCTGATTTCATCAAGCCCAGTTACATACTCAGAATCTGTACTACTGCGCAAATAGGCATGTCTCTGTAGGCAAAAAACTCATTTCTGACAAAGTTGCCCAAATGCATCTCAGAAGTGTGCAACTTGCTCCCTGAGTTAGAAAACGTCGAGAAACGTTCGTTTCTGCTAGCGCTGTGCTTCTACACATGTATTTGCTGAACGGTGAAAGCGCACAGTGATGCACTTTTCTCCCAGCCAATACACTGTTTCTAAGGAAATGGGAACACACTGAGGAGTCACTTGTGGGAGCTACTGTGACTAAAACTGAGCTTCCCTACGCACAGGGAAGCAAGAGAAATGCTGATTTCATCAAGCCCAGTTACATACTCAGAATCTGTACTACTGCGCAAATAGGCATGTCTCTGTAGGCAAAAAACTCATTTCTGACAAAGTTGCCCAAATGCATATCAGAAGTGTGCCACTTGTTCCCTGAGTTAGAAAACGTCGAGAAACGGTCGTTTCAGCTAGCGCTGTGCTTCGACACATGTATTTGCTGAACGGTGAAAGCGCACAGTAATGCACTTTTCTCCAAGCAAATACACTGTTTCTAAGGAACTGGGAACACACTGAGGAGACACTTGTGGGAGCTACTGTGACTAAAACTGAGCTTCCCTACGCACAGGGAAGCAAGAGAAATGCTGATTTCTTCAAGCCCAGTTACATACTCAGAATCTGTACTACTGCGCTAATAGGCATGTCTCTGTAGGCAAAAAACTCATTTCTGACAAAGTTGCCCAAATGCATCTCAGAAGTGTGCAACTTGTTCCCTGAGTTAGAAAACGTCGAGAAACGTTCGTTTCTGCTAGCGCTGTGCTTCTACACATGTATTTGCTGATCGGTGAAAGCTCACAGTGATGCACTTTTCTCCCAGCAAATACACTGTTTCTAAGGAAATGGGAACACACTGAGGAGACACTTGTGGGAGCTACTGTGACTAAAACTGAGCTTCCCTATGCACAGGGAAGCAAGAGAAATGCTGATTTCATCAAGCCCAGTTACATACTCAGAATCTGTACTACTGTGCAAATAGGCATGTCTCTGTAGGCAAAAAAATCATTTCTGACAAAGTTGCCCAAATGCATCTCAGAAGTGTGCAACTTGTTCCCTGAGTTAGAAAACGTCGAGAAACGTTCGTTTCTGCTAGCGCTGTGCTTCTACACATGTATTTGCTGAACGGTGAATGCGCACAGTAATGCACTTTTCTCCAAGCAAATACACTGTTTCTAAGGAACTGGGAACACACTGAGGAGACACTTGTGGGAGCTAATGTGACTAAAACTGAGCTTCCCTACACACAGGGAAGCAAGAAAATTGCTGATTTCATCAAGCCCAGTTACATACTCAGAATCTGTACTACTGCGCAAATAGGCATGTCTCTGTATGCAAAAAACTCATTTCTGAGAAAGATACCCAAATGCATCTCAGAAGTGTTCCACTTGTTCCCTGAGTTAGAAAACGTCGAGAAGCGTTCGTTTCAGCTAGCGCTGTGCTTCTACACATGTATTTGCTGAACTGTGAAAGTGCACAGTAATGCACTTTTCTCCCAGCAAATACACTGTTTCTAAGGAACTGGGAACACACTGAGGAGACACTTGTGGGAGCTACTGTGACTAAAACTGAGCTTCCCTACGCACAGGGAAGCAAGAGAAATGCTGATTTCATCCAGCCCAGTTACATACTCAGAATCTGTACTACTGCGCAAATAGGCATGTCTCTGTAGGCAAAAAACTCATTTCTGACAAAGTTGCCCAAATGCATCTCGGAAGTGTGCAACTTGTTCCCTGAGTTAGAAAACGTCGAGAAACATTCATTTCTGCTAGCGCTGTGCTTCTACACATGTATTTGCTGAACGGTGAAAGCGCACAGTAATGCACTTTTCTCCCAGCAAATACACTGTTTCTAAGGAAATGGGAACACACTGAGGAGACACTTGTGGGAGCTACTGTGACTAAAACTGCGCTTCCCTACGCACAGGGAAGCAAGAGAAATGCTGATTTCATCAAGCCCAGTTACATACTCAGAATCTGTACTACTGCGCAAATAGGCATGTCTCTGTAGGCAAAAAACTCATTTCTGACAAAGTTGCCCAAATGCATCTCAGAAGTGTGCAACTTGTTCCCTGAGTTAGAAAACGTCGAGAAACGTTCGTTTCTGCTAGCGCTGTGCTTCTACACATGTATTTGCTGAACGGTGAAAGCGCACAGTAATGCACTTTTCTCCCAGCAAATACACTGTTTCTAAGGAAATGGGAACACACTGAGGAGACACTTGTGGGAGCTACTGTGACTAAAACTGAGCTTCCCTACGCACAGGGAAGCAAGAGAATGCTGATTTCATCAAGCCCAGTTACATACTCAGAATCTGTACTACTGCGCAAATAGGCATGTCTCTGTAGGCAAAAAACTCATTTCTGACAAAGTTGCCCAAATGCATCTCAGAAGTGTGCAACTTGTTCCCTGAGTTAGAAAACGTCGAGAAACGTTCGTTTCTGCTAGCGCTGTGCTTCTACACATGTATTGGCTGAACGGTGAAAGCACACAGTAATGCACTTTTCTCCCAGCAAATACACTGTTTCTAAGGGAATGGGAACACACTGAGGAGACACTTGTGGGATTTACTGTGACTAAAACTGATCTTCCCTACACACAGGGAAGCAAGAAAAATGCTGATTTCATCAAGCCCAGTTACATACTCAGAATCTGTACTACTGCACAAATAGGCATGTCTCTGTACGCAAAAAACTCATTTTTGAGACAGATACCCAAATGCATCTCAGAAGTGTGCCACTTGTTCCCTGAGTTAGAAAACGTCGAGAAGCGGTCGTTTCATCTAGCGCTGTGCTTCTACACATGTATTTGCTGAACGGTGAAAGCGCACAGTAATGCACTTTTCTCCCAGCAAATACACTGTTTCTAAGGAAATGGGAACACACTAAGGAGACACTTGTGGGAGCTACTGTGACTAAAACTGAGCTTCCCTACGCACAGGGAAGCAAGAGAAATGCTGATTTCATCAAGCCCAGTTACCTACTCAGAATCTGTACTACTGCGCAAATAGGCATGTCTCTGTAGGCAAAAAACTCATTTCTGACAAAGTTGCCCAAATGCATCTCAGAAGTTTGCAATTGTTCCCTGAGTTGGAAAACATCGAGAAACGTTCGTTTCTGCTAGCACTGTGCTTCTACACATGTATTTGCTGAACGGTGAAAGCGCACAGTAATGCCCTTTTCTCCCAGCAAATACACTGTTTCTAAGGAACTGGGAACACACTGAGGAGACACTTGTGGGAGCTACTGTGACTAAAACTGAGCTTCCCTACGCTCTGGGAAGCAAGAGAAATGCTGATTTCATCAAGCCCAGTTACATACTCAGAATCTGTACTACTGCGCAAATAGGCATGTCTCTGTAGGCAAAAAACTCATTTCTGACAAAGTTGCCCAAAGGCATCTCAGAAGTGTGCATCTTGTTCCCTGATTTAGAAAACGTCGAGAAACGGTCATATCTTCTAATGCTGTGCTTCTACACATGTATTTGCTGAACGGTGAAAGCGCACAGTAATGCACTTTTCTCCCAGCAAATACACTGTTTCTAAGGAAATGGGAACACACTGAGGAGACACTTGTGGGAGCTACTGTAACTAAAACTGAGCTTCCCTACGCACAGAGAAGCAAGAGAAATTCTGATTTCATCAAGCCCAGTTACATACTCAGAATCTGTACTACTGCGCAAATAGGCATGAATCTGTAGGCAAAAAACTCATTTCTGTCAAAGTTGCCCAAATGCATCTCAGAAGTGTACAACCTGTTACCTGAGTTAGAAAACGTCGAGAAACGTTCGTTTCTGCTAGCGCTGTGCTTCTACACATGCATTTGCTGAACGATGAAAGCGCACAATAATGCACTTTTCTCCCAGCAAATACACTGTTTCTAAGGAAATGGGAACACACTGAGGAGACACTTGTGGGAGCTACTGTGACTAAAACTGAGCTTCCCTACGCACAGGGAAGCAAGAGAAATGCTGATTTCATCAAGCCCAGTTACATACTCAGAATCTGTACTACTGCGCAAATAGGCATGTCTCTGTAGGCAAAAAACTCATTTCTGACAAAGTTGCCCAAATGCATCTCAGAAGTGTGCAACTTGCTCCCTGAGTTAGAAAACGTTGAGAAACGGTCGTTTCTGCTAGCGCTGTGCTTCTACACATGTATTTGCTGAAATGTGAAAGTGCACAGTAATGCACTTTTCTCCCAGCAAATACACTGTTTCTAAGGAACTGGGAACACACTGAGGAGACACTTGTGGGAGCTACTGTGACTAAAACTGAGCTTCCCTACGCACAGGGAAGCAAGAGAAATGCTGATTTCATCAAGCCCAGTTACATACTCAGAATCTGTACTACTGCGCAAATAGGCATGTCTCTGTAGGCAAAAAACTCATTTCTGACAAAGTTGCCCAAATGCATCTCAGAAGTGTGCAACTTGTTCCCTGAGTTAGAAAACTTCGAGAAACATTCATTTCTGCTAGCGCTGTGCTTCTACACATGTATTTGCTGAACGGTGAAAGCGCACAGTAATGCACTTTTCTCCCAGCAAATACACTGTTTCTAAGGAACTGGGAACACACTGAGGAGACACTTGTGGGAGCTACTGTGACTAAAACTGAGCTTCCCTACGCACAGGGAAGCAAGAGAAATGCTGATTTCATCAAGCCCAGTTACATACTCAGAATCTGTACTACTGCGCAAATAGGCATGTCTCTGTAGGCAAAAAAATCATTTCTGACAAAGTTGCCCAAATGCATCTCAGAACTGTGCAACTTGCTCCCTGAGTTAGAAAACGTTGAGAAACGGTCGTTTCTGCTAGCGCTGTGCTTCTACACATGTATTTGCTGAACTGTGAAAGTGCAGAGTAATGCACTTTTCTCCCAGCAAATACACTGTTTCTAAACTGGGAACACACTGAGGAGACACTTGTGGGAGCTACTGTGACTAAAACTGAGCTTCCCTATACACAGGGAAGCAAGAGAAATGCTGATTTCATCAAGCCCAGTTACATACACAGAATCTGTACTACTGCGCAAATAGGCATGTCTCTGTAGGCAAAAAACTCATTTCTGACAATGTTGCCCAAATGCATCTCAGAAGTGTGCAAATTGTTCCCTGAGTTAGAAAACGTCGAGAAACGTTCGCTTCTGCTAGCGCTGTGCTTCTACACATGTATTTGCTAAACGGTGAAAGCGCACAGTAATGCACTTTTCTCCCAGCAAATACAGTGTTTCTAAGGAAATGGGAACACACTGAGGAGACACTTGTGGGAGCTACTGGGACTAAAACTGAGCTTCCCTACACACAGGGAAGCAAGAGAAATGCTGATTTCATCAAGCCCAGTTACATACTCAGAATCTGTACTACTGCGCAAATAGGCATGTCTCTGTAGGCAAAAAACTCATTTCTGACAAAGTTGCCCAAATGCATCTCAGAAGTGTGCAACTTGTTCCCTGAGTTAGAAAACGTCGAGAAACGGTCATATCTGCTAACGCTGTGCTTCTACACATGTATTTGCTGAACGGTGAAAGCGCACAGTAATGCACTTTTCTCCCAGCAAATACACTGTTTCTAAGGAAATGGGAACACACTGAGGAGAAACTTGTGGGAGCTACTGTGACTAAAACTGAGCTTCCCTACGCACAGGGAAGCAAGAGAAATGCTGATTTCATCAAGCCCAGTTACATACTCAGAATCTGTACTACTGCGCAAATAGGCATGAATCTGTAGGCAAAAAACTCATTTCTGACAAAGTTGCCCAAATGCATCTCAGAAGTGTGCAACTTGTTCGCTGATTTAGAAAACGTCGAGAAACGGTCATATCTTCTAACGCTGTGCTTCTACACATGTATATGCTGAACGGTGAAAGCGCACAGTAATGCACTTTTCTCCCAGCAAATACACTGTTTCTAAGGAACTGGAAACACACTGGAGACACTTGTGGGACCTACTGTGACTAAAACTGAGCTTCCCTACGCACAGGGAAGCAAGAGAAATGCTGATTTCATCAAGCCCAGTTACATACTCAGAATCTGTACTACTGCGCAAATAGGCATGTCTCTGTAGGCAAAAAATTCATTTCTGACAAAGTTGCCCAAATGCATCTCAGAAGTGTGCAACTTGTTTCCTGAGTTAGAAAATGTCGAGAAACGGTCGTTTCTGCTAGCGCTGTGCTTCTACACGTGTATTTGCTGAACGGTGAATGCTCACAGTAATGCACTTTTCTCCCAGCAAATACACTGTTTCTAAGGAACTGGGAACACACTGAGGAGACACTTGTGGGAGCTACTGTGACTAAAACTGAGCTTCCCTACGCACAGGGAAGCAAGAGAAATGCTGATTTCATCAAGCCCAGTTACATACTCAGAATCTGTACTACTGCGCAAATAGGCATGTCTCTGTAGGCAAAAAACTCATTTCTGACAAAGTTGCCCAAATGCATCTCAGAAGTGTGCGACATGTTCCCTGAGTTAGAAAACGTCGAGAAACGTTCGTTTCTGCTAGCGCTGTGCTTCTACACATGTATTTGCTGAACGGTGAAAGCGCACAGTAATGCACTTTTCTCCCAGCAAATACACTGTTTCTAAGGGAATGGGAACACACTGAGGAGACACTTGTGGGAGCTACTGTGACTAAAACTGATCTTCCCTACACACAGGGAAGCAAGAAAAATGCTGATTTCATCAAGCCCAGTTACATACTCAGAATCTGTACTACTGCGCAAATAGGCATGTCTCTGTATGCAAAAAACTCATTTTTGAGAAAGATACCCAAATGCATCTCAGAAGTGTGCCACTCGTTCCCTGAGTTAGAAAACGTCTAGTAGCGGTCGTTTCAGCTAGCGCTGTGCTTCTACACATGTATTTGCTGAACGGTGAAAGCGCACAGTAAAGCACTTTTCTCCCATCAAATACACTGTTTCTAAGGAAATGGGAACACACTAAGGAGAAACTTGTGGGAGCTACTGTGACTAAAACTGAGCTTCCCTACGCACAGGGAAGCAAGAGAAATGCTGATTTCATCAAGCCCAGTTACATACTCAGAATCTTTACTACTGCGCAAATAGGCATGTCTCTGTAGGCAAAAAACTCATTTCTGACAAAGTGCCCAAATGCATCTCAGAAGTGTGCAACTTGTTCCCTGAGTTAGAAAACATCGAGAAACGTTCGTTTCTGCTAGCGCTGTGCTTCTACACATGTATTTGCTGAACGGTGAAAGCGCACAGTAACGCACTTTTCTCCCAGCAAATACACTGTTTCTAAGGAACTGGGAACACACTGAGGAGACACTTGTGGGAGCTACTGTGACTAAAACTGAGCTTCCCTACGCACAGGGAAGCAAGAGAAATGCTGATTTCATCAAGCCCAGTTACATACTCAGAATCTGTACTACTGCGCAAATTGGCATGTCTCTGTAGGCAAAAAACTCATTTCTGACAAAGTTGCCCAAATGCATCTCAGAAGTGTGCAACTTGTTCCCTGAGTTAGAAAACATCGAGAAACGTTCGTTTCTGCTAGCGCAGTGCTTCTACACATGTATTTGCTGAACGGTGAAAGCGCACAGTAACGCACTTTTCTCCCAGCAAATACACTGTTTCGAAGGAAATGGGAACACACTGAGGAGACACTTGTGGGAGCTACTGTGACTAAAAGTGAGCTTCGCTACGCACAGGGAAGCAAGAGAAATGCTGATTTCATCAAGCCCAGTTACATACTCAGAATCTGTACTACTGCGCAAATAGGCATGTCTCTGTAGGCAAAAAACTCATTTCTGACAAAGTTGCCCAAATGCATCTCAGAAGTGTGCCACTTGTTCCCTGAGTTAGAAAACGTCGAGAAACGGTCGTTTCAGCCAGCGCTGTGCTTCTACACATGTATTTGCTGAACGGTGAAAGCGCACAGTAATGCACTTTTCTCCCAGCAAATACACTGTTTCTAAGGAACTGGGAACACACTGAGGAGACATTTGTGGGAGCTACTGTGACTAAAACTGAGCTTCCCTACGCACAGGGAAGCAAGAGAAATGCTGATTTCATCAAGCCCAGTTACATACTCAGAATCTGTACTACTGCGCAAATTGGCATGTCTCTGTAAGCAAAAAACTCATTTTTGAGATAGTTACACAAATGCACCTCAGAAGTGTGCAACTTATTCCCTGAGTTAGAAAACGTCGAGAAACGTTCGTTTCTGCTAGCGCTGTGCTTCTACACATGTATTTGCTGAACGGTGAAAGCGCACAGTAATGCACTTTTCTCCCAGCAAATACACTGTTTCTAAGGAACTGGGAAAACACTGAGGAGACACTTGTGGGAGCTACTGTGACTAAAACTGAGCTTCCCTACGCACAGGGAAGCAAGAGAAATGCTGATTTCATCAAGCCCAGTTACATACTCAGAATCTGTACTACTGCGCAAATAGGCATGTCTCTTTAGGCAAAAAACTCATTTCTGACAAAGTTGCCCAAATGCATCCCAGAAGTGTACAACTTGTTCCCTGAGTTAGAAAATGTCGAGAAACGTTCATTTCTGCTAGCGCTGTGCTTCTACACATGTATTTGCTGAACGGTGAAAGCGCACAGTAATGCACTTTTCTCCCAGCAAATACACTGTTTCTAAGGAAATGGGAACACACTGAGGAAACACTTGTGAGAGCTACTGTGACTAAAACTGAGCTTCCCTACGCACAGGGAAGCAAGAGAAATGCTGATTTCATCAAGCCCAGTTACATACTCAGAATCTCTACTACTGCGCAAATAGGCATGTCTCTGTAGGCAAAAAACTCATTTCTGACAAAGTTGCCCAAATGCATCTCAGAAGTGTGCAACTTGTTCCCTGATTTAGAAAACGTCGAGAAACGGTCATATCTTCTAACGCTGTGCTTCTACACATGTATTTGCTGAACAGTGAAAGCGCACAGTAATGCACTTTTCTCCCAGCAAACACACTGTTTCTAAGGAAATGGGAACACACTGAGGAGTCACTTGTGGGAGCTACTGTGACTAAAACTGAGCTTCCCTACGCACAGGGAAGCAAGAGAAATGCTGATTTCATCAAGCCCAGTTACATACTCAGAATCTGTACTACTGCGCAAATAGGCATGTCTCTGTAGGCAAAATACTCATTTCTGACAAAGTTGCCCAAATGCATCTCAGAAGTGTGCAACTTGCTCCCTGAGTTAGAAAACGTCGAGAAACGGTCGTTTCTGCTAGCGCTGTGCTTCTACACATGTATTTGCTGAACTGTGAAAGTGCACAGTAATGCACTTTTCTCCCAGCAAATACACTGTTTCTAAGGAAATGGGAACACACTGAGGAGACACTTGTGGGAGCTACTGTGACTAAAACTGAGCTTCCCTACGCACAGGGAAGCAAGAGAAATGCTGATTTCATCCAGCCCAGTTACATACTCAGAATCTCTACTACTGCGCAAATAGGCATGTCTCTGTAGGCAAAAAACTCATTTCTGACAAAGTTGCCCAAATGCATCTCAGAAGTGTGCAACTTGTTCCCTGAGTTAGAAAACGTCGAGAAACATTCATTTCTGCTAGCGCTGTGCTTCTACACATGTATTTGCTGAACGGTGAAAGCGCACAGTAATGCACTTTTCTCCCAGCAAATACACTGTTTCTAAGGAAATGGGAACACACTGAGGAGACACTTGTGGGAACTACTGTGACTAAAACTGAGCTTCCCTACGCACAGATAAGCAAGAGAAATGCTGATTTCATCAAGCCCAGTTACATACTCAGAATCTGTACTATTGCGCAAATAGGCATGTCTCTGTAGGCAAAAAACTCATTTCTGACAAAGTTGCCCAAATGCATCTCAGAAGTGTGCAACTTGTTCCCTGAGTTAGAAAACGTCGAGAAACGTTCGTTTCTGCTAGCGCTGTGCTTCTACACATGTATTTGCTGAACAGTGAAAGCGCACAGTAATGCACTTTTCTCCCAGCAAATACACTGTTCTAAGGAAATGGGAACACACTGAGGAGACACTTGTGGGAGCTACTGTGACTAAAACTGAGCTTCCCTACGCACAGGGAAGCAAGAGAATGCTGATTTCATCAAGCCCAGTTACCTACTCAGAATCTGTACTACTGCGCAAATAGGCATGTCTCTGTAGGCAAAAAACTCATTTCTGACAAAGTTGCCCAAATGCATCTCAGAAGTGTGCAACTTGTTCCCTGAGTTAGAAAACGTCGAGAAACGTTCGTTTCTGCTAGCGCTGTGCTTCTACACATGTATTTGCTGAACGGTGAAAGCACACAGTAATGCACTTTTCTCCCAGCAAATACACTGTTTCTAAGGAAATGGGAACACACTGAGGAGACACTTGTGGGAGCTACTGTGACTAAAATTGAGCTTCCCTACACACAGGGAAGCAAGAAAAATGCTGATTTCATCAAGCCCAGTTACATACTCAGAATCTGTACTACTGCGCAAATAGGCATGTCTCTGTACGCAAAAAACTCATTTTTGAGAAAGATACCCAAATGCATCTCAGAAGTGTGCCACTTGTTCCCTGAGTTAGAAAACGTCGAGAAGCGGTCGTTTCAGCTAGCGCTGTGCTTCTACACATGTATTTGCTGAACGGTGAAAGCGCACAGTAATGCAGTTTTCTCCCAGCAAATACACTGTTTCTAAGGAAATGGGAACACACTAAGGAGACACTTGTGGGAGCTACTGTGACTAAAACTGAGCTTCCCTACGCACAGGGAAGCAAGAGAAATGCTGATTTCATCAAGCCCAGTTACATACTCAGAATCTGTACTATTGCGCAAATAGGCATGTCTCTTTGGGCAAAAAACTCATTTCTGACAAAGTTGCCCAAATGCATCTCAGAAGTGTGAAACTTGTTCCCAGAGTTAGAAAACGTCGAGAAAGGGTCGTTTCTGCTAGCGCTGTGCTTCTACACATGTATTTGCTGAACGGTGAAAGCACAAAGTGATGCACTTTTCTCCCAGCAAATACACTGTTTCTAAGGAAATGGGAACACACTGAGGAGACACTTGTGGGAGCTACTGTGACTAAACTGAGCTTCCCTATGCACAGGGAAACAAGAGAAATGCTGATTTCATCAAGCCCAGTTACATACTCAGAATCTGTACTACTGCACAAATAGGCATGTCTCTGTAGGCAAAAAACTCATTTCTGACAAAGTTGCCCAAATGCATCTCAGAAGTGTGCAACTTGTTCCCTGAGTCAGAAAACGTCGAGAAACGTTCGTTTCTGCTAGCGCTGCGCTTCTACACATGTATTTGCTGAACGGTGAAAGCGCACAGTAATGCACTTTTCTCCCAGCAAATACACTGTTTCTAAGGAAATGGGAACACACTGAGGAGACACTTGTGAGAGCTACTGTGACTAAAACTGAGCTTCCCTACGCACAGGGAAGCAAGAGAAATGCTGATTTCATCAAGCCCAGTTACATACTCAGAATCTGTACTACTGCGCAAATAGGCATGTCTCTGTAGGCAAAAAACTCATTTCTGACAAAGTTGCCCAAATGCATCTCAGAAGTGTGCAACTTGTTCCCTGATTTAGAAAACGTCGAGAAACGGTCATATCTTCTAACGCTGTGCTTCTACACATGTATTTGCTGAACGGTGAAAGCGCACAGTAATGCACTTTTCTCCCAGCAAATACACTGTTTCTAAGGAACTGGGAACACACTGAGGAGACACTTGTGGGAGCTACTGTGACTAAAACTGAGCTTCCCTACGCACAGGGAAGCAAGAGAAATGCTGATTTCTTCCAGCCCAGTTACATACTCAGAATCTGTACTACTGCGCAAATAGGCATGTCTCTGTAGGCAAAAAACTCATTTCTGACAAAGTTGCCCAAATGCATCTCAGAAGTGTGCAACTTGTTCCCTGAGTTAGAAAACGTCGAGAAACATTCATTTCTGCTAGCGCTGTGCTTCTACACATGTATTTGCTGAACGGTGAATGCGCACAGTAATGCACTTTTCTCCCAGCAAATACACTGTTTCTAAGGAAATGGGAACACACTGAGGAGACACTTGTGCGAGCTACTGTGACTATAACTGAGCTTCCCTACGCACAGGGAAGCAAGAGAAATGCTGATTTCATCAAGCCCAGTTACAAACTCAGAATCTGTACTACTGCGCAAGTAGGCATGTCTCTTTAGGCAAAAAACTCATTTTTGACAAAGTTGCCCAAATGCATTTCAGAAGTGTGCAACTTGTTCCCTGAGTTAGAAAACGTCGAGAAACGGTCGTTTCTTCTAGCGCTGTGCTTCTACACATGTATTTGCTGAACGTTGAAAGCGCACAGTAATGCACTTTTCTCCCAGCAAATACACTTTTTCTAAGGAAATGGGAACATACTGAGGGGACACTTGTGGGACTTATTGTGACTAAAACTGAGCTTCCCTACGCACAGGGAAGCAAGAGAAATGCTGATTTCATCAAGCCCAGTTACATACTCAGAATCTGTACTACTGCGCAAATAGGCATGTCTCTTTAGGCAAAAATCTCATTTCTGACAAAGTTGCCCAAATGCATCTCAGAAGTGTGCAACTTGTTCGCTGAGTTAGAAAACGTTGAGAAACGGTCGTTTCTGCTAGTGCTGTGCTTCTACACATGTATTTGCTGAACGGTGAAATCACACAGTAATGCACTTTTCTCCCAGCAAATACACTGTTTCTAAGGAAATGGGAACACACTGAGGAGACATTTGTGGGATCTACTGTGACTAAAACTGAGCTTCCCTACGCACAGGGAAGCAAGAGAAATGCTGATTTCATCAAGCCCAGTTACATACTCAGAATCTGTACTACTGCGCAAATAGGCATGTCTCTTTAGGCAAAAAACTCATTTCTGACAAAGTTGCCCAAATGCATCTCAGAAGTGTGCAACTTGTTCCCTGAGTTAGAAAACGTCGAGAAACGTTCGTTTCTGCTAGCGCTGTGCTTCTACACATGTATTTGCTGAACGGTGAAAGCGCACAGTAATGCACTTTTCTCCCAGCAAATACACTGTTTCTAAGGAAATGGGAACACACTGAGGAGACACTTGTGGGAGCTACTGTGACTAAAACTGAGCTTCCCTACGCACAGGGAAGCAAGAGAAATGCTGATTTCATCAAGCCCAGTTACATACTCAGAATCTGTACTACTGGCAAATAGGCTTATCTCTTTAGGCAAAAAACTCATTTTTGACAAAGTTGCCCAAATGCATCTCAGAAGTGTGCAACTTGTTCCCTGAGTTAGAAAAGGTCGAGAAACGGTCGTTTCTGCTAGCGCTGTGCTTCTACACATGTATTTACTGAACGGTGAAAGCGCACAGTAATGCACTTTTCTCCCAGCAAATACACTGTTTCTAAGGAAATGGGAACACACTGAGGAGACATTTGTGGGAGCTACTGTGACTAAAACTGAGCTTCCCTACGCACAGGGAAGCAAGAGAAATGCTGATTTCATCAAGCCCAGTTACATACTCAGAATCTGTCCTACTGCGCAAATAGGCATGTCTCTTTAGGCAAAAAACTCATTTCTGACAAAGTTGCCCAAATGCATCTCAGAAGTGTGCAACTTGTTCCCTGAGTTAGAAACCGTCGAGAAACGGTCGTTTCTGCTAGCGCTGTGCTTCTACACATGTATTTGCTGAACGGTGAAAGCGCACAGTAATGCACTTTTCTCCCAGCAAATACACTGTTTCTAAGGAAATGGGAACACACTGAGGAGACACTTGTGGGAGCTACTGTGACTAAAAGTGAGCTTCCCTACGGACAGGGAAGCAAAAGAAATGCTGATTTCATCAAGCCCAGTTACATACTCAGAATCTGTACTACTGCGCAAATAGGCATGTCTCTTTAGGCAAAAAACTCATTTCTGACAAAGTTGCCCAAATGCATCTCAGAAGTGTGCAACTTGTTCCCTGAGTTAGAAAACGTTGAGAAACGGTCGTTTCTGCTAGTGCTGTGCTTCTACACATGTATTTGCTGAACGGTGAAATCACACAGTAATGCACTTTTCTCCCAGCAAATACACTGTTTCAAAGGAAATGGGAACACACTGAGGAGACACTTGTGGGAGCTACCGTGACTAAAACTGAGCTTCCCTACGCACAGGGAAGCAAGAGAAATGCTGATTTCATCCAGCCCAGTTACATACTCAGAATCTGTACTACTGCGCAAATAGGCATGTCTCTTTAGGCAAAAAACTCATTTCTGACAAAGTTGCCCAAATGCATCTCAGAAGTGTGCAACTTGTTCCCTGAGTTAGAAAACGTCGAGAAACGTTCGTTTCTGCTAGCGCTGTGCTTCTACACATGTATTTGCTGAACGGTGAAAGCACACAGTAATGCACTTTTCTCCCAGCAAATACAGTGTTTCTAAGGAAATGGGAACACACTGAGCAGACACTTGTGGGAGCTACAGTGACTAAAACTGAGCTTCCCTATGCACAGGGAAGCAAGAGAAATGCTGATTTCATCAAGCCCAGTTACATACTCAGAATCTGTACTACTGCGCAAATAGGCATGTCTCTTTAGGCAAAAAACTCATTTCTGACAAAATTGCCCAAATGCATCTCAGAAGTGTGCAACTTTTTCAGTGAGTTAGAAAACATCGAGAAAAGGTCGTTTCTGCTAGCGCTGTGCTTCTACACATGTATTTGCTGAACGTTGAAAGCGCACAGTAATGTACTTTTCTCCCAGGAAAAACACTGTTTCTAAGGAAATGGGAACACACTGAGGAGACACTTGTGGGAGCTACTGGGACTAAAACTGAGCTTCCCTACGCACAGGGAAGCAAGAGAAATGCTGATTTCATCAAGCCCAGTTACATACTCAGAATCTGTACTACTGCGCAAATAGGCATGTCTCTTTAAGCAAAAAACTCATTTCTGACAAAGTTGCCCAAATGCATCTCAGAAGTGTGCAACTTGTTCCCTGAGTTAGAAAACGTCGAGAAACGGTCGTTTCTGCTAGAGCTGTGCTTCTACACATGTATTTGCTGAACGGTGAAAGCGCACAGTAATGCACTTTTCTCCCAGCAAATACACTGTTTCTAAGGAAATGGGAACACACTGAGGAGACACTTGTGGGAGCTACAGTGACGAAAACTGAGCTTCCCTACGCACAGGGAAGCAAGAGAAATGCTGATTTCATCAAGCCCAGTTACATACTCAGAATCTCTACTACTTCGCAAATAGGCATGTCTCTGTAGGCAAAAAACTCATTTCTGACAATGTTGCCCAAATGCATCTTAGAAGTGTGCAACTTGTTCCCTGAGTTAGAAAAAGTCGAGAAATGGTCGTTTCTGCTAGCGCTGTGCTTCTACACATGTATTTGCTGAACGGTGAAAGCGCACAGTAATGCACTTTTCTCCCAGCAAATACACTGTTTCTAAGGAAATGGGAACACACTGAGGAGACACTTGTGGGAGCTACTGTGACTAAAACTGAGCTTCCCTACGCACAGGGAAGCAAGAGAAATGCTGATTTCATCAAGCCCTGTTACATACTCAGAATCTGTACTACTGCGCAAATAGGCATGTCTCTTTAGGCAAAAAACTCATTTTTGACAAAGTTGCCCAAATGCATTTCAGAAGTGTGCAACTTGTTCCCTGAGTTAGAAAACGTCGAGAAACGGTCGTTTCTTCTAGCGCTGTCCTTCTACACATGTATTTGCTGAACGTTGAAAGCGCACAGTAATGCACTTTTCTCCCAGCAAATACACTTTTTCTAAGGAAATGGGAACATACTGAGGGGACACTTGTGGGAGCTACTGTGACTAAAACTGAGCTTCCCTACGCACAGGGAAGCAAGAGAAATGCTGATTTCATCAAGCCCAGTTACATACTCAGAATCTGTACTACTGCGCAAATAGACATGTCTCTTTAGGCAAAAATCTCATTTCTGACAAAGTTGCCCAAATGCATCTCAGAAGTGTGCAACTTGTTCGCTGAGTTAGAAAACGTCGAGAAACGGTCGTTTCTGCTAGCGCTGTGCTTCTACACATGTATTTGCTGAACGGTGAAATCACACAGTAATGCACTTTTCTCCCAGCAAATACACTTTGTCTAAGGAAATGGGAACACACTGAGGAGACACTTGTGGGAGCTACTGTGACTAAAACTGAGCTTCCCTACGCACAGGGAGGCAACAGAAATGCTGATTTCATCAAGCCCAGTTACATACTCAGAATCTGTACTACTGCGCAAATAGGCATGTCTCTTTAGGCAAAAAACTCATTTCTGACAAAGTTGCCCAAATGCATCTCAGAAGTGTGCAACTTGTTCCCTGAGTTAGAAAACGTCGAGAAACGGTCGTTTCTGCGAGCGCTGTGCTTCTACACATGTATTTGCTGAACGGTGAAAGCGCACAGTAATGCACTTTTCTCCCAGCAAATACACTGTTTCTAAGGAAATGGGAACACACTGAGGAGACACTTGTGGGAGCTACTGTGACTAAAACTGAGCTTCCCTACGCACAGGGAAGCAAGAGAAATGCTGATTTCATCAAGCCCAGTTACATACTCAGAATCTGTCCTACTGCGCAAATAGGCATGTCTCTTTAGGCAAAAAACTCATTTCTGACAAAGTTGCCCAAATGCATCTCAGAAGTGTGCATCTTGTTCCCTGAGTTAGAAAACGTCGAGAAACGGTCGTTTCTGCTAGCGCTGTGCTTCTACACATGTATTTGCTGAACGGTGAAAGCGCACAGTAATGCACTTTTCTCCCAGCAAATACTCTTTTTCTAAGGAAATGGGAACACACTGAGGAGACACTTGTGGGAGCTACTGTGACTAAAAGTGAGCTTCCCTACGCACAGGGAAGCAAAAGAAATGCTGATTTCATCAAGCCCAGTTACATACTCAGAATCTGTACTACTGCGCAAATAGGCATGTCTCTTTAGGCAAAAAACTCATTTCTGACAAAGTTGCCCAAATGCATCTCAGAAGTGTGCATCTTGTTCCCTGAGTTAGAAAACGTTGAGAAATGGTCGTTTCTGCTAGCCTGTGCTTCTACACATGTATTTGCTGAACGGTGAAAGCGCACAGTAATGCACTTTTCTCCCAGCAAATACACTGTTTCTAAGGAAATGGGAACACACTGAGGAGACACTTGTGGGAGCTACCGTGACTAAAACTGAGCTTCCCTACGCACAGGGAAGCAAGAGAAATGCTGATTTCATCCAGCCCAGTTACATACTCAGAATCTGTACTACTGCGCAAATAGGCATGTCTCTTTAGGCAAAAAACTCATTTCTGACAAAGTTGCCCAAATGCATCTCAGAAGTGTGCAACTTGTTCCCTGAGTTAGAAAACGTCGAGAAACGGTCTTTTCTGCTAGCGCTGTGCTTCTACACATGTATTCGCTGAACGGTGAAAGCACACAGTAATGCACTTTTCTCCCAGCAAATACAGTGTTTCTAAGGAAATGGGAACACACTGAGGAGACACTTGTGGGAGCTACTGTGACTAAAACTGAGCTTCCCTACACACAGGGAAGCAAGAGAAATGCTGATTTCATCAAGCCCAGTTACATACTCAGAATCTGTACTACTGCGCAAATAGGCATGTCTCTTTAGGCAAAAAACTCATTTCTGACAAAATTGCCCAAATGCATCTCAGAAGTGTGCATCTTTTTCCGTGAGTTAGAAAACATCGAGAAAAGGTCATTTCTGCTAGCGCTGTGCTTCTACACATGTATTTGCTGAACGCTGAAAGCGCACAGTAATGCACTTTTATCCCAGGAAAAACACTGTTTCTAAGGAAATGGGAACACACTGAGGAGACACTTGTGGGAGCTACTGTGACTAAAACTGAGCTTCCCTACGCACAGGGAAGCAAGAGAAATGCTGATTTCATCATGCACAGTTACATACTCAGAATCTGTACTACTGCCAAATAGGCATGTCTCTTTAGGCAAAAAACTCATTTCTGACAATGTTGCCCAAATGCATCTTAGAAGTGTGCAACTTGTTCCCTGAGTTAGAAAACGTCGAGAAACGGTTGTTTCTGCTAGCGCTGTGCTTCTACACATGTATTTGCTGAACGGTGAAAGCGCACAGTAATGCACTTTTCTCCCAGCAAATACACTGTTTCTAAGGAAATGGGAACACACTGAGGAGACACTTGTGGGAGCTACTGTGACTAAAACTGAGCTTCCCTACGCACAGGGAAGCAAGAGAAATGCTGATTTCATCAAGCTCTGTTACATACTCAGAATCTGTACTACTGCGCAAATAGGCATGTCTCTTTAGGCAAAAAACTCATTTTTGACAAAGTTGCCCAAATGCATTTCAGAAGTGTGCAACTTGTTCCCTGAGTTAGAAAACGTCGAGAAACGGTCGTTTCTGCTAGCGCTGCGCTTCTACACATGTATTTGCTGAACGTTG
Organism: Acomys minous; assembly: GCF_964271855.1. Lineage (NCBI taxonomy): Eukaryota > Metazoa > Chordata > Mammalia > Rodentia > Muridae > Acomys > Acomys minous. Next base: position 4,467,547 of record NW_028182181.1, read on the forward strand.
AAAGCGCAGAGTAATGCACTTTTCTCCCAGCAAATACACTTTTTCTAAGGAAATGGGAACATACTGAGGGGACACTTGTGGGAGCTACTGTGACTAAAACTGAGCTTCCCTACGCACAGGGAAGCAAGAGAAATGCTGATTTCATCAAGCCCAGTTACATACTCAGAATCTGTACTACTGCGCAAATAGGCATGTCTCTTTAGGCAAAAAACTCATTTCTGACAAAGTTGCCCAAATGCATCTCAGAAGTGTGCAACTTGTTCCCTGAGTTAGAAAACGTTCAGAAACGGTCGTTTCTGCTAGTGCTGTGCTTCTACACATGTATTTGCTGAACGGTGAAATCACACAGTAATGCACTTTTCACCCAGCAAATACACTTTTTCTAAGGAAATGGGAACACACTGAGGAGACACTTGTGGGAGCTACTGTGACTAAAACTGAGCTTCCCTACGCACAGGGAGGCAAAAGAAATTCTGATTTCATCAAGCCCAGTTACATACTCAGAATCTGTACTACTGCGCAAATAGGCATGTCTCTTTAGGCAAAAAACTCATTTCTGACAAAGTTGCCCAAATGCATCTCAGAAGTGTGCATCTTGTTCCCTGAGTTAGAAAACGTCGAGAAACGGTCGTTTCTGCGAGCGCTGTGCTTCTACACATGTATTTGCTGAACGGTGAAAGCGCACAGTAATGCACTTTTCTCCCAGCAAATACACTGTTTCTAAGGAAATGGGAACACACTGAGGAGACACTTGTGGGAGCTACTGTGACTAAAACTGAGCTTCCCTACGCACAGGGAAGCAAGAGAAATGCTGATTTCATCAAGCCCAGTTACATACTCAGAATCTGTACTACTGCGCAAATAGGCATGTCTCTTTAGGCAAAAAACTCATTTTTGACAAAGTTGCCCAAATGCATCTCAGAAGTGTGCAACTTGTTCCCTGAGTTAGAAAACGTCGAGAAACGGTCGTTTCTGCTAGCGCTGTGCTTCAACATATGTATTTGCTGAACGGTGAAAGCGCACAGTAATGCACTTTTCTCCCAGCAAATACACTGTTTCTAAGGAAATGGTAACACACTGAGGAGACACTTGTGGGAGCTACAGTGACGAAAACTGAGCTTCCCTACGCACAGGGAAGCAAGAGAAATGCTGATTTCATCAAGCCCAGTTACATACTCAGAATCTGTACTACTGCCAAATAGGCATGTCTCTGTAGGCAAAAAACTCATTTCTGACAATGTTGCCCAAATGCATCTTAGAAGTGTGAAACTTGTTCCCTGCGTTAGAAAACGTCGAGAAACGGTTGTTTCTGCTAGCGCTGTGCTTCTACACATGTATTTGCTGAACGGTGAAAGCGCACAGTAATGCACTTTTCTCCCAGCAAATACACTGTTTCTAAGGAAATGGGAACACACTGAGGAGACACTTGTGGGAGCTACTGTGACTAAAACTGAGCTTCCCTACGCACAGGGAAGCAAGAGAAATGCTGATTTCATCAAGCCCTGTTACATACTCAGAATCTGTACTACTGCGCAAATAGGCATGTCTCTTTAGGCAAAAAACTCATTTTTGACAAAGTTGCCCAAATGCATCTCAGAAGTGTGCAACTTGTTCCCTGAGTTAGAAAACGTCGAGAAACGGTCGTTTCTGCTAGCGCTGCGCTTCTACACATGTATTTGCTGAACGTTGAATGCGCACAGTAATGCACTTTTCTCCCAGCAAATACACTTTTTCTAAGGAAATGGGAACATACTGAGGGGACACTTGTGGGAGCTACTGTGACTAAAACTGAGCTTCCCTACGCACAGGGAAGCAAGAGAAATGCTGATTTCATCAAGCCCAGTTACATACTCAGAATCTGTACTACTGCGCAAATAGGCATGTCTCTTTAGGCAAAAAACTCATTTCTGACAAAGTTGCCCAAATGCATCTCAGAAGTGTGCAACTTGTTCCCTGAGTTAGAAAACGTTGAGAAACGGTCGTTTCTGCTAGTGCTGTGCTTCTACACATGTATTTGCTGAACGGTGAAAGCGCACAGTAATGCACTTTTCTCCCAGCAAATACACTGTTTCTAAGGAAATGGGAACACACTGAGGAGACACTTGTGGGAGCTACTGTGACTAAAACTGAGCTTCCCTACGCACAGGGAGGCAAAAGAAATGCTGATTTCATCAAGCCCAGTTACATACTCAGAATCTGTCCTACTGCGCCAATAGGCTTGTCTCTTTAGGCAAAAAACTCATTTCTGACAAAGTTGCCCAAATGCATCTCAGAAGTGTGCAACTTGTTCCCTGAGTTAGAAAACGTCGAGAAACGGTCATTTCTGCTAGCGCTGTGCTTCTACACATGTATTTGCTGAACGGTGAAAGCGCACAGTAATGCACTTGTCTCCCAGCAAATACACTGTTTCTAAGGAAATGGGAACACACTGAGGAGACACTTGTGGGAGCTACTGTGACTAAAACTGAGCTTCCCTACGCACAGGGAAGCAAGAGAAATGCTGATTTCATCAAGCCCAGTTACATACTCAGAATCTGTACTACTGCGCAAATAGGCATGTCTCTTTAGGCAAAAAACTCATTTCTGACAAAGTTGCCCAAATGCATCTCAGAAGTGTGCAACTTGTTCCCTGAGTTAGAAAACGTCGAGAAACGTTCGTTTCTGCTAGCGCTGTGCTTCTACACATGTATTTGCTGAATGGTGAAAGTCCACAGTAATGCACTTTTCTCCCAGCAAATACATTGTTTCTAAGGAAATGGGAACACACTGAGGAGACACTTGTGGGAGCTACTGTGACTAAAACTGAGCTTCCCTACACACAGGGAAGCAAGAGAAATGCTGATTTCATCCAGCCCAGTTACATACTCAGAATCTGTACTACTGCACAAATAGGCATGTCTCTGTAGGCAAAAAACTCATTTCTGACAACGTTGCCCTAATGCATCTCAGAAGTGTGCAACTTTTTCCCTGAGTTAGAAAAAGTCGAGAAACGGTCGTTTCTGCTAGCGCTGTGCTTCTACACATGTATTTGCTGAACGGTGAAAGCGCACAGTAATGCACTTTTCTCCCAGCAAATACACTGTTTCTAAGGAAATGGGAAAACACTGAGGAGACACTTGTGGGAGCTACTGTGACTAAAACTGAGCTTTCCTACGCACAGGGAAGCAAGAGAAATGCTGATTTCATCAAGCCCAGTTACATACTCAGAATCTGTACTACTGCGCAAATAGGCATGTCTCTGTAGGCAAAAAACTCATTTCTGACAAAGTTGCCCAAATGCATCTCAGATGTGTGCAACTTGTTCCCTGAGTTAGAAAACGTCGAGAAACGTTCGTTTCTGCTAGCGCTGTGCTTCTACACATGTATTTGCTGAACGGTGAAAGCGCACAGTAATGCACTTTTCTCCCAGCAAATACACTGTTTCTAAGGAAATGGGAACACACTGAGGAGACACTTGTGGGAGCTACTGTGACTAAAACTGAGCTTCCCTACGCACAGGGAAGCAAGAGAAATGCTGATTTCATCAAGCCCATGTACATAATCAGAATCTGTACTACTGTGCAAATAGGCATGTCTCTGTAGGCAAAAAACTCATTTCTGACAATGTTGCCCAAATGCATCTCAGAAGTGTGCAACTTGTTCCCTGAGTTAGAAAACGTCGAGAAACGTTCGTTTCTGCTAGCGCTGTGCTTCTACACATGTATTTGCTGAACGGTGAAAGCGCACAGTAATGCACTTTTCTCCCAGCAAATACACTGTTTCTAAGGAAATGGGAACACACTGAGGAGACACTTGTGGGAGCTACTGTGACTAAAACTGAGCTTCCCTAAGCACAGGGAAGCAAGAGAAATGCTGATTTCATCAAGCCCAGTTACATACTCAGAATCTGTACTACTGCGCAAATAGGCATGTCTCTGTAGGCAAAAAACTCATTTCTGACAAAGTTGCCCAAATGCATCTCAGAAGTGTGCAACTTGTTCCCTGAGTTAGAAAACGTCGAGAAACGTTCGTTTCTGCTAGCGTTGTGCTTCTACACATGTATTTGCTGAACGGTGAAAGCGCACAGTAATGCACTTTTCTCCCAGCAAATACACTGTTTCTAAGGAAATGGGAACACACTGAGGAGACACTTGTGGGAGCTACTGTGACTAAAACTGAGCTTCCCTACGCACAGGGAAGCAAGAGAAATGCTGATTTCATCAAGCCCAGTTACATACTCAGAATCTGTACTACTGCGCAAATAGGCATGTCTCTTTAGGCAAAAAACTCATTTCTGACAAAGTTGCCCAAATGCATCTCAGAAGTGTGCAACTTGTTCCCGGAGTTAGAAAACGTCGAGAAACGGTCGTTTCTGCTAGCGATGTGCTTCTACACATGTATTTGCTGAACGGTGAAAGCGCACAGTAATGCACTTTTCTCCCAGCAAATACACTGTTTCTAAGGAAATGGGAACACACTGAGGAGACACTTGTGCGAGCTACTGTGACTAAAACTGAGCTTCCCTACGCACAGGGAAGCAAGAGAAATGCTGATTTCATCAAGCCCATGTACATAATCAGAATCTGTACTACTATGCAAATAGGCATGTCTCTGTAGGCAAAAAACTCATTTCTGACAAAGTTGCCCAAATGCATCTCAGAAGTGTGCAACTAGTTCCCTGAGTTACAAAACGTCGAGAAACGTTCGTTTCTGCTAGTGCTGTGCTTCTACACATGTATTTGCTGAACGGTGAAAGCGCACAGTAATGTACTTTTCTCCCAGCAAATACACTGTTTCTAAGGAAATGGGAACACACTGAGGAGACACTTGTGGGAGCTACTGTGACTAAAACTGAGCTTCCCTACGCACAGGGAAGCAAGAAAAATGCTGATTTCATCAAGCCCAGTTACATACTCAGAATCTGTACTACTGCGCAAATAGGCATGTCTCTTTAGGCAAAAAACTCATTTCGGACAAAGTTGCCAAATGCATCTCAGAAGTGTGCAACTTGTTCCCGGAGTTAGAAAACGTCGAGAAACGGTCGTTTCTGCTAGCGATGTGCTTCTACACATGTATTTGCTGAACGGTGAAAGCGCACAGTAATGCACTTTTCTCCCAGCAAATACACTGTTTCTAAGGAAATGGGAACACACTGAGGAGACACTTCTGGGAGCTACTGTGACTAAAACTGAGCTTCCCTATGCACAGGGAATCAAGAGAAATGCTGATTTCATCAAGCCCAGTTACATACTCAGAATCTGTACTACTGCGCAAATAGGCATGTCTCTGTAGGCAAAAAACTCATTTCTGACATAGTTGCCCAAATGCATCTCAGAAGTGTGCAACTTGTTTCCTGAGTTAGAAAACGTCTAGAAACGTTCGTTTCTGCTAGCGCTGTGCTTCTACACATGTATTTGCTGAACGGTGAAAGCGCACAGTAATGCACTTTTCTCCCAGCAAATACACTGTTTCTAAGGAAATGGGAACACACTGAGGAGACACTTGTGGGAGCTACTGTGACTAAAACTGAGCTTCCCTAAGCACAGGGAAGCAAGAGAAATGCTGATTTCATCAAGCCCAGTTACATACTCAGAATCTGTACTACTGCGCAAATAGGCATGTCTCTGTAGGCAAAAAACTCATTTCTGACAAAGTTGCCCAAATGCATCTCAGAAGTGTGCAACTTGTTCCCTGAGTTAGAAAACGTCGAGAAACGGTCGTTTCTGCTAGCGTTGTGCTTCTACACATGTATTTGCTGAACGGTGAAAGCGCACAGTAATGCACTTTTCTCCCAGCAAATACACTGTTTCTAAGGAAATGGGAACACACTGAGGAGACACTTGTGGGAGCTACTGTGACTAAAACTGAGCTTCCCTACGCACAGGGAAGCAAGAGAAATGCTGATTTCATCAAGCCCAGTTACATACTCAGAATCTGTACTACTGCGCAAATAGGCATGTCTATGTAGACAAAAAACTCATTTCTGACAAAGTTGCCCAAATGCATCTCAGAAGTGTGCAACTTGTTCCCTGAGTTAGAAAACGTCGAGAAACCTTCGTTTCTGCTAGCGCTGTGCTTCTACACATGTATTTGCTGAACGGTGAAAGCGCACAGTAATGCACTTTTCTCCCAGCAAATACACTGTTTCTAAGGAAATGGGAACACACTGAGGAGACACTTGTGGGAGCTACTGTGACTAAAACTGAGCTTCGCTACGCACAGGGAAGCAAGAGAAAGGCTGATTTCATCAAGCCCAGTTACATACTCAGAATCTGTACTACTGCGCAAATAGGCATGTCTCTGTAGGCAAAAAACTCATTTCTGACAACGTTGCCCTAATGCATCTCAGAAGTGTGCAACTTTTTCCCTGAGTTAGAAAAAGTCGAGAAACGGTCGTTTCTGCTAGCGCTGTGCTTCTACACATGTATTTGCTGAACGGTGAAAGCGCACAGTAATGCACTTTTCTCCCAGCAAATACACTGTTTCTAAGGAAATGGGAAAACACTGAGGAGACACATGTGGGAGCTACTGTGACTAAAACTGAGCTTTCCTACGCACAGGGAAGCAAGAGAAATGCTGATTTCATCAAGCCCAGTTACATACTCAGAATCTGTACTACTGCCCAAATAGGCATGTCTCTGTAGGCAAAAAACTCATTTCTGACAAAGTTGCCCAAATGCATCTCAGAAGTGTGCAACTTGTTCCCGGAGTTAGAAAACGTCGAGAAACGGTCGTTTCTGCTAGCGATGTGCTTCTACACATGTATTTGCTGAACGGTGAAAGCGCACAGTAATGCACTTTTCTCCCAGCAAATACACTGTTTCTAAGGAAATGGGAACACACTGAGGAGACACTTGTGCGAGCTACTGTGACTAAAACTGAGCTTCCCTACGCACAGGGAAGCAAGAGAAATGCTGATTTCATCAAGCCCATGTACATACTCAGAATCTGTACTACTGCGCAAATAGGCATGTCTCTGTAGGCAAAAAACTCATTTCTGACAAAGTTGCCCAAATGCATCTCAGAAGTGTGCAACTTGTTCCCTGAGTTAGAAAACGTCGAGAAACGGTCGTTTCTGCTAGCGTTGTGCTTCTACACATGTATTTGCTGAACGGTGAAAGCGCACAGTAATGCACTTTTCTCCCAGCAAATACACTGTTTCTAAGGAAATGGGAACACACTGAGGAGACACTTGTGGGAGCTACTGTGACTAAAACTGAGTTTCCCTACGCACAGGGAAGCAAGAGAAATGCTGATTTCATCAAGCCCAGTTACATACTCAGAATCTGTACTACTGCGCAAATAGGCATGTCTATGTAGACAAAAAACTCATTTCTGACAAAGTTGCCCAAATGCATCTCAGAAGTGTGCAACTTGTTCCCTGAGTTAGAAAACGTCGAGAAACCTTCGTTTCTGCTAGCGCTGTGCTTCTACACATGTATTTGCTGAACGGTGAAAGCGCACAGTAATGCACTTTTCTCCCAGCAAATACACTGTTTCTAAGGAAATGGGAACACACTGAGGAGACACTTGTGGGAGCTACTGTGACTAAAACTGAGCTTCGCTACGCACAGGGAAGCAAGAGAAAGGCTGATTTCATCAAGCCCAGTTACATACTCAGAATCTGTACTACTGCGCAAATAGGCATGTCTCTGTAGGCAAAAAACTCATTTCTGACAACGTTGCCCTAATGCATCTCAGAAGTGTGCAACTTTTTCCCTGAGTTAGAAAAAGTCGAGAAACGGTCGTTTCTGCTAGCGCTGTGCTTCTACACATGTATTTGCTGAACGGTGAAAGCGCACAGTAATGCACTTTTCTCCCAGCAAATACACTGTTTCTAAGGAAATGGGAAAACACTGAGGAGACACATGTGGGAGCTACTGTGACTAAAACTGAGCTTTCCTACGCACAGGGAAGCAAGAGAAATGCTGATTTCATCAAGCCCAGTTACATACTCAGAATCTGTACTACTGCGCAAATAGGCATGTCTCTGTAGGCAAAAAACTCATTTCTGACAAAGTTGCCCAAATGCATCTCAGAAGTGTGCAACTTGTTCCCGGAGTTAGAAAACGTCGAGAAACGGTCGTTTCTGCTAGCGCTGTGCTTCTACACATGTATTTGCTGAACGGTGAAAGCGCACAGTAATGCACTTTTCTCCCAGCAAATACACTGTTTCTAAGGAAATGGGAACACACTGAGGAGACACTTGTGCGAGCTACTGTGACTAAAACTGAGCTTCCCTACGCACAGGGAAGCAAGAGAAATGCTGATTTCATCAAGCCCATGTACATAATCAGAATCTGTACTACTATGCAAATAGGCATGTCTCTGTAGGCAAAAAACTCATTTCTGACAAAGTTGCCCAAATGCATCTCAGAAGTGTGCAACTAGTTCCCTGAGTTACAAAACGTCGAGAAACGTTCGTTTCTGCTAGTGCTGTGCTTCTACACATGTATTTGCTGAACGGTGAAAGCGCACAGTAATGTACTTTTCTCCCAGCAAATACACTGTTTCTAAGGAAATGGGAACACACTGAGGAGACACTTGTGGGAGCTACTGTGACTAAAACTGAGCTTCCCTACGCACAGGGAAGCAAGAAAAATGCTGATTTCATCAAGCCCAGTTACATACTCAGAATCTGTACTACTGCGCAAATAGGCATGTCTCTTTAGGCAAAAAACTCATTTCGGACAAAGTTGCCAAATGCATCTCAGAAGTGTGCAACTTGTTCCCGGAGTTAGAAAACGTCGAGAAACGGTCGTTTCTGCTAGCGATGTGCTTCTACACATGTATTTGCTGAACGGTGAAAGCGCACAGTAATGCACTTTTCTCCCAGCAAATACACTGTTTCTAAGGAAATGGGAACACACTGAGGAGACACTTCTGGGAGCTACTGTGACTAAAACTGAGCTTCCCTATGCACAGGGAATCAAGAGAAATGCTGATTTCATCAAGCCCAGTTACATACTCAGAATCTGTACTACTGCGCAAATAGGCATGTCTCTGTAGGCAAAAAACTCATTTCTGACATAGTTGCCCAAATGCATCTCAGAAGTGTGCAACTTGTTTCCTGAGTTAGAAAACGTCTAGAAACGTTCGTTTCTGCTAGCGCTGTGCTTCTACACATGTATTTGCTGAACGGTGAAAGCGCACAGTAATGCACTTTTCTCCCAGCAAATACACTGTTTCTAAGGAAATGGGAACACACTGAGGAGACACTTGTGGGAGCTACTGTGACTAAAACTGAGCTTCCCTAAGCACAGGGAAGCAAGAGAAATGCTGATTTCATCAAGCCCAGTTACATACTCAGAATCTGTACTACTGCGCAAATAGGCATGTCTCTGTAGGCAAAAAACTCATTTCTGACAAAGTTGCCCAAATGCATCTCAGAAGTGTGCAACTTGTTCCCTGAGTTAGAAAACGTCGAGAAACGGTCGTTTCTGCTAGCGTTGTGCTTCTACACATGTATTTGCTGAACGGTGAAAGCGCACAGTAATGCACTTTTCTCCCAGCAAATACACTGTTTCTAAGGAAATGGGAACACACTGAGGAGACACTTGTGGGAGCTACTGTGACTAAAACTGAGTTTCCCTACGCACAGGGAAGCAAGAGAAATGCTGATTTCATCAAGCCCAGTTACATACTCAGAATCTGTACTACTGCGCAAATAGGCATGTCTATGTAGACAAAAAACTCATTTCTGACAAAGTTGCCCAAATGCATCTCAGAAGTGTGCAACTTGTTCCCTGAGTTAGAAAACGTCGAGAAACCTTCGTTTCTGCTAGCGCTGTGCTTCTACACATGTATTTGCTGAACGGTGAAAGCGCACAGTAATGCACTTTTCTCCCAGCAAATACACTGTTTCTAAGGAAATGGGAACACACTGAGGAGACACTTGTGGGAGCTACTGTGACTAAAACTGAGCTTCGCTACGCACAGGGAAGCAAGAGAAAGGCTGATTTCATCAAGCCCAGTTACATACTCAGAATCTGTACTACTGCGCAAATAGGCATGTCTCTGTAGGCAAAAAACTCATTTCTGACAACGTTGCCCTAATGCATCTCAGAAGTGTGCAACTTTTTCCCTGAGTTAGAAAAAGTCGAGAAACGGTCGTTTCTGCTAGCGCTGTGCTTCTACACATGTATTTGCTGAACGGTGAAAGCGCACAGTAATGCACTTTTCTCCCAGCAAATACACTGTTTCTAAGGAAATGGGAAAACACTGAGGAGACACATGTGGGAGCTACTGTGACTAAAACTGAGCTTTCCTACGCACAGGGAAGCAAGAGAAATGCTGATTTCATCAAGCCCAGTTACATACTCAGAATCTGTACTACTGCGCAAATAGGCATGTCTCTGTAGGCAAAAAACTCATTTCTGACAAAGTTGCCCAAATGCATCTCAGAAGTGTGCAACTTGTTCCCGGAGTTAGAAAACGTCGAGAAACGGTCGTTTCTGCTAGCGATGTGCTTCTACACATGTATTTGCTGAACGGTGAAAGCGCACAGTAATGCACTTTTCTCCCAGCAAATACACTGTTTCTAAGGAAATGGGAACACACTGAGGAGACACTTGTGCGAGCTACTGTGACTAAAACTGAGCTTCCCTACGCACAGGGGAGCAAGAGAAATGCTGATTTCATCAAGCCCATGTACATAATCAGAATCTGTACTACTATGCAAATAGGCATGTCTCTGTAGGCAAAAAACTCATTTCTGACAAAGTTGCCCAAATGCATCTCAGAAGTGTGCAACTAGTTCCCTGAGTTACAAAACGTCGAGAAACGTTCGTTTCTGCTAGTGCTGTGCTTCTACACATGTATTTGCTGAACGGTGAAAGCGCACAGTAATGTACTTTTCTCCCAGCAAATACACTGTTTCTAAGGAAATGGGAACACACTGAGGAGACACTTGTGGGAGCTACTGTGACTAAAACTGAGCTTCCCTACGCACAGGGAAGCAAGAGAAATGCTGATTTCATCAAGCCCAGTTACATACTCAGAATCTGTACTACTGCGCAAATAGGCATGTCTCTTTAGGCAAAAAACTCATTTCGGACAAAGTTGCCAAATGCATCTCAGAAGTGTGCAACTTGTTCCCGGAGTTAGAAAACGTCGAGAAACGGTCGTTTCTGCTAGCGATGTGCTACTACACATGTATTTGCTGAACGGTGAAAGCGCACAGTAATGCACTTTTCTCCCAGCAAATACACTGTTTCTAAGGAAATGGGAACACACTGAGGAGACACTTCTGGGAGCTACTGTGACTAAAACTGAGCTTCCCTATGCACAGGGAAGCAAGAGAAATGCTGATTTCATCAAGCCCAGTTACATACTCAGAATCTGTACTACTGCGCAAATAGGCATGTCTCTGTAGGCAAAAAACTCATTTCTGACAAAGTTGCCCAAATGCATCTCAGAAGTGTGCAACTTGTTTCCTGAGTTAGAAAACGTCTAGAAACGTTCGTTTCTGCTAGCGCTGTGCTTCTACACATGTATTTGCTGAACGGTGAAAGCGCACAGTAATGCACTTTTCTCCCAGCAAATACACTGTTTCTAAGGAAATGGGAACACACTGAGGAGACACTTGTGGGAGCTACTGTGACTAAAACTGAGCTTCCCTAAGCACAGGGAAGCAAGAGAAATGCTGATTTCATCAAGCCCAGTTACATACTCAGAATCTGTACTACTGCGCAAATAGGCATGTCTCTGTAGGCAAAAAACTCATTTCTGACAAAGTTGCCCAAATGCATCTCAGAAGTGTGCAACTAGTTCCCTGAGTTACAAAACGTCGAGAAACGTTCGTTTCTGCTAGCGCTGTGCTTCTACACATGTATTTGCTGAACGGTGAAAGCGCACAGTAATGCACTTTTCTCCCAGCAAATACACTGTTTCTAAGGAAATGGGAACACACTGAGGAGACACTTGTGGGAGCTACTGTGACTAAAACTGAGCTTCCCTACGCACAGGGAAGCAAGAGAAATGCTGATTTCATCAAGCCCAGTTACATACTCAGAATCTGTACTACTGCGCAAATAGGCATGTCTCTTTACGCAAAAAACTCATTTCGGACAAAGTTGCCAAATGCATCTCAGAAGTGTGCAACTTGTTCCCGGAGTTAGAAAACGTCGAGAAACGGTCGTTTCTGCTAGCGATGTGCTTCTACCCATGTATTTGCTGAACGGTGAAAGCGCACAGTAATGCACTTTTCTCCCAGCAAATACACTGTTTCTAAGGAAATGGGAACACACTGAGGAGACACTTGTGGGAGCTACTGTGACTAAAACTGAGCTTCCCTACGCACAGGGAAGCAAGAGAAATGCTGATTTCATCAAGCCCATGTACATAATCAGAATCTGTACTACTGTGCAAATAGGCATGTCTCTGTAGGCAAAAAACTCATTTCTGACAAAGTTGCCCAAATGCATCTCAGAAGTGTGCAACTTGTTTCCTGAGTTAGAAAACGTCTAGAAACGTTCGTTTCTGCTAGCGCTGTGCTTCTACACATGTATTTGCTGAACGGTGAAAGCGCACAGTAATGCACTTTTCTCCCAGCAAATACACTGTTTCTAAGGAAATGGGAACACACTGAGGAGACACTTGTGGGAGCTACTGTGACTAAAACTGAGCTTCCCTAAGCACAGGGAAGCAAGAGAAATGCTGATTTCATCAAGCCCAGTTACATACTCAGAATCTGTACTACTGCGCAAATAGGCATGTCTCTGTAGGCAAAAAACTCATTTCTGACAAAGTTGCCCAAATGCATCTCAGAAGTGTGCAACTTGTTCCCTGAGTTAGAAAACGTCGAGAAACGGTCGTTTCTGCTAGCGTTGTGCTTCTACACATGTATTTGCTGAACGGTGAAAGCGCACAGTAATGCACTTTTCTCCCAGCAAATACACTGTTTCTAAGGAAATGGGAACACACTGAGGAGACACTTGTGGGAGATACTGTGACTAAAACTGAGCTTCCCTACGCACAGGGAAGCAAGAGAAAGGCTGATTTCATCAAGCCCAGTTACATACTCAGAATCTGTACTACTGCGCAAATAGGCATGTCTCTGTAGGCAAAAAACTCATTTCTGACAAAGTTGCCCAAATGCATCTCAGAAGTGTGCCACTTGTTCCCTGAGTTAGAAAACGTCGAGAAACGTTCGTTTCTGCTAGCGCTGTGCTTCTACACATGTATTTGCTGAACGGTGAAAGCGCACAGTAATGCACTTTTCTCCCAGCAAATACAATGTTTCTAAGGAAATGGGAACACACTGAGGAGACACTTGTGGGAGCTACTGTGACTAAAACTGAGCTTCCCTACGCACAGGGAAGCAAGCGAAATGCTGATTTCATCAAGCCCATGTACATAATCAGAATCTGTACTACTGTGCAAATAGGCATGTCTCTGTAGGCAAAAAACTCTTTTCTGACAAAGTTGCCCAAATGCATCTCAGAAGTGTGCAACTTGTTCCCTGAGTTAGAAAACGTCGAGAAACGTTCGTTTCTGCTAGCGTTGTGCTTCTACACATGTATTTGCTGAACGGTGAAAGCGCACAGTAATGCACTTTTCTCCCAGCAAATACACTGTTTCTAAGGAAATGGGAACACACTGAGGAGACACTTGTGGGAGCTACTGTGACTAAAACTGAGCTTCCCTACGCACAGGGAAGCAAGAGAAATGCTGATTTCATCAAGCCCAGTTACATACTCAGAATCTGTACTACTGCGCAAATAGGCATGTCTCTGTAGGCAAAAAACTCATTTCTGACAAAGTTGCCCAAATGCATCTCAGAAGTGTGCAACTTGTTCCCTGAGTTAGAAAACGTCGAGAAACGGTCGTTTCTGCTAGCGTTGTGCTTCTACACATGTATTTGCTGAACGGTGAAAGCGCACAGTAATGCACTTTTCTCCCAGCAAATACACTGTTTCTAAGGAAATGGGAACACACTGAGGAGACACTTGTAGGAGCTACTGTGACTAAAACTGAGCTTCCCTACGCACAGGGAAGCAAGAGAAATGCTGATTTCATCAAGCCCAGTTACATACTCAGAATCTGTACTACTGCGCAAATAGGCATGTCACTTTAGGCCAAAAACTCATTTCTGACAAAGTGGCCCAAATGCATCAGAAGTGTGCAACTTGTTCCCTGAGTTAGAAAACGTCGAGAAACGTTCGTTTCTGCATGCGCTGTGCTTCTACACATGTATTTGCTGAACGATGAAAGCACACAGTAATGCACTTTTCTCCCAGCAAATACACTGTTTCTAAGGAACTGGGAACACACTGAGGAGACACTTGTGGGAGCTACTGTGACTAAAACTGAGCTTCCCTACGCACAGGGAAGCAAGAGAAATGCTGATTTCATCAAGCCCAGTTACATACTCAGAATCTGTACTACTGCGCAAATAGGCATGTCTCTTTAGGCAAAAAATTCATTTCTGACAAAGTTGCCCAAATGCATCTCAGAAGTGTGCAAACTGTTCCCTGAGTTAGAAAACGTCGAGAAACGGTCGTTTCTGCTAGCGCTGTGCTTCTACACATGTATTTGCTGAACGGTGAAAGCGCACAGTAATGCACTTTTCTCCCAGCAAATACACTGTTTCTAAGGAACTGGGAACACACTGAGGAGACACTTGTGGGAGCTACTGTGACTAAAACTGAGCTTCCCTACGCACAGGGAAGCAAGAGAAATGCTGATTTCATCAAGCCCAGTTACATACTCAGAATCTGTACTACTGCGCAAATAGGCATGTCTCTGTAGGCAAAAAACTCATTTCTGACAAAGTTGCCCAAATGCATCTCAGAAGTGTGCAACTTGCTCCCTGAGTTAGAAAACGTCGAGAAACGGTCGTTTCTGCTAGCGTTGTGCTTCTACACATGTATTTGCTGAACGGTGAAAGCGCACAGTAATGTACTTTTCTCCCAGCAAATACACTGTTTCTAAGGAAATGGGAACACACTGAGGAGACACTTGTGGGAGCTACTGTGACTAAAACTGAGCTTCCCTACGCACAGGGAAGCAAGAGAAATGCTGATTTCATCAAGCCCAGTTACATACTCAGAATCTGTACTACTGCGCAAATAGGCATGTCTCTTTAGGCAAAAAACTCATTTCTGACAAAGTTGCCCAAATGCATCTCAGAAGTGTGCAACCTGTTCCCTGAGTTAGAAAACGTCGAGAAACGGTCGTTTCTGCTAGCGCTGTGCTTCTACACATGTATTTGCTGAACGGTGAAAGCGCGCAGTAATGCACTTTTCTCCCAGCAAATACACTGTTTCTAAGGAAATGGGAACACACTGAGGAGACACTTGTGGGAGTTACTGTGACTAAAACTGAGCTTCCCTACGCACAGGGAAGCAAGAGAAATGCTGATTTCATCAATCCCAGTTACATACTCAGAATCTATACTACTGCGCATATAGGCATGTGTCTTTAGGCAAAAAACTCATTTCTGACAAAGTTGCCCAAATGCATCTCAGAAGTGTGCAACTTGTTCCCTGAGTTAGAAAACATCGAGAAACGTTCGTTTCTGCTAGCGCTGTGCTTCTACACATGTATTTGCTGAACGATGAAAGCGCACAGTAATGCACTTTTCTCCCAGCAAATACACTGTTTCTAAGGAAATGGGAACACACTGAGGAGACACTTGTGGGAGCTACTGTGACTAAAACTGAGATTCCCTACGCACAGGGAAGCAAGAGAAATGCTGATTTCATCAAGCCCAGTTACATACTCAGAATCTGTACTACTGCGCAAATAGGAATGTCTCTTTGGGCAAAAAACACATTTCTGACAAAGTTGCCCAAATGCATCTCAGAAGTGTGCAACCTGTTCCCTGAGTTAGAACACGTCGAGAAACGTTCGTTTTTGCTAGCGCTGTGCTTCTACACATGTATTTGCTGAACGGTGAAAGCGCACAGTAATGCAGTTTTCTCCCAGCAAATACACTGTTTCGAAGGAACTGGGAACACACTGAGGAGACACTTGTGGGAGCTACTGTGACTAAAACTGAGCTTCCCTACGCACAGGGAAGCAAGAGAAATGCTGATTTCATCAAGCCCAGTTACATACTCAGAATCTGTACTACTGCGCAAATAGGCATGTCTCTTTAGGCAAAAAACTCATTTCTGACAAAGTTGCCCAAATGCATCTCAGAAGTGTGCAACTTGTTCCCTGAGTTAGAAAACGTCGAGAAACGTTCGTTTCTGCTAGCGTTGTGCTTCTACACATGTATTTGCTGAACGGTGAAAGCGCACAGTAATGCACTTTTCTCCCAGCAAATACACTGTTTCTAAGGAAATGGGAACACACTGAGGAGACATTTGTGGGATCTACTGTGACTAAAACTGAGCTTCCCTACGCACAGGGAAGCAAGAGAAATGCTGATTTCATCAAGCCCAGTTACATACTCAGAATCTGTACTACTGCGCAAATAGGCATGTCTCTTTAGGCAAAAAACTCATTTCTGACAAAGTTGCCCAAATGCATCTCAGAAGTGTGCAACCTGTTCCCTGAGTTAGAAAACGTCGAGAAACGGTCATTTCTGCTAGCTCTGTGCTTCTACACATGTATTTGCTGAACGGTGAAAGCGCGCAGTAATGCCTTTTCTCCCAACAAATACACTGTTTCTAAGGAACTGGGAACACACTGAGGAGACACTTGTGGGAGTTACTGTGACTAAAACTGAGCTTCCCTACGCACAGGGAAGCAAGAGAAATGCTGATTTCATCAATCCCAGTTACATACTCAGAATCTATACTACTGCGCAAATAGGCATGTGTCTTTAGGCAAAAAACTCATTTCTGACAAAGTTGCCCAAATGCATCTCAGAAGTGTGCAACTTGTTCTCTGAGTTAGAAAACATCGAGAAACGTTCGTTTCTGCTAGCGCTGCGCTTCTACACATGTATTTGCTGAACGATGAAAGAGCACAGTAATGCACTTTTCTCCCAGCAAATACACTGTTTCTAAGGAAATGGGAACACACTGAGGAGACACTTGTGGGAGCTACTGTGACTAAAACTGAGCTTCCCTACGCACAGGGAAGCAAGAGAAATGCTGATTTCATCAAGCCCAGTTACATACTCCGAATCTGTACTACTGCGCAAATAGGCATGTCTCTGTAGGCAAAAAACTCATTTCTGACAAAGTTGCCCAAATGCATCTCAGAAGTGTGCAACTTGTTGCCTGAGTTAGAAAACGTCGAGAAACGTTCGTTTTTGCTAGCGCTGTGCTTCTGTATTTGCTGAACGGTGAAAGCGCACAGTAATTAAGTTTTCTCCCTGCAAATACACTGTTTCTAAGGAAATGGGAACACACTGAGGAGACACTTGTGGGAGCTACTGTGACTAAAACTGAGCTTCCCTACGCAGAGGGAAGCAAGAGAAATGC
Source organism: Acomys minous (assembly GCF_964271855.1). Classification (NCBI taxonomy): domain Eukaryota; kingdom Metazoa; phylum Chordata; class Mammalia; order Rodentia; family Muridae; genus Acomys; species Acomys minous. The sequence continues at coordinate 4,484,907 of NW_028182181.1, forward strand.
TGATTTCATCAAGACCAGTTACATATTCAGAATCTGTACTACTGCGCAAATAGGCATGTCTCTGTAGGCAAAAAACTCATTTCTGACAAAGTTGCCCAAATGCATCTCAGAAGTGTGCAACCTGTTCCCTGAGTTAGAAAACGTCGAGAAACGGTCGTTTCTGCTAGCGCTGTGCTTCTACACATGTATTTGCTGAACGGTGAAAGCGCGCAGTGATGCACTTTTCTCCCAACAAATACACTGTTTCTAAGGAACTGGGAACACACTGAGGAGACACTTGTGGGAGTTACTGTGGCTAAAACTGAGCTTCCCTACACACAGGGAAGCAAGAGAAATGCTGATTTCATCAAGCCCAGTTACATACTCAGAATCTGTACTACTGCTCAAATAGGCATGTGTCTTTAGGCAAAAAAGTCATTTCTGACAAAGTTGCCCAAATGCATCTCAGAAGTGTGCAACTTGTTCCCTGAGTTAGAAAACATCGAGAAACGTTCGTTTCTGCTAGCGCTGTGCTTCTACACATGTATTTGCTGAACGGTGAAAGCGCACAGTAATGCACTTTTCTCCCATCAAATACACTGTTTCGAAGGAATTGGGAACACACTGAGGAGACACTTGTGGGAGCTACTGTGACTAAAACTGAGCTTCCCTACGCACAGGGAAGCAAGAGAAATGCTGATTTCATCAAGCCCAGTTACATACTCAGAATCTGTACTACTGCGCAAATAGGCATGTCTCTTTAGGCAAAAAACTCATTTCTAACAAAGTTGCCCAAATGCATCTCAGAAGTGTGCAACCTGTTCCCTGAGTTAGAAAACGTCGAGAAACGGTCGTTTCTGCTAGCTCTGTGCTTCTACACATGTATTTGCTGAACGGTGAAAGCGCGCAGTAATGCCTTTTCTCCCAACAAATACACTGTTTCTAAGGAACTGGGAACACACTGAGGAGACACTTGTGGGAGTTACTGTGACTAAAACTGAGCTTCCCTACGCACAGGGAAGCAAGAGAAATGCTGATTTCATCAATCCCAGTTACATACTCAGAATCTATACTACTGCGCAAATAGGCATGTGTCTTTAGGCAAAAAACTCATTTCTGACAAAGTTGCCCAAATGCATTTCAGAAGTGTGCAACTTGTTCTCTGAGTTAGAAAACATCGAGAAACGTTCGTTTCTGCTAGCGCTGTGCTTCTACACATGTATTTGCTGAACGATGAAAGAGCACAGTAATGCACTTTTCTCCCAGCAAATACACTGTTTCTAAGGAAATGGGAACACACTGAGGAGACACTTGTGGGAGCTACTGTGACTAAAACTGAGCTTCCCTACGCACAGGGAAGCAAGAGAAATGCTGATTTCATCAAGCCCAGTAACATACTCAGAATCTGTACTACTGCGCAAATAGGCATGTCTCTGTAGGCAAAAAACTCATTTCTGACAAAGTTGCCCAAATGCATCTCAGAAGTGTGCAACTTGTTGCCTGAGTTAGAAAACGTCGAGAAACGTTCGTTTTTGCTAGCGCTGTGCTTCTGTATTTGCTGAACGGTGAAAGCGCACAGTAATGAAGTTTTCTCCCTGCAAATACACTGTTTCTAAGGAAATGGGAACACACTGAGGAGACACTTGTGGGAGCTACTGTGACTAAAACTGAGCTTCCCTACGCAGAGGGAAGCAAGAGAAATGCTGATTTCATCAAGCCCAGTTACATACTCAGAATCTGTACTACTGCGCAAATAGGCATGTCTCTGTAGGCAAAAAACTCATTTCTGACAAAGTTGCCCAAATGCATCTCAGAAGTGTGCAACCTGTTCCCTGAGTTAGAAAACGTCGAGAAACGGTCGTTTCTGCTAGCGCTGTGCTTCTACACATGTATTTGCTGAACGGTGAAAGCGCGCAGTGATGCACTTTTCTCCCAACAAATACACTGTTTCTAAGGAACTGGGAACACACTGAGGAGACACTTGTGGGAGTTACTGTGACTAAAACTGAGCTTCCCTACACACAGGGAAGCAAGAGAAATGCTGATTTCATCAAGCCCAGTTACATACTCAGAATCTGTACTACTGCGCAAATAGGCATGTGTCTTTAGGCAAAAAAGTCATTTCTGACAAAGTTGCCCAAATGCATCTCAGAAGTGTGCAACTTGTTCCCTGAGTTAGAAAACATCGAGAAACGTTCGTTTCTGCTAGCGCTGTGCTTCTACACATGTATTTGCTGAACGGTGAAAGCGCACAGTAATGCACTTTTCTCCCATCAAATACACTGTTTCGAAGGAATTGGGAACACACTGAGGAGACACTTGTGGGAGCTACTGTGACTAAAACTGAGCTTCCCTACGCACAGGGAAGCAAGAGAAATGCTGATTTCATCAAGCCCAGTTACATACTCAGAATCTGTACTACTGCGCAAATAGGCATGTCTCTTTAGGCAAAAAACTCATTTCTGACAAAGTTGCCCAAATGCATCTCAGAAGTGTGCAACCTGTTCCCTGAGTTAGAAAACGTCGAGAAACGGTCGTTTCTGCTAGCTCTGTGCTTCTACACATGTATTTGCTGAACGGTGAAAGCGCGCAGTAATGCCTTTTCTCCCAACAAATACACTGTTTCTAAGGAACTGGGAACACACTGAGGAGACACTTGTGGGAGTTACTGTGACTAAAACTGAGCTTCCCTACGCACAGGGAAGCAAGAGAAATGCTGATTTCATCAATCCCAGTTACATACTCAGAATCTATACTACTGCGCAAATAGGCATGTGTCTTTAGGCAAAAAACTCATTTCTGACAAAGTTGCCCAAATGCATCTCAGAAGTGTGCAACTTGTTCTCTGAGTTAGAAAACATCGAGAAACGTTCGTTTCTGCTAGCGCTGTGCTTCTACACATGTGTTTGCTGAACGGTGAAAGCGCACAGTAATGCACTTTTCTCCCAGCAAATACACTGTTTCTAAGGAAATGGGAACACACTGAGGAGACACTTGTGGGAGCTACTGTGACTAAAACTGAGCTTCCCTACGCACAGGGAAACAAGAGAAATGCTGATTTCATCAAGCCCAGTTACATACTCAGAATCTATACTACTGCGCAAATAGGCATGTCTCTTTGGGCAAAAAACTCATTTCGGACAAAGTTGCCCAAATGCATCTCAGAAGTGTGCAACTTGTTCCCTGAGTTAGAAAACGTCGAGAAACGGTAGTTTCTGCTAGCGCGGTGCTTCTACATATGTATTTGCTGAACGGTGAAAGCGCACAGTAATGCACTTTTCTCCCAGCAAATACACTGTTTCTAAGGAAATGGGAACACACTGAGGAGACACTTGTGGGAGCTACTGTGACTAAAACTGAGCTTCCCTACGCACAGGGAAGCAAGCGAAATGCTGATTTCATCAAGCCCAGTTACATACTCAGAATCTGTACTACTGCGCAAATAGGCATGTCTCTGTAGGCAAAAAACTCATTTCTGTCAAAGTTGCCCAAATGCATCTCAGAAGTGTGCAACTTGTTCCCTGAGTTAGAAAACGTCGAGAAACGGTCGTTTCTGCTAGCGCGGTGCTTCTACACATGTATTTGCTGAACCGTGAAAGCGCACAGTAATGCACTTTTCTCCCAGCAAATACACTGTTTCTAAGGAAATGGGAACACACTGAGGAGAAACTTGTGGGAGCTACTGTGACTAAAACTGAGCTTCCCTACGCACAGGGAAGCAAGAGAAATGCTGATTTCATACAGCCCAGTTACATACTCAGAATCTGTACTACTGCGCAAATAGGCATGTCTCTTTAGGCAAAAAACTCATTTCTGACAGAGTTGCCCAAATGCATCTCAGAAGTGTGCAACTTCTTCCTTGAGTTAGAAAACGTCGAGAAACGTTCGTTTCTGCTACCGTTGTCCTTCTACACATGTATTTGCTGAACGGTGAAAGCGCACAGTAATGCACTTTTCTCCCAGCAAATACACTGTTTCTAAGGAAATGGGCACACTGAGGAGACACTTGTGGGAGCTACTGTGACTAAAACTGAGCTTCCCTACGCACAGGGAAGCAAGAGAAATGCTGATTTCATCAAGCCCAGTTACATACTCAGAATCTGTACTACTGCGCAAATAGGCATGTCTCTGTAGGCAAAAAACTCATTTCTGACAAAGTTGCCCAAATGCATCTCAGAAGTGTGCAACTTGTTCCCTGAGTTAGAAAACGTCGAGAAACGTTCGTTTCTGCTAGCGCTGTGCTTCTACACATGTATTTGCTGAACGGTGAAAGCGCACAGTAATGCACTTTTCTCCCAGCAAATACACTGTTTCTAAGGAAATGGGAACACACTGAGGAGACACTTGTGGGAGCTACTGTGACTAAAACTGAGCTTCCCTACGCACAGGGAAGCAAGAGAAATGCTGATTTCATCAAGCCCAGTTACATACTCAGAATCTGTACTACTGCGCAAATAGGCATGTCTCTGTAGGCAAAAAACTCATTTCTGACAAAGTTGCCCAAATGCATCTCAGAAGTGTGCAACTTGTTCCCTGAGTTAGAAAACGTCGAGAAACGGTCGTTTCTGCTAGTGTTGTGCTTCTACACATGTATTTGCTGAACGGTGAAAGCGCACAGTAATGCACTTTTCTCCCAGCAAATACACTGTTTCTAAGGAAATGGGAACACACTGAGGAGACACTTGTGGGAGCTACTGTGACTAAAACTGAGCTTCCCTACGCAGAGGGAAGCAAGAGAAATGCTGATTTCATCAAGCCGAGTTACATACTCAGAATCTGTACTACTGCGCAAATAGGCATGTCTCTGTAGGCAAAAAACTCATTTCTGACAAAGTTGCCCAAATGCATCTCAGAAGTGTGCAACCTGTTCCCTGAGTTAGAAAACGTCGAGAAACGGTCGTTTCTGCTAGCGCTGTGCTTCTACACATGTATTTGCTGAACGGTGAAAGCGCGCAGTGATGCACTTTTCTCCCAACAAATACACTGTTTCTAAGGAACTGGGAACACACTGAGGAGACACTTGTGGGAGTTACTGTGACTAAAACTGAACTTCCCTACGCACAGGGAAGCAAGAGAAATGCTGATTTCATCAAGCCCAGTTACATACTCAGAATCTGTACTACTGCGCAAATAGGCATGTGTCTTTAGGCAAAAAAGTCATTTCTGACAAAGTTGCCCAAATGCATCTCAGAAGTGTGCAACTTGTTCCCTGAGTTAGAAAACATCGAGAAACGTTCGTTTCTGCTAGCGCTGTGCTTCTACACATGTATTTGCTGAACGGTGAAAGCGCACAGTAATGCACTTTTCTCCCAGCAAATACACTGTTTCTAAGGAAATGGGAACACACTGAGGAGACACTTGTGGGAGCTACTGTGACTAAAACTGAGCTTCCCTACGCACAGGGAAACAAGAGAAATGCTGATTTCATCAAGCCCAGTTACATACTCAGAATCTATACTACTGCGCAAATAGGCATGTCTCTTTGGGCAAAAAACTCATTTCGGACAAAGTTGCCCAAATGCATCTCAGAAGTGTGCAACTTGTTCCCTGAGTTAGAAAACGTCGAGAAACGGTAGTTTCTGCTAGCGTGGTGCTTCTACATATGTATTTGCTGAACGGTGAAAGCGCACAGTAATGCACTTTTCTCCCAGCAAATACACTGTTTCTAAGGAAATGGGAACACACTGAGGAGACACTTGTGGGAGCTACTGTGACTAAAACTGAGCTTCCCTACGCACAGGGAAGCAAGCGAAATGCTGATTTCATCAAGCCCAGTTACATACTCAGAATCTGTACTACTGCGCAAATAGGCATGTCTCTGTAGGCAAAAAACTCATTTCTGTCAAAGTTGCCCAAATGCATCTCAGAAGTGTGCAACTTGTTCCCTGAGTTAGAAAACGTCGAGAAACGGTCGTTTCTGCTAGCGCCGTGCTTCTACACATGTATTTGCTGAACCGTGAAAGCGCACAGTAATGCACTTTTCTCCCAGCAAATACACTGTTTCTAAGGAAATGGGAACACACTGAGGAGAAACTTGTGGGAGCTACTGTGACTAAAACTGAGCTTCCCTACGCACAGGGAAGCAAGAGAAATGCTGATTTCATCCAGCCCAGTTACATACTCAGAATCTGTACTACTGTGCAAATAGGCATGTCTCTTTAGGCAAAAAACTCATTTCTGACAGAGTTGCCCAAATGCATCTCAGAAGTGTGCAACTTCTTCCTTGAGTTAGAAAACGTCGATAAACGTTCGTTTCTGATAGCGCTGTGCTTCTACACATGTATTTGCTGAACGGTGAAAGCGCACAGTAATGCACTTTTCTCCCAGCAAATACACTGTTTCTAAGGAAATGGGCACACTGAGGAGACACTTGTGGGAGCTACTGTGACTAAAACTGAGCTTCCCTACGCACAGGGAAGCAAGAGAAATGCTGATTTCATCAAGCCCAGTTACATACTCAGAATCTGTACTACTGCGCAAATAGGCATGTCTCTGTAGGCAAAAAACTCATTTCTGACAAAGTTGCCCAAATGCATCTCAGAAGTGTGCAACTTCTTCCCTGAGTTAGAAAACGTCGAGAAACGGTCGTTTCTGCTAGCGCTGTGCTCTACACATGTATTTGCTGAACGGTGAAAGCGCACAGTAATGCACTTTTCTCCCAGCAAATACACTGTTTCTAAGGAAATGGGAACACACTGAGGAGACACTTGTGGGAGCTACTGTGACTAAAACTGAGCTTCCCTACGCATAGGGAAGCAAGAGAAATGCTGATTTCATAAAGCCCAGTTACATACTCAGAATCTATACTACTGCGCAAATAGACATGTCTCTGCAGGCAAAAAACTCATTTCTGACAAAGTTGCCCAAATGCATCTCAGAAGTGTGCAACCTGTTCCCTGCGTTAGAAAACGTCGAGAAACGTTCGTTTCTGCTAGCGCTGTGCTTCTACACATGTATTTGCTGAACGGTGAAAGCGTACACTAATGCACTTTTCTCCCAGCAAATACACTGTTTCTAAGGAAATGGGAACACACTGAAGAGACACTTGTGGGAGCTACTGTGACTAAAACTGAGCTTCCCTACGCACAGGGAAGCAAGAGAAATGCTGATTTCATCAAGCCCAGTTACATACTCAGAATCTGTACTACTGCCCAAATAGGCATGTCTCTTTAGGCAAAAAACTCATTTCTGACAAAGTTGCCCAAATGCATCTCAGAAGTGTGCAACTTGTTCCCTGAGTTAGAAAACGTCGAGAAACGGTCGTTTCTGCTAGCGCTGTGCTTCTACACATGTATTTGCTGAACGGTGAAAGCGCACAGTAATGCACTTTTCTCCCAGCAAATACACTGTTTCTAAGGAACTGGGAACACACTGAGGAGACACTTGTGGGAGCTACTGTGACTAAAACTGAGCTTCCCTACGCACAGGGAAGCAAGAGAAATGCTGATTTCATCAAGCCCAGTTACATACTCAGAATCTGTACTACTGCGCAAATAGACATGTCTCTGTAGGCAAAAAACTCATTTCTGACAAAGTTGCCCAAATGCATCTCAGAAGTGTGCAACCTGTTCCCTGAGTTAGATAACGTCGAGAAACATTCGTTTCTGCTAGCGCTGTGCTTCTACACATGTATTTGCTGAACGGTGAAAGCGCACAGTAATGCACTTTTCTCCCAGCAAATACACTGTTTCTAAGGAACTGGGAACACACTGAGGAGACACTTGTGGGAGCTACTGTGACTAAAACTGAGCTTCCCTACGCACAGGGAAGCAAGAGAAATGCTGATTTCATCAGCCCAGTTACATACTCAGAATCTGTACTACTGCGCAAATAGGCATGTCTCTGTAGGAAAAAAACTCATTTCTGACAAAGTTGCCCAAATGCATCTCAGAAGTGTGCAACTTGTTCCCTGAGTTAGAAAACGTCGAGAAACGGTCGTTTCTGCTAGCGCTGTGCTTCTACACATGTATTTGCTGAACGGTGAAAGCGCACATTAATGCACTTTTCTCTCAGCAAATACACTGTTTCTATGGAAATGGGAACACACTGAGGAGACATTTGTGGGAGCTACTGTGACTAAAACTGAGCTTCCCTACGCACTGGGAAGCAAGAGAAATGCTGATTTCATCATGCCCAGTTACATACTCAGAATCTGTACTACTGCGCAAATAGGCATGTCTCTGTAGGCAAAAAACTCATTTCTGACAAAGTTGCCCAAATGCATCTCAGAAGTGTGCAACTTGTTCCCTGAGTTAGAAAACGTCGAGAAACGTTCGTTTCTGCTAGCGCTGTGCTTCTACCCATGTATTTGCTGAACGGTGAAAGCGCACAGTAATGCACTTTTCTCCCAGCAAATACACTGTTTCTAAGGAAATGGGAACACACTGAGGAGACACTTGTGGGAGCTACTGTGACTAAAACTGAGCTTCCCTACGCACAGGGAAGCAAGAGAAATGCTGATTTCATCAAGCCCAGTTACATACTCCGAATCTGTACTACTGCGCAAATAGGCATGTCTCTGTAGGCAAAAAACTCATTTCTGACAAAGTTGCCCAAATGCATCTCAGCAGTGTGCAACTTGTTCCCTGAGTTAGAAAACGTCGAGAAACATTCGTTTCTGCTAGCGCTGTGTTTCTACACATGTATTTGCTGAACGTTGGAAGCACACAGTAATGCACTTTTCTCCCAGCAAATACACTGTTTCTAAGGAACTGGGAACACACTGAGGAGACACTTGTGGGAGCTACTGTGACTAAAACTGAGCTTCCCTACGCACAGGGAAGCAAGAGAAATGCTGATTTCATCAAGCCCAGTTACATACTCAGAATCTGTACTACTGCGCAAATAGGCATGTCTCTTTAGGCAAAAAACTCATTTCTGACAAAGTTGCCCAAATGCATCTCAGAAGTGTGCAACTTGTTCCCTGAGTTAGAAAACGTCGAGAAACGGTCGTTTCTGCTAGCGCTGTGCTTCTACACATGTATTTGCTGAACGGTGAAAGTGCACAGTAATGCACTTTTCTCCCAGCAAATACACTGTTTCTAAGGAAATGGGAACACACTGAGGAGACACTTGTGGGAGCTACTGTGACTAAAACTGAGCTTCCCTACGCACAGGGAAGCAAGAGAAATGCTGATTTCATCAAGCCCAGTTACATACTCAGAATCTGTACTACTGCGCAAATAGGCATGGCTCTGTAGGCAAAAAACTCATTTCTGACAAAGTTGCCCAAAAGCATCTCAGAAGTGTGCAACTTGTTCCCTGAGTTAGAAAACGTCGAGAAACGTTCGTTTCTGCTAGCGCTGTGTTTCTACACATGTATTTGCTGAACGGTGAAAGCGCACAGTAATGTACTTTTCTCCCAGCAAATACACTATTTCTAAGGAAATGGGAACACACTGAGGAGACACTTGTGGGAGCTACTGTGACTAAAACTGAGCTTCCCTACGCACAGGGAAGCAAGAGAAATGCTGATTTCATCAAGCCCAGTTACATACTCAGAATCTGTACTACTGCGCAAATAGGCATGTCTCTGTAGGCAAAAAACTCATTTCTGACAAAGTTGCCCAAATGCATCTCAGAAGTGTGCAACTTGTTCCCTGAGTTAGAAAACATCGAGAAACGGTCGTTTCTGCTAGCGCTGTGCTTCTACACATGTATTTGCTGAACGGTCAAAGCGCACAGTAATGCACTTTTCTCCCAGAAAATACACTGTTTCCAAGGAAATGGGAACACACTGAGGAGACACTTGTGGGAGCTACTGTGACTAAAACTGAGCTTCCCTACGCACAGGGAAGCAAGAGAAATGCTGATTTCATCAAGCCCAGTTACATACTCCGAATCTGTACTACTGCGCAAATAGGCATGTCTCTGTAGGCAAAAAACTCATTTCTGACAAAGTTGCCCAAATGCATCTCAGAAGTGTGCAAGTTGTTCCCTGAGTTAGAAAACGTCGAGAAACGGTCGTTTCTGCTAGCGCTGTGTTTCTACACATGTATTTGCTGAACGGTGAAAGCGCACAGTAATGCACTTTTCTCCCAGCAAATAGACTGTTTCTAAGGAAATGGGAACACACTGAGGAGACACTTGTGGGAGCTACTGTGACTAAAACTGAGTTTCCCTACGCACAGGGAAGCAAGAGAAATGCTGATTTCATCAAGCCCAGTTACATACTCAGAATCTGTACTACTGCGCAAATAGGCATGTCTCTGTAGGCAAAAAACTCATTTCTGACAAAGTTGCCCAAAAGCATCTCAGAAGTGTGCAACTTGTTCCCTGAGTTAGAAAACGTCGAGAAACGTTCGTTTCTGCTAGCTCTGTGCTTCTACACATGTATTTGCTGAACGGTGAAAGCGCACAGTAATGCACTTTTCTCCCAGCAAATACACTGTTTCTAAGGAAATGGGAACACACTGAGGAGACACTTGTGGGAGCTACTGTGACTAAAACTGAGCTTCCCTACGCACAGGGAAGCTAGAGAAATGCTGATTTCATCAAGCCCAGTTACATACTCAGAATCTGTACTACTGCGCAAATAGACATGTCTCTGTAGGCAAAAAACTCATTTCTGACAAAGTTGCCCAAATGCATCTCAGAAGTGTGCAACCTGTTCCCTGAGTTAGAAAACGTCGAGAAACGTTCGTTTCTGCTAGCGCTGTGCTTCTGCACATGTCTTTGCTGAACGGTGAAAGCGCACAGTAATGCCCTTTTCTCCCAGCAAATACACTGTTTCTAAGGAACTGGGAACACACTGAGGAGACACTGTTGGGAGCTACTGTGACTAAAACTGAGCTTCCCTATGCACAGGGAAGCAAGAGAAATGCTGATTTCATCAAGCCCAGTTACATACTCAGAATCTCTACTACTGCGCAAATAGGCATGGCTCTGTAGGCAAAAAACTCATTTCGGACAAAGTAGCCCAAATGCATCTCAGAAGTGTGCAACTTGTTCCCTGAGTTAGAAAACGTCGTGAAACGGTCGTTTCTGCTAGCGCTGTGCTTCTACACATGTATTTGCTGAACGGTGAAAGCGCACAGTAATGCACTTTTCTCCCAGCAAATACACTGTTTCTAAGGAAATGGGAACACACTGAGGAGACACTTGTGGGAGCTACTGTGACTAAAACTGAGCTTCCCTACGCACAGGGAAGCAAGAGAAATGCTGATTTCATCAAGCCCAGTTACATACTCAGAATCTGTACTACTGCGCAAATAGGCATGTCTCTTTAGGCAAAAAACTCATTTCTGACAATGTTGCCCAAATGCATCTCAGAAGTGTGCAACTTGTTCCCTGAGTTAGAAAACGTCGTGAAACGGTCGTTTCTGCTAGCGCTGTGCTTCTACACATGTATTTGCTGAACGGTGAATGCGCACAGTAATGCACTTTTCCCCCAGCAAATACACTGTTTCTAAGGAAATGGGAACACACTGAGGAGACACTTGTGGGAGCTACTGTGACTAAAACTGAGCTTCCCTACGCACAGGGAAGCAAGAGAAATGCTGATTTCATCAAGCCCAGTTACATACTCAGAATCTGTACTACTGCGCAAATAGGCATGTCTCTGTAGGCAAAAAACTCATTTCTGACAAAGTTGCCCAAATGCATCTCAGAAGTGTGCAACTTGTTCCCTGAGTTAGAAAACATCGAGAAACGGTCGTTTCTGCTAGCGCTGTGCTTCTACACATGTATTTGCTGAACGGTGAAAGCGCACAGTAACGCACTTTTCTCCCAGCAAATACACTGTTTCCAAGGAAATGGGAACACACTGAGGAGACACTTGTGGGAGCTACTGTGACTAAAACTGAGCTTCCCTACGCACAGGGAATCAAGAGAAATGCTGATTTCATCAATCCCAGTTACATACTCAGAATCTGTACTAATGCGCAAATAGGCATGTGTCTTTAGGCAACAAACTCATTTCTGACAAAGTTGCCCAAATGCATCTCAGAAGTGTGCAACTTGTTCCCTGAGTTAGAAAACGTCGAGAAACGTTCGTTTCTGCTAGCGCTGTGCTTCTACCCATGTATTTGCTGAACGGTGAAAGCGCACAGTAATGCACTTTTCTCCCAGCAAATACACTGTTTCTAAGGAAATGGGAACACACTGAGGAGACACTTGTGGGAGCTACTGTGACTAAAACTGAGCTTCCCTACGCACAGGGAAGCAAGAGAAATGCTGATTTCATCAAGCCCAGATACATACTCCGAATCTGTACTACTGCGCAAATAGGCATGTCTCTGTAGGCAAAAAACTCATTTCTGACAAAGTTGCCCAAATGCATCTCAGCAGTGTGCAACTTGTTCCCTGAGTTAGAAAACGTCGAGAAACGTTCGTTTCTGCTAGCGCTGTGTTTCTACACATGTATTTGCTGAACGGTGAAAGCACACAGTAATGCACTTTTCTCCCAGCAAATACACTGTTTCTAAGGAAATGGGAACACACTGAGGAGACACTTGTGGGAGCTACTGTGACTAAAACTGGGTTTCCCTACGCACAGGGAAGCAAGAGAAATGCTGATTTCATCAAGCCCAGTTACATATTCAGAATCTGTACTACTGCACAAATAGGCATGTCTCTTTAGGCAAAAAACTCATTTCTGACAAAGTTGCCCAAATGCATCTCAGAAGTGTGCAACTTGTTCCCTGAGTTAGAAAACGTCGAGAAACGGTCGTTTCAGCTATCGCTGTGCTTCTTCACATGTATTTGCTGAACGGTGAAAGTGCACAGTAATGCACTTTTCTCCCAGCAAATACACTGTTTCTAAGGAAATGGGAACACACTGAGGAGACACTTGTGGGAGCTACTGTAACTAAAACTGAGCTTCCCTACGCACAGGGAAGCAAGAGAAATGCTGATTTCATCAAGCCCAGTTACATACTCAGAATTTGTACTACTGCGCAAATAGGCATGGCTCTGTAGGCAAAAAACTCATTTCTGACAAAGTTGCCCAAAAGCATCTCAGAAGTGTGCAACTTGTTCCCTGAGTTAGAAAACGTCGAGAAACGGTCGTTTCTGCTAGCGCTGTGCTTCTACACATGTATTTGCTGAACGGTGAAAGCGCACAGTAATGCACTTTTCTCCCAGGAAATACACTGTTTCTAAGGAAATGGGAACACACTGAGGAGACACTTGTGGGAGCTACTGTGACTAAAACTGAGCTTCCCTACGCACAGGGAAGCAAGAGAAATGCTGATTTCATCAAGCCCAGTTACATACTCAGAATCTGTACTACTGCGCAAATAGGCATGTCTCTGTAGGCAAAAAACTCATTTCTGACAAAGTTGCCCAAATGCATCTCAGAAGTGTGCAACTTGTTCCCTGAGTTAGAAAACGTCGATAAACGTTCGTTTCTGCTAGCGCTGTGCTTCTACAAATGTATTTGCTGAACGGTGAAAGCGCACAGTAATGCACTTTTCTCCCAGCAAATACACTGTGTCTAAGGAAATGGGAACACACTGAGGAGACACTTGTGAGAGCTACTGTGACTAAAACTGAGCTTCCCTACGCACAGGGAAGCAAGAGAAATGCTGATTTCATCAAGCCCAGTTACATACTCAGAATCTGTACTACTGCGCAAATAGGCATGTCTCTGTAGGCAAAAAACTCATTTTTGAGAAAGTTACCCAAATGCATCTCAGAAGTGTGCAACTTGTTCCCTGAGTTAGAAAAGGTCGAGAAACGTTTGTTTCTGCTAGCGCTGTGCTTCTACACATGTATTTGCTGAACGGTGAAAGCGCACAGTAATGCACTTTTCTCCCAGCAAATACACTGTTTCTAAGGAAATGGGAACACACTGAGGAGACACTTGTGGGAGCTACTGTGACTATAACTGAGCTTCCCTACGCACAGGGAAGCAAGAGAAATGCTGATTTCATCAAGCCCAGTTACATAATCAGAATCTGTACTACTGCGCAAATAGGCATGTCTATGTAGGCAAAAAAATTCATTTTTGAGAAAGTTACCCAAATGCATCTCAGAAGTGTGCAACTTGTTCCCTGAGTTAGAAAACGTCGAGAAACGTTCGCTTCTGCTAGCGCTGTGCTTCTACACATGTATTTGCTGAACGGTGAAAGCGCACAGTAATGCACTTCTCTCCCAGCAAATACACTGTTTCTAAGGAAATGGGAGCACACTGAGGAGACACTTGTGGGAGCTACTGTGACTAAAACTGAGCTTCCCTACGCACAGGGAAGCAAGAGAAATGCTTATTTCATCAAGCCCAGTTATATACTCAGAATCTGTACTACTGCGCAAATAGGCATGTGTCTTTAGGCAAAAAACTCATTTCTGACAAAGTTGCCCAAATGCATCTCAGAAGTGTGCATCTTGATCCCTGAGTGAGAAATCGTCAAGAAATGGTCGTTTCTGCTAGCGCTGTGCTTCTACACATGTATTTGCTGAACGGTGAAAGCGCACAGTAATGCACTTTTCTCCCAGCAAATACACTGTTTCTAAGGAAATGGGAACACACAGAGGAGACACTTGTGTGAGCTACTGTGACTAAAACTGAGCTTCCCTACGCACAGGGAAGCAAGAGAAATCCTGAATTCATCAAGCCCAGTTACATACTCAGAATCTGTACTACTGCGCAAATAGGCATGTCTCTTTAGGCAAAAAACTCATTTCTGACATAGTTGCCCAAATGCATCTCAGAAGTGTGCATCTTGTTCCCTGAGTGAGAAATCATCAAGAAATTGTCGTTTCTGCTAGCGCTGTGCTTCTACACATGTATTTGCTGAATGGTGAAAGCGCACAGTAATGCACTTTTCTCCCAGCAAATACACTGTTTTTAAGGAAATGGGAACACACAGAGGAGACACTTGTGGGAGCTACTGTGACTAAAACTGAGCTTCCCTACGCACAGGGAAGCAAGAGAAATGCTGATTTCATCAAGCCCAGTTACATACTCAGAATCTGTACTACTGCGCAAATAGGCATGTCTCTTTAGGCAAAAAACTCATTTCTGACAAAGTTGCACAAATGCATCTCAGAAGTGTGCAACTTGTTCCCTGAGTTAGAAAACGTCGAGAAACGGTCGTTTCTGCTAGCGCTGTGCTTCTACACATGTATTTGCTGAACGGTGAAAGCGCACAGTAATGCACTTTTCTCCTAGCAAATACACTGTGTCTAAGGAAATGGGAACACACTGAGTAGACACTTGTGGGAGCTACTGTGACTAAAACTGAGCTTCCCTACGCACAGGGAAGCAAGAGAAATGCTGATTTCATCAAGCCCAGTTACGTACTCAGACTCTGTACTACTGCGCAAATAGGCATGTCTCTTTAGGCAAAAAACTCATTTCTGACAAAGTTGCCCAAATGCATCTCAGAAGTGTGCATCTTGTTCCCTGAGTGAGAAATCGTCAAGAAATGGTCGTTTCTGCTAGCACTGTGCTTCTACACATGTATTTGCTGAATGGTGAAAGCGCACAGTAATGCACTTTTCTCCCAGCAAATACACTGTTTCTAAGGAAATGGGAACACACAGAGGAGACACTTGTGGGAGCTACTGTGACTAAAACTGAGCTTCCCTACGCACAGGGAAGCAAGAGAAATGCTGATTTCATCAAGCCCAGTTACATACTCAGAATCTGTACTACTGCGCAAATAGGCATGTCTCTTTAGGCAAAAAACTCATTTCTGATAAAGTTGCCCAAATGCATCTCAGAAGTGTGCAACTTGTTCCCTGAGTCAGAAAACGTCGAGAAACAGTCGTTTCTGCTAGCGCTGTGCTTCTACACATGTATTTGCTGAACGGTGAAAGCGCACAGTAATGCACTTTTCTCCCAGCAAATACACTGTGTCTAAGGAAATGGGAACACACTGAGGAGACACTTGTGGGAGCTACTGTGACTAAAACTGAGCTTCCCTACGCACAGGGAAGCAAGAGAAATGCTGATTTCATCAAGCCCAGTTACATACTCAGAATCTGTACTACTGTGCAAATAGGCATGTCTCTTTAGGCAAAAAACTCATTTCTGACAAAGTTGCCCAAATGCATCTCAGAAGTGTGCAACTTGTTCCCTGAGTTTGAAAACGTTGAGAAACGGTCGTTTCTGCTAGCGCTGTGCTTCTACACATGTATTTGCTGAACGGTGAAAGCGCACAGTAATGCACTTTTCTCCCAGCAATACACTGTGTCTAAGGAAATGGGAACACACTGAGGAGACACTTGTGGGAGCTACTGTGACTAAAACTGAGCTTCCCTACGCACAGGGAAGAAAGAGAAATGCTGATTTCATCAAGCCCAGTTACATAATCAGAATCTGTTCTACTGCGCAAATAGGCATGTGTCTTTAGGCAAAAAACTCATTTCTGACAAAGTTGCCCAAATGCATCTCAGAAGTGTGCAACTTGTTCCCTGAGTTAGAAAACGTCGAGAAACGGTCGTTTCTGCTAGCGCTGTGCTTCTACACATGTATTTGCTGAACGGTGAAAGCGCACAGTAATGCACTTTTCTCCCAGCAAATACACTGTGTCTAAGGAAATGGGAACACACTGAGGAGACACTTGTGGGAGCTACTGTGACTAAAACTGAGCTTTCCTACGCACAGGGAAGCAAGAGAAATGCTGATTTCATCAAGCCCAGTTACATACTCAGAATCTGTACTACTGCGCAAAAAGGCATGTCTCTTTAGGCAAAAAACTCATTTCTGACAAAGTTGCCCAAATGCATCTCAGAAGTGTGCAACTTGTTCCCTGAGTTAGAAAACGTTGAGAAACGGTCGTTTCTGCTAGCGCTATGCTTCTACACATGTATTTGCTGAACGGTGAAAGCGCACAGTAATGCACTTTTCTCCCAAAAATACACTGTGTCTAAGGAAATGGGAACACACTGAGGAGACACTTGTGGGAGCTACTGTGACTAAAACTGAGCTTCCCTACGCACAGGGAAGCAAGAGAAATGCTGATTTCATCAAGCCCAGTTACATACTCAGAATCTGTACTACTGCGCAAATAGGCTTGTCTCTTTAGGCAAAAAACTCATTTCTGACAAAGTTGCCCAAATGCATCTCAGAAGTGTGCAACTTGTTCCATGAGTTAGAAAACGTCGAGAAACGGTCGTTTCTGCTAGCGCTGTGCTTCTACACATGTATTTGCTGAACGGAGAAAGCGCACAGTAATGCACTTTTCTCCCAGCAAATACACTGTTTCTAAGGAAATGGGAACACACTGAGGAGACACTTGTGGGAGCTACTGTGACTCAAACTGAGCTTCCCTACGCACAGGGAAACAAGAGAAATGCTGATTTCATCATGCCCAGTTACATAATCAGAATCTGTACTACTGCGCAAATAGGCATGTCTCTTTAGGCAAAAAACTCATTTCTGACAAAGTTGCCCAAATGCATCTCAGAAGTGTGCAACTTGTTCCCTGAGTTAGAAAACGTTGAGAAACGGTCGTTTCTGCTAGCGCTGTGCTTCTACACATGTATTTGCTGAACGGTGAAAGCGCACAGTAATGCACTTTTCTCCCAGCAAATACACTGTGTCTAAGGAAATGGGAACACACTGAGGAGACACTTGTGGGAGCTACTGTGGCTAAAACTGAGCTTCCCTACGCACAGGGAAGAAAGAGAAATGCTGATTTCATCAAGCCCAGTTACATAAGCAGAATCTGTTCTACTGCGCAAATAGGCATGTGTCTTTAGGCAAAAAACTCATTTCTGACAAAGTTGCCCAAATGCATCTCAGAAGTGTGCAACTTGTTCCCTGAGTTAGAAAACGTCGAGAAACGGTCGTTTCTGCTAGCGCTGTGCTTCAACACATGTATTTGCTGAACGGTGAAAGCGCACAGTAATGCACTTTTCTCCCAGCAAATACACTGTGTCTAAGGAAATGGGAACACACTGAGGAGACACTTGTGGGAGCTACTGTGACTAAAACTGAGCTTCCCTACGCACAGGGAAGCAAGAGAAATGCTGATTTCATCAAGTCCAGTTACATACTCAGAATCTGTACTACTGCGCAAATAGGCATGTCTCTTTAGGCAAAAAACTCATTTCTGACAAAGTTGCCCAAATGCATCTCAGAAGTGTGCAACTTGTTCCCTGAGTTAGAAAACGTTGAGAAACGGTCGTTTCTGCTAGCGCTATGCTTCTACACATGTATTTGCTGAACGGTGAAAGCGCACAGTAATGCACTTTTCTCCCAGCAAATACACTGTGTCTAAGGAAATGGGAACACACTGAGGAGACACTTGTGGGAGCTACTGTGACTAAAACTGAGCTTCCCTACGCACAGGGAAGCAAGAGAAATGCTGATTTCATCAAGCCCAGTTACATACTCAGAATCTGTTCTACTGCGCAAATAGGCATGTGTCTTTAGGCAACAAACTCATTTCTGACAAAGTTGCCCAAATGCATCTCAGAAGTGTGCAACTTGTTCCCTGAGTTAGAAAACGTCGAGAAACGGTCGTTTCTGCTAGCGCTGTGCTTCTACACATGTATTTGCTGAACGGTGAAAGCGCACAGTAATGCACTTTTC
This sequence comes from Acomys minous, assembly GCF_964271855.1. Lineage (NCBI taxonomy): Eukaryota > Metazoa > Chordata > Mammalia > Rodentia > Muridae > Acomys > Acomys minous. The sequence goes on from NW_028182181.1 coordinate 4,503,370, forward strand.
TCCCAGCAAATACACTGTTTCTAAGGAAATGGGAACACACTGAGGAGACACTTGTGGGAGCTACTGTGACTAAAACTGAGCTTCCCTACGCACAGGGAAGCAAGAGAAATGCTGATTTCATCAAGCCCAGGTACATACTCAGAATCTGTACTACTGCGCAAATAGGCATGTCTCTGTAGGCAAAAAACTCATTTCTGCCAAGTTGCCCAAATGCATCTCAGAAGTGTGCAACTTGTTCCCTGAGTTAGAAAACTTCGAGAAACGGTCATTTCTGCTAGCGATGTGCTTCTACACATGTATTTGCTGAACGGTGAAAGCGCACAGTAAGCACTTTTCTCCCAGCAAATACACTGTGTCTAAGGAAATGGGAACACACTGAGGAGACACTTGTGGGAGCTACTGTGACTAAAACTGAGCTTCCCTACGCACAGGGAAACAAGAGAAATGCTGATTTCATCACGCCCCGTTACATAATCAGAATCTGTACTACTGCGCAAATAGGCATGTCTCTTTAGGCAAAAAACTCATTTCTGACAAAGTTGCCCAAATGCATCTCAGAAGTGTGCAACTTGTTCCCTGAGTTAGAAAACGTCGAGAAACGGTCGTTTCTGCTAGCGCTGTGCTTCTACACATGTATTTGCTGAACGGTGAAAGCGCACAGTAATGCACTTTTCTCCCAGCAAATACACTGTGTCTAAGGAAATGGGAACACACTGAGGAGACACTTGTGGGAGCTACTGTGACTAAAACTGAGCTTCCCTACGCACAGGGAAGCAAGAGAAATGCTGATTTCATCAAGTCCAGTTACATACTCAGAATCTGTACTACTGCGCAAATAGGCATGTCTCTTTAGGCAAAAAACTCATTTCTGACAAAGTTGCCCAAATGCATCTCAGAAGTGTGCAACTTGTTCCCTGAGTTAGAAAACGTCGAGAAACGGTCGTTTCTGCTAGCGCTGTGCTTCTACACATGTATTTGCTGAACGGTGAAAGCGCACAGTAATGCACTTTTCTCCCAGCAAATACACTGTGTCTAAGGAAATGGGAACACACTGAGGAGACACTTGTGGGAGCTACTGTGACTCAAACTGAGCTTCCCAACGCACAGGGAAGCAAGAGAAATGCTGATTTCATCAAGCCCAGTTACATACTCAGAATCTGTACTACTGCGCAAATAGGCATGTCTCTTTAGGCAAAAAACTCATTTCTGACAAAGTTGCCCAAATGCATCTCAGAAGTGTGCAACTTGTTCCCTGAGTTAGAAAACGTCGAGAAACGGTCGTTTCTGCTAGCGCTGTGCTTCTACACATGTATTTGCTGAACGGTGAAAGCGCACAGTAATGCACTTTTCTCCCAGCAAATACACTGTTTCTATGGAAATGGGAACACACTGAGGAGACACTTGTGGGAGCTACTGTGACTAAAACTGAGCTTCCCTACGCACAGGGAAGCAAAAGAAATGCTGATTTCATCAAGCCCAGTTACATACTCAGAATCTGTTCTACTGCGCAAATAGGCATGTGTCTTTAGGCAACAAACTCATTTCTGACAAAGTTGCCCAAATGCATCTCAGAAGTGTGCAACTTGTTCCCTGAGTTAGAAAACGTTGAGAAACGGTCGTTTCTGCTAGCGCTATGCTTCTACACATGTATTTGCTGAACGGTGAAAGCGCACAGTAATGCACTTTTCTCCCAGCAAATACACTGTGTCTAAGGAAATGGGAACACACTGAGGAGACACTTGTGGGAGCTACTGTGACTAAAACTGAGCTTCCCTACGCACAGGAAAGCAAGAGAAATGCTGATATCATCAAGCCCAGTTAGATACTCAGAATCTGTACTACTGCGCAAATAGGCATGTCTCTTTAGGCAAAAAACTTATTTCTGACAAAGTTGCCCAAATGCATCTCAGAAATGTGCAACTTGTTCCCTGAGTTAGAAAACGTCGAGAAACGGTCGTTTCTGCTAGCGCTGTGCTTCTACACATGTATTTGCTGAACGGTGAAAGCGCAGAGTAATGCACTTTTCTCCCAGCAAATACACTGTGTCTAAGGAAAGGGGAACACACTGAGGAGACACTTGTGGGAGCTACTGTGACTAAAACTGAGCTTCCCTACGCACAGGGAAGCAAGAGAAATGCTGATTTCATCAAGCCCAGTTACATACTGAGACTCTGTACTACTGCGCAAATAGGCATGTCTCTGTAGGCAAAAAACTCATTTCTGACAAAGTTGCCCAAATGCATCTCAGAAGTGTGCAACTTGTTCCCTGAGTTAGAAAACGTCGATAAACGTTCGTTTCTGCTAGCGCTGTGCTTCTACACATGTATTTGCTGAACGGTGAAAGCGCACAGTAATGCACTTTTCTCCCAGCAAATACACTCTTTCTAAGGAAATGGGAACACACTGAGGAGACACTTGTGGGAGCTACTGTGACTAAAACTGAGCTTCCCTACGCACATGGAAGCAAGAGAAATGCTGATGTCATCAAGCCTAGTTACTTACTCAGAATCTGTACTACTGCGCAAATAGGATTGTCTCTTTAGGCAAAAAACTCATTTCTGACAAAGTTGCCCAAATGCATCTCAGAAGTGTGCAACTTGTTCCCTGAGTTAGAAAACGTCGAGAAACGGTCGTTTCTGCTAGCGCTGTGCTTCTACACATGTATTTGCTGAACGGAGAAAGCGCACAGTAATGCACTTTTCTCCCAGCAAATACACTGTGTCTAAGGAAATGGGAACACACTGAGGAGACACTTGTGGGAGCTACTGTGACTCAAACTGAGCTTCCCTACGCACAGGGAAACAAGAGAAATGCTGATTTCATCACGCCCAGTTACATAATCAGAATCTGTACTACTGCGCAAATAGGCATGTCTCTTTAGGCAAAAAACTCATTTCTGACAAAGTTGCCCAAATGCATCTCAGAAGTGTGCAACTTGTTCCCTGAGTTAGAAAACGTCGAGAAACGGTCGTTTCTGCTAGCGCTGTGCTTCTACACATGTATTTGCTGAACGGTGAAAGCGCACAGTAATGCACTTTTCTCCCAGCAAATACACTGTTTCTATGGAAATGGGAACACACTGAGGAGACACTTGTGGGAGCTACTGGGACTAAAACTGAGCTTCCCTACGCACAGGGAAGCAAGAGAAATGCTGATTTCATCAAGCCCAGTTACATACTCAGAATCTGTACTACTGCGCAAATAGGCATGTCTCTGTAGGCAAAAAACTCATTTCTGACAAAGTTGCCCAAATGCATCTCAGAAGTGTGCAACTTGTTCCCTGAGTTAGAAAACGTCGAGAAACGGTCGTTTCTGCTAGCGCTGTGCTTCTACACATGTATTTGCTGAACGGTGAAAGCGCACAGTAATGCACTTTTCTCCCAGCAAATACACTGTTTCTATGGAAATGGGAACACACTGAGGAGACACTTGTGGGAGCTACTGTGACTAAAACTGAGCTTCCCTACGCACAGGGAAGCAAGAGAAATGCTGATTTCATCAAGCCCTGTTACATACTCAGAATCTGTACTACTGCGCAAATAGGCATGTCTCTTTAGGCAAAAAATTCATTTCTGACAAAGTTGCCCAAATGCATCTCAGAAGTGTGCAACTTGTTCCCTGAGTTAGAAAACGTCGAGAAATGGTCGTTTCTGCTAGCGCTGTGTTTCTACACATGTATTTGCTGAACGGTGAAAGCGCAGAGTAATGCACTTTTCTCCCAGCAAATACACTGTGTCTAAGGAAATGGGAACACACTGAGGAGACACTTGTGGGAGCTACTGTGACTAAAACTGAGCTTCCCTACGCACAGGGAAGCAAGAGAAATGCTGATTTCATCAAGCCCAGTTACATACTCAGAATCTGTACTACTGCGCAAATAGGCATGTCTCTTTAGGCAAAAAACTCATTTCTGACAAAGTTGCCCAAATGCATCTCAGAAGTGTGCAACTTGGTCCCTGAGTTAGAAAACGTCGAGAAACGTTCGTTTCTGCTAGCGCTGTGCTTCTACACATGTATTTGCTGAACGGTGAAAGCGTACAGTAATGCACTTTTCTCCCAGCAAATACACTGTTTCTAAGGAAATGGGAACACACTGAGGAGACACTTGTGGGAGCTACTGTGACTAAAACTGAGCTTCCCTACGCACAGGGAAGCAAGAGAAATGCTGATTTCATCAAGCCCAGTTACATACTCAGAATCTGTACTACTGCGCAAATAGGCATGTCTCTGTAGGCAAAAAACTCATTTCTGACAAAGTTGCCCAAATGCATCTCAGAAGTGTGCAACTTGTTCCCTGAGTTAGAAAACGTCGAGAAACGGTCATTTCTGCTAGCGCTGTGCTTCTACACATGTATTTGCTGAACGGTGAAAGCGCAGAGTAATGCACTTTTCTCCCAGCAAATACACTGTGTCTAAGGACAGGGGAACACACTGAGGAGACACTTGTGGGAGCTACTGTGACTAAAACTGAGCTTCCCTACGCACAGGGAAGCAAGAGAAATGCTGATTTCATCAAGCCCAGTTACATACTCAGAATCTGTACTACTGCGCAAATAGGCATGTCTCTGTAGGCAAAAAACTCATTTCTGACAAAGTTGCCCAAATGCATCTCAGAAGTGTGCAACTTGTTCCCTGAGTTAGAAAACGTCGAGAAACGGTCGTTTCTGCTAGCGCTGTGCTTCTACACATGTATTTGCTGAACGGTGAAAGCGCAGAGTAATGCACTTTTCTCCCAGCAAATACACTGTGTCTAAGGAAAGGGGAACACACTGAGGAGACACTTGTGGGAGCTACTGTGACTAAAACTGAGCTTCCCTACGCACAGGGAAGCAAGAGAAATGCTGATTTCATCAAGCCCAGTTACATACTGAGACTCTGTACTACTGCGCAAATAGGCATGTCTCTGTAGGCAAAAAACTCATTTCTGACAAAGTTGCCCAAATGCATCTCAGAAGTGTGCAACTTGTTCCCTGAGTTAGAAAACGTCGATAAACGTTCGTTTCTGCTAGCGCTGTGCTTCTACACATGTATTTGCTGAACGGTGAAAGCACACAGTAATGCACTTTTCTCCCAGCAAATACACTCTTTCTAAGGAAATGGGAACACACTGAGGAGACACTTGTGGGAGCTACTGTGACTAAAACTGAGCTTCCCTACGCACAGGGAAGCAAGAGAAATGCTGATGTCATCAAGCCCAGTTACTTACTCAGAATCTGTACTACTGCGCAAATAGGATTGTCTCTTTAGGCAAAAAACTCATTTCTGACAAAGTTGCCCAAATGCATCTCAGAAGTGTGCCACTTGTTCCCTGAGTTAGAAAACGTCGAGAAACGGTCGTTTCTGCTAGCGCTGTGCTTCTACACATGTATTTGCTGAACGGAGAAAACGCACAGTAATGCACTTTTCTCCCAGCAAATACACTGTTTCTAAGGAAATGGGAACACACTGAGGAGACACTTGTGGGAGCTACTGTGACTCAAACTGAGCTTCCCTACGCACAGGGAAACAAGAGAAATGCTGATTTCATCACGCCCAGTTACATAATCAGAATCTGTACTACTGCGCAAATAGGCATGTCTCTTAAGGCAAAAAACTCATTTCTGACAAAGTTGCCCAAATGCATCTCAGAAGTGTGCAACTTGTTCCCTGAGTTAGAAAACGTCGAGAAACGGTCGTTTCTGCTAGCGCTGTGCTTCTACACATGTATTTGCTGAACGGTGAAAGCGCACAGTAATGCACTTTTCTCCCAGCAAATACACTGTTTCTATGGAAATGGGAACACACTGAGGAGACACTTGTGGGAGCTACTGGGACTAAAACTGAGCTTCCCTACGCACAGGGAAGCAAGAGAAATGCTGATTTCATCAAGCCCTGTTACATACTCAGAATCTGTACTACTGCGCAAATAGGCATGTCTCTTTAGGCAAAAAATTCATTTCTGACAAAGTTGCCCAAATGCATCTCAGAAGTGTGCAACTTGTTCCCTGAGTTAGAAAACGTTGAGAAACGGTCGTTTCTGCTAGCGCTGTGCTTCTACACATGTATTTGCTGAACGGTGAAAGCGCACAGTAATGCACTTTTCTCCCAGCAAATACACTGTGTCTAAGGAAATGGGAACACACTGAGGAGACACTTGTGGGAGCTACTGTGACTAAAACTGAGCTTCCCTACGCACAGGGAAGAAAGAGAAATGCTGATTTCATCAAGCCCAGTTACATAAGCAGAATCTGTTCTACTGCGCAAATAGGCATGTGTCTTTAGGCAAAAAACTCATTTCTGACAAAGTTGCCCAAATGCATCTCAGAAGTGTGCAACTTGTTCCCTGAGTTAGAAAACGTCGAGAAACGGTCGTTTCTGCTAGCGCTGTGCTTCTACACATGTATTTGCTGAACGGTGAAAGCGCACAGTAATGCACTTTTCTCCCAGCAAATACACTGTGTCTAAGGAAATGGGAACACACTGAGGAGACACTTGTGGGAGCTACTGTGACTAAAACTGAGCTTCCCTACGCACAGGGAAGCAAGAGAAATGCTGATTTCATCAAGTCCAGTTACATACTCAGAATCTGTACTACTGCGCAAATAGGCATGTCTCTTTAGGCAAAAAACTCATTTCTGACAAAGTTGCCAAAATGCATCTCAGAAGTGTGCAACTTGTTCCCTGAGTTAGAAAACGTTGAGAAACGGTCGTTTCTGCTAGCGCTATGCTTCTACACATGTATTTGCTGAACGGTGAAAGCGCACAGTAATGCACTTTTCTCCCAGCAAATACACTGTGTCTAAGGAAATGGGAACACACTGAGGAGACACTTGTGGGAGCTACTGTGACTAAAACTGAGCTTCCCTACGCACAGGGAAGCAAGAGAAATGCTGATTTCATCAAGCCCAGTTACATACTCAGAATCTGTTCTACTGCGCAAATAGGCATGTGTCTTTAGGCAACAAACTCATTTCTGACAAAGTTGCCCAAATGCATCTCAGAAGTGTGCAACTTGTTCCCTGAGTTAGAAAACGTCGAGAAACGGTCGTTTCTGCTAGCGCTGTGCTTCTACACATGTATTTGCTGAACGGTGAAAGCGCACAGTAATGCACTTTTCTCCCAGCAAATACACTGTTTCTAAGGAAATGGGAACACACTGAGGAGACACTTGTGGGAGCTACTGTGACTAAAACTGAGCTTCCCTACGCACAGGGAAGCAAGAGAAATGCTGATTTCATCAAGCCCAGGTACATACTCAGAATCTGTACTACTGCGCAAATAGGCATGTCTCTGTAGACAAAAAACTCATTTCTGCCAAGTTGCCCAAATGCATCTCAGAAGTGTGCAACTTGTTCCCTGAGTTAGAAAACTTCGAGAAACGGTCATTTCTGCTAGCGATGTGCTTCTACACATGTATTTGCTGAACGGTGAAAGCGCACAGTAATGCACTTTTCTCCCAGCAAATACACTGTGTCTAAGGAAATGGGAACACACTGAGGAGACACTTGTGGGAGCTACTGTGACTAAAACTGAGCTTCCCTACGCACAGGGAAGCAAGAGAAATGCTGATTTCATCCAGCCCAGTTACATACTCAGAATCTGTACTACTGCGCAAATAGGCATGTCTCTTTAGGCAAAAAACTCATTTCTGACAAAGTTGCCCAAATGCATCTCAGAAGTGTGCAACTTGTTCCCTGAGTTAGAAAACGTCGAGAAACGGTCGTTTCTGCTAGCGCTGTGCTTCTACACATGTATTTGCTGAACGGTGAAAGCGCACAGTAATGCACTTTTCTCCCAGCAAATACACTGTGTCTAAGGAAATGGGAACACACTGAGGAGACACTTGTGGGAGCTACTGTGACTAAAACTGAGCTTCCCTACGCACAGGGAAGCAAGAGAAATGCTGATTTCATCAAGTCCAGTTACATACTCAGAATCTGTACTACTGCGCAAATAGGCATGTCTCTTTAGGCAAAAAACTCATTTCTGACAAAGTTGCCCAAATGCATCTCAGAAGTGTGCAACTTGGTCCCTGAGTTAGAAAACGTCGAGAAACGGTCGTTTCTGCTAGCGCTGTGCTTCTACACATGTATTTGCTGAACGGTGAAAGCGCACAGTAATGCACTTTTCTCCCAGCAAATACACTGTGTCTAAGGAAATGGGAACACACTGAGGAGACACTTGTGGGAGCTACTGTGACTAAAACTGAGCTTCCCTACGCACAGGGAAGCAAGAGAAATGCTGATTTCATCAAGCCCAGTTACATACTAAGAATCTGTTCTACTGCGCAAATAGGCATGTGTCTTTAGGCAACAAACTCATTTCTGACAAAGTTGCCCAAATGCATCTCAGAAGTGTGCAACTTGTTCCCTGAGTTAGAAAACGTCGAGAAACGGTCGATTCTGCTAGCGCTGTGCTTCTACACATGTATTTGCTGAACGGTGAAAGCGCACAGTAATGCACTTTTCTCCCAGCAAATACACTGTGTCTAAGGAAATGGGAACACACTGAGGAGACACTTGTGGGAGCTACTGTGAGTCAAACTGAGCTTCCCTACGCACAGGGAAGCAAGAGAAATGCTGATTTCATCAAGCCCAGTTACATACTCAGAATCTGTACTACTGCGCAAATAGGCATGTCTCTTTAGGCAAAAAACTCATTTCTGACAAAGTTGCCCAAATGCATCTCAGAAGTGTGCCACTTGTTCCCTGAGTTAGAAAACGTTGAGAAACGGTCGTTTCTACTAGCGCTATGCTTCTACACATGTATTTGCTGAACGGTGAAAGCACACAGTAATGCACTTTTCTCCCAGCAAATACACTGTGTCTAAGGAAATGGGAACACACTGAGGAGACACTTGTGGGAGCTACTGTGACTCAAACTGAGCTTCCCTACGCACAGGGAAACAAGAGAAATGCTGATTTCATCACGCCCCGTTACATAATCAGAATCTGTACTACTGCGCAAATAGGCATGTCTCTTTAGGCAAAAAACTCATTTCTGACAAAGTTGCCCAAATGCATCTCAGAAGTGTGCAACTTGTTCCCTGAGTTAGAAAACGTCGAGAAACGGTCGTTTCAGCTAGCGCTGTGCTTCTACACATGTATTTGCTGAACGGTGAAAGCGCACAGTAATGCACTTTTCTCCCAGCAAATACACTGTGTCTAAGGAAATGGGAACACACTGAGGAGACACTTGTGGGAGCTACTGTGACTAAAACTGAGCTTCCCTACGCACAGGAAAGCAAGAGAAATGCTGATATCATCAAGCCCAGTTAGATACTCAGAATCTGTACTACTGCGCAAATAGGCATGTCTCTTTAGGCAAAAAACTTATTTCTGACAAAGTTGCCCAAATGCATCTCAGAAGTGTGCAACTTGTTCCCTGAGTTAGAAAACGTCGAGAAACGGTCGTTTCTGCTAGCGCTGTGCTTCTACACATGTATTTGCTGAACGGTGAAAGCGCAGAGTAATGCACTTTTCTCCCAGCAAATACACTGTGTCTAAGGAAAGGGGAACACACTGAGGAGACACTTGTGGGAGCTACTGTGACTAAAACTGAGCTTCCCTACGCACAGGGAAGCAAGAGAAATGCTGATTTCATCAAGCCCAGTTACATACTGAGACTCTGTACTACTGCGCAAATAGGCATGTCTCTGTAGGCAAAAAACTCATTTCTGACAAAGTTGCCCAAATGCATCTCAGAAGTGTGCAACTTGTTCCCTGAGTTAGAAAACGTCGATAAACGTTCGTTTCTGCTAGCGCTGTGCTTCTACACATGTATTTGCTGAACGGTGAAAGCGCACAGTAATGCACTTTTCTCCCAGCAAATACACTCTTTCTAAGGAAATGGGAACACACTGAGGAGACACTTGTGGGAGCTACTGTGACTAAAACTGAGCTTCCCTACGCACAGGGAAGCAAGAGAAATGCTGATGTCATCAAGCCCAGTTACTTACTCAGAATCTGTACTACTGCGCAAATAGGATTGTCTCTTTAGGCAAAAAACTCATTTCTGACAAAGTTGCCCAAATGCATCTCAGAAGTGTGCAACTTGTTCCCTGAGTTAGAAAACGTCGAGAAACGGTCGTTTCTGCTAGCGCTGTGCTTCTACACATGTATTTGTTGAACGGAGAAAGCGCACAGTAATGCACTTTTCTCCCAGCAAATACACTGTTTCTAAGGAAATGGGAACACACTGAGGAGACACTTGTGGGAGCTACTGTGACTCAAACTGAGCTTCCCTACGCACAGGGAAACAAGAGAAATGCTGATTTCATCACGCCCAGTTACATAATCAGAATCTGTACTACTGCGCAAATAGGCATGTCTCTTTAGGCAAAAAACTCATTTCTGACAAAGTTGCCCAAATGCATCTCAGAAGTGTGCAACTTGTTCCCTGAGTTAGAAAACGTCGAGAAACGGTCGTTTCTGCTAGCGCTGTGCTTCTACACATGTATTTGCTGAACGGTGAAAGCGCACAGTAATGCACTTTTCTCCCAGCAAATACACTGTTTCTATGGAAATGGGAACACACTGAGGAGACACTTGTGGGAGCTACTGGGACTAAAACTGAGCTTCCCTACGCACAGGGAAGCAAGAGAAATGCTGATTTCATCAAGCCCAGTTACATACTCAGAATCTGTACTACTGCGCAAATAGGCATGTCTCTGTAGGCAAAAAACTCATTTCTGACAAAGTTGCCCAAATGCATCTCAGAAGTGTGCAACTTGTTCCCTGAGTTAGAAAACGTCGAGAAACGTTCGTTTCTGCCAGCGCTGTGCTTCTACACATGTATTTGCTGAACGGTGAAAGCGCACAGTAATGCACTTTTCTCCCAGCAAATACAGTTTCTAAGGAAATGGGAACACACTGAGGAGACACTTGTGGGAGCTACTGTGACTAAAACTGAGCTTCCCTACGCACAGGGAAGCAAGAGAAATGCTGATTTCATCAAGCCCAGTTACATACTCAGAATCTGTACTACTGCGCAAATAGGCATGTCACTGTAGGCAAAAAACTCATTTCTGACAAAGTTGCCCAAATGCATCTCAGAAGTGTGCAACTTGTTCCCTGAGTTTGAAAACGTCGAGAAACGGTTATATCTGCAAACGCTGTGCTTCTACACATGTATTTGCTGAACGATGAAAGCGCACAGTAATGCAATTTTCTCCCAGCAAATACACTGTTTCTAAGGAAATGGGAACACACTGAGGAGACACTTGTGGGAGCTACTGTGACTAAAACTGAGCTTCCCTACGCACAGGGAAGCAAGAGAAATGCTGATTTCATCAAGCCCATTTACATACTCAGAATCTGTACTACTGCGCAAATAGGCATGTCTCTGTAGGCAAAAAACTCATTTTTGACAAAGGTGCCCAAATGCATCTCAGAAGTGTGCAACTTGTTCCCTGAGTTAGAAAACGTCGAGAAACGTTCGTTTCTGCTAGCGCTGTGCTTCTACACATGTATTTGCTGAACGGTGAAAGCGCACAGTAATGCACTTTTCTCCCAGCAAATACACTGTTTCTAAGGAAATGGGAACACACTGAGGAGACACTTGTGGGAGCTACTGTGACTAAAACTGAGCTTCCCTACGCACAGGGAAGCAAGAGAAATGCTGATTTCATCCAGCCCAGTTACATACTCAGAATCTGTACTACTGCGCAAATAGGCATGTCTCTGTAGGCAAAAAACTCATTTCTGACGATGTTGCCCAAATGCATCTCAGAAGTGTGCAACTTGTTCCCTGAGTTAGAAAACGTCGAGAAACGGTCATATCTGCTAACACTGTACTTCTACACATGTATTAGCTGAACGGTGAAAGCGCACAGTAATGCCCTTTTCTCCCAGCAAATACACTGTTTCTAAGACTGTTTCTAAGGAAATGGGAACACACTGAGGAGACACTTGTGGGAGCTACTGTGACTAAAACTGAGCTTCCCTACGCACAGGGAAGCAAGAGAAATGCTGATTTCATCAAGCCCAGTTATATACTCAGAATCTGTACTACTGCGCAAATAGGCATGTCTCTTTAGGCAAAAAACTCATTTCTGACAAAGTTGCCCAAATGCATCTCAGAAGTGTGCAACTTGTTCCCTGAGTTAGAAAACGTCGAGAAACGGTCGTTTCTGCTAGCGCTGTGCTTCTACACATGTATTTGCTGAACGGTGAAAGCGCACAGTAATGCACTTTTCTCCCAGCAAATACACTGTTTCTAAGGAAATGGGAACACACTGAGGAGACACTTGTGGGAGCTACTGTGACTAAATCTGAGCTTCCCTACGCACAGGGAAGCAAGAGAAATGCTGATTTCATCAAGCCCAGTTACATACTCAGAATCTGTACTACTGCGCAAATAGGCATGTCTCTGTCGGCAAAAAACTCATTTTTGACAAAGTTACCAAAATGCATCTCAGAAGTGTGCAACTTTTTCCCTGAGTTAGAAAATGTCGAGAAACGTTCGTTTCTGCTAGCGCTGTGCTTCTACACATGTATTTGCTGAACGGTGAAAGCGCATAGTAATGCAGTTTTCTCCCAGCAAATACACTGTTTCTAAAGAAATGGGAACACACTGAGGAGACACTTGTGGGAGCTACTGTGACTAAAACTGAGCTTCCCTACGCACAGGGAAGCAAGAGAAATGCTGATTTCATCAAGCCCATTTACATACTCAGAATCTGTACTACTTCGCAAATAGGCATGTCTCTTTAGGCAAAAAACTCATTTCTGACAAAGTTGCCCAAATGCATCTCAGAAGTGTGCCACTTGTTCCCTGAGTTAGAAAACGTCGAGAAACGGTCATTTCAGCTAGCGCTGTGCTTCTACACATGTATTTCCTGAACGGTGAAAGCGCACAGTGATGCACTTTTCTCCCAGCAAATACACTGTTTCTAATGAAATGGGAACACACTGAGGAGACACTTGTGGGAGCTACTGTGACTAAAACTGAGCTTCCCTACGCACAGGGAAGCAAGAGAAATGCTGATTTCATCAAGCCCAGTTACATACTCAGAATCTGTACTACTGCGCAAATAGGCATGTCTCTGTAGGCAAAAAACTCATTTCTGACAAAGTTGCCAAATGCATCTCAGAAGTGTGCCACTTGTTCCCTGAGTTAGAAAACGTCGAGAAACGGTCGTTTCTGCTAGCGCTGTGCTTCTACACATGTATTTGTTGAACGGTGAAAGCGCACAGTAATGCACTTTTCTCCCAGCAAATACACTGTTTCTAAGGAACTGGGAACACACTGAGGAGACACTTGTGGGAGCTACTGTGACTAAAACTGAGCTTCCCTACGCACAGGGTAGCAAGAGAAATGCTGATTTCATCAAGCCCAGTTACATACTCAGAATCTGTACTACTGCGCAAATAGGCATGTCTCTGTAGGCAAAAAACTCATTTCTGACATAGTTGCACAAATGCATCTCAGAAGTGTGCAACTTGTTCCCTGAGTTAGAAAACGTCGAGAAACGGTCATTTCAGCTAGCGCTGTGCTTCTACACATGTATTTCCTGAACGGTGAAAGCGCACAGTGATGCACTTTTCTCCCAGCACATACACGGTTTCTAAGGAAATGGGAACACACTGAGGAGACACTTGTGGGAGCTACTGTGACTAAAACTGAGCTTCCCTACGCACAGGGAAGCAAGAGAAATGCTGATTTCATCAAGCCCAGTTACATACTCAGAATCTGTACTACTGCGCAAATAGGCATGTCTCTGTAGGCAAAAAACTTATTTCTGACAAGTTGCCCAAATGCATCTCAGAAGTGTGCAACTTGTTCCCTGAGTTAGAAAACGTCGAGAAACGGTCGTTTCTGCTAGCGCTGTGCTTCTACACATGTATTTGCTGAACGGTGAAAGCGCACAGTAATGCACTTTTCTCCCAGCAAATACACTGTTTCTAAGGAACTGGGAACACACTGAGGAGACACTTGTGGGAGCTACTGTGACTAAAACTGAGCTTCCCTACGCACAGGGAAGCAAGAGAAATGCTGATTTCATCAAGCCCAGTTACATACTCAGAATCTGTACTACTGCGCAAATAGGCATGTCTCTGTAGGCAAAAAACTCATTTCTGACAAAGTTGCCCAAATGCATCTCAGAAGTGTGCCACTTGTTCCCTGAGTTAGAAAACGTCGAGAAACGGTCGTTTCAGCTAGCGCTGTGCTTCTACACATGTATTTGCTGAACGGTGAAAGCGCACAGTAATGCACTTTTCTCCCAGCAAATACACTGTTTCTAAGGAAATGGGAACACACTGAGGAGACACTTGTGGGAGCTACTGTGACTAAAACTGAGCTTCCCTACGCACAGGGAAGCAAGAGAAATGCTGATTTCATCAAGCCCAGTTACATACTCAGAATCTGTACTACTGCGCAAATAGGCATGTCTCTGTAGGCAAAAAACTCATTTCTGACAAAGTTGCCCAAATGCATCTCAGAAGTGTGCCACTTGTTCCCTGAGTTAGAAAACGTCGAAAAACGGTCGTTTCAGCTAGCGCTGTGCTTCTACACATGTATTTGCTGAACGGTGAAAGCGCACAGTGATGCACTTTTCTCCCAGCAAATACACCCTTTCTAAGGAAATGGGAACACACTGAGGAGACACTTGTGGGAGCTACTGTGACTAAAACTGAGCTTCCCTACGCACAGGGAAGCAAGAGAAATGCTGATTTCATCAAGCCCAGTTACATACTCAGAATCTGTACTACTGCGCAAATAGGCATGTCTCTGTAGGCAAAAAACTCATTTCTGACAAAGTTGCCCAAATGCATCTCAGAAGTGTGCCACTTGTTCCCTGAGTTAGAAAACGTCGAGAAACGTTCGTTACTGCTAGCGCTGTGCTTCTACACATGTATTTGTTGAACGGTGAAAGCGCACAGTAATGCACTTTTCTCCCAGCAAATACACTGTTTCTAAGGAACTGGGAACACACTGAGGAGACACTTGTGGGAGCTACTGTGACTAAAACTGAGCTTCCCTACGCACAGGGAAGCAAGAGAAATGCTGATTTCATCAAGCCCAGTTACATACTCAGAATCTGTACTACTGCGCAAATAGGCATGTCTCTGTAGGCAAAAAACTCATTTCTGACAAAGTTGCCCAAATGCATCTCAGAAGTGTGCCACTTGTTCCCTGAGTTAGAAAACGTCGAGAAACGGTCGTTTCAGCTAGCGCTGTGCTTCTACACATGTATTTGCTGAACGGTGAAAGCGCACAGTAATGCACTTTTCTCCCAGCAAATACACTGTTTCTAAGGAAATGGGAAAACACTGAGGAGACACTTGTGAGAGCTACTGTGACTACAACTGAGCTTCCCTACGCACAGGGAAGCAAGAGAAATGCTGATTTCATCAAGCCCAGTTACATACTCAGAATCTGTACTACTGCGCAAATAGGCATGTCTCTGTAGGCAAAAAACTCATTTCTGACAAAGTTGCCCAAATGCATCTCAGAAGTGTGCCACTTGTTCCCTGAGTTAGAAAACGTCGAAAAACGGTCGTTTCAGCTAGTGCTGTGCTTCTACACATGTATTTGCTGAACGGTGAAAGCGCACAGTGATGCACTTTTCTCCCAGCAAATACACGGTTTCTAAGGAAATGGGAACACACTGAGGAGACACTTGTGGGAGCTACTGTGACTAAAACTGAGCTTCCCTACGCACAGGGAATCAAGAGAAATGCTGATTTCATCAAGCCCAGTTACATACTCAGAATCTGTACTACTGCGCAAATAGGCATGTCTCTATAGGCAAAAAACTCATTTCTGACAAAGTTGCCCAAATGCATCTCAGAAGTGTGCAACTTGTTCCCTGAGTTAGAAAACGTCGAGAAACGTTCGTTTCTGCTAGCGCTGTGCTTCTACACATGTATTTGCTGAACGGTGAAAGCGCACAGTAATGCACTTTTCTCCCAGCAAATACACTGTTTCTAAGGAACTGGGAACACACTGAGGAGACACTTGTGGGAGCTACTGTGACTAAAACTGAGCTTCCCTACGCACAGGGAAGCAAGAGAAATGCTGATTTCATCAAGCCCAGTTACATACTCAGTATCTGTACTACTGCGCAAATAGGCATGTCTCTGTAGGCAAAAAACTCATTTCTGACAAAGTTGCCCAAATGCATCTCAGAAGTGTGCAACTTGTTCCCTGAGTTAGAAAACGTCGAGAAACGGTCGTTTCTGCTAGCGCTGTGCTTCTACACATGTATTTGCTGAACGGTGAAAGCACACAGTAATGCACTTTTCTCCCAGCAAATACACTGTTTCTAAGGAAATGGGAACACACTGAGGAGACACTTGTGGGAGCTACTGTGACTAAAACTGAGCTTCCCTACGCACAGGGAAGCAAGAGAAATGCTGATTTCATCAAGCCCAGTTACATACTCAGAATCTGTACTACTGCGCAAATAGGCATGTCTCTGTAGGCAAAAAACTCATTTCTGACAAAGTTGCCCAAATGCATCTCAGAAGTGTGCAACTTGTTCCCTGAGTTAGAAAACGTCGAGAAACGGTCGTTTCTGCTAGCGCTGTGCTTCTACACATGTATTTGCTGAACGGTGAAAGCGCACAGTAATGCACTTTTTTCCCAGCCAATACACTGTTTCTAAGGAACTGGGAACACACTGAGGAGACACTTGTGGGAGCTACTGTGACTAAAACTGAGCTTCCCTACGCACAGGGAAGCAAGAGAAATGCTGATTTCATCAAGCCCAGTTACATACTCAGAATCTGTACTACTGCGCAAATAGGCATGTCTCTGTAGGCAAAAAACTCATTTCTGACAAAGTTGCCCAAATGCATCTCAGAAGTGTGCAACTTGTTCCCTGAGTTAGAAAACGTCGAGAAACGGTCGTTTCTGCTAGCGCTGTGCTTCTACACATGTATTTGCTGAACGGTGAAAGCGCACAGTAATGCACTTTTTTCCCAGCCAATACACTGTTTCTAAGGAACTGGGAACACACTGAGGAGACACTTGTGGGAGCTATAGTGACTAAAACTGAGCTTCCCTACGCACAGGGAAGCAAGAGAAATGCTGATTTCATCAAGCCCAGTTACATACTCAGAATCTGTACTACTGCGCAAATAGGCATGTCTCTGTAGGCAAAAAACTCATTTCTGACAAAGTTGCCCAAATGCATCTCAGAAGTATGCCACTTGTTCCCTGAGTTAGAAAACGTCGAGAAACGGTCGTTTCAGCTAGCGCTGTGCATCTACACATGTATTTGCTGAACGGTGAAAGCGCACAGTAATTCACTTTTGTCCCAGCAAATACACTGTTTCTAAGGAAATGGGAACACACTGAGGAGACACTTGTGGGAGCTACTGTGACTAAAACTGAGCTTCCCTACGCACAGGGAAGCAAGAGAAATGCTGATTTCATCAAGCCCAGTTACATACTCAGAATCTGTACTACTGCGCAAATAGGCATGTCTCTGTAGGCAAAAAACTCATTTCTGACAAAGTTGCCCAAATGCATCTCAGAAGTGTGCCACTTGTTCCCTGAGTTAGAAAACGTCGAAAAACGGTCGTTTCAGCTAGCGCTGTGCTTCTACACATGTATTTGCTGAACGGTGAAAGCGCACAGTAATGCACTTTTCTCCCAGCAAATACACTGTTTCTAAGGAAATGGGAACACACTGAGGAGACACTTGTGGGAGCTACTGTGACTAAAACTGAGCTTCCCTACGCACAGGAAAGCAAGAGAAATGCTGATTTCATCAAGCCCAGTTACATACTCAGAATCTGTACTACTGCGCAAATAGGCATGTCTCTGTAGGCAAAAAACTCATTTTTGAGAAAGTTACCAAAAGCATCTCAGAAGTGTGCAACTTTTTCCCTGAGTTAGAAACGTCGAGAAACGTTCGTTACTGCTAGCGCTGTGCTTCTACACATTTATTTGCTGAACGGGGAAAGCGCACAGTAATGCACTTTTCTCCCAGCAAATACACTGTTTCTAAAGAAATGGGAACACACTGAGGAGACACTTGTGGGAGCTACTGTGACTAAAACTGAGCTTCCCTACGCACAGGGAAGCAAGAGAAATGCTGATTTCATCAAGCCCATTTACATACTCAGAATCTGTACTACTGCGCAAATAGGCATGTCTCTTTAGGCAAAAAACTCATTTCTGACAAAGTTGCCCAAATGCATCTCAGAAGTGTGCCACTTGTTCCCTGAGTTAGAAAACGTCGAGAAATGGTCATTTCAGCTAGCGCTGTGCTTCTACACATGTATTTGCTGAACGGTGAAAGCGCACAGTGATGCACTTTTCTCCCAGCAAATACACGGTTTCTAAGGAAATGGGAACACACTGAGGTGACACTTGTGGGAGCTACTGTGACTAAAACTGAGCTTCCCTACGCACAGGGAAGCAAGAGAAATGCTGATTTCATCAAGCCCAGTTACATACTCAGAATCTGTACTACTGCGCAAATAGGCATGTCTCTGTAGGCAAAAAACTCATTTCTGACAAAGTTGCCCAAATGTATCTCAGAAGTGTGCTACTTGTTCCCTGAGTTAGAAAACATCGAGAAACGGTCGTTTCTGCTAGCGCTGTGCTTCTACACATGTATTTGCTGAACGGTGAAAGCGCACAGTAATGCACTTTTCTCCCAGCAAATACACTGTTTCTAAGGAAATGGGAACACACTGAGGAGACACTTGTGGGAGCTACTGTGACTAAAACTGAGCTTCCCTACGCACAGGGAAGCAAGAGAAATGCTGATTTCATCAAGCCCAGTTACATACTCAGAATCTGTACTACTGCGCAAATAGGCATGTCTCTGTAGGCAAAAAACTCATTTCTGACAAAGTTGCCCAAATGCATCTCAGAAGTGTGCCACTTGTTCCCTGAGTTAGAAAACGTCGAGAAACGGTCGTTTCAGCTAGCGCTGTGCTTCTACACATGTATTTGCTGAACGGTGAAAGCGCACAGTAATGCACTTTTCTCCCAGCAAATACACTGTTTCTAAGGAAATGGGAACACACTGAGGAGACACTTGTGGGAGCTACTGTGACTAAAACTGAGCTTCCCTACGCACAGGGAAGCAAGAGAAATGCTGATTTCATCAAGCCCAGTTACATACTCAGAATCTGTACTACTGCGCAAATAGGCATGTCTCTATAGGCAAAAAACTCATTTCTGACAAAGTTGCCCAAATGCATCTCAGAAGTGTGCAACTTGTTCCCTGAGTTAGAAAACGTCGAGAAACGTTCGTTTCTGCTAGCGCTGTGCTTCTACACATGTATTTGCTGAACGGTGAAAGCGCACAGTAATGCACTTTTCTCCCAGCAAATACACTGTTTCTAAGGAACTGGGAACACACTGAGGAGACACTTGTGGGAGCTACTGTGACTAAAACTGAGCTTCCCTACGCACAGGGAAGCAAGAGAAATGCTGATTTCATCAAGCCCAGTTACATACTCAGTATCGGTACTACTGCGCAAATAGGCATGTCTCTGTAGGCAAAAAACTCATTTCTGACAAAGTTGCCCAAATGCATCTCAGAAGTGTGCAACTTGTTCCCTGAGTTAGAAAACGTCGAGAAACGGTCGTTTCTGCTAGCGCTGTGCTTCTACACATGTATTTGCTGAACGGTGAAAGCGCACAGTAATGCACTTTTCTCCCAGCAAATACACTGTTTCTAAGGAAATGGGAACACACTGAGGAGACACTTGTGGGAGCTACTGTGACTAAAACTGAGCTTCCCTACGCACAGGGAAGCAAGAGAAATGCTGATTTCATCAAGCCCAGTTACATACTCAGAATCTGTACTACTGCGCAAATAGGCATGTCTCTGTAGGCAAAAAACTCATTTCTGACAAAGTTGCCCAAATGCATCTCAGAAGTGTGCCACTTGTTCCCTGAGTTAGAAAACGTCGAAAAACGGTCGTTTCAGCTAGCGCTGTGCTTCTACACATGTATTTGCTGAACGGTGAAAGCGCACAGTGATGCACTTTTCTCCCAGCAAATACACGGTTTCTAAGGAAATGAGAACACACTGAGGAGACACTTGTGGGAGCTACTGTGACTAAAACTGAGCTTCCCTACGCACAGGGAAGCAAGAGAAATGCTGATTTCATCAAGCCCAGTTACATACTCAGAATCTGTACTACTGCGCAAGTAGGCATGTCTCTATAGGCAAAAAACTCATTTCTGACAAAGTTGCCCAAATGCATCTCAGAAGTGTGCAACTTGTTCCCTGAGTTAGAAAACGTCGAGAAACGTTCGTTTCTGCTAGCGATGTGCTTCTACACATGTATTTGCTGAACGGTGAAAGCGCACAGTAATGCACTTTTCTCCCAGCAAATACACTGTTTCTAAGGAACTGGGAACACACTGAGGAGACACTTGTGGGATCTACTGTGACTAAAACTGAGCTTCCCTACGCACAGGGAAGCAAGAGAAATGCTGATTTCATCAAGCCCAGGTACATACTCAGAATCTGTACTACTGCGCAAATAGGCATGTCTCTGTAGGCAAAAAACTCATTTCTGACAAAGTTGCCCAAATGCATCTCAGAAGTGTGCAACTTGTTCCCTGAGTTGGAAAACGTTGAGAAACGGTCGTTTCTGCTAGCGCTGTGCTTCTACACATGTATTTGCTGAACGGTGAAAGCGCACAGTAATGCACTTTTCTCCCAGCAAATACACTGTTTCTAAGGAAATGGGAACACACTGAGGAGACACTTGTGGGAGCTACTGTGACTAAAACTGAGCTTCCCTACGCACAGGGAAGCAAGAGAAATGCTGATTTCATCAAGCCCAGTTACATACTCAGAATCTGTACTACTGCGCAAATAGGCATGTCTCTGTAGGCAAAAAACTCATTTCTGACAAAGTTGCCCAAATGCATCTCAGAAGTGTGCAACTTGTTCCCTGAGTTAGAAAACGTCGAGAAACGTTCGTTTCTGCTAGCGCTGTGCTTCTACACATGTATTTGCTGAACGGTGAAAGCGCACAGTAATGCACTTTTCTCCCAGCAAATACACTGTTTCTAAGGAACTTAGAACACACTGAGGAGACACTTGTGGGAGCTACTGTGACTAAAACTGAGCTTCCCTACGCACAGGGAAGCAAGAGAAATGCTGATTTCATCAAGCCCAGTTACATACTCAGAATCTGTACTACTGCGCAAATAGGCAAGTCTCTGTAGGCAAAAAACTCATTTCTGACAAAGTTGCCCAAATGCATCTCAGAAGTGTGCAACTTGTTCCCTGAGTTAGAAAACGTCGAGAAACGGTCGTTTCTGCTAGCGCTGTGCTTCTACACATGTATTTGCTGAACGGTGAAAGCGCACAGTAATGCACTTTTCTCCCAGCAAATACACTGTTTCTAAGGAAATGGGAACACACTGAGGAGACACTTGTGGGAGCTACTGTGACTAAAACTGAGCTTCCCTACGCACAGGGAAGCAAGAGAAATGCTGATTTCATCAAGCCCAGTTACATACTCAGAATCTGTACTACTGCGCAAATAGGCATGTCTCTGTAGGCAAAAAACTCATTTCTGACAAAGTTGCCCAAATGCATCTCAGAAGTGTGCAACTTGTTCCCTGAGTTAGAAAACGTCGAGAAACGGTCGTTTCTGCTAGCGCTGTGCTTCTACACATGTATTTGCTGAACGGTGAAAGCACACAGTAATGTACTTTTCTCCCAGCAAATACACTGTTTCTAAGGAAATGGGAACACACTGAGGAGACACTTGTGGGAGCTACTGTGACTAAAACTGAGCTTCCCTACGCACAGGGAAGCAAGAGAAATGCTGATTTCATCAAGCCCAGTTACATACTCAGAATCTGTACTACTGCGCAAATAGGCATGTCTCTGTAGGCAAAAAACTCATTTCTGACAAAGTTGCCCAAATGCATCTCAGAAGTGTGCAACTTGTTCCCTGAGTTAGAAAACGTCGAGAAACGGTCGTTTCTGCTAGCGCTGTGCTTCTACACATGTATTTGCTGAACGGTGAAAGCGCACAGTAATGCACTTTTCTCCCAGCAAATACACTGTTTCTAAGGAACTTAGAACACACTGAGGAGACACTTGTGGGAGCTACTGTGACTAAAACTGAGCTTCCCTACGCACAGGGAAGCAAGAGAAATGCTGATTTCATCAAGCCCAGTTACATACTCAGAATCTGTACTACTGCGCAAATAGGCATGTCTCTGTAGGCAAAAAACTCATTTCTGACAAAGTTGCCCAAATGCATCTCAGAAGTGTGCCACTTGTTCCCTGAGTTAGAAAACGTCGAGAAACGGTCGTTTCAGCTAGCGCTGTGCTTCTACACATGTATTTGCTGAACGGTGAAAGCGCACAGTAATGCACTTTTCTCCCAGCAAATACACTGTTTCTAAGGAAATGGGAACACACTGAGGAGACACTTGTGGGAGCTACTGTGACTAAAACTGAGCTTCCCTACGCACAGGGAAGCAAGAGAAATGCTGATTTCATCAAGCCCAGTTACATACTCAGAATCTGTACTACTGCGCAAATAGGCATGTCTCTGTAGGCAAAAAACTCATTTCTGACAAAGTTGCCCAAATGCATCTCAGAAGTGTGCAACTTGTTCCCTGAGTTAGAAAACGTCGAGAAACGGTCGTTTCTGCTAGCGCTGTGCTTCTACACATGTATTTGCTGAACGGTGAAAGCGCACAGTAATGCACTTTTCTCCCAGCAAATACACTGTTTCTAAGGAAATGGGAACACACTGAGGAGACACTTGTGGGAGCTACTGTGACTAAAACTGAGCTTCCCTACGCACAGGGAAGCAAGAGAAATGCTGATTTCATCAAGCCCAGTTACATACTCAGAATCTGTACTACTGCGCAAATAGGCATGTCTCTGTATGCAAAAAACTCATTTCTGACAAAGTTGCCCAAATGCATCTCAGAAGTGTGCAACTTGTTCCCTGAGTTAGAAAACGTCGAGAAACGGTCGTTTCTGCTAGCGCTGTGCTTCTACACATGTATTTGCTGAACGGTGAAAGCACACAGTAATGTACTTTTCTCCCAGCAAATACACTGTTTCTAAGGAAATGGGAACACACTGAGGAGACACTTGTGGGAGCTACTGTGACTAAAACTGAGCTTCCCTACGCACAGGGAAGCAAGAGAAATGCTGATTTCATCAAGCCCAGTTACATACTCAGAATCTGTACTACTGCGCAAATAGGCATGTCTCTGTAGGCAAAAAACTCATTTCTGACAAAGTTGCCCAAATGCATCTCAGAAGTGTGCAACTTGTTCCCTGAGTTAGAAAACGTCGAGAAACGGTCGTTTCTGCTAGCGCTGTGCTTCTACACATGTATTTGCTGAACGGTGAAAGCGCACAGTAATGCACTTTTCTCCCAGCAAATACACTGTTTCTAAGGAACTTAGAACACACTGAGGAGACACTTGTGGGAGCTACTGTGACTAAAACTGAGCTTCCCTACGCACAGGGAAGCAAGAGAAATGCTGATTTCATCAAGCCCAGTTACATACTCAGAATCTGTACTACTGCGCAAATAGGCATGTCTCTGTAGGCAAAAAACTCATTTCTGACAAAGTTGCCCAAATGCATCTCAGAAGTGTGCCACTTGTTCCCTGAGTTAGAAAACGTCGAGAAACGGTCGTTTCAGCTAGCGCTGTGCTTCTACACATGTATTTGCTGAACGGTGAAAGCGCACAGTAATGCACTTTTCTCCCAGCAAATACACTGTTTCTAAGGAAATGGGAACACACTGAGGAGACACTTGTGGGAGCTACTGTGACTAAAACTGAGCTTCCCTACGCACAGGGAAGCAAGAGAAATGCTGATTTCATCAAGCCCAGTTACATACTCAGAATCTGTACTACTGCGCAAATAGGCATGTCTCTGTAGGCAAAAAACTCATTTCTGACAAAGTTGCCCAAATGCATCTCAGAAGTGTGCCACTTGTTCCATGAGTTAGAAAACGTCGAAAAACGGTCGTTTCAGCTAGCGCTGTGCTTCTACACATGTATTTGCTGAACGGTGAAAGCGCACAGTGATGCACTTTTCTCCCAGCAAATACACGGTTTCTAAGGAAATGAGAACACACTGAGGAGACACTTGTGGGAGCTACTGTGACTAAAACTGAGCTTCCCTACGC
Organism: Acomys minous; assembly: GCF_964271855.1. Lineage (NCBI taxonomy): Eukaryota > Metazoa > Chordata > Mammalia > Rodentia > Muridae > Acomys > Acomys minous. Next base: position 4,527,462 of record NW_028182181.1, read on the forward strand.
ACAGGGAAGCAAGAGAAATGCTGATTTCATCAAGCCCAGTTACATACTCAGAATCTGTACTACTGCGCAAATAGGCATGTCTCTATAGGCAAAAAACTCATTTCTGACAAAGTTGCCCAAATGCATCTCAGAAGTGTGCAACTTGGTCCCTGAGTTAGAAAACGTCGAGAAACGTTCGTTTCTGCTAGCGATGTGCTTCTACACATGTATTTGCTGAACGGTGAAAGCGCACAGTAATGCACTTTTCTCCCAGCAAATACACTGTTTCTAAGGAACTGGGAACACACTGAGGAGACACTTGTGGGAGCTACTGTGACTAAAACTGAGCTTCCCTACGCACAGGGAAGCAAGAGAAATGCTGATTTCATCAAGCCCAGTTACATACTCAGTATCTGTACTACTGCGGAAATAGGCATGTCTCTGTAGGCAAAAAACTCATTTCTGACAAAGTTGCCCAAATGCATCTCAGAAGTGTGCAACTTGTTCCCTGAGTTAGAAAACGTCGAGAAACGGTCGTTTCTGCTAGCGCTGTGCTTCTACACATGTATTTGCTGAACGGTGAAAGCACACAGTAATGCACTTTTCTCCCAGCAAATACACTGTTTCTAAGGAAATGGGAACACACTGAGGAGACACTTGTGGGAGCTACTGTGACTAAAACTGAGCTTCCCTACGCACAGGGAAGCAAGAGAAATGCTGATTTCATCAAGCCCAGTTACATACTCAGAATCTGTACTACTGCGCAAATAGGCATGTCTCTGTAGGCAAAAAACTCATTTTTGAGAAAGTTATCAAAAGCATCTCAGAAGTGTGCAACTTTTTCCCTGAGTTAGAAAACGTCGAGAAACGTTCGTTACTGCTAGCGCTGTGCTTCTACACATTTATTTGCTGAACGGGGAAAGCGCACAGTAATGCACTTTTCTCCCAGCAAATACACTGTTTCTAAAGAAATGGGAACACACTGAGGAGACACTTGTGGGAGCTACTGTGACTAAAACTGAGCTTCCCTACGCACAGGGAAGCAAGAGAAATGCTGATTTCATCAAGCCCATTTACATACTCAGAATCTGTACTACTGCGCAAATAGGCATGTCTCTTTAGGCAAAAAACTCATTTCTGACAAAGTTGCCCAAATGCATCTCAGAAGTGTGCCACTTGTTCCCTGAGTTAGAAAACGTCGAGAAATGGTCATTTCAGCTAGCGCTGTGCTTCTACACATGTATTTGCTGAACGGTGAAAGCGCACAGTGATGCACTTTTCTCCCAGCAAATACACGGTTTCTAAGGAAATGGGAACACACTGAGGTGACACTTGTGGGAGCTACTGTGACTAAAACTGAGCTTCCCTACGCACAGGGAAGCAAGAGAAATGCTGATTTCATCAAGCCCAGTTACATACTCAGAATCTGTACTACTGCGCAAATAGGCATGTCTCTGTAGGCAAAAAACTCATTTCTGCCAAAGTTGCCCAAATGTATCTCAGAAGTGTGCTACTTGTTCCCTGAGTTAGAAAACATCGAGAAACGGTCGTTTCTGCTAGCGCTGTGCTTCTACACATGTATTTGCTGAACGGTGAAAGCGCACAGTAATGCACTTTTCTCCCAGCAAATACACTGTTTCTAAGGAAATGGGAACACACTGAGGAGACACTTGTGGGAGCTACTGTGACTAAAACTGAGCTTCCCTACGCACAGGGAAGCAAGAGAAATGCTGATTTCATCAAGCCCAGTTACATACTCAGAATCTATACTACTGCGCAAATAGGCATGTCTCTGTAGGCAAAAAACTCATTTTTGAGAAAGTAACCAAAATGCATCTCAGAAGTGTGCAACTTTTTCCCTGAGTTAGAAAACGTCGAGAAACGTTCGTTACTGCTAACGCTGTGCTTCTACACATGTATTTGCTGTACGGTGAAAGCGCACAGTAATGCAATTTTCTCCCAGCAAATACACAGTTTTTAAAGAAATGGGAACACACTGAGGAGACACTTGTGGGAGCTACTGTGACTAAAACTGAGCTTCCCTACACACAGGGAAGCAAGAGAAATTCTGATTTCATCAAGCCCATTTACATACTCAGAATCTGTACTACTGCGCAAATAGGCATGTCTCTTTAGGCAAAAAACTCATTTCTGACAAAGTTGCCCAAATGCATCTCAGAAGTGTGCCACTTGTTCCCTGAGTTAGAAAACGTCGAGAAACGGTCATTTCAGCTAGCGCTGTGCTTCTACACATGTATTTGCTGAACGGTGAAAGCGCACAGTGATGCACTTTTCTCCCAGCAAATACACGGTTTCTAAGGAAATGGGAACACACTGAGGAGACACTTGTGGGAGCTACTGTGACTAAAACTGAGCTTCCCTACGCACAGGGAAGTAAGAGAAATGCTGATTTCATCAAGCCCAGTTACATACTCAGAATCTGTACTACTGCGCAAATAGGCATGTCTCTGTAGGCAAAAAACTCATTTCTGACAAAGTTGCCCAAATGCATCTCAGAAGTGTGCAACTTGTTCCCTGAGTTTGAAAACGTCGAGAAACG